>NC_070639.1:13178869-13818244 GCF_947347685.1 Pleuronectes platessa
CCTCGCAGCACCAGAACCTGGACGGGAGCCAGGACACAGGGCCCCGCCGCAGCCTGGGAGAGCAAGGTGAAGAGGGGTGAGGCGGGGTGTGAGGGGGGGTGGGTCTGTGGGTGGCGGGCGCTTTCAGGTCTCCTGTCACTTCCTGCTTGGTGCACCACCATTTTTGGGTTTGCAGAGTGGGTGATTATGCAGGGGGGGGGGGGGGGACACTTCTTTGGATATGCTGCAGGCTATATTCGGAGGCTTGTAGGTGGCACGGGGGCCCGGGAGGGTGGATGACAAATGATGAATGTCATGTACCTGAAAAGGATAATGATGGTGGAAAATTGAAACCAGGGCGAAAGTGTTCTGCTTCCCAGCACCTGTGTTCTGCTGCGGCTCACCCACACGAGCAGCACGGAACTGCATCAGTATCTTAAACGCCCGAGTCAAGAGGGAAAGACAAACTGAGTCGCAGGTAGAATACACTGTAAACTGTTTATTAGGGCTCCAAATGAAGACAACGTCAGAGAGGGAATAAGCCTGATTTCATGCGTGTATCAAAACCCCCAAAATAAGGGATTTTGGCTTCGAACAACAATCCACAGTTTGTTTCGTGCGGAGAACAAACACGGAACTCTGCCCCCAGATCTCAGGTCTGCAGGTCGGCCAGCGGTGCACTTATGGTTTCTCACACACTCTCGGTTCGAGGGGGGAATACTTGGCCCTAATTAGCACCGAGCATCTGGCAAATGTCAGCGTGCGTCTGCGGGCAGCATTCCTATTTACTTAGTAAGCTTTGGGCTCGGCTGGAAAAGAAACACTGCGAGGAGCTTTCGCGATGTTTCAGGCCGAGGGTCCTGGGAGCGTTTTGTTATCGTACTGTGAGTGACATGTGTGTAATGGAATAGCAGTCCTCTCACTGTCCCCTGATTGTTGTGTACGGTTAAGGCTTACCGACCGATCCTCATTCTGTTGTACATCGCACGCTCCCACCACACACACACACACACACACACACATATATCCATTACTGTGTTGGGGTAGTAAAAATACACTTCATGTGGATTTGTTTAATTCATCCGAGTGGCCTTTGCTACTGATTTTCAGTGGAATCGAGACCTAAATCACTTCTCCTCAGAGGTCCTCGTACCACTGTTGTCTACTTTTTTTTTTTACATCAATCATTCAGAATTAAAGGGATCGTGTTCCCTGTTCGTTTCCCCTGCAGCCAAATAACAGGTTAATCGCTCCTTGTGATTCTGGTTTGTACTGAAAACGTCACATATGAAGAGAAATCAAATCTGACTGGACTTCTGTTCCCATAACTTCAGCAGGGAAACAACCTGTCTTCACACGTTCACCTCGCCCGCCCCCTTGTTCCCTCGAGTTCTGGCACCAGCTCGACCACTGATCCTCTCTGATGCTCATTGTACACACCGATCACAACACTGTGCTCACTCTATACACAGAGTTGAAAACTATCCAACGTGTAAACACCCAGGTGAAACCCAGGGCTCCTGTGCAAACAGCCACAGATAAGTGCGGTTCCCAGCAGCTCAGTACACTCCCTGTGACGCCGCGGCACAGAGTCTGCTCCATCGCAGCTCCGATCTCCAACCTGACAAGATTACACAGAGGCTTCCTGTCTCCTCGGCCCCCCCGATACCATCTCTGCCTGACTCCTCGCTCCCCTCCCTCCCCGGCCCACAGGCTCCGTCCCGGCCTCAGATAGCACCAATTACAGCCTTTAATAAGAAAACTGCATCGAGAAAAAGCGAGTGTTCATCCAGCTCCAACGCAGCACGGCTCATTTGAGAGATTAATACACAGGCAGGGCCCCGGCAGCACAAGAGAAGTCAGTCTCCAGGAATAACAGCTCAGTCAAGGAGGTCATTCATGTGCAGATTAACATGTAAAACCCACTGTTGATGTTTTCGGATTTCTTTTTACAGAAATAAATTCACAATTAAATCCCTCATGCTGTGCACAACATTGAAATATGAATGTTTCCCATTCTCCCACAGAGTAATTAGTCACAGCTCATTTTTATTTAAGCACACGCTGGAAATTAGTCCTCCACAGATTTCTCGACAAACAGCCCAACTACCCAGTAGATGTTATGTCATATTTCAGCACCGCACATGGAGTCGATGAAAGCCAAATGCCGCAGCAGGCTCCCGTCACTGATGATTACATGTAGTGTGATTACTCATAAAGCCCGGGGTCATTTGCATTTGTTCAGATCAATTAGAAAAGACACGAGAGAAAGAGAGCGGAGGGTGAAAAGGACAGTTTTCAATAAACTTCCACCATGTTCATCAGGTCGTACTAAACCAAAAGGAATATTTAACACACATCACTTGTGACAAAATAATGAAGTCTCCTCCTGCTGCTGTCAATCACCATAATAAAATCCAATGCTTTATGTAAACTAACTCATCTATTCTCATGTCATGTGAATAGAAATCGGGCTTAACACACGCTTGATCTGAAGTGCACATCGATCCCGATTCATTTAGTCGACAGATGTAATCACAACCACAGGCTCTGGTTGTGCACAGTTGGAAATCAATTACCATGAATATTGCAACAAAAAATTAAATAAAATAAAAAAGGCCTTTGCAGGATTTAGTTATCTCATGGACATCTGCCATTTGTTCTAAATCAGTCTGAACAATTGTGTGTGGTTATTAAAGGAGAATAAAGATTCCCTGTGTGAAAACGTATTCTGTCAAAAGTAAAACACCTTTGCAGCTATTTTGATTTTTTGCCAACACCAAAGTTGATTTATCATAATACAATTGATCTGTGCGCTTCCTGATGCCGGGATTAAGGGAGACTGGGACTCAGGGGACGTCTACCGCTTAACTATCAACACCAGCATTTTCATCCCATCCTTCACTGGAGTACATTACCATATCAGCAGCATGATCCCAGAGCGGTCCGAGAAACCGCAATCTCTTCCCCCTTCCGACGCACAATTAAAAGATGTCAAACTCGGGTTCTTTTACAGTGTTTTGGTCCTGGCTGTCAGCGCATCAAACATTATCTTAAAGAGGACTCATTTAGCAGAGAAAAGAGAGCGGCCAGGTTCGGTGACAGTGGAGAGAGGGGGTGGGGGGGGGGGGGCGCGGTAGGCCCCGGGGTATGTGGGTAACCAAGGAGCATAAAAAGAAATGGGAACACAATGAGAGGAGCAGTGATGGTGGGAGGGTGTGGAGGAGGAGGAGGAGGAGGGAGACTAGAACTTTCCTGCCCCGCTCTCTCTGCCTCTCCTGGGAACCTGGGGGGCGAAGACGCCGGAGCTCCTCCACACAGGTATCATGTTCGGCAGCTCCCTCAGCACGGCAGGGCTCCAGTCCAAAAACTCCCCGACTGTCTGCCTCGGCGCGGAGCGGTGGAGGCGCCATGAGGTAACAGTAGCAGAAAATGCCAACAGGTGAAACCGAATATTCAAGTTGAGCTCGATACTGCTGTCATCTCGCAGAATAATGGCACAAAGCCACTTTCTACCGGCTTTTTGACGTAAGAAAAAATGATTTGCATGATCAAGCATGTTAAAACAGGCTGGGACCAAACGATTGGAGAAATGTACGTTTACATTCCTCCCTCTTTTTCTGCTCCTGCTTGTGAAATATGAAAAAAAAACAAGGGGGGGGGGCTGAGACGAGAGAAAGTTTCAGACATAAATCAACCTCCTACATCTCCACCCTGACACAACATAATGGACAGACTGTGTCCCACTTACAAAGGCGAGGCCACTGAGGGCCCACTGCTGGATCCGCTGTAATAGCCTCGACTCTGAGAGAAAGTGCCCCGACTTCTTTAGATGTCAATTTGCTGCACCTGAATGGCTGATCAACTGCACTGGGGGGGGGGGGGTGACAGACATGTTGAATGTTGCGCTACTTACCCTGGATGTGTCTTTGTTCTTTATATATAGATATCTATATATATTTATATAAGCCTGACATCTCCAAAAGCACAACCCAGAAATCTGCATTTCACAACCGAGGCATGCGATGCAGCAGCTCTGTAATCTGTGCCACCTTCAGGTTTGATTGACTAGGAACTGCTGATGATTGTTAACGGAAACAGTGATTCTCAAAAGCCTAATGAAATAAAGCTCTTGAGAATAGTCTAAACAGCATCGCAGCCTATAATCTCACATCCTGTGTTGTGTAGTGTCAAAAGCAGCGCTGCAAATAATTATTTTTCATTGGCGATATTATTTTCTTAAACAAATAATTGATTGTTGAGTCTATAAAATGTGAGACATAGCTTCACAGATCCTGATATTTTCCATTCAGTTTCTAAATCAGGGGGCACAGAGGGGAGGCAATTTACAAAGACTGGGGGTTAATTATGTCTAAAACCACACATCTTTGAATATATTTTGAAAATTGTTCCTTGTTCAAGCACAATTTTTTTCTTCAAAAATCTAAATTCTATTTTAAAGTCTACGGACAGGGCAGATGCAGTCAGATTTCAGCTGGGGCCAGTGCCCCTCTGATTCCCATCTCTGGGTTTGCCTGCTTGAAAACTATTGTTAAAAGATCATGTTGGGAGTTTCATATGAAGCACCTGCCAGCGGCATGTTAACTTAGCTTAGCACAAATACTGGAAACAATGGGAACACTGGGAAACAATTATCTTGGAAGCAAATCCACCATCCCAAACCGCTAAATCTCACTAATTCACATGTTTAACCTCGTTTGTTAAATACGTATTGAACCCAAAGGGAACAAACACAAATCTGCTTCCTGGAGTCATCAAAGGTAATCAAGTGACTGGGGAACTTCAGATCAGAGAATTTCCCCAAATGTCTAACTTTTCCTTTAAGTAAAACAATGTCCTTTATGCATTTGAGTGTTTACAGACAGGTGCGGTGGGACCTGAGGGTCCCGGAAAGACTGTGTGTGAACTGTGGACGGGATAATTAAGCTTCTGTAAACTCAACTGTGTGGTCTCACGGAGCAAAGAGCGACTTTCACAACCTTCTGACAACTGCACTGAGGCCTGCAGATCGTCCACACCACGCTCATGCACACAGGCTCGCTCTCCTCGCTCAGCAGCTATGTGAGAACTGGAGGAGCGGCGTCAACACGCTGCATGAAAGTGCGACGGTGGCTCTGTTAAACAGCAATGCATCGCTAATGGAATTAATGAGACGATACATAAAACTCATGAGCTTAATAAACAATAATGTCACCTCCCACTGGCAGGTCAGTCGGCTGAGCCTGTGCAGCGCAACGCGAAATGTGCACTCACGGCAGGAAAAAAGCAAAGGGAAACTACAGTGGGATGAGGCCCCTTGTGGCCACGAGTGGATTCAATCAATCTGAATTAGAGATATGAAGGGTTCCAAGGTTTTGTCTTGTTTCAAGTGGAGAGGGGGAAAAATTGAAAATTGACCTGGCAGCCTTCATTTAGTGACAATGTGCTAAAGTATCATAAAGTATGATGGGTATTCATCACAGTGATCCGCACAAGCAGGGGCAATACAGTGCCACAAAGGTTTTCAATTGAAAACCATAATACTCATTAGCGTAACACTCAACATCAGCGGCAATCAGAAGTTGCATTAGCTGCGAGAGGGCGCCCAGACAAAATTACATCCCTGCAATGACTAAAACATGCACAACTCATGCTGGGGAATGCATTAATCAGGCCTGCTGGACCAGCTTCAACATTTACAGAATTTGTAGGAATATCTCTTAACTACCTCCTTTACACGTCGACTGCATTATGGACGTGTTTAAGTGGTGAACTGTTGAGTTTCTACAGTTTTCTGCGCAATTTCATTCAATCAGTTTAAGTATCGTGTATGATTAGGGAGGAAAAAAAGAATAGGCAGGAATGCTAGAGAAAATAAACATTGCTATTCTGCATAAGAAGCTGAATATATCAGCTATATGAAACATTTACAATTTGAATTTATTGGATTACTGGCTGAATTAAAATAATTTATTAATCTGAAAAGTATCAATCTAACTAACTTAATCTAACTTGTATTGTTGTGAATTTTGTTCATGGTCTCCAGAATATGAACTCTCCTGACCTGGGAATCGCCTGACTTTTCCTCTAGTGCCATCATGAAGTTGACTTTTGTTTTTTCATTTACAAAGCTCTATATCTACTCGGTAAAGGCATTTATGGTTCCCAGAGGATGAACTGTAAAAACTGTATTTTCATCAAGCGACATCTTCAGTTCAAAACCGAACAATATTCTTTAATACTTTGTATTTTGACTACATCTACACTAAAATCTAGAGCAAAATTTGTTAATCAACATATTTTTCTTTTGTCCTTGTTTGTCTTTTTTTTTTATGACAGTATTAAATATTGTTTCCACATTTAGTACAAATATATTCTCAAATCTTAAAATGAAAGAAACCATAAATGACAAAACAAGAATTGCTGTTTTATTTTCTTCTCGTCAACAAGGCTCCCACCATTCGAGGAATATACAAAACCATTTTTTTTTTTTTTACATTTTCAGTCTGAAGTGCTTCAAACACATTGGGAATTGTTTTAACAAAAGATCTTGTAAAAAATGTCTATGATGGAGAAGAAGCCATGTTCGTCTGCACGGTGGCGGACGTCCTATCACCTGTGAAATATTCTCATTACATGTCACACGATGTGATTAAACACGTGAGACAAACAGGACGTCTCACCCTCCAGCTGCACTCTTCTCCTCTACTACTGTACCAACATCAGCTGGGAAACAGACGGGCGTATTCCATTGGAATCTATCACTGCTACACCAGGCACTATACATTTGTAACACTCTTGAATTAAAACAGTGGTCGTGTCACATCAGGAGAAGCTCCCTCTTGGTTGCAGCTAAAGTCTGTGATGATGTGGGCTTTGTACAGACAGGGCACAGCACCTGAAAGTTGAGAGGGTGGGCTCCGGGCCGGCAGCGTCTCACGTCCTGATCAGGCCTGCGATGCGAGCCTCTCGATGATTCTCCTGTAGTCTTCAACTACAACCTGATAACTCTTCTCCAGCTCCTCGTGCTGCGTCTCAGTGTCCATCTGACCCATGTGGGACACCAGCTCCTCCGGCCGCAGGCACTTCCTCAACTTGGCCAGCTCCCTCTGGTTCTTCTGTAAATAAAACCACACAAGCACATGTCAATGAGGTTGTTGAGTCAGATTGATTATTAACTACAGTAGTACATAAATCTGCAAAGTGACAAAAGTACTGCAGTTCTATACCTGCCTGTTTGTTTGACCTGTGGAGTCAATTGGAGTATAAATCCTTAATATTAGTGAGCCCTCCTTGAACAGTCCTGCAATATGCTGTCATTTTGTATTGCTTGCATGCTGGACGTGTTTTATAAAGTGTTTATGAAGCAGCACTGACTGCAAGGCCCTGCCTGCCTGTTGATTAAAATGTTATGATTATTGAACGCATCACATGACCAAATTGCAAAAAAAACATCTGGGCGGCTGTGGCTGAGGGGGGAGAGCGGTCGCCCTCCTACCAGAAGGGCGGCAGTTTGATCCCAGTCTTCCCCATCTGCAATGCCGAAGTGTCCTTGGACAAGATGCTGAACCCTGAATTGCCCCTCATACGGAAAAAAAGAAAGTGCGGCTAATAAATGCACTGTATGAATGTGTGTGTGAATGGGTGAATGCCAAACTGTACTGTAAAGCGCTTTGAGGGGTCATGAAGACTAGAAAAGTGCTTTATATACAGACCATTTACCTCCCTGGGCCCTTAACAATACCCATGCCAAGTGTGAAGCCGATAAGCTGAATGGTTCTCGTAATATGAGAACCATTCAATAGGGCAGAGATTTCTGGAATTAGTAAATATAAGGTAGATGAGGTGAAAAGGATGTTTTTTCCCCATTTATGTGTAGGTACCACTTTATAATAAGTAATAAGGGCCTATACTTTTTACCCTATACTTTGTAGAAGAGAAATGTATCCTTCACAACCTACACCTCGGTAGATAATGGTATAAACATTTGTAAAGAGCTGAGAGGTTCTTGACATGGATGGACGCGTACACGCTCATTCAGTCCAGTGCAATTTACTGCTTGTATGCATACACATGCAGACATGGTCAGCAGGGAATTGGGGGAAAGAGCAGAAAATGTATAATGTCCCTCACATCCACAGAGCAGCAGTCTCTGCCATTCAGCTAACAACACACTGCATCTCCTCAGGGAAGGAAAAATGGTCTGCATCTGGCCACCAGATCTTTCCTTGCCACTCTCCCAAGGCATTCCTGCTCCCTTCTCCACCACAACGGTCTTTTCCATGTCAGATTCTGCCCTTTTTTGAGACGTGCGGTTCCCCCACTGACAGCTAATTCTCTAATGGCCGGTATGTGAAGTCTTGGCGAGCAGCTCAAAATATAAAACGTCAGGAGCAAACAGGATGCAGGGTGTTATGTTGATGCACACAGATCTAACCAGTATTTCCCACCGACAAGTCTGGTGTAACAGAATAAAAAATTATGATATTCTGTTCGCCAATCTTAAATCTGTTTGACTACATGTCTGAATAGAAAACTTTCCGAGAAAAATATGAAAAATTGCACTGTTTTCCCGGTGAAGTTCAAAATGTGCAGCAATAGTAAAGCTCCAGAAGTCTGAATAGTAGAAGCTTTTCGACAAAGTGCTTTAAACACACTTTCATGAAAATTATTTCTCCCAAAGAAATGCAAAACCCGACTAATGACACGTGCCTGAATAGAAAAAGCCCCATCAGCCGCAGAACCACAGGCACCAGGAGCGCCCTATTGTGGCTGAAACAATATGGCACTAATAATCCATCAATTTTCACAGGATCGATTTTTAAAGATACATTTTTCTGCTGTTTTAAAAGGGTTACATAATAAAGAGGGACAATATGAAGCTGTAAGCGTGTAAGTGTGCTGTACATGGGCCGCTTCTCTTCCTGCACTGAGCAGCTGCAATGTGTCTCTAACAAAAGACTGGAATCCTGTTTGACAGCGACACAGGCAGGTTGACGTGCACATTTATTTGAATACCTGACTAAATCTCTGACTGTGAATCTCAGACCGCATCCAGATTTGACCCCCTGTTCATTCACATGCTGTCTGAAGCTGTGACGATTGAGTACTCACCCTGTAGGGTCCAAATAGCCTCTTCTTCACCTCCAGACGGTAATCTCTGGCTTTTTCTTCATCGCTCATGTCTGTGGCTCTTAGACGCAGGATTTCGTAGACACGCCTCGCATGTTTCTGTCGAAAGGAAATCACCCACAAAGATTAATGTATGTCAGTATGCTTCAACAGGAAGCCACCACACGTCCCGGCACAATGGCTGCGGGAAATCTATTCAGGGCGTAGGATGAAATCAGGCATCTGCACATCTGTTCCAAGAGCAAAGTTTTCTCAAGAAAAGCCACAACTTTTCTATTAATATCACCGAGTTTGATAATCAGCTGAGGAACCGACATGAGATTAAAACGCATTTTAAGGCAAAGGTGTGAAACATAGGAGTTTTGAAACACCGATAATACTAAAAATTATTGCTTTGCCAAATGACAAGAAAATTAATCTTGTTGTAACAATTATATTTGAAAGGTAGAACTTCTGCAATACTATGAAGAAAGATTAACAAACTTAAATATATAAATATGAAAAAAATAAACATTTAAATCTTTATTTTGGAACAAACATGGTCCGCTGGTCTTAGACTCATCCATAAAGTGAGGGTTCAAAGCAACACAATCCAGAATAAATAAATATTTTAATAATCATATATTTACTGTATCAAGAAAAAAAAAGCCAAACATTTGCCGGCTCCAACTGTAAAACTGTGACAGATGAATCGATAAAAAGAATGAGTTGAGTTGCAGCTTTATGTGGCACCTTGTTGATTTTCGACTTGTCTTGTGCCTCTTTGATCATGTCCGCTGAGAAGCCCAGGGGCAGCTTGTCCACGGCGAAGGACGACAGGCCCTGACAAAGTTTGACCAACACGTAGTCCCTCAGCTTCACGTAGTTCTCAGAGGGATCTTCAGCTGCAAACATCATACAATTTAAATGTGTTAACTGTGCTGCATTCATGGTTTGTAAATCCTTTAAATGACACATGGTGCAATTCAGGAAATGTTACTTATGATATTGTGGCTATTATGTATACAGAGTTACAGACATGTTACAACATTTATTTGTGTTTGGGACAAATAAATGCATCTTAATCTTAATCTTAAATAAATTACTTCGAGGAAACAGTGAAGAACTAGAATAGTACAAAGTACTGCTCATACCTTCACCAAGTCTAAATACTCTAATATCTGCTAAATACTAATAAATATCTGCTCACTTAATATGCCTGATTTTTTAAATAAATGTTTCCATTTTGAAAAATGCTCTATATTGCAACTTTAAAAAGTAGGTAAAAAATTAAAATCCTGAATCCGCCTCTTAATCCACATCACCACTAGGTGATTCACTGGGTTCTTGCCAGGCCAAGGCCCCATCCCTCTACCAAGTCAGTTTTCCTAATCCCTCTCGCAAATCAAAGATAACAAATGGAGACAAGTGAAATCATAACCTCCTCAACAACATTGTATTACTCTAGACCAGATGAATCATAAACTTTCTGTTTATTTATAGCTAAATTCTATTGTTCTTTTTTTAAAACGATTTCTCTATGGAAAGAAAAAGGCCTGTGGTATTAATCCTCCTTCTCTATGCAAACTATTTTGATCCAGCTTGTCTCAATGGACGTGGGTGACACAAGGATCTCAGATTAAATGCTTATTCACGCCTACTTCAACACAATAAATGGCATTTAGAAAAAAATTAATGAATTGACGTTCACCTGTGATGTCTTGCACTTTGGGCAGGCTGCAATAAAATCTGTGCACTGCCTCCAGGAGCTGAGCTCCATGACCTTCTCCTTGGAACGGAGGCAGGATCAACATTTGGCTGTTTAGTTAAAGGGTGGAGAGAGACATAAACAAAACCGATGAGGAAACAAGTTAAACGCTCATAAAACTTCTTTATGAGGCATCTGAGTCATTGTCCTTTGATTAAAAGTAGAAAACAATAGATTGTTATACTGATCCATCAATGCATCAAATCACATCACATCAAAAGCTTATCTATAAAGTTGTTTTCAGATACAAATCACCCTGGTTTGGTAATGAAACAAAATCTGCTTGAATGCTTGGCTATATAAGCCAGTAATTTGGGCTCTTTGGGAAGAGGATAAAGAAATGTATAATTTTCCACTCCCTTTTCATACAATAGAATGGGACGGCACGTGCTGCCCCAGCAATTACCTTACACGTGGTCGGGTTTTGTCTGGGTAAACGTAGTAATTATAAACTGTCATGTAGCCAACAGTTGCGTAGAGAGTCTCCCCATCTTTATTGTACTTTTCAAATCTGCAGAGAAAACACAAAGGCAAACAGGTCAATTACAGGCACACTCCCAACCCAGTGACCATTTTAGGCCGCGTGTTCCCCTTACCCGCCCTTCACCCCCACAACTTCGGCGTGTTAGAGTAGCCAGGCCCCGATTGGTACACCTGCTACAGCCTGAATACATTATGCACTTAATTGGAGTACTGCAACTTAGAGGAAGAGAAGGGACTGGAGGAGGGACTGAGCTCCTCAAAATCACTTCAGTCCATTTTCCCCATTGTGGGTATTAATAGGTGCCAGGGTAAAGAAAACACTGGCAGAGGCTCTTTTTACTGTTAAGACATTGTTCAGTGTTTCAAAAGACAACAGTATTCAATTCAGCTCTTGCCCCTGAAAAATCTGAAAAGGGCTTTCGGCACAAAGGAAGCCTCTTGCCTGATCAACAATTCTACTACAGGGGAAATATAATCAAACTGGCCGGGTAATTGGTCACAAGCGCCTCAAAAGGGGGCTTTGTTTTTCAATGACACAATAAAGGCCTTCGCATAGGGGTGGGTGCCAGGGGGGTGGTGGGGGGGTTGATGTCAATTAAGAAGGGCACTCACACAAGAAAGAAGTCCCAACGATCGTCGTCTGGGTCGATGAAGCTGGCGGTCTCTATGAACCACATGAGGAAGGTCTGCAGGCGCTCGTGGTACTCTAGGAATCCTGGGCAGGTGATATCAGCCTGGGGCAAAAACGGCACAAAACAAAAGTTGGAGGCGCTTAAAAGTTCAATCTCACCCGTCCTGTCTGATTCACAGCTACTAGAAAAAGTTCAAAACTATGTTCAGAATCCAAACTCCTTGATCACGCAGGCCAGGCGGTAAGTCATGTGCGTACCTTGTGAATCTGGTACGTGAGTTCTCCGGCCTCCTCGCTGTGGACGGTGTACGTGTGGAGCAGGGTGCCGAAGGGCTTGAAATTGGCCTCCTTCTCTAGGAGTGAGATGAAATCGTCTGTGTTGCAGGTGAATCCAGCGGGAACGATTTCACGGATCTTCCCTTCGACCTCATCAGGCTGGACAACGTCATGTGAATGAATTTAGAAATAAAGAAAAAGATTAAAAAAGGGGGGCAACCTACAGTGATATATCTTTGTTAAGCTGCTTTCAGATGTGCAGTGAACTTCTTGAAATTATCCTGAGGTGCTGTATGTGAGAACACAAATATCCAAGTCAGTTGCTGCAGACAATCTGCACAGCTCTTTCTGCCAGCACCAAGTAAAAACCCTGGATTCTGTCCAAATGAGCCCTTAAGTTAAAACATGAGCAAAACTGAGAAAACTAAAAGAATTGAAAAATCTCAGGATGAAAAAATGTGCCCTATACGTAGAAGAAGCTGAAGAAGATGTCAACATGGAAAACAGCAGGATTTGAGAGTTTTTGGTGATGAGGACTGACGGATGGGAATTTATATGTCATATCCGGTCTTCTGCATGCTCTACACAGGTGCCACCCCTCGCCTGAACGTTCCGGACATTTTGTTGTTGTTGTGATCGTGACTGATCTGCATGGACGCCTGCGTTGATAATGTGTGAAAGACAAAGTCCAGACCCAATTCTTCAGACATTTTCTGAGGTTCCTGTCTAAAACCAAAGGATTAGGACAAGTGTTTAAATATATTCTGTGCTGTACACACCAATTTCATGTTCACAGAAATGACTGACTGAATTATGAAAGTCTGCAAAAAAAAGGTGCACAATAACAGTGGGAGCTTACATGTTTTGTGGTGATGAAAAGAAAACCATTAGGCAATTAAAACTGTCAGCTGAGCAGAGACCACAGCAGCCTCCTCCCCCTCGCCCGGTGAAAAGACCACTTAAATCAGTACATTTACTACTTATGTTAAACCATGAATATGTGATGAAGTTGCCACAATAAAAGCATTTCTGCGTCTCACTGGGAAATAAAATCTTGTGAATTGATCTCAACTTAACAAACCTTTGGGGCCATCCATAATAGAGGCCTCTCCTCTAATCCTGCCAAGTGAACCCAATCAAATGAATTTGCCCCTGCGTTTTTCAAAGAGTCTCAGAGACAAAGGGGCCCTACCCTTGGACTTTTTACTCAGTGCAACGTGTGGTTAGTTCAGCTGTAATGTTTGCATTGTATCCATTTCCACAAGGATTGACATGAGAACACTTTGCTGAGCAACCCTTTCACACCATTTACATGTGTGATGGGCATTATTTCGGCACATAGACCCTCGCTGCTCAGCATTGAAAACTGGGAAATGAAGACGGTCGGAGCAAAATGCACTACAAAAGGCTAATACAACATACTGCTAATTCCCCCCATTCAGACATCAGCTAATATCTAACTGGAAGTAATGCACCTGCAGCTGAATGCCTCTTAACCATTGTAATTGTTCAGCCACATTTCTAAGGAACAAGGAGCGTACTTAAAAGGCCATGGACAAACAAGTCCCTTTGTCCCGGCCACTCTCCTACATACTAGACACTAAATTGCACAGCCTTCCAGAATAGATGCCTTAGTTTGGCATGAATATAACTTAACAATCTCCCTTCAGAACACTTTGTTAATGTCTTTGATTTCCAACAAAAAGAACAAAGGGACATCAAACTATCTAATTTGTTGTGTTGTTATTATTTCCTTGCTTTAATCGACTTCAAAGACCAAACCACTATCAAGATTTACAGTAATCGCTGTTTGCTAATTAAATTAATTGTAGAGTATTGATCTTAAATTTGAAAAATGTTTATACATCTGCATATAACCAGTACAAACACCACAGAGGCTCTGGCACTAAGATCAGCCTTTTCTACGAGAGGTGCAGTCATACGTGTTTTCGACCGATTTAAAGGAAACGAGGTGATATTTGATTATCGTCTCGTATCGACATGGCAGCTGCATAAACTCCATCTCTGCCTCCCCTCGCTTCTCTTCTCTCACCAGCTGCACCGCACCCCGACCATCCACGCACACTCAGAGACAAACACTCTTCAGACGCAGCCTGAACTCTGCTGCTCCCTCGCTCCCTGCCTCTACACCAGCTGCACTCAAACCCTTAACAAGGTGAACACTCAGGGGTCAACGCTCAACAGTGAAGCAGTAGCGGCGCGGAGAGACAGTGAGGTAGCCATCGCGTTTCGGTTTGAATATCAGCTTCAAACTACGTGCCTAAAAAAAGTCTAATGGCTCTCTTTATGTTTAAAATCAGTAAATTGGGTTCCTTCTTTATTTTGGAGTTGGTAGAGATGAGTGATGTGGTGCTCATCACTCCCGGATCAGGCAGCACCATCAACTTTATATGGGCTAATTCGTAATCTGAGTGCATCCACAGAAATATAAAATCCTGCTCCCACTTCCACCAGTTGAAGTCCACATTGTCCAGTATTGGGCCCCCTGCCGTCTCCACACAGGACAGATGTCCCTGAGCTCAATCATCTGACCTCAATAGGGGCCCTGGCTAATTCTTGCACGTTTTCTACATTGACTATTTCAGGAAATATTCAAAGCAGCCAGTGGCCTCTTGTGCCGGAGGAACCAGGACAAGTATTTCGCTTAACTGTCCGTTTTTGTCCAAATACTGGCTGTTGATATGTAAATTCTTCGGTCTGGCAACTAGAAAAAAAGTTGTACATACCAAGCAATGCTGCTCTCACAGGAATACAGAAAGTACAGAGCCATTAACTCTTAAGTATATTGATTACTTTATTCATCAATAAAGTAATCAATATATGAACTGGGTGCCTCCGTTTAAAAAAGTGGAATCTAAATCAGTTTACAGAAACTCACCCTCAAAGGGTTTTTTCACCGTTGATGCCTTCAACAACAATTCCCTCCTGGAAATGTATATACAAGGCATCCAGCCGTGTCACATTACTCCTCCTGCTGATTCAATCACACAAACCCCTGAAAAAAATCAATGTCTCATGTAAGACCCCACGGAAGAAACCATTTAAAACCCTTCTCTTCCGACGGGGAGGAGTAGGATTAGTGTCCGCGGACACAGGGGACCATGGTGGGATGAGATTTAGTCTAACAAAACAGGAGACTTCTGACGGGAATAATATCACCCCCCAGAGAGGGCACGAGTTACTTCAGCAAGTGAAGAAACAAGAAACTACCACAAAGCAAATACAAAAGGCCAGAGGACTAACTAAAAACAAGTGATCACACTGCCAGTAAACTTACCAGGTGTTTGTCTGTCAAAGTTAGTTTGATTAATAAACACAAAACAATACACAGTGTATTGTAAAGTAACATTTATTCACCTACACTTAAAATACATTAAGTCTTTTGGTTTTCTTCATATTACCAACAATATACAAAAAATGTCCATTCTGAAACATGGTGGAGGTAAGAGGGCTGTTTTGACAGTGAAAATTAGATTGATACACATGTTACTCATATTAAGTCTATTTTCCATCATCAGCCTCTCGGTTGTGGGTGGGTTGGAATCTGCTTTGTTATTGATAATCACTGGAACACTGTCATTTGTCAGTGTTACCAACCTCTCAGCAAAACTAATAAAGAGATGTTTCATATCATCCAGAGCCTGTAGCAGAAAGGAATCCCCACAGAATGAGGCTGTCACCACCAGGCTTGACTGTGGGGTAGGTGTGTTTCTGCTGATTTAAAGTGATTAGTTTATGCAAAATATGTTTACTATGCTGCCCAAAAAGCTCCAATTTGGAATCATCTTTTATTTTGGGAAACTCCTTCAGCACAGTATCGCTCAGCGATGACACTCCGTGGCTCCTTCAGAGTTCACAGACCTCATGATGGCCTCCATCACAAGCATCTTCCTCAACCCGACGACAGCTGAGCCATCCTATTTTCAATTTGTCTCAAGATATATATCGTCTTGTGTCCTCCCTGATTGGTAAATTTGGAATTGCTCAGAGTAAACAAGTGTTTTTTTTTACATGCAGCAAACCAAGAGCAGCATCAACATCCCCTGGATTTGTGTTATCAGCCACTGGATGATTGATGATGACAAGCGCCCAACATTCACCCACTGTTCAGCTTTAATTTGCTCAGCCAATTCTTGTGAAAAATATTTTGTTCTTCAGCTGCTAGATGGTTGACTTTGGTAATCTGTCGCTATGCAATTAGTTTTCCACTTGTAACAAAATGCACTGAGACAACAGCCTCTAAATTATAAAGAATAAAGAAAAGCATGTCCTACCTCCACACAATCAAAAGTCTCAGTAACTTTTGAGGAGTATTTCACTTTGAGGATGGTGCTCAGGTTTCCGGCCGTGTAGAAGAGCTGTATCTGAAGACCTTTGTATCCAAAAGCGACCTCACTGCAGAACAGGTGATTGACATTGTTTAGAAACCTTGTGAGGTTAAACATGCAACAATCTTCAATGAGAAATGATAAAAACAGCTGGTTCATGAAATACTTGGAGGCTAATAACATCTGACTGTTCTTATTCAACAAATTTAATATAACCATTGAGTGGATGACCAATGTTTGCTGTAGGCCATCTACTGTATTTCAGACATGTTGCATTGTTCCCTTCACCACCACATCGCTGGCAGTTTATAGCAAAATAGATTTCATCATCATGCCATGTGTGATTGAGCTTTACTAGCAATTACGCTCGCTGAAATAATTAATGCCCTAATTAGTGAGTTCCCTTTGAGCTGATTGCAGCAAGAGCAAAAATAACCAATCCTAGTTCTGACTAATTTGGAAATGCAATTTGGAGCGTAACGAAATGCTGCTGGAAGCCTACGCACAGACACAGGTGTCACTGCCAACAACAATGACAGGATCAATAACAACGCCTCACATATTAGGATAATAAAGTAAATAAACTTGACAGACAGGCCACGTGTTCACTGACACCACATACTTCACTTCATGTCAGAAAAGATGATATAATATAATAATGTAGCGGCAGGTTTCTTATTTAAAAGCTCTCAATACTAAAGGCCTAAGAAGAAATATGAAAATAAAATGTAAGAATAATTCATGATGGATGAAACATATGTGAAAACAGAAAAGCTGTAGCGTTGACAGGTCCGATCTGGGGATTATGTTTTCTGTTAATATAATTAAAGAAATGGAAAATTCTGTCAAACCCATGGGTTACAGAGAAAAGCACATGTTTTAAAGGCTGCTGAGGGAAATCAAGTCTGTTTTTGATGAGTCTGCCTTTTCATTTGTGAGGGATGTACAAATCTGTAAATAAATAGTGTGACATTGTGTGAAATATATGGATTTCAATGAGGGTAAATGCTAAAGAAGCTTGTAAAATAATGTTAACAATAATTCAAATGTCTGCAGGTGTAAATAAACATTTAATCATTACTCTACAAGCGCAAAAGGGGTTTGACCCTAATTTGAACCCAGGGAAATATGGGTATTCACTCTTTCCAAGAGCACGATGAGTAAGAAACACATCAAATTAATGTCTGTGCATCAACTACAGAAATTAAGTTATGGAAGAAGAAGCCATGCAACGAAACATTTTTATTTTGCACGGTGCTTTGTTTCTCTATCAATATAAAAAAGTTACATCATTATAAAAAATAAATACTCACTCGTCTCCAAAGATTTGGTGGCTGTACTCCGGGTGGAAAGTTGTGCCATCATCTTCAACATCTTCAGGAAAGCGAACTGAGAGGAAAGAAGATGAGGCGCAGTTAATTAAAACGCTGTCATTTTACTCATATAACGATATTATATATTTACAAGAGACATGAAATATAGAAAAAACACTAACATACCAAGCTTCAAACAGATGGCTTCGTTGGTGTCACACTTGTATTCCGCCAGTTTTTTCTCCATGGTATTTACAGCTGAGGAATCAAATTTTTTTTATTAGTTGTTTGAAATGACCCATTTTCTACTTCTCCATATTATCTCAAACGTGACACTGCGATGATCAGTCAATTAATTGATACTTTTATGACAAATCTAAGAACATTGGACTAAGATGGTGAATATCATTTATACCTTTGAAGGTCTTCTACACAACTAACATTAGATGTTAGCAGGTGACTTCAGTTGTTCACCTGAGCATCATCACGTGTTCTAACCCTATAATCAACGATACAGGCCGATGTGTGGGTATGCTGAGGCTAGAGGTAAACCTGTATAATAAATGATGCTCGATTTGCTGGTCCACTCCCCAATTTGATGTTTTCCATTTTCATACATGATAGTGAAAGGAACATTTTTGGAGTATCATCGGCTTACAGCATTGAAACCCTTGACTAGTTGGAAATAATCTTTTAATGAACAGGATCAAGAAATATTGCTGTGTTTAGACTCTATAAATCAAAATTCTGCCGAAGACTGGCGTTAGAGACAAATGGACCTGATATAGCTTTGTTTAGGGATCTGGGATTAAAATGACCCAATGGATGATATTATCAATAATCTCTCCTGTCACCTTGGGCTGATCTGTTTTTTTCTTTCATTTTTGACTATGTGCTGGTTATACTCTAAATGTATTATCTTGTCCATAAAAATGGCTAAAATATTCAAGTCTTCATTATTCCTTCCTTAGAGCCGGTTTTATGTCCTATTATCAAATGTTGGCTGGGTCTGAACAATTTGCTAACAGTAGACAATCACTTTACAATGACATAAAGCAAATCCTCCGAAATAAAGAAGCTGGAGCCACTGGATGTTTGTCATTTCTGTTGGTAAATAACAGCAGACTTGATTTGTAAACTATCAATATAGCCAAGGCCTTGTTTTATGTGGTGATCACCATAAACTCCAATAGTCATAAACTTGTTTACTTGTTGCATTGGCCTCATCTGTGCTTTTCACTGAGTAACAAAGAAGACACTGATGTGCTTCAGATAGACAGATAGATAGATAGATGGCTTTGAGTGCCATCCTCTCAAACTTAATATCTGTCAGGATTAACACCCAAATATGCTGGAATAAAAAGGAGTCAGGTGTTTGTGTCAGATGAGGTAACATCAGCTGTTAGCTCAGTGTATTAGCAATGTGTCGTGTGAGAAAACACATTGATGCGCACCTTAACACCACTGCGTACAGGCTGAGTGATTAAAACACACATTCGACTTGAAACCCAAGCGCTACACAAACACATGGACACAACACACGCCATGGCAGCCTGCTAGCATGCTACTGTTGTTAGCAGGCAGGCCCCCATTGCTGTCATTGCAGCGTTAGCTAGCTTAGCTCGCTGGACAGAGCACAACGCGATTCACAACTACCAGCGGTGTTAAAGCAGGACTGACGCAGAGTGGTCTGTGAAAACGCATTAAAGCACAGACAGGACAATAAAGGCGTGGACGCATTTGGCTGCTTACCCGCCATTTCTGCTCTCTGTGTACTACGGAGCTCTGTTGTCCCAAAAGACCCGCGGAATCGGAACCACTTCCGGGTCCTCGTGTTTCCGCGGAAACAGGATGTAGTTTTTTTTAATGGCGCTTTTAGATTTCAAGATTTTGCTAAATATGAACTCTTAAATGTGAATAAACTGGGTTTGTATGGAATACAATTTATAAAAATCAACAAATAATTAAATCATCCAGTATCTAAAATCCCAAGATATAAAAGTAACTTTTAAGTAAGGCAGTCAGATATATGTAGTAAAGTAGAAAATACATCAAAAAATACATCAAAACAAGCATAGAATGACACAGACACATACACACGCACACAAAATAATGTGTCCATCTTCTACCTGTGCTTAGTGTCTCATGGGAATGAGCAGTTAATCCAATCCTTAATGTTATGGTGGCAGTGTGGTCTGGGATATAAAGTAGTCGTTTGGCCTAGAGCGTAGAGTGGTCGTTCTCCAACCCGAAGGTTGGCTGCTCGATTCCCACTCAACCCCAACTGCATGCTGAAGTGTCCTTGGTAAGATATTGAAAACCTAAAATGAATTCTGCGCAGGATGTGCGCAGTCCACTTTTGCGCAGGAGGCAAATATTTTTTTAATTATATTTAATTAAATAAATAAAAATAAATATATATAAATAAAAATAAATAAATAAATGAAAAGTAAATTTTCTGCAAATTTTGATAAGAATGTTAAAGCCCTCAAAAAGCTAATTAATTTGCCTGAAAAATAATAATAATAATCCTTACAATTTCAATAGATCTGTCAATAAATTTACGCCCAAAAATGTAGTACTGCAAATAAAAATTAACTATAGGTAGATTAATCTGTAATCTGTTGTTTTTCCCAGTAAAACAATTAGAAGATGTTAATAAAATGTCTTACAACTCAGAACAATTTCATCACAGTCCAAAGTTTTGTCATCTAGTCATTTAGTGAACTTGTTGTTTTAATACAAAGGCTAATATTAGTGAAAATATCCTTCTACAATGGCCGATAAGTAACTCAATCATCTGTCCAGCCATTGACCCCCCACCCCCCACCCTCTCTCTTGGTACTCAAAAAACATGCAATACTGAGTCAAAGACGTCTAGCTTAATTTTGATATGTTACTATATTATTATAGTATATAATTAGCATTAGTAAGCTAACACTTACCGTATTAGAGATGAAAAAATACATATCAAGACACATTATGATCATGGAAAGAAAAACAAGGTTATTTTACTGTTACAATTATCAATTGAAATACAGGATTACAAACTTGAATGCCATTGGTTACTGTTTTGTGTTTGCTGAGTGAAAGTAGTGAAGTTTTGGTGTTTAATCGAAATTTAAAAAAATTGTTTCTTCCCTCTTATTAGTAGAAACAGAGTGAAATCAAAATATTTGAAAGGTAACTCGTAGCTCTGTTTACGGTGATGCAAATGTGCGATAAAAACAGAATTTTTAATAATAGTTGATGTGAAAATGTTTTACTTCTTCCTTTGGGTTACAGTAAACCTTATCTCAGCAAAATGTGCAGAAATTGAACCTCTGGGGGAATGTGCAATTGTGAGCATCCCTCTGAGCTCTGGTAATGCTCTGCTATCATCCGAGCCTCAGCTATTCTGTCCTGCAGGAGCACCAATGAATGATGTACCCCATCATATTTAAGCCACTGTAATTTTACCTCTACTACACTGTTATCACTAGATTATCCCCTTCCTGAACAATAACATACCTTTACCTTTACAATCCTTGGGCAACAACTTGTGTCCGCATGGAGTCAGAACATGCTGCTTGATCTCTGAACTTCAAACTACTGTCGTTAAGACTTGTGTTCTGCAACTGCAGGGAATGAGAAGATAGAATGCTGATGTGTTAAAGAGGTTTGTTATGTGTGTCTGAATTATTGAGTTATTATAGCTGAGTGCACATTTGACTGTATTTGTTTCTGTATGTTACGCCATATATTACCACATATGTTGATGTATATAGTTCTATATATGTTGCTGTTTATGTTACTGTATAGATATCTGTTTATGTTGCTGTATGATACTAAATATGTTGCTGTATATATTACAGTACATGTTGCGGTGTATATTCCTGCATGTGTTCCTGTATATTTTACTACATATTGCTGTACATATTAATGTTTATATTTATTCTATATTTTTTGTATATACCGCTGAATATGATATTGTATATATTTTTGCATTTGCTACTGTAAATGTTGCTGTATATTATATGTGACTGAATATATATCACTGTATATATTGTAGCATATAGTACAATATATATATCTCTTTATCTTACTGAATATGTATCGGAATCTGTATCTTACTGAATATGTATGATTGTATAATATATATGCATATTGTCAACATGCTGAATCAGAATAGCTCAATGAACCGTTACCTCGCGTGACCCGGGCAGACAGGAAATGCTGTGACATATCTGCAGACCAACTTTCTCCAGAAACGCACACAAACACTCTCCCTCCTTGATGAACACACACATCGCCCTGAAAACAGAAAGGGACAATGCTTGTCTAAATATATTTCAGCGTGTGTGTGTGTCTGTGTGTGTGCCTGTGTGTAGGGGTGTGTGTGTCTTCCCGATGCCCAGCGCCTGCGCCAGTCCTCTGCAGCTGACGTCACAGCCAGCATGGCGGTCAAGGTGACTCCGTCAATCTGTTTCTTATCTGACTTTAACTTTAAACACAGTAGAGATGAGGCGGAGCCGCTGGTGGATGCTGAGGAGAGGAGACAGTTTCCCGGCGGACTCGTGGCTTTAGAGCTTCCGGCAGAAAAAGACAAGATGCAGCGGAGTTTCCCTCTTTGTTTATCTGAATCCTGCATCTTTACACAGGCGCATCCGCACCGGCCTCACACACTCAGCTGAGATGTGTTTCCTCTGTTGCATGTGTGTGTCAGAGACGTGAGGTTAGAGATGGGTTTTCGCAGTGGATCGCAGCTCGGTTGCTTCCTCATGCAGGCTGTTGTCACAGTCGTTTGGATCGATCCCTGCTGAGCTCTGTTAAGATCAGAGTTTGAACTGTGACAGTGTGAACTTCAGATTTATTGATCAGGGGATTGCACGTGTGGCTTGAGTGTCCTGCTGAGGTCTGCAGTCAATTCTGACTCTTCTCATTTGTGTGTGTTGCAGGTGCAATTAACAAAGAGAGCCGACCCCCATGAATTGAAGACTATTTTTCATAAGGTAAGACACAGAAAAGAAAATGTCTACAACAAGACAACTGTGTATTACTGTGTATTACTGTGTGTTACTGTGTTTTACAAGTGTAACTTCTGTGCTGCAGTCGGTGGTAGTTCCTGTGCGGTGTCCATTGGGATACATAGTTCAGTAAAGGTCACACAAATGCTTGGACTAATTTTGGATCTGCTTAAACAGAGAATCTCCCCCTGCTCTGACTTCATGTGTGTGTTTCCAGTGTGTTGTGATCATCAGGATGTCAATGACTTTCTCCTCAAGCTCGGTCAAAGATATAAAACCGTGATATTTGTGTGTTGGGTGTGTGTTAATCCACACGTTTTGCTCGGGGTATAAACTTGTAAGTACTGACTCCAAGTCACAAACTGTGGTCCCTCCACATCTCTTGACTGGGCTGTGTGAGTGAGCCGCATAATTTCTGATGCATATTCAGGTGGAAGAGTTAATTACTGGAGGCTCGTTCCGACTGCCTGTATAATTTGATTAAGAACTACTTGAGGCCTACTGTGAGGGTGAATGGCTACACAATCATGCCACGGAGAAATGTGGCAATAAATTGCTCGGAATTAAAAATTTCACTTAAAACATTAATTCAGCGGAGTGTGTTGAATTGTCGCCTTGAAAACACTTGGCGTGAAGGTCCCCCTCCCACACTCCCGTCTTTGTTTGTCTCACGCGCTCTCTATCCGAGCTTGGCTCTCACCCACGAGTGTGGCCTTTCTGCTGCCAGTTCATGTGGCGCTTGTGTTTCCAGAGCTATCTCTGTTCCAACTTGAAATCCAAGCAGGCTCTAAAAATGACCTTACTTCTTAAAGCCTGACTGTGACCTCAGGTTAGACACTGCTGCATTGCAAGCTTGTTTTGCTTCAGTCAGGCAAAGTTACAAGGTGATTATTATTGATTCATTGTCACTCTAGCTTAACATTTTATCAATTCATGTTCAATTCGGGCAGGATTTTTCTGTAATCATATGTCGAGGTTGTTTAAGACCTCTTCCAAAGAATGATTCGTAATAATATTCAATTTCCAGGCAATAATGTCAACAGATTCACCAAAAATAAACATTTCTTGTATGACACTATGCACATATGTCCTGCATCACATTACATATCAATATTGTGACATGATAGACATTTTTATCCATATGGCTTCTGTCAATTTGTGGTATTGGTGACCTTAAAGTGGGCTGGTGATCCAAGGTTCAACCAGCAGACAGGCAGGATTCATTTGGTTGCTGAAAGTGAAATAGCACCTCTCAACTGTGTCAGAAGTGCCCTTGAGCAATCACAAGAACCCCCAAATGCCTCCCTAGGAACTGCTAAGTGGACAAACAGATTCTAGTAATTAAGATTTATAGTAATATTAGTTTTACAGAAGAATTTTTTTGCATCAAGTGCCTTGAATATTCAGACATTTATTTCAATAGATTATCCAAAAATCGATTTAAAAGATATATCGTATCTTATATTGCGCCGTTAAATTTTTGTTATTGAGGCCTTATGGTTAGAAAGATTGGCTTGGGATCCAGGGTTCATCCACCAGACTGGCAGATAAGGGTCATTCACATGAACCGCTGTATGCTGCAGTGGAACTGGTCAATGGCCAACAGATTGTACTGTGAAGGTTTCAGGTTCCTGTATAAGACAGCTTGTACTTCTGTGGATAAGTAAAGATTAAAACTGTGTACACTCTTCCCCAGACACATTTTAAAGCAACTTCATATTAAATGCTCATCACTGCAGAACATGATAATGACAGTTAATAACATAGTTTTCCTCATTAATATTGTAGTTGTATGTTAGATCATTTTTTCTGTGCCATAAATGTTATGTTTTCATTGGCATTTTTCTGTTATTTAGCAGGATTATGCACAAATTATAAGATGAATTTCCGGAGAACTTGATTGAATGATGTGGTATAGGCCACTGAAGGACCCATTACATTTTGGTGTAGATCCTGATCAGCAGATGGACTCAGGACTTTTATTTTTCACTTTCTTTAACATTGTGAGATAGGGCATTTTTTTTTTACATTTCCCAGATTTCGGTGACTGATTTCCGTTGTCTCTTTGCAGAGGGATGCACTCTACTGAGTGCAGTTGTAGTGATGTTTAAATGCAATTGTATATCTCAGTTATCTGATAGTTACATGTATATGGTTCTCTGCTTTACATAAAGCACCAGTCTTTTTCTTCAATAGTCGTCCCTTTCGACTATTAAATGAAAAAAAACTGAGGCTTTGTGTAGCGTAGATTTGTATATTTTTTTAAATAGGCCTATCATGTAGGGCCAGGAAACTAGAAACCATTTTTGCTGGCTTAGAAAAGTAAGCACAGAGAAAAGAGACACCAATGGAGAGAGCTATAGAAAGACAGACTTGTTGATCTATCAACTGGTGGTTGTTATCTTGTCTCTCCTTCATTCATTGTATTCCATCGCCACATCGTTTTCTTTCTCTGCACACAAAGGAATTTCTTTATTCAAATCCACATGTGTAAGGTCCATGCGCATCGTTCACAGCTCTGTGTGTGTCTCCTCTGCAGTATGCCAGTGTGGTGGAGGATGGGGAGCATTACATGACCCCCAGGGACTTTGTACAGAGCTACCTAGGTCTGCAAACACAGCCTCAACACAACCCCAAAACTGTGGAGCTGATAGCCGGAGTGGCCGACACCACCAAAGATGGGTAAGTGCCTACTGGGAGGTTACTGTGGAGCATCTTCTGCTATCCTGAGATATGTAAATCCCCAGTGTCAGTTCTTATACCCCGTTTGTCACAGCATTTTTCACCTTAAGGCCATTTTGACATACAACTCTCATTACATGTGTGTTGTCTTTCTCTCTCAGATACTTCATTAGTTTGTCTGCTAACGTTTTAATAACCGATGAAATATTCTGTCGATTCAGTGGGAGCTGTCAGTGCACCATCAAATAACATCAGTTGATGCAGATGCTGAACGGCCTGTCAAGGATTAATCCCAGTCATATTTGCAGAGTAAAAGCATTGCCATCTTTATCAGCCAACTTTATCAGCCACCTCTACACCTGATGATTGATAATAAAGTCAAATATATCTGAAGAACCTCATTATAATTGCAACTATGTTCACCTTTATTGGGAGTGAAGTTGAACTCCTAAATTTCTCATAAGAAGTTGAAGAATAACTGATTAATAGGTTTTTCAAGCTACCTCATTTTATAAACTCTGTAAAAACATCTGCATGTTGGATGAACTTCAAATTGAATTATTACTAATGATATCTACATATATAATGATGTAATATGAAATACCATAGAATAAACTTCGAAGCTTAACTTCTTAGACAACATGAATTAAAGATCTAAGAAATAATCAAAATGTGAACATCTGCAATGTCCTGCACAGCTGCATTTGTTCACAGAGATCCTGTGATATGATGAAACAGCCACTAGATGTTTCTTTTTAAATCAGCAGATTTTTCAAGGGTCAGGAATTAACTCAAAAGCTCAGATCAAAACCACAGCTGATATTACATCAGTGCATTTGACTGTTGTTCTTAACCTCAAGTCACTTGCTTTGTTGTTTTTTCCTTCTCTAGCCTAGTCAACTAAGATTCTGTTGATCTACCTCTCTCTCTCTCTCTCTCTCTCTCTCTCTCTCTCTCTCTCTCTCTCTCTCTCTCTCTGTATTTCTTTCTTTCTTTCTTGTCCAAACAGTCTCATATCTTTCCAGGAGTTTCAGGCCTTTGAATCAGTCCTATGTGCCCCAGACGTCCTGTTCATACTTGCCTTTCAGCTGTTTGATAAGACCGGCACAGGAAACATCTCCTTTGGTACGTACATGGTGGTTAATGTCAGCACGCTGGTGTGTGGGGTTTTCACAAATTATCTGTCCAGAGAGAAAACTAACCGAGGCCGACCCAAACCAGACAGGAATTATTTTATTCTTTAAAAAAAAATGTATGTCCGAACCCGACCGAGTCTGATGTTTTCCCCATTTACAGGCACGTGCACTGAGGTTTTTAAGCTGTATCCTGATGTAGTTTCATTGGATTAATAAGAACAAAACACGCAGATGGAGAGAAACAAAAACTATTCTACAGTAACATTGACTTTTCTGGGTTGCACCTGCTATTGTTACTGTTGAGAGTTGTAAATGAATGGAGCAGGAGCCACATTTTTCAGGTCTCTATAAAGCGTTACATATGCCAGCTGCTTGTATTTTATAAAGTCTCATCTAAAGGCAGGACAGCAAGAGAGCTGTTTGGAACCTCGCATTATTACCAGGTCCGTCTGAAAGGAAGAGAAATGAAACCAGCATGTCATAAACCGAGAGGTGCGGAGTCATTCAAAGGAGCTGCTGCGATGCTCTCTCTGTGCGATGGGCTTCCATAAAGGTGACTGAAATTGGGAGCGGCGCTTATACAGAAAAATACCCTGGATGAACCCTGAAAATGTAAAAAGGACTGTCAGCGAGACATTCAACTCCCCAGTCCAAATGGACTCTTCCCTCTGCTATAACGAGCTTCTTGGTAAATGGGACGAGGAGATGAGACGGACAGAGCAGGTGCACCTTTGCATGTTTTTTCCATCTGTCTCTTCATATTGAAGCTGAAGCTGCTGTGTCTCCCTCCTCCAGAGAATGTACGTGACATCTTCAGCCAGACCACGGTGCATCACCACATTCCCTTCAGCTGGGACTGTGAGTTCATCAAGCTGCATTTCGGCCACGAGAGAAACAAGAACCTCAGCTACACAGAGTTCACCCAGTTCTTACAGGTTTGTGTGAAAAAGAGTCAGATGAGAAGATTGACCTCAGTTAGGAGGCAGCTGGCTGTCTTTGCTCAACATGAGGGGAGACAGTCGGGTTCTGAGGGAGTCTTGGGTTCAACTTTGAAGAAAAAATCTGAGATTACGAGACAAAAATCTTAATATTTCAAAAATGCTATATTATGAACATAAAGTAGTAATTTAGTTCCACTCCTTCTGGGTCCAAAATATTGAACCAATCTAATCGCTTCTTGAGAAACCCCTAGGTTCTCAAGAAGCGATTAGTTTTTGTTTACAGCAAACAGATGTAACCAACGATAACCTCTCAGTAGACCTCCTCCACAGAAGAGGCAATTTCCTGTACATCTGTGTGGAACATTCTTCAGGATAGACTCAGTTTCTTACACAATCTTTCCAAAGTCCTGATAAGTATGATGATGTGGTGCTGAAAGATTAAATGTTTTGTAATTTGTGAAACTTATACTAAAGCATTAATTGACAAAATTCTCCACATTCCCCATTTATTACAGGCGATCTTTTTATATTTCCCCTGTAAAATGAGACATATCCTAATATTGTCACTAAATTCATGTGAAATTAAAAACTTATTTTCGAAATCTCAGATTTTTTCCCCATTAAGTCATAAAAGATTGTTACTCAACAAGTTATATTTTGTCAGTTTCTTGTTCCTTCTCTGTTTTGTCTTATTTTCATTTCAGATTGTGACTGTGGCTCGAGCAGTGAAATGAACACAAACCCTGTTAAAAACTTTATTTTGTACTAATATAACCAGCTGCTCGTCCCTTACTTATTAGAAGTGAGGTTGACTTTTTGTTTATATCTTAAAATATTTATTTTCAGGGAAATAGAAGTAAGAGTTACATAGTTTTTCCTTCCATACAAACACAGTACAGTCTAAATGTATTAATCTCAGCAGCTCCAGTTAAACAGTTTTGTATGTAAACGCAACACGATGCAACATACACATCCTTTCAGAACGTTAGAAAATCGGTTTGCATCAATAAATGTGGAACCAGCCATCCTGCTCAAGGACAAATGGAGATGAAGCAAAGTGAAGTTCATGCTGTGTGTGACCTCCTCAGATATTGTAGATGTGTTGCATCTTCACCGTTTCATCCCTTCGGCTGCTCTGGCGGTTTTCGGTAGCCCGGTGCGTCACTCAGACCCTTAGCGTTGTTGCTTTGCTTCATTGGTCGATGCCGCCCGTGCTGTGGCAGCAGAGTGATCAGGGAGGAACCTGGGTGGGAGTGGAGGGTTGTGGTCTCAGGCAGGAGCCGGGTGGTCTCGGGGTAAAGACATGCTGCACTGTGGCTCCACTGCAGTGTGGGATCCCTCAGAGCACTTTGTGGTTTATCATACTTGACTACAGCTTCCCACCACTACACCAAGACCCTTATGTGTGCAGGATTTAATTTACATCTGTCATTGTCACTGACTTGTTTTTCTGTCATGTCCAAGCACGTATTGACTACAACTTAAAATTCACCGGAGTAAAAGTCTGTGCGTAGGTTTGACTGTTTAGAGTCGGGGCTCTGCCACCACATGGCTGACGCGGTACATGACTGGACTTGAAGCTTCAGTGGGAGCAGACGTGGGAGAAGATTTTTAAGCTTCGTGAGAAAACAAAGTGTCATCAGCAACATAATCAGCAAACATTGTGAGAATTAATCTCCAGCAACAATCCACTGATTAGGCTATCATAACCCGAGTGTAAAGATGAAGTAACAGCTAAATGCTGCAGCCATGTTGCTCTGTGATCCTCCGGCTCTGTGCGAGGAGCCTCGGCAGCAGACACTGACCCGGGGTCAGCCTCCCCCTGCATCCTCTTCTGATTGCACGGTTGTCACATCGAATCATCCTCCTGCAGACACACCTGCCGGCCACCTCGGCTCGGCTCCGGGATCAGACTTCTCTGGACATGGTTTCCATTAGTCTCCAGAGAGACAGTGGTGATTACAAACGCCAGCGTCTGACACTGTCATATCTGATGACTCTCACATCTGTCCGTCGCTCACATTATTATATGTTCTCCCTCAAAAGTTCCATCTCTCCGCTCACTTGTAATGCGATGCTCCTCATCACAGTAACAGTTCTTTTGTCAGCTAATGGCTTTTGTGTGTGTGTGTGTGTGTGTGTTTGTGTGTGTGCTGCTGCAGGAGCTACAGTTGGAGCATGCCCGCCAGGCCTTTGCACAGAAAGACAAGAACAAAAGTGGCACCATCACTGCCTTGGACTTCAGCGACATCATGGCCACCATCAGACACCACATGCTGACGCCGTTCGTGGAGGAGAATCTGGTCTCAGTGAGTTTTCAGATTTTTAGAAGCTTTCGAGATTTGGATGAGCGATTGCTCGGGCATCTACGTTGAGCTGCTGTCATGTAAGCCTGAACTCTGAGATGCATAAACAAGGAAGTGGAGCCAAAATGAGTTTAAAGTCGTTCGATATAGAAGAAAACTGATAACAAGAGGCAGAGTATGAACAGATTGACTGATGGTCAGGTCTTAACTTCTGGTACAGGTGATGGTTCCAAGGATCCAGTTTCCAGAGTCAAAACTTAAGTTGTTCAGACAGAGCTCCCATTTACCAAATTTGAGTTTCAACTCAGCAACTTGTGTAGCAACATTTTCAACAACTTATCAAGTAGTTTTACCGACTTGAGATGTAGAAGAGAAATTTACTTCAAAGTTCAAAGATAGAGAAGAAGCCAAAGCATGTCTACCACTGAGGTCATCAGATGTGGCTGAAGCGTGACTGCTTCAGGTTGTAGTGTCGACGGTGGGGCTCAGGTGTTCATGTGACACACACCGAACATGGACTAACAGGGGGGAAGAGGAGGTGGGCAGGAAACGCCAGGAAAAGACATCCTAACACAGAGAGTACAACAGAATCAAATCCACCTGTACAGCTGGAATGACAGATTGTGGATCTTTCTCCAGGCTGCAGGAGGCAGCACCTCCCACATGGTGAGCTTCTCCTACTTCAACGCCTTCAACGCCCTCCTGAACAACATGGAGCTGGTCCGCAAGATCTACAGCACCCTCGCCGGCACGCACAGAGACGTACTCCTCACCAAAGGTACCCGCCCCCCCGCCACACACAGGAGGGTCCTCTTGACATCAATGAAACAGTCATGTGTGCATTTCAGGTCGCTGTCCGATCACATTTCAACTTTCTTGACAGAGTGGTGTGAGTGAGCACACAGGGAGCATTAACTGTAGTGCTAAATTACAAAGGTAAATAAAAACATTTCTAACCTGGTAATCAGATCACCCCCTCACGTGTAGATCTGTGACTGACGGTTACACTGTCAGTCACGTCTGCTCCTGATTGTGTTCCCCATTCAGTCTGTTCCTTTACTCCCGCTCCATAGTTTTGTCTCCGTGCACAGAGAGAAGACTATGGACATATAGTATTTGCAAATAGTTCTTGTTATTATTAATTCTTATATAAGAAAGGTGGATGTAAATGCAAATGCTCACCTGTCAGCTGTCAGTCCCAGAGAAGTGATATCGAGGTCAGAGAAGCTGAACATTGAAATCCATGGACCTGACAGGAAGATCTTTGTGGAGGATGTGAATCACCGGCTCCTTTCTCTCCCTCAATAACAACCATTTATTTTCCTTTGAGAAAGAACATCTGATGCTTTATACAGAACTGAATATAAAGCACATATGAAAGAGAGATAGAGCGTGCACCAAAGCATAAGGAGATAAAACCCTTACAGAATCTGCATTAACACTAAAACAGAAGCTGTATTTGCAAATACTATTTAATACTAGCCCACTGTCAAATATACCTGATGTAGCTTACCTTTCCCTTTCCTGTTTGACTTTAATGCTTTGAAGTCCTGTTTGCATCATTTTATCTTTTCATTTTTGATGTCTTGTAGAGGAGTTTGCTCATGCCGCCAATAAGTTTGGACAAATCACTCCCATGGAGATTGACATCCTGTACCAGCTCTCTGGTCTCCACTCGCACTCTGGGTACGTTTCTCTCATTTTACCTTTTGGATTATGTTTATTCACCTCATGTAGAGAGAAGCCGGGAGAAGCTTTCTCACAGTGTCTCATTTCTGTCTTTGTGTTCATACCTTCATTGTGATTTTCAGGCATATAAAAGCTTTTAATAACAAAGCTGGAATAATTTCATCACGACAAATGTAAATTGTCCAAATTCTCTATAGTATAGTTTGAAATCTTTTTTGTGTAAATGATGAAACTATATTTTGAACAACCTAGAACTCTTCTGCAACAACATTTTGAGCAATTATGTCAAAAATATGTGAGAGTTTTTACATTTTGGGATTCCTTTGATGAGATGAGATAAGATAAGATAGAATAAGATTAAATTACACTTTATTATCAGAATGCTCCTCCGAAATGTGTCTTGCATCCCAAGACGTGCACTTTTTTTTTACATGAAGGACAATAAAAACGACAACAAAAAAACACATGACTAAAAAACAAAACAAATACATATATACACTTATTGCCTCACACGCTGTACAATCGATATTATCGGTCCCTTTAACATTTACCACACAGGAACACTGAGGCTACTTAGAGATCCTAGCACCTTGATTCTTGTATAAATGTGTTGGGAAAAAGATGCCGCTCGTGAAGTATAATTAAAAGGTGCTAAACCAAGTCATGGATACTTTTACAGCCAGTGGATTTTCCTTCAGTGCTTCCATCGATGAAGTCAGGCAGGTTGCCTCTGCTGCTTCCTCAAAAATGAACAATTGAAAACATTTGATATAAAACTCTGCTATTTCTCTGCTCCGACATGAATAGGTAGAAGTATGTTACGGGTCTGTTTATTGGCTGTAAAGATAAAGTTACTGCACATTCAGTTTAACGACAGTTGCTCCACCGGCTGTTTTACAAGAAAAACATAAAACATGAACGCAGACTTTATGAAGCGTCAGGCCAGTGGGGAATATTTGTCTCATGCGCAGAGTAACAAAACACGTTTCGCTTACATGCACTGCCACGGGCGCTCGTCCATCTTTGTTTGTCTGTGGTTTATAGAAGCTTAAAGTTGCAGTAACTTCAGGTTATGTGCCAGTAAAAAAGGTCTGTGGAAAATCTTACGTCACCGGCTGCTGCGTGGTCGGCGGTAGATGCAGGGCTCTTTGCTTTTTTCCTGGCCTAACTCCCTCCATCCCTCCCTTCCTCCCCTGCTGCTGTGCGCGAAGGCGGCTGAACCACGCAGACATCGAGAGGATAGCCCCGCTGGAGGAAGGAGCCATGCCATACCACCTAGCAGAGGCCCAGAAACAGGTAGTCTGATTGGCTCGCCTAATACACCTCACATCCTGGGGCCTTTTATCAAAGTCGTCTCCTCCTGCTTTATTCTCAGAGAGGAGCAGCAAAACGGGGAGAATACTCAGTCACTGAATTAGTAGAGTGCCCATGTTTTTCCTCCCTTGTGAAGTACATTACTTAAACTCCAAGATAAAAGTACGGCAATTATAGTTATAAAAGAGGAACGGATTGTTGCGTCGCACCTCTCCATAAAAGCCTCTCTCCTCTTTATTCAGTATAGCGGCACATACATATCAGCTGCAATCATACATCTGAGAAGCTAATAAGAGGCTTTTATCAGTGTGAGGCTTGAGGAGTTTTCTGAGCCTTTAGCGAAGTCCACTAATGGCAGGAGGGGAGTGGGAGTCAAGGTGGATGTGGGAGAACAAAATTGTTCCTGCCTCCACCGGATAACGCGGCTCTATCTCAGGCTGTGGTCAGAGCTTTTGAAGCCGCTCGTGCTCCTGGGACTCGGGTACTCAGAGGTCTGGAATTTGATTCCCATGTGTGTGTGTGGGTGGGTGTGTGTGTGTGTGTGTGTGTGTTTGTGGGGGGATGCTGCAATTCACAGAGCTGCCCTTTAGTGGAAGTAGGCTAATAGTTTAAAGCCTTTGATCAAGACCTCGATCTTGTTAGCATGCAACCCCTCGGTGGAAGCATCTGGGAAACTGGAAATGAGTGATCTGCTCTGCTCCCCTCCCGTCTGCTTTGGTAGTTACTCACAGCCTCAACCTGCACACGCACACAGACGCACGCACACACGCACGTACACACACACACACACACACACACGCAGACCCGTTCGGACTGTGTAATATTCATGTAGATACTTATCTGGACATGGAAAAGGCTTGTGGGGCTAATCTGTTCCCCTGCCCCACAGCGAAAACAAAGGGGCTCCACTTACAACATCAAACACCGATTCCACAGATCGAGTAGATAACAGAGAAATTATACTTTGTTGTAAAAATAAAAGAAGACCTTAAGCTCGCCTGCTACATGTGGGGAGGCTACAGGTTCACACAGTCATTTTCCAGAGCTGCTCTGCCTCTCTGTGACGTTTAATACTGCTTGATGAATCAGACGTTATAGGACATGTCCACATTCCATCGCCTTCCGCTGACGATGAGTCCTTCACGGCCTTTTTCTTCTCACAATGTATCTGGTTCACGATAGTTAAGTCGCCAGTCGATTCACGTTTAGCGTTCTAACCCCCCCCTCCTTCACACACACATACACACACACACACACACACACACGTCTTTCTCCAGATTCATTTGACCACTGGTGTCTTTCTTTCCCCATACAGCACGCTCATGACCCGTCTCGGCCCATCTGGCTCCATGCTGCGGAGTCTGCCTACAGGTTCAGCCTGGGCGCAATCGCCGGAGGTGAGTGACATGTCTGCTGCGGAGCCCCCAGGCCCGCCCGAGGGGTAACCTTAGACGGGCCAGACTGGCGCGCTGAGGCCCCGGGGCCGGGCCATTGTGCTGCAAGGAGAGGGGCTGTGATGTGAGGCTCTGGCATTGTGCTGCCGTGCCATCGGTGGCTCCAGGCTGTCGTTGGGGCCGGAGCTTTGGAATGACACAAATCTTCCGGAACCGCACTCTCTGGAATCTCCGTCTAATTACACTGGAAGGAACGGATACAAGGAACCCCCTGACATAACTGCCCCTCGGACATGAACACACACTCTTACCCAGTGTGTGTGTGCGTGTGTGTGTGTGTGTGTACTCTCCCCAAACACACAAAACCCTATCAATCCTCAATCAGGCCGGACAGAAAGAGACGTACAGTATCGTTGGGCGTGTGATGACACTACAGAGTCGTGTGGATAATGAGCTGTTTATCACCCTCTGTGCTGACTCAGCCTTTTTCTATGTTTGAGAGAAGAGTCATTTCAGCAGCGTTTGATGTCAACAAGACAAGACACAGCAAGTGAAGCTGCAAACAGGCTCAGTGCAACTCGCTGCAGCATCACCTCCTGTAGCAGTTTCCCCACAGTTACCAGTCTAATAACCGGTTTAATTCGTTTATAGACAAACACGGCTCCATTTATCGCCAAGTGATTATTAAACAACCTCCCCACAAACTTATAAGCTGAATGACTAATTATTATTTTACAACTTAATCGTATATGACAGTAAAAAAAGGACATGCTTCTATGCTTCTAAGACCATGAACAACTATTTTAGAGCTGATAGTTTAGGGATTTATCAATAATTGGATTGACAGATATCAAAATAGTGAATTGAAGATCTTTCAGATTTAAGATGGATTTAATGAAGAAACTGAACGTGTTACTTTGAGCTTAATAGACATTTTCCCCCTATAGACAAAACATTAATTGATGATGACAATTATGATCCTCATCCCCAATCCTCATCGTTTTAGGTGTGTCAAGTTGAGTCAAGTTTATTTTCTAAATACCCACAAAATTAGTTCTTTGAATTTACCTCACTTTTTAAATCAAGAGGCATAAATTCTCTCCTTAGAAAAGAGTGAAGACTCCTGATCACGCCATGTTAAAGATACTGGGATCTGGGATCCTCAGTTTCGTGGAAATCTGTCCTGTACTTTTTGTGTTATCATGATTACAAACAAACAAACAAATGGATAGGGGGATGGGGGGGGGGGGGAAACAGAACCTCCATGACGGAGGGAATTACCAGAGTTGGGCGGAGGCAAAGTTGACTCAGGAGGTAGAGCTGGTTGTCCACTATTTAGAAGGTTGGTATTTCAATTCCTGTCTCCTTGAAGTATCTGGCGTTAAGACACTGAACCCCCCCCCCCCCCCCCCCCCCCCCCCCGACAGAGATGCACTGTTTGAATGGGAGAATGGGAGAATGGGTGAACGGCAAAACTGTGAAGCAGTTGAAGTGACCATCAAGACGAGAACAGTAGATAAATAAAGAACATTTACCGAAATGAGAGATGAGCAAAAATTGAAGGGAAGAACCGGGATCAAGTAATACACAATAAGATCAAAGCAAACAACAATTGAACAAAAAAACTGCTGAGGTCACTTTAACCTTAAAACTATGTTCATTCATTTCTAAAGCTGTTTACAGTGAGATGAGTGGCAACAGTCTATGTGTCGAGAAAAACTGTAAACCCTAATAAATAGGTATTTACATTATGTTTAATATGTTTGTGATTGTTTTCAGAAGGAGACGAGAACATTTTTTAACCAGTGACAAACATGTGTGTTTTGCAGCCACCGGCGCCACGGCCGTGTACCCCATCGACCTGGTGAAGACGCGCATGCAGAACCAGCGCTCCACGGGCTCCTTCGTGGGAGAGCTGATGTACAAGAACAGCTTCGACTGCGCCAAGAAGGTGCTGCGTTACGAGGGCGTCTTCGGATTCTACCGAGGTAATCCTTTGCAGATTTCACAGTGCGTCAGAGGATCCTGAAAAATCTGCAGCAGCGGGGCGCAACATGTGGTGGGGGGGGCCGCGTCTCTGCAAAACAAACTGCCTGATGGGAAAGCGTCGGGATTTGTCAGCGTGCAAATATCAGCAGCGTGGTTTTTGCTAATTGATACCAGAAACCTTTGCCCTCTGTGTTCGGCAGGAGAAGGGAAGCGACACCCGGGGGTCGAGTTTTTCATTATCTCAATACCTGGGAACGCTCCCTGAGGAGAAATGACCAGCAGGACTCATGTCGCGGCGGCGTCTGATCCGCCTCTGCCGGGGATGATAATGGTGCTGAAGGCCTTGTGATATAGAACACTTCTCCCCTCAGGCTGCTCATATGAGGGAAGTCAAGACTGCCATCTACTGCTGCAGCTCTTTGTTGCTCGGGTCTGGCTCCTTCCCTCCTCTCCCTGCACACGATAAGAGGGCGATTGACTCTGAGACAGACACGCTCGGCTGTTTTCTGGCCGCATACCAGCAGCAGTCACTCAGCAGCTCCTTCAGAAGTTTATCTGGCCTGATGAAGGACAGACGGTGAAACAGTACGGCGGTTATCGCCACCGTAGCACCCAGCCTCAACCCCACCCCCCCCACCGCGACGCCCCTGCCCCCACCCCCGATCTTGTCGGTGACCACACAGCGCTCCCTCTGTTCCCCACCAACAGTGGGATCAGGCCTCAGCAATGTTGATCCCATACGCACCGGCAGTGTCATATTTTTTGGGACTTTTGTTCCCGTTTCAATGGGACCTTTGTGTTTTCGGTGCATCAGATATATCAGGCACATCTGTAAATATTTATGGGTTTGTTTTACACACACGAGAACCCCGCAGCTCGTATTGTTCTCGCTGTCAGTGGATGTATTCATTCCACAAGAAATACAAGAAAGTGCATTCATTTCAGACCTGACCTTCTCTCTCCATCCCTGTCAGGTATACTAATGGTATCTATGAATAATATTTTTCTGCAGGCCTCCTCCCGCAGCTCATCGGTGTGGCACCGGAGAAAGCTATCAAACTCACGGCAAGTCATTCCACTGTGTAGCTTGTTGGAGTGTTCAGAATAGGAAAAAAAAAAAAGTTGCTCTGAGCGATTCACTGTGAATGAGAAACATGCACGGAGCTTAGAGGAGATGCAGACGTCGCAATCAAGATGCGACTGCAAGCACAAGTTAACATTAATGCCCCAGAGCTATCAAGAGGGGGATTGTTTCTCATCTGCCCCTTTTTTTTTCTTCCTGTGGTCTCCCCTTCTTTTTCTTTCAGATGAATGATTTTGTCAGAGACAAGTTCACCACACAGGACGGCACCATCCCTCTGCCGGCAGAGATCCTCGCTGGTGGATGTGTAAGCATGACCTCCATCATCCTTTAAATTCAGCCTGTTGCTGAATAACTCCAACACCAGTTGATGAACAAAACAAAACAAATATTGAAATATGTTAAACTATTTTACTCCTATCAACACATAGCCATGCAAGTAAAGTAAATACAGTGGTGGTTGAAGTATTCAGATTACTTTACTTAAGTAAAAGTAACAATACTGCAGTGTACAAATACACTGTAACAAGTAGACAACCTGGATTGAAAATGTAATTGAAGTGAAAGTGTGCACTTTATATTATTAGTCAAAACTACATAAAATGAATGTATAATTTCCTAAAACTTTATTTAATATATAAATATACTATTATACTGTGCATTATGGTGTAACATTTTTCACACTGTATATATTATCAGTTTAATCTAAAACAATTCATTCACAATTTTATAAACTCATATTTTGTGTGTAAAGTCAAAATCTGTAAAGTAACGAGGAAATAAAGCCGCCAATTAAGCGTAAAGGAGATACAAGTAATATTATGTGTATATATAAATTTCCTTTTGGCCAAAGTGTTCTGAATCTGTGTGAATTTAGTTTCATTTGAATTCAATCTGACTCAATTCATCAACAGATGTTTCTCATGATAACGTTTCATTTATCACGAGTGTGCAGGAGACAAATGGTTCTCAGCTCAGCTCGTCTACAAAAGTTAAATTTAGACTCTGAATTCTCCAGATAGATTTTTCTTTGCCTCATGAAGTCATTTGAGTGCAGCAGTAGATTAAAGGTCTATTTCGGTGGTAAAGTGGAACAGGGGCGGCCGTGGAGCAGAGCCTGCAGGTTGCTCCTCACAGAGGAACGGGGTCTGCGGGGTTGTGACCCCTGTCAGGGTGTAATTGGAGGAAGAGGCCCCGGAGGGTCCTGGATGAAGCGGGGTCTCGCTCAACGTGATTGAGTCTGACAACGCTTTACATACCTGAGGCGTGGTCCCAGCGCAGGTCTCCTCACGAGCAGCGAGGATCTTTCCATTGCACACTGTTAAACAATATGGATGGCCTGTTGTTTGAATTTATTCAGGTGCTTTATATCAAGCGGCCCGCCTCCTCGTTATAGTTCATGCAAGTTTAGAGTCGGGCTAATGTGACGGGAATTAGCTTTTTAAATGATCGCTCCCTTGAGAGGAGAACTGAAGAAGATAAAAGAGAGGAGACATTAATCTTCAGAGCAGCGGATATTCCCCCTCCACTTTGAAAATGACTGAATGTGCCGGAGCACTTTTTAGACCTTTGCTCGGATGTTTACAGATAAAGCCGTTGGCCTGAATGTCACCAGCAGCCATCCTGGGGCTTGATTAGATTTGGGGAGGGTGATAAATGTGCTGGAGTCAGAGGGTGCCTCGCCTTGAGGGCATCGCTTATGAGGACCCGGAGCCGTCCGGGTGATTCAGCGCTCTCCCCTGGGAATGGGGGTGAATTGGGGAAGTGTGCAGGGCAAGGCCAGGCAGGGCTGCTCACCCCTGCCACAGGAGGTGCCTCAGGGGAGGCGAGGGGGCAGAGGGCCGGTGCCAGGGTCAGAGCCTCCCAACCATGGGCCGGGGCATCTCCGCGCTCGACGCCTGCTCTCTCGTGACCCCCGTTGTTCTTCCATCAATGCTTGCTTTTTCCTCCTCCTGTCAAGGCCATTCTCTGGCAAAACCAGACAAAAAAGTATCTTGTGTGCCGGAGTTTACGGAGATAATTAGAAAATTCCTACGATGAAGAAATGCTTACTCACCAATTTAACCCCGAGTTCACTCCTCAAATGTGTGACCCCACTTGTGACAGGAAATCCAGTGCAAACTCTTCTCTACATACAAACAACTCATCCGCTGTTTACTCTTTCCGCTTGCGTCCTGCAGGCCGGAGGTTCCCAGGTGATTTTCACCAACCCTCTGGAGATTGTTAAGATCCGTCTGCAGGTGGCTGGAGAGATCACCACAGGGCCCCGGGTCAGTGCCCTGAATGTTGTGAGAGACCTGGGCTTCTTTGGCCTCTACAAGGTAGGTCAGCACCTCTGCAGCACCGGGACGTCCGCAGCCTCAGCCTCTGTCACACAAGGGCAGTGAAAGGTGCTCCATGTTGTCTGAGACACATCAGCAACACAGGGCGTTTATTCATTGCAACAGCAGTTTGTTGTGAGGATGCAGATTCAGAAATGTGATATGTTTACATCAACCTGTAAATAACAAACTTCTTCAGGGTAACGGCAAGAGCAAGTGTCCAAATGATGTCTGACATCTCAGGTTAGAGACGGAATTCACAAAATACATTCAAATAATGTTAAGGGTGAAATAAAGATGTTGAATTTTATTGTGAATCTTTCCAATAACTGAGTGAAAAATAAATCATTGAAGAAAATATTGAACGCTGCAAGAAATTTACAAAATAGCAAAACACTGGTAAAGAAACAGGTAAAGTTGAGAAATAATAAAACATACAGTTTAATAATGTGTTATTGTCAATGTAACCAATAAAATATGTATAAAAAGTGTAATAGTAGCAATGTCACATTACGTATGGTAATGCCCTATATGGATAATGATGCCATCAGCACCACTTCATTAGTAGAACTTACTCATTATGCAGAACAGTCACTTTCAGTGTTATATTATCATGTACAATAATATTCATGATTATTAATGGTGCTTTAACTTGTATGAAACATTTTAACACGGTCATTAGTGGATGTGGAGTTAATTTTACCCACGATGTTGGATAGTTAATCAAAATTCATTGTGTGTTTGTTTAGATGATTATTTTTCGATAGGAAAAATTGTCATCTGCAAAATAACGAATACAATTATTTACAGTTAATTTAATAGCATGATACACTTATATTTTCATTTTAAAAGAAGTGAAGCAGAGGTTTCAAAGTAACATAAATGGAAACACGTAAATAAAATGCAACACTTTATTTTGCACCACTGTATATTATCACATAACAATGCACAGATGAGATGCTACTGTATTTGACCCAACTTGTTGTTTGTGTAGACAGACAAAACCAAGATGAAGATCAGAAATTTGCACATCAAACAGTGCTTTTGTTGACTGTTTGTAATTTTCCAATTTTCCATACTTTGCTACTGCTCCTTTCCAGGTTCTTGTGGGTTTACTTAGAGCCCCAGTCATGTGTTCATCCTCCATATTTTAATGAGGAGCAGACAGCGTGTGGCTTGTTAAAAAAAAATGCTGACTTCCTCTTGGTGGAAGAAGCCAGCACACCGGGCTCCATGTTGGAGTGTGTGTGTGTGTGTGTGTGTGTGTGTGTGAGAGAGAGAGAGAAAGAGAGAGATGGATCTGTCTCTGGAGGCTGCCGCTCAGCCCGGGGCTCTTTGGCTCCATCATCATCACTGAAGCCCCCCCGTGGGTTGAGTGAGACAGCTCCCAGACCCCAACCACTGCCTTTGCCCAATTTAGCAGCCCCTCTGATATATGTTGTATTTAAAAAAAAACATCTTTTCTCTAGGGAGCCAAAGCCTGCTTCCTGCGAGACGTCCCCTTCTCTGCCATCTACTTCCCTGTTTATGCCCACACCAAGAAGAAGCTGGCAGATGAGGACGGAAGTCTGGGGGCGCTGCAGCTGCTCACTGCTGGAGCCATCGCAGGTAACAAACATCTGGATCACCTCTGGACAGCAACAACAACAACATGTTGTGTTTTTATTAAGTCACGTTATTAAGCCTGCTCGTTCCGCTGAACCTCAGCAACAGCCTGTCTGCATGTGCATATACGTATCACCCTATATACACAATACAAACATGTATGTGTATGCATTCCTGAACACACATTCATAAATGTATGGTTGCTATTCAACCTATTATTTATATTAAATAAACATGTACACACATATATTTGTATGTATATCTATATTTACTGTGTATATATTTGTCACACTGTGCTATCTAAATGCGACACCATCTATTCATAGTCAAAGTGCCTCAGCTTACACCCGTTGTGAAATGTATCCTAAGGTGTACCGGCAGCCTCGCTGGTAACCCCTGCTGATGTCATCAAGACCCGACTCCAGGTGGCGGCCCGAGCAGGACAGACGTCGTACAATGGCGTCATCGACTGCTTCGGGAAGATCCTAAAGGAAGAAGGTTTCAGGGCTCTGTGGAAGGGTGCAGGAGGTAAATGCACACGCACACACACACACACACACACACACACACACACACACACACACACACACACACACACACACAGGTAGTCCTGTTAAGTGATTTCATGATCGGGGAAATGAAGCTCGCTGTGATGGCCGCGGATCGTCTCGAAGCCCCAGGGAAAATATCGAATCCCTCATTGTGATTTTCATCCGTCAGCTCGTGTCTTGAGATCCTCGCCACAGTTCGGCGTGACCCTGGTGACCTATGAGCTGCTGCAGAGATGGTTCGACGTTGACTTTGGAGGACAGTAAGTGCCTCAAACCCCCTTTTCAGAAAAACACTCATTAATACCACGAAGTGCGTTTCTTGCCCTAATCCGACTCTCTCCTCAGGCGGCCCACCGGCTCTCAGCCCACTCCCAAACCCTCGATGGAGGACCTTCCCTCTTTGACAGCCGACCACGTGGGCGGCTACCGTCTGGCTGCTGCGACCTTTGCAGGCGTGGAGAGAAAGTTTGGCCTCCACCTGCCTAAGTTCAAGCCTTCTGCAGAGGAGACCAGGAGACCAGCGGAGTCTGTAGCAGATACACAGGCGTCATAAGCCGCAGTGACCGCGAGGGCTGCATGCTCCTCTGCTCGTCACGTCTCCTCCTTAGTGGTTTTAATCGAGCCACGTTTCAATTCAAACGCATTTGAGCGGTTGTCTTGCTTTGAATGCTGCATGAGTATGGCTTTACTGCTTTGTCTTTGCACACTTTATTGTACATATTGTACTTCTCTTCAGAGGGACATTATGGTTTCAAGAAAGGATTGTTCGCTGCGTTCTTTTTCTTCTTTCTGGCGTGCAACAGCTTTGGTGTGCATGTGTCAGTCGTGTTTCAAAGACATGAGGATGTACAGATGTTTTCAAGTATTTATTTTGAAATCATGACCTGGGAGACTCAAGGGGGGGGGAATTATTTAAATGTATTTATTGTATTTTATTGAATAAATCATTCAGACTGTTTCTACTGTGTGAAAAGTACATTCTCCCTTTTGACACCAGGCTTTGAGATTCTTCAGGAAACAAACCGTCTCTGTTCAGATCTGTCAACACACGCGACACATCTGAGAATCACTGAGCAGTTACAGCATAGAGGATATTCCAACTATCCCAGGTCTAACCAGCTCCACGGATCAAGTGGAAACTGGTGAAATCTATAACAATATAGAAGTAGAAATACATTTGGATTTTGGACAATTCAGTATTTTACAAACAAGTGAAGTCTAAAGCAACAGAGATGACAACATGGGCTACAGCTGTGAGATGTTTACATTCTTGGATAAGATGTGATTGCTTCGGTTCAACTGTAGAGTGGCTGGTGAATACGTGGAGTTGAGCACTTATAGTATTTGGCTTGAAAAAACTCAAAATTAAGGCTCATGCTTTAAATGAAGACAGTTAAGGATCTTTACCGTCAAGGTTTAAATGAAACCTTTAAAGGAAAATTTAAGGCATCTGGTTAAAAAGAGGACGACAGTTCTGCGTTTGCGATCATGGCTTCCTGTTCACGTCTGAGGTCATGTTGTTCCAAGGAAGACTGGCGATTGGCCAGCTAAACAGACAAGGTAGACTTGTCCGATTAAAGTACAATGAATCAAAACATGTCCATACGTCTTTCTGATCATAACCTCCATCTTTTCCGGGGGGGTTGATATTAACAAGTGCACCACTGGTCCCTTAAGCGTTGTGTCCATGGCGGTGGGATCAGGCAGCCAGGCGCTGAGCCGCCAGCTCTTCAGCGTCGTCTCGGTTCTCGTTGATCTCCGCCAGCGTGCGGACGAAACGGGTCCACTCGTCGTTTCGTGGCACCGCAATTTGCTGTGGAGAGGCATTATCGAGATTTCAGACACGGCCCCCAGTGGCAAAGGATCACACGTAAAGTCTCGCTTTGAGTAAAATCCTTAAGATGCTCTTAAGAAAAATCGCATTAAGGTGAATCAACGCATAGGCTGTAATTAATCACTCGTTACTAGAAGTTCAAATTAAGGCAAGACGCAGAATCACGTCTAAGTGACAGAGCAGAATAATCAGGGATCGAGTGGTTAAACCGCTGAGTCATGCCCACTCACCTCTCCAACATCATATACGCGCACTCGCCCATCAGAGTCTCCCACAGCGATTTCTCTGCCAGAATGAGCCCACCTGACCCTGTTGAGGGCCGGGTTCCCCTCCACTGTGACGCTGGCAGTGGGGACCTGAAACAATAACACAGCAGAAGAACAATCAGAGGAGTGAGAGCATGTTCATCTACCTCTGCAGTAAATCATCGCATTAGGATTTGAGTGTAGCTCTAACTAGATACACCTAACCCTTGATTTATTTTAAGGGTGTCACAGAAAACGTGTACGTTTCAAATAGACTGCAGTACCTCGGTGTCGTTGTTGAGGTTCCACAGGTCCAGATGTCCAACGCCGTCCACACAGGCAAACAGAGCGGGGTGGGTCGGTGACCACATCACGTCATACACGTAATCAGAGTTATCCTCAAACGAGTACAGGGGCTTGTTGTTCTGTAGTTGTGTTTGGGAAGAAAAAAGGTAAAGAATGCATTTTTTTAATCTTTTATTTTGAAGGGATTCAGTTACTACTCTACACATGAATCGGTTACCACTCCAGCATTTTTTAAACACCAAGGTTTCTTCAACCCGATCAAACTGTCCAGTCTTTCTTATTTGTGAGACTCTATGAACGTCAGTAAATTGATCCAGTCTGTCTCAAAAATATATTTAATGAATTTGCATGACTCATGTTGCACACTGGATTTCTTTATGACTAAATACCAGCCAAACTGACCACATTCTTATCAGCTGTTGTGTTGTTCATTGCTAAACTAAGATGATAAACATGGTTTGAACACTGCTGAACGTTTAGCATGACGACAGTGGTTGTGCTACAATGTCACTAAGTTAATGTCATGAGGCTGAAACTGTGGTAGAAACTCTTAATGTGTTTTGTGTTTAGAACATTTTATTTAAGTTATGATAAGGTGTAAGGAAAAGAATGGATCAGCTGTTTAATCTGCTGTAATACTAGTGTTCTGATTGTCTTGTTGTTTCATTTCAACTGACAATGAAGTCACACATTTAACACTTCTAACACTCTTTATTCTGTCTTATAAATTTGGTTTTCCTCGCACTGACAGTTACAGCCTCACAGAGCTGCTGACATTGCTTCACCTTGCTTTTAACTACTTTTGGGTAAACAGGATCCAGTACAGGGACTCGTCTGGGTGTCAGAACCCGAGTGCGCCTTGAGTGGCAATTCTCTGACCGAGCCCAAGAGAAATTAGCCGAGCCTGACAGGAATTCTGTTTTTTTGTGTCCAAACCTGATCCAAGCCTGATGTCCCCCCCCTCCCCCAACCCCCCCACCTGAACTACGAGGTGTCAGGTTCGGATATCCACTCTCTACTCAGGACGTCTGTCTAACCGTTTTATCAACCTCTTGACTCAAATGTGTGACTTGCACTGCAGCATCAACACATGACAGGGGTCCCTATCAAATCCCAGTGCGTGCTAGATCTCACCCGTACCTTGGTGCTCCACAGCTTGACAGTCCAGTCGAAAGAGGAGGTGACAAACAGGTGGGAGAAGTCCAGGGGCCCTGCAGCTGTGTGGCAGTCGATCCCTGTAATGGGCCCGTGGTGGCCCTCAAACATCTCACTGATGCCCGCTTTGCTGTGGAGCAAACAGATGAACAGGGGAGGAAGATGTGGAGTAATGAGCTACAGTTTTAATATTTGAATATACGCGTCTGTGCAAAAGAAACAAACGAAATTATTAACTGCTTTCTAATAACTGGGTGTTAGATTAAGCATGAACGAAAGCAGCAGGCGCAGACAGACCTCTGCTGGATGTATTCACATTAATCATTTACTTATATCGTGTGATTACCAGCAGGGTGGCAAAAGATTCTGCAACCCCTCAACCACACGTTGCAGAGCTGTTACCGAACTGAGGCTCGGATAATTAACGTAGAGAGGTAAATACTCAGCATGAGTGATGCTTATGCATTATTAACTGCGATGAGAGTATCATACTATTGTAAATGAGGTGGAAAATTATTCCCCCAATTACGGAGGTGATTCTGCCGCGGGGAGCCTTGCAGCGATCCCCCCCCCCTCCGCGGCCTCTGGGCATACTGCAGGACATTTAGTGTGGCGCTAACATGCTACTCAGTGGCAGCTCTGATTTAAGCCACATTTCTCTGCCGCCGACCATCCACTGTATGAGGAGGCCTGGTCTCTTAAATGAGAACATTGTGGGATGAACTGCAGCTTTAATTCTCCCCGGGACGAACGACTGTAAACAAACTCTCTCACCGGGAGAAACACACTGAGAAAAAAAGAAAAAGAAAAAGAGGACGCGGGGGGAAAGAAATGATTTGTTTCCCCTGCATGTGTGCCCTGTTTATGTTGAACAACCTTTGCAAACACAACTGACAAGCGGAGAAGAAAAACAGGATGACCGGGCAGGAGTGAAACCTCAAACAGCAGGAGTGTGGATTGTGTTGGATTTGCGTTGCACCGGGGGAAGTGAGTGGGCTATATTTATTTGACACACGGTCTTAGGTGGGCTTAACCAGCCGCCTCAGTTTCCTGGCGGTGTTCAGAGGGGGCGCGAGGGACCGCAGCTCCTTATGAACACACCTTCCATGACGACACGACATGTAGACCGAGCCGTCCTCGCTGCCCACCGCGAAATTGTTGACATCTCCGAGAGGGAAAGACATGGAGGTGACGGCTACAGCTTTGGACTGCTTGAACACCAGCTCCATGCTGTCCTGTGGAGGGGGGGGGGGAGAGACATGGAACAACATCCATAAAAAGCTCCATGCTCAGACTTTAATGTTAACACACACTCTGCCAAGCACAACCTATAAAAATCACTTGACAGTTTATTAATGCATAATCTAAATTCTACGAGCAAAAAAAAATTTGACGTTTGACAGAGGTTGAGGTCTTGGCAATGAATTGACAAAGCTAGCCAATTTAATTTCCTTGAAAGTGAAAAAATGGCTGTGGAAGGGTAAAGCCGGGGGAAAATACCAAACTGGAATGCCAAAAGGAAGAAGTCCGGCCCAAAACTTTGACATTTAGTCTGAAAGGGAGGGACAGGAAGTGAGAGGAATGTAACACTGAGGAGACAGACGTTACACAAAATGTAAAATCTGAGCTTAAACAATTAAACGTGGTGGTTAAAACTTTAATCCTATTTTTACGAAGTTCCGCCATGAATAGAAAACCCCCCCACACACACACAGTATATGTGTTACCTGTGGCTGTGAAAGCATGTCCAGACTCCAGGAGCACATTTTTCCATCAGTGGAGATGCTAATCAGATTGTGGGCGTTCTGGGTGCCGACCACGTTCACACAGTAAACCGGGTGCTGCAACAACAGTGAGGGAGGAAGTTCAGTCTCCCGCTGTATTTTAATTAAGTACGGTTCCACTCCGCCAGTTGTTTACAGTACCGTATGTGCTGCTGCAGACAGGGGGGTCCTCTGCACAGGGGTCCTCTTATTACTTCTGTTGTCCCACAATACAATCTGCCCGGAGTATGTGCCCCCGACCACAACGTTGGGATGGAACTTGGCAAACGCAGCCGACATAACAGCAGACTGTCAGAAAGAGGAAAAGGCGGAGAAGGGGAAAAGGCAATATTTAGTTTCTCTGGTGGTGAAAAAGTACATGTTTATAGTGACACGTCCTGGAGCCAAGTCTAAAGTCATGTCCAACTTCCAATCAAACAGAATACTGTTTTTCCTGTCTGTCTTCTTTGTCTCTAGCAAATACAGTCAGAAAATGCTCCAGAAAATATTTGTCAGATTAAACCACAAATGACAATAATCATTGGTTAAAACCCTAAACAACTAGACTTTTTTGATGAAAACTAATGGAGAAAAAAAATGCTACAATTTTTTTTAAATAATAATAACTATCCACTGAGGTAACAGGCCACAAGGCAGACCTGCATTAAACCTTCAGAGTTACCAGTAATCAGAGCATGGTAAACTTCAACTCGAATCCGCTGTTCTCCTGTTTTATCTCAAAAGTTCAAAAACTGTTGAGTGCTTTAACAAATACATCTTGCATCACTCATGCCCGACTCCTTTTTGTGTAAGCAAAACAAAACTTTAATCATAACTTTAATTCATGAACTTTATCACTGGTTCTCAGGTGCTGACATTCACTGCCCTACCTGCCACAATATTTTTCTACAGGGACTTCTTTATAACCAAAACTGTTACAACTTGATGAGCTAAATCTCTTTTGGAGTCGACTTGGAAGCACTAGGAAAATTGCATTCTCACTTCTGTTCAGTTTTACTCATCTGAGCAGCACGCCTGCATCTACATCCGCTCTGGAGGCAACAACATGTGGTTCTACTCAACTTGTCTTGGTGAAGGAGCCTCGGGGCACGCATTATAATAAGGCTGGGCAGAGCGGAGGAGCTCTGCTGCTCTCCCTGCTCGCTCATCTGAACACAGGGCCCTTGTTTAGATGCACATGATAACCAGCCCTGCCCCACACACTTAATCCTGCTGCAGCGCTTGGACTCCGTTCAACTCCTGCACCACAGGTCTTCTCCGGCGCCGCGAGAACATGTGTTTGTAGATGGATGCGGTGGAGGTGGATGCCAGCCCAGTGAACTCACATTGTGGATGAAGGCAGAAGGGGTGAGCAAACAGGGGTTGGTTGGAAGGGTTCCATGCTTGTCATGGAAGAAGCCACCCATGAGAACAATGGAAGGAGTGTGAGGAAGAAACAGAGGCGCTTCACTTTATCGTACCTGACAATGGAAGACGTACTCCGGTGTAGGCCTCTTGTACTTCATGTTCCACACTAATGCAACGCCATCTGGCTCATGAGGAGCTTCCTCGTTGTTGTTGTATGAGGCAACCAGGAGTTCAGGATACTGGTGACAGAAAAAATAAAAAATCAGCCCAAATGAATGTTAGGGGGGGGGGGGGGCGTGCAGACATGCCCCCCAGGCTTGGCTCCATGTGGACGAGCCTTGCTTGCCCTTTGCAGTACTGCTGAAAGCCTTAAAGATTGAGTTACTGTTTCCTCAAGATTTATGGCTCGTTTAAGTCTGACAACCCTGTAGAAACTTTGGCAAATTTCGTTTTTTATTTGCTTTAATTATTTTTAGCCAAAAGTTACAGTTCTGGAGGCGCTCAGCGGAACACAGCAGTCGACCAAAACAGAGCAGCTCACTGAGAAGCTTTTAAGATTCAAGCCGACTGATGTGCAGAGAATAAATTCAGAAACACTATCCAGACGTAAACAAACCATTAACCTCAACTACTTCTAATACCTGATCCGAGGGTTTACAGTGTGTGAATACATAATTTCAAATCACCAGGGGGTGGATGTGGCTCTGAACAAGTGAATACTGTGCACCAAGAGTTGGTGTTCAATCACTGTCAGAAGTCGTTGCAGCATCATGCATTAAATGACCTTGGACACCGGAGGAAACAAATCATTATGGTGACAACTTGTATGGGACATAACTTACTTTTCCTGAGGGAGTTGTGGCTATAAGTAAATGCTGTCAAAGCCAACCTATGTGATCATAAAGCATTAAGGCTGCTTAAAGCTAAGTTGTTTTAACAGCCATTTAGCAACACATGCACAAATTACTTTTATTTTAGCACAAACACGCCACAAATTAATTGTCGGGATTGACGTTTGAATAATTGCAAAGTCTTTTCTAAACTGTGTCCAGTGAGATGTGTTAAACTGTGGGTTTATATATAAAAGAGCTGTAAAAAAGGAAAATGACCTGGTGGGACCAGTCGAGACAGGTGACAACACGATGTTTGGACCAGCGCTCGTCCATGAACTGCCTGTTGAGAGACAGCTTCGCTCCGGCCTGGATTTCACTGAGGGGATAACAAAGCACCACAAATCAATAAAAACACTGCTTCAGAAACCAATTATGATTTAAAAAAAACGGCACTAGCTGTCCGACTATTACCCCTCCTTCTCCTCCAGGTCACGGCCACTGTAGTCGAAGAAGAGGTCCACATGCTCTGATAGAGCTCGCTCAATAATGCGAGTGCTGTGGTCAAAGAAATTCGCAAACTCCTCCGAGTGCAGGATCTGGAGTTTTTCCTCCTCGGTTAGCTCATGGGGGGGCACTATACAGAGGAGAAAAAGACAATGAAATGTATTGAGGTTATCCAACGCTCGGGGTCATTATGAAAAGTGATGCACTGCTTTACAGGAATAGAAACCTCTTTGTTCTCTGCATTCACTATTATAAATGAAATTGTAAAATTTCTAGAGGAGCTGAAGAGGCTCTATTTCATGGGTAGTGAAGTACCTTCCTCCTCCTCCTTCTGGTCGGGTTTCTCAGTCGGAGTCACGACTGCTGGTTGAGGAGCAGCAATTTCTTCCTCCTCTTCTTCCTCTGTTGATAAAAACAGGACAGGGAAAATACACTTAGCTGAGTCGACTACATCTCTGAATTAACATATTACTATGCAAGAAACTGCAAATCATTTTGTTTATGTCAAAACTTGAGCAGAAAATAAACCAAATTCAGAGTAAAAAAAAACTTTCACAACAAGGACGATCATGGCTCCAGCCACAGGTTTGATCATTTTTGGTCAGTACATCTTCCACCTCTATTATTTTCTTCTTTCAATAAAAGCTTGGGCGGGTGATTATCGGCATGCCCATAGACTGATTTTGTACCTCTGCCTTGCATTTGTTTGGTTTGTCAGCACAATGTCGCCTTTCAGACAGAACCTGCTCCTCTAAAGCCGGGAAGTTTGTCATTTGTGTCGAAGGGACACAGCGCAGCGGGTGTGTTGTTGTCATAGGGACCCCTGTCTTTACTAACTGTTAATGAGACTCTAGCCATTCAATAGACTTGAGCTGTCAGTGTAGCCGTTTCCTCTGTGTCCCAGTAGCAGGTTGCCCCCTTCTAGGCCACAGGGCAGCGGGGCAGAGGGTGTGGAGCAGCTGCCAGGGCCCGGCCCATTGGTGTGGCCGGATGACGGCATGGTGCAAAAGCAGATGGTGATGCTGGGATTGTCTTGTGCTCTTCAGAGGTGGCATGGGGATGGTACAGAGGTTTTCCGCCTGGCTGCCCTGACACAAGCTTCTCCCTGAACGGCAAGCCTATGCAATTACCATCCTAGCAGGAGGTCCTGCAACTGCTATTCAACCTCAGAGAATGTACGACAAAATACAGGCCAGACCAGCTGGCAAACTGCACACCGGTTCTACCTCAAAGAAGATGAACACGCTTTTTCAAAACACATCTCTTAAAGACAGTATATAGCTCATTCTTTCGATGTAAAAAAAATAGAAGAAAAAGCAGGACAAAACAGATTCATGAGGAGAGGGGAAATACTCGTCTGGTTCCTACAGCCGTTTATCTTGGTATGAACCTTATAGTTAATCTAGGATGACAGCACCACATGCCAGAATTTCCTTCCTACTGAGATAATCTAAATGATAATGTCATCCGTCACTTTGTCCATAAACTGATTTATCCCCTTTCTCAGACGGAGGTTTGGGAAGAAGGTTATTGGGTGCACTGATGAGTTTACAGAACTGGGTTGATGAAACAAGCCATTTCAATGTGCGGCCGTACTCCTGCAACCAACAGGGGAAGGTTAAAATCTTTCCTTTCAAGGGCCTCAATCAGGCTTAAAGGAAAACAGTAATCACTGTCTTTCAGCTAGTCCCGGCCGTGCTCGTCAGCCCTTTTCGTGGTGAGGCAGCCAGAGCAATCAACCTGCCAGGCATTAGGAGCGGATAGACAATCTGAAAATAAAGGGTATAATGCACCTGCCAGCCAAAATGGCCATTTGGAGAAAAGCTAGTGATCCTGGTGACCCCGCTGGGGAGGGACGTGTAGGGGGGCAGCAGCAGCGCTTAGCGAGGCTGGGTGGTGGAGGAAAGACAAGAAGGAGGGGTTGGTGGTGGTGGGGGTTTGCATTTAACAGAATTCACCCGAATCACCGATGTCCCATACACTGACACCTCCTCTCAAAGCAGGCCCAATTATGGCTTTTGTACCACTTAAGGAATAAAAGCTTTTCTCTGGGGGAGCTGGACAGGAGGAGTTGGGGTGAGGGGGGGGGGGGGGGGGCAGAGTAATCACAGGTCTTCGTCAATTGACAATATATTAATGCAAACACAGCATGAGGCCAGTGATGTACAACCAGAAAACTAAATGACCTTTGCTCTTCGCTGCAGGTGTCTTCCACTTTCTATATGTCCTGCCAGAACAAGGATCTGACTTCAGCACGTGCAACAGCGTTTGTCTCGGCTTTATAAAAGGCCAATAATGAAACCACACATAACAAAAACCTGCCAGTGTACACACACACACACACACACGGTCAGATTTTTTGTTCTTTAAATAGAGAATCTCTATCGACAGTTTCCAAAATTGTGATCAATATTTTTCAAGTTGAAAAATGTCGGTATCTTTGACTACAGCCAAAAAAGAAATATGATTTTGACGATCTGATAACACTGTGATCCTCTGTGAATCTGAATTATACTGTTTTCAACTCTTTTAACAGTGGTTACAAACATGTCTAATAAACAGTGAGGAGTAAAGATCCCAAACATGCCCGTGGTCAGCACAAATCCAAAACCAGGAACAAAGGTATAAAAAAAAGTATTTTCAAAAACTATTCAACTGCACATTGAGAAAAATGTTCCATTAAAATGTATTAGCTGCTGTATGACAGAGGGATACGATTGATATTTAACAGTACTAATCATCAAGTGCATAAAAGCTGACCAATACTACAAGTGGCACTCGAAACAAGAAGGCCATTAAGGGCTTTTGTGATTAAAAGTTTTAACCTGCCTCTGAATTCCGAGTGATTAAAAACAATCACATTCAATTAAATATTCGATTTACTAAAACTCCTCTACATACTTAATGCTAAGTAGACAGACACACAGACACATGCACACACACACACACACCCCTCAGCTCTCCTCAACCTCCAACAGTATCTTACTCCATAATTACAGCCTCTTGTTGAGGAGTGCATACTGATGCTACATTACCTACCAGTGCAGTTGGGAATACTGTAGCTGAATTACGGACATTCACCAATCTGACAACTCAAAATCAATTAATTTTTTTTAAGTGCCACCAGATAAAAACGTGCATCCACATAGAGCTCAACAGCGTAGTTTTCTGAATAGAGATTTTGATGATCCTCCATATTGTAACCATCCAAGGTAAACTTACCACAAGCTATTTTATATTATACTATTTTATATGGTCCTGCAGAAGCCCAGAGCTCTTATGATATCTGATCTTTAAGAAAAACACATTCCCCCCCGCAATATCAAGGATACCACCCTGCCCACAAACCTCAGGTATAGCAACCATGGAAACGTTCACCACAACCGCTAAAATCATATTAGCTACCTCAGGAAGGTTCAGTGTTACTGCACTGGGATACTGTACTAAAAACTAAACGTTGTACACAAACATACAAGATGCAAAGTACAATATATATCAACACTATATCAACAAGGTTGAATTCAAGAAATCGCACAGTGGAAGTTGTTGGAAAGGGATAATTTGCAGTGGTTTATGGAATTAGTATTAAAATAATTATGCGCAGTCTTGTACCTTTGCCATATTTTCCATTTTGCCATGTTATTGTTTTATGTAAATTAAATCTTATGATTAATCTTGTAGCTGGTGGCTCCAGCTCCAGGCTTAAAACTCTGTTTATAAAAATGCCCTAAAACATCAATGGAAAAAGCTAATGGGGTATTTAGTTCTGAAACCAGTTCTAAAAGCATGCGATAACTGTTATGCTATATTGTCTAAAGTTCACAAACTGGGATGTTTAAGACGCCAGGGCTAATAGTTTTCAATGTGTGAGTCATCTTATACAGTCAAAGCAATCTTAGAGGTGATTTCATGCCACAATATGTTGATAAACATGGCCCAGTACTTGTTCAGTGGACGAGTGAGGCACTACTGTCCCTGTGACCAACAAACAAATAATATAAAAATGAGGATGCATTCTCCTCGACTGTTCAGGCGGTCTTTCTTCAGGGTCAATGGGGCAAGTGATGTTCAAAATAAAAAACCTTGAATCTTTTACTCCTTTTCTCGGAGATGTCTTTTGCCGACACTGTGGGAACCCTTGGTCTGCAGCGAGCCGGGCAAGGCCACCGCTCCCTCTAATGCCACCGCCCGCTGACCTTGAGAGTGCCGGGCTGTTGCCTCCCTTTGACAACATGATAAATCGCTCAATCACAGAGCAGACCTGATGCCATCCCGCACATCAGAAATGCGCCGAGGGGAGCAAGCAGGGAAGGGGATGCCGTCTCATCGAGTGCCAGAAGTGATGGTGTGAAAATGCACAATGTCACTGACTGCGTTTTGTTATGTGCCTGTTCAGTGAAGGGAAAAGACAGGGAAGCGAGGGAGTTGATGAAATGATTACATAGTGGCAGAGAGGGGAAGGGGGCCTCGTGTTGAACAGCTGGCAGAAAACATCGTTGTTTAACACAGTTTTTACAATGCTCAGTAGAGTCCAGAGTAAAGAGCGACAAGGAACAGAGGGATGCTCTTCATCCTTCACTAGTTCTGCTCATAGTTTTCCAGAAAATCACACAATTCTATCTCGCTCAAGCCGCATGCCACCAAATAGTTTCCTACACGCCACCTGATCGAGCCGAAACCAGCAATCAGTACACTGTTTAAAATCCTTACCAAGCTTTTACGAATGTTTAAAACGATGCCAGCTGATTAAAATAAACTGAGAAATCAGAAAGAAAAAAAAGACTCTGCTTCTTCCAGTGGCTGTACTTTGAGGAATTGCAACTGGTCCAGATACTTCTCTCAGTCGAGTGAATACCTGAGCCAAGGCTCAAACAGGCCTCTTCAAATGAAACAAGTTGCTCATTGATATCAGTCCCCAACTACATATGCGTTGTAAGATGTCCTATGTCTTAAATTCCTGCATCAGCCCCATGATCCAGATCCACACCAGAATGTAATGGGTTCTTCCCTGACTCATACCGCATCCTTACACCAAGTTTTGTTGAAATCTTCTCGGTTGTTTCTGTGTTATTTTGCTCACAAACAGACAGACAGACAGACAGACAGACAGACAGACAGACAGACAGAGGTGAAAACACAACCTCCTTGACGCAGGTAAACATAACAGAAAAACACAAAACACAAATCCTCCAATCCCGATTTTAGTCAAGCGCGTCATTCACCATCTGCCGATACATAAATCCAGCAAGCAGGGCACCTACAAATAATGCATATTTCATGGACATGTGTCCAACATGTGGACGTTAGCAGCAGCCCGAACATCAGCAATTACATACTTATCGACATGCTTCAGAGGCAGTAAGCAGTCATATGCACTCCTCTTCATATCTTCCCCTCCAATCACATTTCTCTTTCCTGTCACTGGTTTCTCATCTTGCTCATTAATTATACAGAGTTGGTTGTCGAGCTGCACATGAGGCTCAGAGGAGCAGAAAAGGCAGGGTTTAAATTCTTTCCTCTGACTTTTAGTTCCTGGGCCTCATTTTTTCTTTACTTTCATCTCAGTTCATTGTTAAATCAACTCGCTTCTACTTGTTGTTCATTTCCGGTCTCTTGTGCACCTCATGCAGCAAAATAAAACATTTGTCAACCCTCGTCAGACGACCATATATGTCGATGTAAATAGAGCTTGTTAAACCTATACATTGACATATTCAAGCACTCAGTTGTGTACCGACATCTTTTCTTTGTGTTTTGGGATGTAAACCTGTACAACATGATGTGAGAATCACCTTCTTTTTGCTGGGTCACGACAGGTGTCTGCGTCTCTTTTGTGTAGGACACAGTCTCACGTGGAGGGAAGTCCACCTGTGTGACTTTGGCCATTCCCAGTTTTGGAGTCACTCGCCTAAAAGCACAGAACAACTCAAACTTTGCACAACATCACTGCAAAAGAGTCAACAAAAACATACAACAGTCATATTACTTTAGCTGCTCTTCTGTGTTTCTGAAACAATTCACAGCTTTAAAAAAATGTTTATCAAACTGCTGATCAAAGGAAGTAAATGGGTGTTTCATGGGATGGCTTCAGATTAGTTTAACAACCAGTGTGAATTCATTAAAAAGGTTTTGTCTTCTCACTCTTGCATGCACGGTTTTTCCTGCACTGCATTAACTGAATCATGACTTTGAAAAACAAAGTAATCATGCCATAGATTGAGAGAAGGGAAAATGACCAGGAAAGGAGAGAAGAGAGTGTCCAGTACCCCAGCTCAGAATCAGAGTGAAGTTGAAGTGTGGACGGGTCAGAGTCCCAGTGCAGAGTCCTGGTTAGTGTCACGGCAACAAGGCGGCATTAGTGAGAGAGACAGGCAAGCACAAATGAAGAGAGGAGATCAGGTTAGCTTTGTGGCACACAACATGCTGATCGGATCGTACGTCACTCATCAGTCACGTTTGCATGTTACCAAACACACTTAACACACTCCATTTATTTTTTGTTATTGTTGTGTCTCAGGTCAAATCGCGCTCGCGTCGCTCTACGCAATACTCAAGATGACAGATGAAAGAACGTGTCTGCTTAAAATGCGTGGACACATCGGCCCTCCGAGTGGGATGACACAGGGTGTAATGTGCAGCCTGCGGGGCTGATACAGCCTGAACTGTGTCACACCAAAGACTCCCAGTGCTGTGCAGACAGAGAGGGAAGGAGCGAGAGAGAGAGAGAAAGAGAAGGAGCCCTCAGGGAGAAAACATGACCTCCATGTGTGTAGGAAATGGCCATGCTGGTGAGGGAAATGAGTCAACACGTAGGGGGAACAGCTCCCTGGGCCTGATGGGACACTGGGGGAGCTTGGATTTCTGTGCAGGGAAGGGGCTCTAATTAGGGGTTAAGAAGTCCCCCAGGCATCGCAGCAGCAGCCTGCTGTTTTATTGTTAATTTAGAATCGTCCTAATTCAACGGCACACAAATTAAATAAACACGCACTCACTCGGCATTAACTCCTCGTCATTGGCTGTTTGGGTGTGAGACCTTGTAAAAACGCTCAGCTCTCTTGCTCTTAATACCATCAGGCTTTACATTTATTCATAACCTGTGTCCCGAGTTCAATGTAATGCAAAGCTCACAAAGCAAAAGCAGATCTGCAATTCTTCAAACCATGTGAAAGATATTTCAGAACTTATGTGCTGTATAATAACATTTGGAATTTCAGTGGCTGTGACAGTGAAAACATTTTCTTGTAGGCATAAGCATGAATGAGCACAAAAAGTTGACAGAGCGGTTTGAAGAGATTTAAGATCAATGACGTAAAACACATTCAGACATTTTATCTTTAATGGAGAAAAAGGCCGTGAATCTTATAGATTCTTAATACAGTGGCATTGTGTAAACTCTTGTAAAGTCCTGTAAGGGAAGTGGGGGGAAAATATGTGATGCAGACATTTAATTAGGTAGGTATGTGTGCGTGTGTAAATATATATTTATATATATAAACATACCTGGGTCCAACGGCTCCATCAGAGTCCTGGCTTCCTGCCTCGCTTGGCGTACCTGCCGATTTGGCAGTCGGAGAAATGGGACGAGGGACTACACAGTGAGACACACAATAATCATCTGTTACCATGTAAAGTTGCTGAGGTATTCACTACAGAGGACAAATTCATCCAGACTACAGTGGATGAACAATCTTAAATGTTAGGACATTTTCTCACTGACACGATATTACTGAACATGTGGTAAACAGTGTTGACTCCTGATATTAGGAGCAGAGCAGGACAAATATGTAAATCTGTCCGTAAGTAACCAACACGAGAGTAAAAAAAGAGGCATAACAAAATGGAAATTGCATTGACTTTGTCTGTATTAAATAAACGTTTGAATAGCTGCAATGTCATGTAGAATATAAAGACAAACATGATGTTGTGTCTCTTCTGTTAAGAGTGTTGGATTGTGGCTCTGAGGTGACGTGGGTTTTTAGTATGGATCTCTTCTGCCACCTGGTGTTAGCAACAGGACAGTGCTCCAAAAACCCACAGCAAATAATCTGAGCATTACAAAAACATTAACATTTTGGACTTTCACTAATACTTCTTTTATCAATGACTCTGCTCATGTTGTAAAACAACACCATTGTCATTATTGTGAAATCTGCTTAAGTTAGACTGTTTCAGAGATCATGTTCAGGCTCGTCTCAGCAATTTGCTGTGAAAACCTGCAAAAACATATTGAATACATTTTTGGAAATGACATTTCCTTTTAAAAATCCCTTGGTGGTAGCCTGTGTATCTGTGTAATGGATATGACTTTTCTTGAGAGGCTCTGTAATAGACAGCTCTGAATCTCAAATAACTAAAATAAAAACATTTCACCTCATGAGAATGATTATGAGTTTAAAGGTTGGCTTTCAGCTTTAATGTTTGGCTGTTAGCATACAAACCTGATGAGCAGTATTAAAAAGGGTCCTTTATTATCAAATTATCATTGGCAGAAAAATAACAGACAATCTAAGGTTATTAAAGTTGATATTTGGTTGTACATTAGTAGCAGTCAATGACTGAATGTTACTGCTTCTGAGCTTCTTGCCTTCAGTCTGGTCTTCAACATGATCTCATGATCAGCCGGATTAAAATCATGTGACGGGGTTGCCAAGTAAAGAACATGCCATTGTTTGGCTGTAAAGAAAAGATTCCTATACTCCTCACCCAGTAGGAGTGTGAACAACACTAAGACAGTGTATATATAAATATAACCATGAAACTTATAAAACAGGCTCCCCGAAATACCTGTTGTTCCCTAAATTAAAAGTTATTAAAAGCAGATGTGACTGAATGAACGAACCAACAAGTAACATAACATACCGACAGGAGCATCTGAGGCTATGCCCATACTCTGTAGCATGGCCTCAGTCTCACGTCTTTTCTTCTCCAGGTCAGTATCGTCCTGGTGAGCGGCAGCATCTTTCAACTGGTCGGACTGGAAGAATTAAAACGTATCACCTATTAATGCATCATCACACATTACCTTGCTATGATCTCCGACAATTAAGGTCTGTCCACTAACGTGCAAGGACAGGATCAATTCATTGATCAGATTAAGATAATAAATGTTTGATGAAGAATTAATGACAACATTTCTCATGGTATTTACAGCAGATTATTGTATTGTTTCAATCAACACATTTCCAATAAGGATGTTAACATTTAAGGGCTAAAGAATAAGAAGATACCAGAAAGGCACCAAATAAAAAGTGTCTGCAACTAACAGCTTCCTAAATGTGCTCTGACGACATCACTTTTCAGATTTTTAGCTTTGGGAGACTTTTGCACATCCCCAGGTTCTGACTAATTAACTGAGATTTGCATTTGTTGGACAGTTCAAGAATTTAACCTAACGAGCACCAGAGAATTCAAACAAATTTGAACAAATAACAGCTTTGTCATTATTTGACAATGCCCCTCTGTTGGACAGGCAGATGGTAGATTGTCTTAAAATCACAATGTGCAAATGGTTTGAAAAGCTTTTCCTTCAATAAAATGATTTTTGCTGACATCACTATAGATTTACATATGAGGTGAAGGCATACGTTCTTATCTTGTGTGGAGATTGTGTGCTACACGTACACATTATCCTTTTTATGAAAAACAACTTGCAAACACTGACTCAGTCATTTTAGTCGTATTGTTCTGTGATCACATTACATCAGAGATGAGCATTTTCATACACTCTACTTAGTGTCAATCAACTCACACAAAGCAGTCCATGAAACACGTTTTCTTTTGCCAACTTTGTTTTGACATCGTAGATCATCAATATGAAATTAACTGTCATCGCAGATTTACAGTATATAAATAGCAAATATGTGAAATCCTTGAAAGAATCATGATCATGAATCATTACATGTTTTTAATTAATATTTTACATTAGCAAGTTATGAGTGTCATAACAAAACAGCAGCCAACTATGCGTTTATAATTAATTAATTCTCCAGTAAAATCTTCTTAGACTTGACAGACTGACAGTGGGGGTCACCATGAACAAGTGAGAGGTGAAATGTATGTCACCTCTAAAAGTAAATTTGATTTAATATGTTATGAGTGCCATAAAGAAAAAGGAGCCAACTTTGTGTTTAATTTTCATTAAATAAAGAAATACATATATATAATATTGAATTTCATTATACTTGTTATTGTCTTGTGTGGAATCAAATCCAACATCCAACGTGCATAAGTGTCATTAAACCTTTAACGTTTGTTTATTGACACACAAATAGACTTTAGTTTTCAAAGTGCCACATGACCACAATGATTTGAGTCACGCTTTCACTCAAATCGAGCCACTAATGGTTTTGAATGCATTCCTTCTCCATAATACTTTTCAGTCCTCATTGCCAGTGAATGCTGGACACATTCACAAAGGGTTACCCATACCTCTTTCTTCTTGCGCTCCTCCTCCTTCCTTTTCTTCTCCTCTCGGATTTGGGCCAAACGTTGCTTCTTCCTCTCCAGCTCTGCCTTCAGCTCACTCTTGTCGGACATGATGCCACAGCTGGGAACGAAAACACAATTCCTTCAAGTGGCACCGAGAAACAAGTGAATCTTGAGATGAAACCTGTTGACATCAGGGGGACTGGTTGTGTTTGCACTGGGAACTAAAAGGCAGACATGTGAGGTGGGTCTGCTGACAGATGATTCTCCCAGCTTCAGCACCACCTTGTGCAGGATCCCAGCTGGGAGCCCAGCTTGCCCTGGCAGGAGGACCACTGATCATCCAGGGTGCTTCCTCTCCTCTCTGCAGCTCAGGGACTTTAATGTGTTCCCTGTTTGCAGAGTGACACTGACAATTAACGTCAGCTAGCAGAGCCCCACCCTAACCACTGACAAGACCGATAACAGCTTAGCATGGGGCTAGCTTATCCCTCTTCATTCACTTCACTCTCTGCTTCTCATAATCTCTCACGTATGATATCGATCTACATATGGAGTTCATGTTGGCATCTCTTTATTTTACCAATCGCATTGCGGTTCCATTGAAAACCGACAAAGCGGCCTCGTTAGCTGCTGACGTTAGCTTTCCTTGTTATAGCTAGCATCACTATTGTACATTTATCTGTGAAATCCTAATATCTCGCAAAGTCAGGTGTGATCTCTTAAAGTTAAATGGTGCTTTTAAGAAAAATAAAATAAAACGTGATTCCCACAACTCAACCTCTACTTTTAGTACTAAAGATGTAGCATTAGCTTTGTTTGTTAGCGGCTAGCTTTCAGCTACACAGACCGCAGGCTGAATAAAGCCAAGCTAGCGAATAAAGTGGAATTACAAACACGGTGACAGAAACATATTCATGTTATAAGTGTGTGGCACTGAAGAAAACGCGACTTCAATCCGTGGATCACCAACCTTAAAGCAGGTTTTCGACCTGACACCAAACACGCAGCCAAAACAACTGAGCTGACAGCCCAACTACAGGAGCCGGGAGGAGTCAAAAGGGGCTATTTTAGCTTCGCCATGCCTGTGCTTGGGGGAAAAAACTCAAAGGCAGACTAAACAAAAACAAGACAAGCAACTGGACTTGATACTGTGGATAATATAACAAAATTATCTTTGCAAAAATCCTCAATCATTCCAGTAAGAGGAACCCACCATCCGAAAGGTTGCTCATCATACAGATTGTGTTCTACTCTATTCTAACATTTCTCCCTCTTCAGCAGCCAATTATCAGAACAATCATACAAGTCTAATTATTCAAGAACTGAAAGATGCTGATTAGAACTTGCCAGTATTTATTGTAAATATATATAAATGCTCTCAACATTCTCAAGCCCACACATCAAAATACAAAGCAATGAGATAATAGAAAAATCTGTCATGATTATTTATACAGCGTATGTTGAACCACCCCACTATTTGCATGCACTCGCAACATTACATCTTCAAGCAAACAGGAATAAGCTCAAGGTGCCAACAAAAGGAATCTAAGGAAAGATGAGCACACCCTCTCACACTAGTGCAGACTGGGTTAACATATTCTACATTCAGCCCCCTGAAAAAACTAATTTATTCGGCAATAATTTAATCTGCTCCGTCTAGTTTGTTGAGCCTCTTCCTGACGTCCCCAGTGGTCTCCGAATCAGCTCCCTCCGTCAGCTGAGACAGGGATGGACCCACTTTGGTGTTGTCCTCACCTCCCCCGTCGGTATGCAAGGTATGCAGGACCTGCTCACTGGGACGTTTCCAAGAGGGTCGAGTGGCAATCCAGAGGATCAGAGCTCCAAAAATCACCAGGAGGAGTCCCAGAACGTTCACAAAAATTGCCTCCGGAGGCAAGTCTTTATACTTTGGGTTATTCCTTTGTCAAGACATACAAAAAAAGTTTTAATCAGTTTATGCAGCAGATTAACATTGCACATTTATTTTGTAGAATATAATTTATCTTAAGTATTGAAAAGTACTTACAGGCCAAAAATGAGTTTCTCTGTGATGCCCATGAGTGCCACAGCTACCACACTGGTAAAGAGAAATAGACCACTGTAGATGTGGAGGGGCATAAACGCTGCTCTCCAGTACACCGGAGTAATTGGTATCAAGTATATGCCAACTCCAAGGACCAGCTGCTCATTGAAGGGGAGAAAAAATGCACTTGTCAGATACTCTACTAATCAAGAATGCTATTCACTGGGATTTTGCATTTTAGAGACTTAGTGAGAGGGGTATTTGTTTTTTGGTGTTCTTTAAAAAAAGTAAATGCAAAATACTGCACCAACCAACCAGCAGTTATTACTTCAGACACAAATAACAATAACAAATTAAAAAAAGTGTATTTACCTGTAGACAGTAAAGCGCGACCGCTGTCAGGCCCAGCCAGCTGTGCAGACTGTACATGTTGGGGATTTTTGCACCATTATGGAAGTCAAAAACTGCCACCACAGATATAACAGCGAGAATGAAGGACACCAAGTGCAAGCCTGCATGGATGAACTTCATCAGCAGTTTGCTGCACTGCCAGGTAAAGGGGAGCCTGTAGACAATGATGGCTGCAAGAGAGGGTCAGTCGGTGTAAATCAAACAGGTTTGGATGCAACCATGAGGGAAGATAAAATGAGACCATGTATGTTGTGATTTGGCATTATACAAGTTAAATTGAATTGAATTAATTGATTTTAAACATCACTATCCAAGCATTGCTATTGTCACTATATAATTTAGTTTTAGGTCTTTTAACCATGTGAAGTCAACATGTGTCAGGTTCATGCTTCCCTAACAGGGATTATATCAAATATGTAAACCCCTTGTATAAAATGTTCCACCACAAGTCCGCAAAGAGCGAAGGTCGAAGAAGAACTCTGCTTCTTTACTTTAAGTAGCATTGCGACACAGAAAAACCACAGGTACAAGTCCATAACCTTCATTTAATTACATACAAGAAGTATTAGCAGCAAAGTAAGACTGACCCTTTTTAAGGTGTTTAGTCATTGAGGCAACGAACGTGATAAAAGTTGTTTTTCATTTTAATGTGCAAGATAATATCTTGTGCAAACAACTTTTTATCTTGGGGGCTTCAGGCACATTCTGAAAACTTTACTGAAGGACAAGTTGCAATAAAACCCTTCTAACCAGTATCTAGTGACTTATTTGACCATTTGTCTTATTGTTGCTCGTCCACAACATTGCACGACTCAACACATAAAGGACATGAAGCGTCTCCAATGTCATCATACATTATACTTAAGAAATCCACCACATCTTTGAATGTAAAAATCACAATCTACAAACTTATACTTGCCACAAAAAATGCATCTTAAGTAAAAAGGCCTTTGGTCCCTTTTCCACAAATTTTGTGCAAAAGTAGAATAAACTGGAAAGTCTAAACTTATTGCATTTAAGCAAAGTTGTGTTAACCTGTCACAATGAAAGATCAGTTTAGTTTTATAATTACGCATAAGCCAACATCAATCTATCCTTTTTTGAGTCTTGTGTAACTTAGCCCTCGGGGCAATACCTGGCGCTAATTTTTTATACTAATACAACATACTTCATTAAACAAACCATATTTATTTAAGGGGGGGGGGGGGGGGGCGACGACGACGGCGAGTCCTCTCACCTATTCCTTGAATGAAAATAAACCCTGCGACCATTAGCAGCGGATGCCAGTTGAATTCGCCCGCCGCTCCATCCCAGGCTAAACCTTCCCTGTACTGCAGAACCCAAACCAACACGAAGATTATGGAGACAACTCCGAACAAGACGGTGGCGGACAGAGCGACCAGGAACTGCCTGAAGTTCTCCATCGCCATCGGAGCCAGTGTGTGATCAGTCTCAGCAGCAGAGGAACCCGAGGCAGCTTCTTCTCTGACGCAGCAGCTGCTTCGGTTTCTAATCACAACAACTTCAAGAGGCGGTGGACGAGAGGGGAGCGCGGTCACGTGGCTGGGCTGGGCAAAATGTAGGAAGGAAACGAGTTTGTGTAACTTCAGTGTTTACAGAGGAGTGAGAGGTCCGTCACAAAAAACTACAAGTTCCGCCCCCAGCAAGAGGTGGTCACTGCCTCCTCCTCAGCTCCGTCGTTGAGTAATGGTGACGTCGAGTGTTTTTTTTTTAAACAGAATATCAAGATGTCATTGATGTTGACCGTTAGAATTGTATACTTCAGATGGTGTTTGTAGTGAATTTAAATGTTGATTTGTGTGAAATTGTAAAATTAAACTTTGACTAAAACTGACGTTAAGTAGGAAGTTGACACAAGTGGGTTGGTTTAGATGCAATAAGTTAATTTACGTTATACAGGGACCGAGCACTGACAGGCACTGACAGTGAGGCCCTATTGAAATTGTAAGGATTATAATTATTATTTTTCAGGCAAATGAATTGGCAAGATAGAAAGTGGTGAAAATGTACATTTCATTTATTTTCTGTTATTTTATTTATTTTAATTATTTTTTTATTTACCTCCTGCGCAGAAGCGACCTGCGCACATCCTGCGCTGTAATGGACTGCGCACTTCCTGCTCAGAAGACTCAGATACAGATTTATTTCTTTTTTTAAAATTTATTTTGTTCAATTTTTTTTTTTTAAATTTTTTTTATTTACATGGTGTAAGATAAATAGGTGACTGAAGTTCTGCCGAATTTAAGGGCTCAGTAATTGCCATTGATACTTCAGCATGCAGATGAGGAAGAAAGGGATTTGAACCATCAACCTCCTTGTCGGAGAACGGCCACTCTACCCTCTAGGCCATCTACAGTGCCTTGCATAAGTATTCACCCCCCTTGGACTTTTTCCCATTATGTACTGTTACTAACTGGAATTCAAATAGACTTAAATAAACTTTTTCCCGTTTGATCAACAAAACATGCATAGTACTTTGGAAGTGCAAAATACATTTTATTGTGACACAAACAATAATGAGAACAAAAAAGTTGACATCTGTTGGGTGCATAAGTATTCACCCCCCTGTGTCAATACTTGGTAGAACCCCCTTTCGCTGCATTTACAGCTTTAAGTCTTTTGGGGTATGTCTCTACCAGCTTTGCACATCTAGAGATGGAAAGGTTTGTCCATTCTTCTTGGCAAAAAAGATGAAGCTCAGTCAGATTGGATGGAGACCGTCTGTGAACCGCAATCTTCAAGTCTTGCCATAGATTCTCTATTGGATTGAGGTCTGGGCTTTGACTGGGCCATTTTAAGACATTAACATTCTTTAATCCAAACCATTCCTTTGTAGCTCTGGCTGTATGTTTAGGGTCATTGTCCTGCTGGAAGATGAACCTCCGCCCCAGTCTCAAGTCTTTTGCAGACTGCATCAGATTTTCTTCAAGGATTTCCCTGTATTTGGCTCCATCCATCTTTCCCTCTATTCTGACCAGTTTCCCTGTACCTGCTGAAGAGAAGCATCCCCACAGCATGATGCTACCACCACCATGTTTCACTGTTGGGATGGTGTGCTCAGGGTGATGGGCAGTGTTGGGTTTTCGCCACACATAGCGTTTTGCATTGAGGCCAAAAAGTTCAATTTTGGTCTCATCTGACCAGAGCACCTTCTTCCACATGTTTGCTGTGTCTCCCACATGCCTTCTGGCAAACTCCAAACGGGATTTTTTATGGATCCCTTTCAACAATGGCTTTCTTCTTGCCACTCTTCCATAAAGGCCAGATTTGTGGAGTAGACGACTAATAGTTGTCCTGTGGACAGATTCTCCCACCTCAGCTGTGGATCTCTGCAACTCCTCCAGAGTAACCATGGGCCTCCTGGTTGCTTCTCTGATTAATTTTCTCCTTGTCCGACTCTTCAGTTTGGGTGGACGGCCTCCTCTTGGTAGGTTTGCGGTTGTGCCATATTCTTTCCATTTTCTTATGATGGATTTTATGGTGCTCAGAGAGATGTTCAAAGCTCTGGATATTTTTTTATAACCTAACCCTGCTTCATATTTCTCCACAACTTTATCCCTGACCTGTTTGGTGAGCTCCTTGGTCTTCATGATGCTGTTTGTTCAGTAATGATCTCCAACAAACTCTGAGTCCGTCACAGAACAGGTGTATTTATACTGAGATTAAATTGCAGACAGGTGGACCCTATTTACTAATTATGTGACTTGCAAATGTGACTTGTGAATGCAATTGGTCGCACCAGATCTTTGTTAGGGGTTTCACAGTAAAGGGGGTGAATACATATGCACTCAACACTTTTCAGATTTTTATTTGTAAATAATTGTGAAATCCATGTAATATTTCCCCCCATTTCCAAATGATGCACTATTTTGTGTTGGTCCATTACATAAACTCATGATGAAATAAATTTTAATCTGTGGTTATACCATGACAAAATGTAGAAAAGTCCAAAGGGGGTGAATACTTATGCAAGGCACTGTATATATAATTAGTAGGGTCACAGATTGGATTACCTGTACATATCCATGAGAAACTAAGCACAGGAAGAAGATGGACACATTATGTTGTGCGTGTGTCTGTCTGTGTGTGTTTCTATGCAGCTTTTGATAAACATTTCAGAGAAAGCCATTGTATTTTCTACTTTACTACATACTACATACAGCCTTACTTAAAAACACCTTTTATATTTTAGATACTAGATGATTTAACATGCTTTAAAAAACAGTGGTGGGAAGTAGCGAAGTAGAAATACTTCGTTACTGATTTTTCACATATCTGTACTTTACTTGAGTACTGATTTTCCTGACGACTTATAACTTTTACTCGCTATATTTGAACACAAATTTCCGTACTTTCTACTTCGTATATTCTCAAAACTGACTCGTTACTTGAGCAGCGGAGGTGCGCCGGTGCCAGCCATAGATGGTGCCAGCTGCCTCGGGAGATGGGCAGGTCCGGCGGCGTGTTTGCCGTAGGGGGGGGCAGCACGAGACCCTGAAGGTCCGGATGTTGGTCGGGCTGTCTTAGTCGACCGGGGTCGAGCAGGCTGCTCTGGTAACGATGCCTCCGCAGGTTCACCTTCAGAAACTTTGTTAAGAGTTTTACTTCCTCTAGATCAGCCATTCCCAAACTTAAGAATGCCGCAGCCCAATTTGAAAACTGAAAAATGTGTGCAGCCCACCTACACCTTTGATCACAACTATATGATCCACACACAGGATATCCGGGAGAAGACATACACATTTGAGGCGTAACCAAATATACTTAAGGCGTTTAAGCTGGGCCTGCAGCGACAGGTACTCACTTGAGACCTTTCTGCGAGTCCTCTTTTTAGTTTTGTGTGCCTAGAACTGGTTTCCCTTTGCTGAGTTACCATAAGGGGCATTGTGTATCATTCCTGCTATTGATGAAAGGTCCATGTTTGGTGATATTTACCGAATTATTTAGTGGTTATATTGTGGTCTATTAGTGTTCTTAGGTAGACGCAAGAATTACTTGTTTATTCTGTTGTCTTGATTATTTGTTGTCCCTAGAAGTTCAGATGCACTAGTCCAATCGTATTTGAACCTCACCATCTGGGGTTCCAAATTTGTAAAATTATACATTATATGTACATTGTTATAATTTTTCAGTCATTTGAAATAAATCCTGAAGAGAAAAATGTTGGGTTGTTTTGTGTCTGTATAGGACTACTATAAAATCACTTCGCTTTTTTAATGTTGGTGCTTGTACTTTTACTTTTGATACTTAAGTACATTTCAACACCAGGTACTTTTGATACTTCAGTACTTTTAATAGGAGCTACTTTAAGACTTTTGCTCAAGTCATTTGCTGACAGGTGACTTTTACTTTTACCGGAGTCACTTTCAGGGAAGATATCTGTACTTTTACTTGAGTATGGCTTTCAAGTACTTCATACACCACTGTTAAAAACCTATTGTGAGAGAATAACCCACTAGTCTCCAACCTTGGCTTGGCTGGATGCAACGCTTCAAAATGCATGTGCTTTACAGTCCTAGAAATTTTAGAAATTGTATTTTATAGTTTTAATTTAAATTTTAATGGGACGGAGCCAATGTACCAAGTTAATATTCTTTCTTAATGCCTTCATTAGACAGATCTGCTTTTACCTTTTTTTCTTTGACAAATCTAAGTCTAAACTACAGATATAGAAACATAATGGTACCATTAAACACAAGTCAAGCTCTTATCACTTGATTATTGTCAGCTATTAAACTAAGATGTTATAGTTTTATGATTCCACACTCAATACTAATACAAAAAATAGAGTGATAATAGTTTTAATAATAGTGAAAGTAATAATAATAATCGTATAATGTCCGTAGCAAGCAGAAGTAAAACCTGTAACATTTAATTACAATTGATTCTACTCCCTGTTCCACTGCACTTCAAAGGGATTAGTTAGGATATAGTTCATATTCGTCTCCGCCGTGTTAGTGGATGGGACAAACTAAAAAGTCAAAGTACATGTCAAAGATGGTTTCTGTTTTTTTAATAGTTCTTAACACACAGATGTATGTTCAATTGTACATTTTCCTGGTAGGTTGGTTGTAATTAGCTATTTGAGGGGTAAAACATGGGGTTAAACATTATGATTGAAAGCTGACACTGACATGTGACTGGCCGAGTCCAAATGCCCAAGATGGCTGCATTGGTTTCTGCATGATAAGGACGGACTCCTCAATAAAATCTTGAAAGAATGGATTCAATAATTTTTTAGTTTCGTTCACTGGTATTATGTTTATTTTTTCAGAGCAGCAGGGTAGTTGTGGTGAATATTTGCCCTTCGCCCTGACGACTGAGGTTCAAGCCGCTGTGAAAGCAAATACCTTAAATCCATCTAGAGTAAAACGTCCTTGAATCAGACAAAATGAAGGGGAGCAGATCATTTAAATCTCACATTATTAGTCCTCTGTGTGTGTGTGTGTGTGTGTGTGTGTGTGTGTGTGTGTGTGTGTGTGTGTGTGTGTGTGTGTGTGGTCCAGGTATTGCTGCTTTTGTGAGGACCTCGATTCAGGGGAAAGTGACATTATGAGGACTTGTCTCCAACATGAGGAAAAAGAGCAAGTCCCTATACAACATGTGTCATTATATTTTAATGTGAAGATGTGTTTTACGGTTGGGCGTTACTTTCAGGTTAAGGGCTATATAAGGTTAAGTTAAGGTTATAGGTTAGGTTGGATTAAGCTTTGGGTTTATGTTAAGGTTAGGTTAGGTTCAAAACTAAACATAAAAACGAATGAACAATTCTTAAATGAAGCAATATGCATGAGATAATCGTAATTTTTAATATTTGTTAACATCATATAATATACATATACATTATGTATGTTATATCACTTAAATACATTTAATAGCATTTTAAATTCCTCCTCTCAGACCTGATTTCATGCAGGAGAAACACAGGTGAACAAGTGTGAGGTGTGAATCAGTTGTGAGGTTGCTTCTTCCTCCTCCTCAGTCCCAGATGCTGTCTGATTTTTTTCCAGATTGAAGACTTCTTCTTTTTGGGCGTCTCCTCAGACAACTCAGTCTCCACAGGTTCTGAAGCAGGGAGGGCATCAGAGTGGGACTCCAGGTAGGCAGGTTTGTCCACAGGCTCTCCTCCTCCTGCTTCCTCCCCCCATTTCTCCTCCTCTTTCTCCTGCTGCTCCTCCTCCCATTTCACCTCCTGCTTCTCCTCATCCCTTTCCTCCTGCCACTCCTGATGCTTGATATCCTCTCTCTCCTTCTTCAGTGAGAGTTGAGAAGTCAGTTCCTCCACTTCCCTCTGCAGAAGCATTTTCTCCTCAGCAGCACTTTTGCGGAGACATCTCATCTCCTCTGTTATCTGCAGATGGAGGAGGTTCTGCTCAGCCTGGAAGGAGTTCATCTGAGACGTGACTTTCTCAAGCTCAGCCATCAGGTGGCTGGCCTGCTGCCCGGCTCTGAGGTTGTCCGCTTCAGCCCTTTGAATGATCTCATTGTTTGAAGCTTTAAGTTTATCCAGTTCATCTACGAGAGCCTTGACTGTGCTCCTCTCAAACTGCAGCTCCGAAGCAAACATCTGCTGCTTGATTATAGAAGCCTCCTGCAGCTCTCCCAATTTCTTCTCCTGCTTCTCCTCATCCCTTTCCTCCTGCCACTCCTGATGGTTGATATCCTCTCTCTCATTCTTCAGTGAGAGTTGAGAAGCTCTTAGTTTATCCAGTTCATCTAGGAGAGCCTTGACTGTGCTCCTCTCAAACTGCAGCTCTGAAGCAAACATCTGCTGCTTGATGATATAAGCCTCCTGCAGCTCCCCCCATTTCTCCTCCTGCTTCTCCTCATCCCTTTCCTCCTGCCACTCCTGATGCTTGACATCCTCTCTCTCCTTCATCAGTGAGAGTTGAGAAGTCAGTTCCTCCACTTGTCTCTGCAGAAGCATTTTCTCCTCTGCAGCACTGTTGCGGAGACATCTCATCTCCTCCATTATCTGCAGACGGAGGAAGTTCTGCTCAGCATGGAAGGAGTGCATCTGAGACTCGTCTTGCTCAATCAAAGCCATCAGGTGGCTGGCCTGCTGCCCGGCTCTGAGGTTTTCTGCTTCGTACCTTTGACTGAGCTCATTGTTTGAAGCTTTAAGTTTCTCCAGCTCATCTAGGAGAACCTTGTTTTTGCTCCTCTCAAACTGCAGCTCTGAGGCAAACAGTTTCTGCTTGATCACATAAGCCTCCTGCAGCTCCTTGTAATAACTGTGGAGGTCTGTCTCAATGAGGATCTTTCTAGTGCTGAGGGTTTCACTGTCCTCTTCGCAATCCTCAGGCTGCTGTGTGTCCTCATCAGAGTCATCCTCCACCTCCCCATCCTCAGACTGCTGTGTGTCCTCACCCCAGTCATCCTCCTCCTCCCCATCCTCAGGCTGCCACATTTCTTCATCCGTGTCGCAGTAGCTTTCATCCTGGGGTTGCAATTTGGCAAACTTTTCGTGGGCCTCGTCCCCTGGCAACTCTTGGTTTTGGCGAACACGGGCTCTCTGCTTGCCCAACAGATGTACAAGATCAATGACATCTCGTTGAAATGCCTGGCAATCAGCTTTGAGTTGTCCAGCAGTACTTCCGATGTTATCCATGGTGATCAGTTTGAATCAGAAGTAATCTTATTGTTCAGCTGTTTGTTGCTGGTTGACCTCTTTTCCTCCTGACAATCGTAAGACACAGGGTAATAGGTAGGAAATGGTGTGAGTAAGGTGCTGCAGTCATATCTAATGTAGAATGTTCTATAATGTTCAAGATAAGAGCCATTCCCAGGATGTTTTTTCCTTTGATGTGTGTGTGTGTGTCCATGTATAACTGATGTAAAGAGGACCTAAATATGTCTTCTTGAACCCTTTGATACAGAAGCTATGCAATCCCCTTCTTAGGCACAACATGGGTTAAAAATGACCCGTATTGACCTACAGTGTGATGTCATACAGGGCTGAGTGTTTCTTTGCTATATTTTTGGAAATCAATTTATTTCATCATTTATTATTCAAAGTATTCATGAAATATCTAGTTTTTGATTACCACGAATCATTATTTTAATTTTACCTTTCTCCATTTATGAACTCAAATATTTTTCAAGTTTCAAGTTTACACACAGGGGTCAAAAATGACCCGATGGAGTCTTAATTGTAAATATCTTTGCAATAAATGTATCTCATCATTCAGAATTCCAGGAACTCCTCAATTAACTTGTTTTTGGTCATCATAAATTCTTATTTTCCTTTGTCCTTTTTTACTTTTTTTTTTGTCATTAAAGTTTTTTATTTATTCATGCATATAAAAACATACAATCAAACTCAAAAAACAACATTTATAACAGCATCAACAGACAGTATACCCATCATACAACCATATATACAAAGGCCTCCTGCAAATCGATATTTTCTTTTTTTTCTTGAAACAACCAGAATGGACATCCAGCACCATGTCTACAAATTTTTCCACACGCCCTATCTACAAAAAAATACGGTCCCAGGCGCTCCTAAAATCTTCCTCTTCATTGTTCATTCTAGCCAACATGCGTTCATAAGATGCAACCTCTGACATCATTTCCATCCATTTTTTAACATCTGGGGCAACTGTACTTTTCCATACTCTGAGAATCGTTCGAGCAGCCGTGACCATCCCGACTTTTAAAACTACCCGATCATATTTAGATATATTTGGAATTTCTGTTTGATCCCCTAACAAACACAGTCTTGGTGATACAGGTACCGCCACACCCAGCCATTTACTCACATGTTCCAGTACTTTCTCCCAAAATGGGTACACTAGTTTACATCCCCAGATCACATGTAAAAACGTTACTTACCATGTCTGCCTCCACTCGCTCATCATTGTCGAGTCCTCCTCGCTCGTCTCCCGGCGCACCTGCTGCTGCTGGGCTGGTGAACCCGGCACCAAACAGGTCCGTCAGTTTGGCACATGTAGCAGCCTCCACCTCCAGAGACTTAGGCTTTTTTTCCCGATGCTTCTCAGTGCCACCCGGGCGTTTTTTACTCTTATTATCCATTTTAAGTTTCTGTCTCAGCAGCAGCCCGTCCCGCGACTCCCCCCGCCAATGCCATGAGGTCCCGCCCCACCCTGGTTTGTGTTGTGATTGACAGCACTGTCCGGGCTCTCTGAGCCTGTCAGCCCATGATTGATTGACAATGACAAACAATAGACCAACAATATGTGTCGATATTGGCAACACACTGCTAGCCCTCTGTAGCCAATTGGCCGGCCCAATTGGAGGGAATTTAGAGAGGAAGAAGAGAAAAAAAAACAACAACAAAAAAACATAGCGGACCAGACCGGCCCACATTGGGTCAACGGCCCACCGGGACGATGCCCGGTATGCCAGATGGCCAGTCCACCCCTGGTTGTGTGCTTCCGAGAGGTGTATGAAGGGATTTTGGGGGCCCAAGGCCAAAGGGACCTGGGTGGCCCTACATCACACCAAACTGACCCCATGAACCGACAAAGAAATACATGACACCAAACCACATCATTTCAATATTCCATCTTATCCAACACCATCCCAAGCAAATCATTCGAAGTAACTCCATCATACTGACAGGTGTTTCTATTATTTTGTCAAACCCACTTAATATCAGTAGTTAAAATAACTCAGTATGATGCAATGCCGTTCAACGGCACCACAGACTAAAGCCTTCACTTCATTATACAGTTGGATCAACAACAGTTTCCATAACATAATAACGAGCAACTGTGTATTTAAGAGTGTTTTTTTTCTACTACTGTATTATCCCACCTATAGTGTAGTCATATTTATCTTGCTCATAGTGTATTCATCATTCTTATATCATACCTTACCTCTTACTACTGTTCATATTCCACTTATATTTCTAACTGTAATTCCTATTTATTTTCACATTCCACTATGCACAATACTCTGCACTTTAACTGCATTTTTTTGCAATTCTGGTTAGATGCTAAACTGCATTTCGTTGTATATGTACAAAAAAAAACAACAGACAACATGGAAGGAAATAATAAAACATAAGATATACAATTATATCAGATCACTGAATTAGACACAAACAGACCTGTTAGCCATGAAAATGTGTTTAATCTCAAGTAATTCTCTTTAAGGGTAAATAATCACAGCTAAAGATATTAAATGCTGGAGGAAAGGCTTAAACTTAGCTGTACACAATGATGCACTGACTGTTTAGAATAATATTTAAATGTTGTGTTTTAACTCTTCAAACAACTACGTTCTTGACTATTTGCACGAATCACTGGATGCATTGGCTTCTTTTATCACTGCTTATTAATTTGGTTAACAGTTGCCTGGCATCATAAGCAAACAAGTCATACCAGTGGGAAGAAGCTTGGAAAAAAAACGCACAAACGAAATTCTCTCACATTAAACCATCAAAACTGTTGTAGCTTTGGTAGAAAGCCATCTCTTCTTGTAGAGACCACAACAGTCACTGTACAAGGCTGATTGTGAAATATGGTGGGAACTTCAACAAGCTTCAACTGTGGCTTGGCACAAACAATATATGCCAGTTATAAATTCATAGCCAAGTTGCACCAGCTTGCTTGTGGAATACATTGAGTTGTGTGTGTGAAAGCAAGAAGACAATAAATAACATGTCAACAACTTATAAATATATTCATATTTGGAAAACCATCTTGGAAAGACAATACGTATGTATACAGAGCAGGTTTTAACAATATGTCATTTTAATTTAAGAGAAAAAGTGTATAAAAACGTTCACTTCAAACAGTCCAATGAATACACACAAACAAACAGTTACGCCCCGATTCAAAGTGTGAAAAACAGTATTGAGGTAAACTGAAAACTATTAAAAAAACAACACGTTTGAAACAAATATTTACACAATTTAAAAGTTAGCTATTAAATGCTTCCCAGCAGCTTTATTTAAGTCACTTATTTCCGGTTGGCTTTGAGTTTGTAAACATGGCAGCAGAAGTTGGTCTTCTTCTGTTCAATGTGAACAATGGTGTCTTTGTCAAAGAACAACTCGTGCCGATACGTCTAAAAACAAACGATAAGAGCACACGCGTGTGAATTCACATACACAGATCCGTGGATTAACGTTGGTGTGTTCATGTCGAGTTACTCACCTCATCCCAAGGTTCATGCAGATCAATTCTTCGCTGTAACTGTCCACTTTGGTTGTCATGCAGTCGGATGTGAGCTCTACCTTCTCCATCCTCACCGTTAGTGAGCACGACGGCCAAAAGGTCCAGCTCGTCCTCGTATTCCACCAAACGGAAAGTCTGCGAAATCGGTTTTCAGTCACCACAAACACCACGAGGAGTTCTTTGTATATATAGCTATAATATATTTATTTGCAAACAAACTGCGTGAGCAATTTAAAGTATCGGGATACCTCTTGATCTGGGTCATCATCCAGCTGATGAAATCTTCTCTTCACTGTGCGGCCTGATGAGGTGACAGTGACTTGTGAGGTAGGCTGTTGAACAGTTGAGCACAATTTCTGTAAATGTGACATTAAATCCACCTCTACAGTAACATCATCTACTTTGTGCCTCTTTTGTGGGTAGGAGTCATTGCATGGGATTTCCATCCAGTGTTACACTGACAATATCGTAGGTACACAAGAATAACTCATGATCAAGGTAACGTATGTTTGACGCAACAAACATACGTTACCTGTGACTTTTCTCACACGCAACAGGAAGACTACAAATATCTCAGGATGAAAAAGAGGTGCCGTACATGTAAAAGATGCCGACAAAGATGTCAACTCGGAAAGACAACGATATTCGAGAGCTTTCCCTGACAAGTGTCCTACTACTGTTGATCTAGAAGACTTCGGGCTGAAACTTCTACAATCTTGATAAAAGAAAGATATTTAGATGAGTAGCATTATACTCACATTGATATTTCGAAGGGTCATCATAGAGAAGTCCTTAACCACCTTTGACGGCAAACTACTGTTCAGTTCATCAAGGATTTGAAGGACACTGAGGGAAAAATACATTTTGTGAAAAAACTAACTATTTGTCGACACACCTAAGCCTAATTTCACTGTCGTTACTTTACCAGCATTGGTTTGTAAAGGTTGACTATACTCACTTGATGGTGGTTGGTCCCACATGGATGATTCTTCCGGAATCATCAGGATGAAAGAAGATACTGTCATTTTCCAACGAGTTGCAGCTCATGTTTTGTACTCCATTTGTTGCCTAAAGCCATACATACACAATAAAAGTTAAGAATTAATAACTTATTCCAGACAACAGCATGAGCAATTTACCTTATTAAAAAGGTAAATTGCATACTATTTAAAAAATAACACCATCAGTATAGTTTTTTTTGACACTGTAATCTTGGCAGTAGTTGAAGTTTCATCATAGTCACATTACAATGATCAGAGCAAAAAGAAAACTGCAGTAAGTTTGCTTTTGGAACCTGTGGCAACTTAAGTATGTGCCAGAGTTTGGACAATATATTCTAAAGCTCTATTAATAAATCTGAGTGGTATTGTCAAGAGACTGCGAAAAAGTCTAACTTAAAAAAATACAAAGAAGCATATTTGATACATGCAGCAAAGATCTGCAAGAAAGTCACTTTGCTCATTCTGTGGGTTTCTGAATTGCGGTTACAGACTTGATTCCGTCCTGCCTTGTGCAGCAGCTGAATACAGAGGCTGTCAAAAACATCTGTGGCCATTCTTACCGTGACACTTTCAATAGGCTCTGACCAATTTTGTGGCAGTTAATTCTATCATACAAGACTGGGCACAGCTATTACAGTCGAGCATGTGTTCCATTTTATAGTCCAATTACCACAGTTATTGAAATGTGTGATGGTTAATGGTTAGGATTCTTTAAATTTACCATAATATTGTCCTTGAGTGAGCAGATGCGGTGAGTTCCCTTGTGATTTTTATGCGGTGGTGTATAGATGTAGTGCCACGGGTACCCTCCGATCTGGACTCCATTATTCGTGCAGGACACCTCGAAAAGCACAGGAAGACATTCTGTGCAATAAGATAAAAAAAAGAAATCATGCTTACATTGTAAAGAAAAACATTTATTCTCAAAGTAGCCAAGGAGCTTTTAACTGAAAAACAAAGACAGCTCCAGTTTGAGCCGAAAAACTGAGCTACCTGTGATCTTTATGTTTACTGGGATACCAAACGGAGCCTCTCCCACTTTTTTGCCTCCAAGAAGAGAACTGTTCTCTCCAAGCACTAACTTCTCCGTCATGTACTGAGAACAAAGAAATATTCCTCAGTTAAACAGATCTAAGCAGCTACATAAACCAAAAGAGTGAATATTCGCAGAGACCTAATCTGTATTCTGGGAGCTACTCTTTATATTTTATAGAATAAAATATTCACCTAGAAAAACATTGAGTTAATTTTCACAAAAAATTACCAACCTTTTGCACGATGTGTTCAAAGCTGTACAGCTTCACAGATTTGTTGCTGTGAGACACAGCCAGGACACCTTGAGACAAAACAACATCGGTAACACCATTACCAAATACCTGAAAGAACAAGATTTATATGTCAATAATAATATATCAATCCTACCAACACATATAAAACATGGAATAAGCTAAAAAAAAATCTGCCTACCTTTCTGTTAATCTCCACAATGCCTACAATTTGCAAGGGGAACACATGAAAGATGGCCAAGTGCAACACTGTATTGTGAGTGATACCTGCCTGTGGAATAACAAAAGGAAAAAGTTGTTTAATCAAATCAATAATCCACAGATTTATAGTTGTGTCATTATTTTTATTTTTTTTCTGTAAAATGTGTCATGTCCCTATTAAATTAAGCATAAACCTAAATAAAGAGATTGACCTTACTTGTCTTTCCAAAGGTGTTTCTTTCTTTTGAACAGATTTAACATAAAACGTTTCTTGAGAAACTTCCCAGCCAAGATACCTTTAAAACAGAAGCAACAGAATGAGCTGAAAATATTGTTGAAGGAACTAGAATGTAAAATAAATGTATTTATCTCCAACAAGAAACTCAGAGCGTTGACAATACCTGAACTTATGGTTTGAAGAGAGGTAAACTTGTTGCATCTCTTTCCCCGTTTCAGCTGAGAGGCGATACAGCCAGTTATTGGCTGTCAAAGTCAAGAGACTGGGTTTCTGATCAGAGGGGGAGGCCAAAGATTTGTCCTGTCAAAAAAACACATGAGACAAGAGTCTGAAAGGGGGTTGTCGAAATATGTTCAATGAAAGTTTAGTACTGCATGATTTTTAGTGACACTTACAATTGGGCTCTGACACAGCAGGGCATCTTCAAATTTCTCCAATTTCGACCTTTTAGGCAGTTTGTACAAAACTCGAGGCTCAGAGTGAATACTGCAAACACAGGAGGATTGAATCATCAATGAGCGATGAAATGTGATGCATATACCCAATTTACAAACTAAACCACAGGAATAATTCATGTCTTCAAAAAGTGTTTCTTTTCCACCTCTCCGCTAGTTCTCCCTACCAAATTTTGTTTGTGTCTTCGATTATAGTACTATAACATTGAGATGATGTTTGGTTCTGCATAAAACAGTGAATGTCTCTTAGTAATAATAGCTTCAGAGCTGATAAACACACTTTTGAAGATATTTTGACTGTATTGTTTACTCAAAGAAGATAACTATCAGCTAACAGCTTTTTTTCTTGTATTGTTTCTTGTCTTTTCCAGACACAAACGGAGAAATACTTAATTAGTTGACATAGGTTGACTCAAATCCTTCATTTAAGTGTTCAAATACTTTCTTAGTGTATAATCACATAGAAAGGCAATTTATTGTAGGCCGCTAGTATAGTTAATATATTCATTAGCTGCATCTCACAAATAGTTTACAGTATAGTAATAGTCTTCAGCATTGTGATTTACTCTGAGATACATTATTCGACTCTGGTTTTGTGTGACTTGTGTCATTTTGAAAGGTTTCGTTCTGAATCTGTAACTGAATAGAATTACCTTATGATGCACATACTCATATTCATTTATGTATCGATACTCACCAACTGTAGCAGTTCAGGTAGTTTTCAAAGTAGATTTTACCATTCTCGTACATGATGGTCGATTTTGAGGTCTTGCTCCACACTTTGATGAAGTCCCTGTTCTCCTACAGAACAAAAACACATTTCGTTAAAGACAGCATGTCAGTAAAGGATCAACTTCAACCAACTGTCCCCTGGTGGGTATTTAAACAGCCTCTCCATCACCTGGAGGAGGATGTTTCGGAGGATCCTCGTGTTCAGTCTGATCAGGGTCCCAGCATCGGGGACACCGCTCCTCCTCCGGCTCAGCAGCTGGGCGGCGTTCACGGCCCTGTTTCCCCGGCACGGCGCCATCATCAGGTGGCTCTTCAGTCTGCAGGCGGACGGTCCGGTGACATGTCAGGAGACGGCAGCCAGAGGTGACCCCGAAACCAGGTGAGCGAAGTTTCCCTGTCTCGTCTGACAAGTGTTCACTCTATGTTTGCAGCGGGTTTAAGGGTTAGCATCAATATGTTTTTAGCTTCATTCAAAAAGACGTACCCAGCTAGCTATATAATATCCCAGCTCAACCGGAAGCTGCCAGAGTATGATAAACTAATAAGGGGTTGTCAGCAGCTGTAAGTAAGTGGAGGCTAATTTAACATGTTAAAGGATGTAGCTTTAGTTAGCATCTAGCGCCACAATGTTTGTACGGACGTCTTCTTCTACGAGGGAATTCAACGCACGACATCCTCCGTTGTGAATTATAGCGCCTCCTCTCCGCTGCCGGTACTACAACTCAGTATTTGTTGGGTCAGTATTTGTATAGGGCTTTGAAAATAAACCATAATATTTAACAGAGCTTTCATATTTATTAATACGGAGCCCCTGAAGTCCCAAAAGATGATTATTTTTTTTTAATCTTGCATGCACAATATATTTATTGTGTTGGAACAAGATATATTTTTTAAGAAGATGTTTGAGGTTTTAATCACTCAGATGCAAGCAGCCACCAGGTTTGTACCGTAGATGGAGAGAACTCAGCATATCAAATCGTATTTTCCCTGGGAATATGTCATACAATGAAATTCCTGTTGCTCTTCCACAGAGACACAGGATTGTCAGTAAATCATTTGCAGTCCATACTGAAGGAAATCAGGCTCAGGCAACAGACGGACATGGTTTGAATCATAATACTTAAGGAATTTAAAAAAAAAACTGAAAAGCAATAAACGCAATTTAGTGTTGTCTTTAAAGCAGTGGCCAGTCATCTCTTTACTACGCAGATATTAACTCTGTGTGCACAACTTATTTATAAATATATTTTTCCCACCAGATAATTATCTTGTGCCCACAATATAGGAACAGCACAGGATAAAGAAATGTATAATCTTTTGAGACTTCAGTATGTTTAAGCTTTTCCCAGCTCTCTTTTTCAAAACTTAGTAACTGATATGCCAACATTTGGGCTGATCTGGGCTTGGTTCCATATGGGATAAAAGTCATTCCATATTTTTTTTAAAAAGGCTTTGAAAGGCGAAAATTTGATTAAAAAAAAAACATTATTTTATATTTGAGTTTTCCTTCTTCGAATATGCAGGATTGTTTTTACATTATCATTTCGCAAACTTATTTTCAGCGCTGCATTGTGTCGCTGTTGGGCATCAGTTTGTTTGCCAGGTTTGAAAGCTTGTAAATACTAAACATTGGTGCATTTCACAGTTTATGACTCACACTTCTCAGAGATTTACCCTCACATTTCCGAGCTCCAAACCTATTGTTTGCACTCTGCTGAAGTACAATCCAATCATATGTCATATACTGGGTTATTTGATAGACGTTTCCTCCTTCAGTCCTCACTTATCCTACCTACCTGAAATATGTGGCCTACATTGTTGTCGGTGAAGAAGTGTCCCTCATCCTTCACATTCGGCCTCACGTGACTCCAACAAGTCTTAACTGTTGGTACAACACCCACCGTAGCACCAACATTTGCATACAAGGGCATATGATGTCGAATATGCATTTCCACAAAATTCTGCATTATATATTTGGTATCTTTGGTAACTTGGAGATTTCCTCTAGAGTTTAAATCAAAGATTTGTGGTCTGGCTTCACAGCATGAGTTTATAATCACTGACTCACCTCAGTGTGGTAAAGAGGTGTGGGATCCTTTTACAGTTTTATAGACGGCCAGGACCATTTTTCCTTCAATGTTCCCGACCACCTTCCCTCATACAGTGATTCACTTCGCACTATTGAAGAGAGTTTGTTTTCCATGACTTCTATCTGAAGACCATTCACTCATACAATTATTAATACATACTATTCCATTAACAGTGACCCTCATGTTCCTGGTAGATGCCATTATATTCCATTCATCATATTCATTTAGTTATGTACTTATTGTGTGTTTTCTTTTATTTATTCAATGCTTTCTAGCCAAAGATTGACAACAACAGAGCCGTTTGGAACTAGGTCAGTTTCATAATGTTTCTGAAAAGTTACACAAATTTACAAAAAAAGAAAAATCACCATTTCCACATAACAGTATTCATTATGGATACAGTGTCTCTGTCTTAACATTCTATTAATCTTTCCTGAACAAAATCCTCCTTGTTTGGTGAAAACCAAAACGATTCAGGATTGTTGATTTGTTGTTTTCAAATAGCAGCTCCTCGAGTCACAGCACACGGGGGTTGTGACTTACTAATTAAATTTGTTCTCGACAAAACCAAAATCCCAAAAATAAACACAAAAGCGCTGCACTTTTTGAAAGTGCAGCAGTGTCTGTTTGCTCATAAAATAAATTAAAATAGTTTACTGTGTGGAAGTCCCCGTGCTATGTAATGTAATTTCAAGAATTTGTTAGCAAGCCTTTTTTCTAACAGGTTTTGCGTGAATGATTTACATTATTCCTGAAAATAAATTACATTTTAAACAGAAAACAAAGATGTTAATGACAATATCAAGCAGCAAAATATCAAAGATAGTATCAAAGATGAAACAATGTTAGCATTAAACAGCTACAGCTCCTGTCAATCTATTAGCCATATAGTTGCACTGGCGAAGCATTGTTAAAGGTTGTTCAACTCTTGCTACATTTTTACAGAATAAATGCATTCACTGCGGAGCGTCTCTGCGGCCAGTTTGGCTAAAGTTTTCAGAAGCTTGTCCACAAGAAGAAAGAGCACAGGAGAGCGACCTTCAGCTCCACTGGGTTCACGGATTCTGACCAATCCTGACGACATCTTTAAGCACAACATGTGGTCAGTGATGTACTGGTATTGTTTTGTCACTAAACTTTTCTTGCCTGTCAGTGGATCGAAGGGTTTCAGTGTAGCTGTGACAATAACATTAAACTGAAATTTAGGCTGCATTTTTATAAAATTTGTAGACATTTTTTTTCCGATTTTCAATGGTGTAGTTTAGTATTTTGTTTTACAAAGTATACAGAATATATTTGGTTAATGGTCAAATATAAGACAGTTTCTGCATTGGATAATGGATAATGTTTGTAAATTTCAGGGATCATGTACAGTGGACGGAGGAAGACAAAGAAAATGCACGGCAGAAGGCACAAGAAAATTCCTCTGTACATATTCCTTTAAATGAACAAGGTTCGAAGATATTCCTGTAAAATATTTCCCCAGATAAATTTGATTTATGTTACATGGCAACAAAATGTTTAACAATCTCTTAAATTCCATCCAATCAGGTAAATTTGACACAGAAGCTGACCGCTACTGGGACGAGTTTTATGAGACGCACCAGAACAAGTTCTTCAAAGATCGCAAGTGGCTGTTTTTAGAGTTCCCAGAACTGCTTCCACCGGATAGAAAAAGCCAAGAGATGACCGAGCGACAGGTTGATCAGCAGACAGAAATCCTGCGACCTTCTGGATCCAGCATCATCCAGCACCTAGAGAGCGGACACCATCAACACAGTGTTCCCATTCCCCATCACAGACACCCCTCTGATTATCAGGCCTGTCTGGGAGGATCGCTAGAACAAAATGAAGACATCATACAGATTTCTCCTTTCCCTGGACAACATGCATCTTTCAGAATCTTGGAGGTTTTCAAAATTTGTACATACACTTTTCCACATTTTGATAATTTACTTTTATATGTGAACCATTAGACAATTTGCTTTGGCATATTTCCTTACACAAATTATCAACTAGATGTTTTCTCTCGTGACAGATTGGATGTGGGGCTGGTAACAGTGTTTTTCCCATTGTTAATTCCATAAAGTAAGTAAATATTTTTTTATTTCCATATATTAATATATTTCAGTGTCGTCAAAACTCAGTATTGTTTCTATTTATAGACAAAAAGCAATTTAAATACACCCATTAGCAAAAAGAAAAAAATAAGTTTATTTATTTATCATATAATCAAGCAAAACCCTGTCCATTTGTTTTTCCCAGAAAGATTGCTTAAGATTGCTCACATTTTTTTTTCTTCATGGAGTGTGAACTGAGTTTTGAAAACACAAAATAGCTTCATCAAAAGTTTATTAAAGTATATGTTATGATCTTAAAAATCACGCCTCTTTTTCACAGAGAAACAGATGCCTTTCTATACTGTTGTGACTTCTCTTCACGTGCCGTTCAGATGGTTAAGGTCAGTTACTCTAATATTGCCTAGCATGAATAAATGTCAGAAGTTTTTGCATAATCCTCCTAACTCACAAGCAAACATAGCGGGAAGTAAACATAATCTCCTTGGCGTAGGTAATAACTAAAGTGAATGCAGAGTTACTTTGAACGTGAATTTCTTCAAAGTAAACAATTCGGGGGGGCAGGGCAGAGGTCATAGGTCACAGAGCCAGAGGAATAGTTAAAACACGTCCCTTAGAATATGATAAAGAAGTGATATCAATCCTTATCTTGGCCACAATTTGGAAATGGACCCTGTAAGTGACCCTGTTTTGGACGAAGCTAACTTTATTTTCCTCATACAGACCCATCCAGACTATGACGCCTCTGTGTGTCACTCCTTTGTCCATGACGTTCGTGAGGAGACGGCCTCTTTTCCCTTCCCTCCGCAGAGCCTTGATGTTATTCTGGCCGTGTTTGTGCTCTCCTCCATTCATCCGGAGCGGTAGGTGAAGGTTATAACTCAAAGATTGGAGAGATTGACGTAATTTATTTGTTGTCCCCAACACACCTTCACTCCCTCGCTTTATCTGGACCTTATTACAAAACCCATTGCAAAACTTGACACAGAGGGCATGGTATCATAGACCTGTGCAGGTGTTTGGTCGACATTAAAATAGATATAACCAAGTGCACTGACATGAGAAACTTATCACACACACATTTCAGCTCAATGAATGACAGTACTCGCATACATCATATATTTTGTCTTTTAATAGTTAGATCATCAGATTCTGCAGACCTATTAATTAATATTATTGTCCCGTTAATTGATTATTTCATTGACAGATTGCAAGGAGCCGTGAACCGACTCTCTACATACCTGAAACACGGAGGGATCTTCCTTTTCCGTGACTATGGGAGATATGACCTCTCACAGCTCAGGTTTAAGAAGGGTGAGCCTCCAAGTAATAAAAAAAACAAGTTTGCCTAATTTAATGTGAATTCACTATATTATTTTTACTATTGAATACGTTTAATCTTTTCTTCTACTCTTTTAAAACCAGGAAGGTGCTTATCAGAAAATTTCTACACACGAGGAGATGGAACCTGTGTTTATTTTTTCACAAAAGGTATTTATTCCGATTTTCAAGGAGTAAATACTTGGTAACAGGGCCAACAGTGTCCTAAAGAGGACACTTAGATACATTTGGGGGAATTTAAGAATAGGGTGGGTGAGTTTATAAGCTGTATTGATGATTATTTTAGGAATAAATAATGAAAACAATTGTTAGACCTTATTTTGAGTGTCAACATTTTTTTGGCAGAGGGGGGACTTGATTATTGACGTCAGTGTTTAAAATCCAAGCTACAGCCCTTGTGTTTTTTAAAAATATATATTTCTCTACAGAAGAAATCCATGATCTATTTTCCAACGCTGGACTGGAAGAACTTCAGAATCTGGAGGACAGGCGACTGAAAGTGAACAGAGGAAAGAAAGTTACAATGCACCGAGTTTGGATGCAGAGCAAGTACAGGAAGCCACATCCACCTCCGTCATCCTGACATCCCAACATTCAGAGCCCTTTATAAACTTCACTGTTTATGAATTCAATCCTGATTACTGTATTTTGTTTCTTCCAACGTAGTATGTGTACATCACCTTTACTGTACACAATAAACTTATTAATCATGTTTTAAACAAAGCTGTGGGTGATTATTTATATATGGTGAATATGCATGAAAGTTATAAAACGTTTGATTACAATTCACTTAATTATGTTAGTGTTGTAATTATTATTGATTTATTTTTGGTCAAGCAAAAGCAAAAGAACATTTTGACAATTGCAATGTCAATTTCCTCAAATTTATTAAACATGAGTATTCTCATTTCATTATGCCTCACTCTTCAGCTAAAAGCTGGTCTAATAACTCAAATGTATACTAATTTATGTGAGTATTTCCATCGTGCCTTACACTCAGGACAATCCGGGATTTAGTATAAAAGAATTAGCTCAGAAATGAAAATCAAGAGAAAAAAGTTTCAAACTCATCAGATTGTTGTTTCTGTCAGATTATTTTTTTCAAAATTGTCCAAATGTTGTCGTTATCACTAAATCAACATTCTGTAGATGCCTTGCTTTTCACATTATTTGTTTTTTTAACATAGCAACACAGACAAGTATCCAAACCTTTTATCTATAGGTTATCATCACAACTTTTATGATGGCCTTTCATAACCTTTCTTGATCTGACCAATTCGATTCGTTATTTCATGGGTCTGAAAAGTGACCAGTCCCCAACTTGTGCCTAAAACTGCACAAAGATCATTTGTGCTGCGCGAGCGATTTGGGGTATTCACGCATCTTTGCATGTTTTCTGCATGTTGTCATTGACGTGAGGGGGAAAAACACGCATCACCCTCGCGATAAGAATTTTGCACACGTTGCGTGACGTTTCATAGCCGAACCACTTGAAGACGGAGGTGTCCCCGGAGCCAGGACGCACTGCCGAGGTGTGGAGAGGTTCGTGTCCTAAAACCAGACAATAACTCGATCATCTCACCCGGCGGCGGGCGCTGTGTCCGCGTTAAAAAAACAAAAAACACCCGTGCTGCGACCGTTTGCTCCATTTCCCCGCCGCTGTGGCACATCCACCGTGCGCGCTGCCACCTACACACGAAAAGTAGCTTGATGAGTGTCCAAAGTAGTGGAAGTTTGGAGGGGACGCCATCTTTGGTCCCAGCTCTCCACGTCCCCAACACGGACCGTGTGTTCAGCAACAAACCGCGGCGGTGGTGAAGGCCCCGGGAAGGTACCGTGAACCGTTTTGAAACGCTTGTGTCTTTTCCCTTTCGCCCCTGTGGCTCATTGTGCGCCGGACGCCGGGGAATTGCCCCTAAAAAAAATGGAGCGTGGAAAATGTTTGTGTGGCGAGAACCAGCTTCGCTAGCTAACGATACAGAGAACGCGTCGGCTCCAAAGTCCATTGAGCCTGTTTGGCTAGCTCGTAGCACCGAGGACAACAGGACCGTGCTCCCGAGCCCAGGCCACCGCACTAACCCCGGGACGTGTATATACGTGCGTAATGGCGATAAAACGAGCTTTACAACGGGGGGAGGTTAGCGCTGGAGTCGGTGCATCTTTCTCTAAAGCACGCTGCCGTTAGGAGAGCCAACACTAGTCAAGTTGCCCGAAAGACGAACAAGATCGATACATGCGAGCAGAGATGTCGGGTAAATTCCTGGTGATGCTTTACGTTGTATGCCACGATGAACCACAAGCTGTGCATCCCATTTAACATGTATTATAAAGTGTGTAGTGTTCACAGTGTGTGTGCATGTGTGTGTGGTCGTCTCAACCTTGCACAGGGGCCATAGCTCAGCTTTAAATGTGACTACATGCACCTAACGTCAACTGCAACTACGCTCCTGGCTGTCTGCAAGGGATGCTAATGCACTGAATGCTAGGTAGCCTCGTTTGACCTTAGTGCAACTAAAAGAGCGAAGTGTTGATGGAAGGCTGGATGGATGCCCCAGCACACACAACAAAGATGTGTGGGATAAAGGCTCCTTAGGGTTTTGCAGCACACACAGAAACACACACACACACACACACACAAATGATGCATGCTTGGTAATGTTGTTGTTGATCTCATGTGGCTGTCACTCATGTTGATAGAGCCTGGTTGCACCCTCATCAGTTTCTAGAGGACTTTGTAATGATGCTGAACTTTTGCTTAGTTTGGAAAATTCAAACAGCCTTTGAATTCCTTTGTATTATCACTGCTGCGTGCAATGATTGGGGATTAATGTGTGATGGCTGCCTGCACCAGTATGACACTTTTGGGGTAATGTATGGTCACCACTATATGTGCTGTGTTTTTTTTGTTTTTTTTGGTTCCTTGAATGAATCGAGGTAATCCAACCCATACTGCACCAGATATTTTTAAGACTTCCCAAAGTGTCTGCCATAAACAGGTGGTCACTCAGCCAGGCAGCATGGAGTCAAAATGACATCCACAGCCAGGGCTGTAAGGGTTCAACCGCTTGTTCCTGCAGGGGCTTGAAAATAGATAATAGTCATGCACCGAGGCCTTCGTGGCAGTAACAAAGGGAAATCCTTGTAGGCACCACATGGCCGATAATGTATTTATGGTGTAAAACTGGTATGAACATTGCGGGTGAAAGGTGAGATATGGTTACGGCCTTGTCTCTTCAAATTAAAAGTTCTACAGAAAAAGCCGCAATGAGAAGGTTTTTAAAGCCACAGCGTCTCTCATAAAGGTTAAGGTTTTTATAGGAACAGAGTCAAATGCCTTCAGCGGCCACACCTGAATTATTTTAGCGCCTTTGTTAAAGTTACGGAAACGCAACAGTTGATCCATCAGCCAATTCTTTTTGCATACAAGTTACACAAGGATTACAGGGATGAGCACGGTATGATGCCGTTTATACTGCAAAATCATCTGGCAAGTTCATGACGAGATGGTTTCTACCTGGCTCTCACAGGGGGGCAGATGCATGAGCAGCATCCCTACTGTAGTCTTATGCAACCCAGCTGCAAAATTCATTCATACTTGAGTGAAAGATATTAATAGTGGGTATATGTGTGGATAACTAATACAAACTGGCTCTGTTGTTATTGTGTGGTTTTTGTTTGTTATTTCTCATTTTAGGATCTCGTTCTCTGAAATGAATTAAAAAAATCCCTGCCCACTGCACTATGCTCCACAGCCCTTTATACATTCAAAATGGTTGTCTCATTAAAAGCCAGGTTTGGTGGGCAGACCCCTTAGAGTCTGCAGCAGCACTGAAGCCGAGGGAGCTCATGTAACAGTCCCACAGGAGCACAGTATTCATCATTGCCTAGCAGTTGATACATTGCTCTTGTATTCTCATGATAATAGAGCTTGTGAGACAGAAATGCATGTTACTGTTAGGCCTGCTCCTCATATGCATTTTATGTTGTAACAAATAATTTCTGATAGATTTGTTATCATATTTGGTGAGAGTGGTATTATGCTGCTAGTAGCAGATCTGATGGTGGCAACAGGAGTGAAATAATAACAGAATAATTTTCTCTTCAGTGCTTCATTGATGTAGAATGAAAGCTGTCTTGAGAATACCACTGGAGATTGGGCATAAGCTTGGATTTGGCCTATATCCTGGTCTAGACGGAAATATTATCACCTGTCAGGGTTTGAGATCGTAAATTACATTTATCCCAACTCTGCTCTCGAGCTCATCGCTACTGTGTCATCTGTTTTGTTTGAGTGGGCATTTAAGGGCTCCAATTAAGCTGATCCTTAAATAACTGAGGCGTACTGTGAATTATTGCTAATCCTCCCAGGCACCATGGAGGAGCTGAACAGCCTGGACCCCCGGAGACAGGAGCTGCTGGAGGCACGCTTTATGGGCGGGGTCAGCGGCAGCACAGGGGGCAGCACTGGCAGCATGAGCGGGGGAACCAAAGTGAGTGAATATATAGCAGTGTCCGTTATCTTGTTGTTATGGAGTAATTGGTGAAAAACTATTTCTAGAAAACAGTTATCTAAAGTAATATGTAACTCTTTTATTTCAGGGTTTGACCAATAATGAATGTTCCAATCACAGTTTTGGAAGTCTGGGATCTTCAAGCGACAAGGAATCAGAGGTAAAGGTCCAAATCTTTGTCTGACAGATGCCTCTTTTAGACAAATGTGTGGGTATGTGCAGGTTAACTTGCTAAAAAGGTGATTGACTAATTTCACATTGAAACATCGTAATCGAGGTAAAAGTTTGAAATCACGATATTGATCTGGAGTCATATCGCCCAACGCTATCACCTCATGAATAGCATGAACACTTTCATTCTGACACTGTGAATTACAAAGCTCTGATATATTTCTAAATCAACTGCTCAGTCATGTGGCTTCATGACTTTGGGAACCTTCATTTGGGAAGCTGACCATTGTAATAGAGTTTGACTAGGACTTCAACCTAGGGTCCTTACATGTGTCACTGAGATTGATGCGTGGGCAAAGCATGAGATGTCAACCACCATGTTGTGTCCTGACATTTAACATGGCTTCAAACTGGATTTTCATGTCCTCCTGTACACTTCAGCAACACACCCACATCACTGCCCCTTGATAAGGTCTCTTCAAATGTCCTTTAAGAATACAGTCACGCATTTGTTGACAGACACCTTTACTGCATGTAGTTGACTGGATTTTTGTCGTCATGGAAAGAGTGAAGTAGTGGTGAGAAATTCGGACTTGATCCATATTTCCAATAATGTCTTTAACTCTCTTGTGAACAGAATGTGCTGGTTACCACGAGGTTCATTTTCTCATGGTTTTGTCTAAAACTCTTTCTTCTCACTTTACAGGGCTCAGATGTGAAAAGAGGCAGCTCTCCAGCCTATTCGGTAAGTAAAAGATCATATCTGAAAATGAGGTTGCTTCACAAGTGTTGGTCAGTGCAGTTGGCAGCGCTCCCCCTAGGTTAAGTGATAATATAAAATAAACGATACTAAAAATGGAAAGCATGCATGAGAATTGCTTAATCCAGTTTTGGATAAAATATTATTTAATGAGATGAATTAAGATTGTTTATCATTAGAAATCACATTTTATAGCAAAACACTTACTATATATACTTTATGCTTGTTGTATTTGTATTTATTTACAACTTCTTTTGTTAGACCCCAGAGAAGAAACAACCAGAAACTCCAAGAGGCAGAAAAAGGAAACCTGAGATCCAATCAGAGAGCAGCCAAGGTGAGCATCTTTGTGTTTAACAGGTTTTATGTTGACTTTGTTGTTTGCCTTACCTTTTTGGAGTATTTTAATAAAACCCAATAAATCTTTATTTTACCTTCACAGGAAAAACCATTGCGCGAGGACCCAAAATAAGTGATTATTTTGATGTAAGTTTTCTGTTTGGTGGGAGATGTTCATGGATATGAAGTGATGTGTTAATCCTTACTGCTAAATACGTCTTTATTACACATCTGGCATAATCCCATTCCTGTTTCTAATAACACCAGTATGATTTAAACAGAGCCTCTGGCAGGTCTGCAATGTTAAGCCGGGATGTCGTTTGTGTCCTCTTTTACCTTTTTAGTTCCAGGGAGGAAATGGGTCCAGTCCTGTGAGAGGTCTGCCACCAGTGCTTCGATCGCCCCAGAACTCACATTCCTACTCCACTCAGGGCTCTGCTGTGAGAACCAAACTTGCTCTGAAAATCTCCTTGGCTGAACTAGTTGTGTTTGGTCCCGTTACTAAAAGATGCTGCCTCTTCTGTTGCAGGTTAGACAAAATAGCTCATCTCCCACTAGTCTGTCTTTTGGGGACCACATGATGCATCCAAAGCAACTAGCAGTCAAATTTGTTCAGGTGTGGTCCACGACTGACGAGAGTCCAGTCACCGTAACTTCCTGTAGTCACTCTTGAATGTGTGTTGGATCTCTGAGAGTTTTTAAAATGTGTTGTTTCTCTCTCTAGACTGACCTTACAGTGTTGAAACTGGCTGCCCTTGAAAGCACTAAGAACCTTGACCTTGAGAAAAAAGAGGGCAGAATAGACGATTTATTAAGGGTGAGTAGGAAATCTCTGCTTGACTGGGCTGTGATGTTAATGTCATACAGACAATGTTGGATGAAAATGTGTTTGGTGAAAAATGCTTAGTTCGTATTTGTCTGACTGTTGATGTTTGTTCCTGCTTTGTAGGCAAACTGCGATCTCAGGAGACAGGTAGATGAACAACAAAAATTACTTGAAAAGTACAAGGAACGCTTGAATAAATGCATCACCATGAGCAAGAAGTTGCTCATAGAAAAGGTAATTGTGTGGTTTCTCCTTATCCTTTAAGAACACTCAGCATGTATGTTATATAATTATATATTTTTCTTCTGGTTCTTCAGAGCACTCAAGAGAAGCAGTCGTGTCGAGAGAAGAGCATGCAGGATCGACTACGTTTAGGCCATTTCACCACAGTGAGACATGGTGCCTCGTTCACAGAACAATGGACAGATGGTTATGCCTTCCAAAACCTTGTGAAGTAAGAATCTTATATTTGTAATATATAATTTGACTATACTTTTTATTCGTTAAGCTTATTATTAAAATGTTATTTTACCTGGAAACACCTGCAAGCTTCCCAGTACAACCACTGATCAAGTGTCCACCATTTTCACAGTTCACACAGATCACATTACCACTTGTTATCACCTCCTCAGCTTGAAGCACTATCACTGTTCGATCCCCAGTCTCACCCATCTGCATGCCGAAGTGTCCTTGGGCAAGATGCTGAACCCCGAATGGCCCCCCCATAGAATAACTAAGTGCTGCGAATAGATGCACTGTATGATTGTGTGTGTGAATGGGTGAATGTAGAACTGTACTGTAAAGCGATTTGAGTGGTCATCAAGACTAGAAAAGCGCTATATAACTAGAAAGCCAAAGCCATTTACCTTAAAGGGGAAAAGTCTGGCATGTTTGGGTGACTGATATTTATGAGAGTGGTAAATTGTGTAAATTACAGCCGGATCTAGTGAATTTATATATGGTTTCACATGGGCCCAAGTTGGTTCTTGGTGGGGCCTTATAGATACAATGAATGGAACACTAGTATAGAAACTGCTTAATTAACGAAACCCACTGTTTTCCCACCAAAAGGCAGCAAGAGTGTATAAACCAACAGAGAGAGGACATCGAGAGGCAAAGAAAACTTCTTGCCAAGAGGAAACCTCCATCCTCCAGCAACTCCCAAGCACCAACCACAAACTCGGAGCCAAAGCAACGCAAAACCAAGGCAGTGAACGGAGCAGAAAATGATCCCTTTCTAAAACCCAGCCTACCTCAGCTGTAAGTCCTGGACTCCTGTTAATCATAGATATCTGAGCAGCCCGAATAACTTCTACCAGTAATCTCTTGCAGCAGCAGTTAATGCAAGTGTAACATGACTGTTTTTCCATATGTCTCTCTTCCTGTTTAGGCTGACACTAGCAGAGTACCATGAACAGGAAGAGATCTTCAAACTGCGACTCGGACATCTTAAGAAGGTTTGTCAGCTGCTCAAGCAGGCAGACATTTTGTTATCTGTCCATATGCTTCTCTGTGTATGGTGACATAAGAGCTTGTTTATAAACGTATTCCTTGAGTTGCTCAATTAGTCCAGGACCTATATAATGGGGAGTTTTTACACAGTTAGAAGTCAAGTTCTAATTGGAGTCAGTAAATTAGTAAATGCTGCAAAACCTTTTCTCTATAAGAATGATTGAACATATTCAGCCCGATGCTCCTGTTTCCTGAGCTGAACTGCTGCTGCTTTTGTGTGAATCCCCCTAAGGATTGAGTTATCCTGTAGTTTGTCGACGTATTCATTGTTTTCCCGATGAGTAAGCCTTGCAGACAGCCCCTGACAGACTCTGTACCAAGTCAACCGTTAATATTTAATACAGAACTATTCAACTGTGCACAAGTGGGTTTTGATGAGCTCTACTCCTTGTAGTCAGTACTCTGAAGTTTCTTCTGAGCCTTTTGTGTGTTTGTGCATCTGAATCATTTATAGGAAGAAGCTGAGATCCAGGCGGAGCTTGAGCGTCTGGAGAGAGTGCGCAACCTTCACATTCGGGAGCTGAAGAGAATAAACAACGAAGACAGCTCACAGTGAGTCTGAATCAATGTCTTTGACAGTTACTGCATTGCCACTGGAACATGATGAGCTCACAAGGCCAAAGAGCTTCTTGACTTCTGTCCCGTTTGTCATGAAACGGTGAAGGTGATGCTGAAGAATCTGTCGATGATAATTGTTGCTCCATCTGTAATTTTGTTTTCTCTGCTCTTTTTTTTTTTCTTCTTTCAATCCACAGATTCAAAGATCATCCAACGTTGAATGAACGATATTTACTTCTGTACCTGTTAGGGAGAGGAGGCTTTAGTGAAGTTTACAAGGTACGTCATTAGATGTTAATATCGTAGGTTTCAATATAAAGACAATTTATTTTTAAGTATAAGCCATCGTTCTTTTGTTTCCTTCAGGCTTTTGACTTGATTGAGCAACGATATGCTGCTGTGAAAATCCATCAACTTAACAAGAACTGGAGAGAAGAGAAAAAGGAGAACTATCACAAGTGTGTAACTTCACCTGCTTTATGCCATCTTTTATTATTCATCAAACGTTTAAACAAGTTCTTCTGATGTCGTTCACTTTCAGTTCATGTGTTATTCCTCTCTATAAACCTCAGTACCTGATCGTCAGTGCAGCACCTGCACCTTCCTGCTTTAGCTACTAATGGACATGTAATTACCCCCCCCCCCCCCCGCTCCACAGGCACGCATGTCGGGAGTACAGAATACACAAGGAGCTGGACCATCCCCGGATCGTGAAACTTTTCGACTACTTCTCACTGGACACAGACACGTCAGTCACTTGATGCCTTTACAAAACCTTTCATTTGGTTGCTGTGCGACATCACGTTTATAATGCTGATCACGTCTGTTTTCCATTCGATAGATTTTGCACCGTTATGGAGTACTGCGATGGCAACGACCTGGATTTCTACTTGAAGCAGCATAAGCTAATGTCAGAGAAGGAGGCACGGTCCATAGTAATGCAGATTGTGAATGCACTAAAATACCTGAATGACATCAAACCCCCAATCATTCACTATGACCTTAAGCCAGGTACATATCTCCCTCTCTCTCCCCCCCCCCTCTTCTGGACAACTTTCGACAGTTTCTACTTCATCAACAACCAGGTGCTGACCATATTGTCTTTTGGTTTCCAGGTAACATCTTGTTGGTGGATGGCACGGCCTGTGGAGAAATCAAAATCACAGACTTTGGTTTGTCCAAAATCATGGATGATGACAACTATGGTGTGGACGGCATGGACCTGACATCACAGGGTGCAGGCACCTATTGGTGAGAACAAACAACCCACATACACATGCATTAAACTACATGTAGGCAGTAGTTTCATGTTGCAGCTGTTTGACAGGGGTTCAGGTTTAACTCTTTTTTTTTTTTTTTTTTTTTTTTTTTTTTTTTAACAATGGGGTAATAAAAGTAATATCTGCATCCTATTTAATAACTGTAGGGAGGTCCCGCAGAGACACAGGCACGACCAATCACACGTCAGTGTCCCCTATCAACTTTGATGTTTCACTCTTTTAAAAGCATTAGACATTAATTAAACCACGCACTTGAACAAACATTGGTGTGAGAACTACCTAAAATGACAAACTATCTTTCAAAAAACGTGTACTTTGATTGTTTTGTTTTGGTCCATGTCCAATCCACTAACATGTCGGAGGTGTAGTTTATGGCCTTTACTGCAGTTGCCATGTTGTCCATCTTTATGCAAAGGATTGCAATATAAAAATCTTGATTCAAAACATAACAACCAACATGTCAAATAAATGCAGTGGACAAAAAAGTAGATGGGAGGAATTCGAGATGTTAAAGGAGCACAACAATCTTAGATTAGTATGTTATTACAGCAATAATAAAGTTATTTACCATCACTGGACATGGAAGTTTGTACTTACTAAACCATTTCTTGTTTTATTTTGGTCAGGTACTTGCCTCCTGAATGCTTTGTGGTGGGTAAAGAGCCTCCAAAGATTTCCAACAAGGTGGATGTTTGGTCTGTGGGCGTTATCTTTTTCCAGTGTCTGTATGGAAGAAAGGTAAGTTGGGAAACCGAGATCTTTCCCTTTTTAATGTTTGTTTTGTAATTCATGCCTGATAATTGCGATCTGTTATACTTTGCAGCCTTTTGGCCACAACCAGTCACAACAAGACATCCTGCAGGAGAACACCATACTCAAAGCTACAGACATCCAGTTCCCTGTCAAGCCTGTTTCCAGCAATGAAGCTAAGGTAAGTGAACTTGTGTTGATGCCCTGTCCACACTAATGTGGATATTTAGCAAATCAGACTTCTTCCTTTGTGTTTGGGCCTCTTGTACACAAACATTTAGATATTGCCAAATGCCTTCAAAGCTCTCATTTTAAAAGAAAGTTTGTGTCTGTGTGCACATATAAACTGCAGCATTTGGGGAAACAATGACATCACAGTTTATTTCTCCCACTGTGGCTTTGTGTGATGAGCATTCACCAGAAACAACACTCTCACAAGGCGGGCTAGCAATGATCTTTGATATTTGACAGATTGTTGTAAAAAATTTGATATTTTGTAAAAACAAGGTCATGTTCATTTTCCTACAAAAAAGAAAATATCCATAAAAAATGTTTTCCTACTCACTGACCTTGACATTTTGCACACTGCCCATCCCCCCTTCTAGGCCTTCATTAGGCGGTGCCTGGCGTACAGGAAGGAGGACCGCATAGACGTCTATCAGCTCGGAAGCGACCCCTACCTTCTCCCTCACATGCGGAGGTCGAGCTCCTCTGGAAACCTTCAGATGAGCGCTGGCAACTCCGGACCAGCCTCCTCCAGCATCATCTCATACTGACGCCATCGAACTGTGACAGAAAGGCATACTGACCAAGTTGCTCCTACGCCCGCAGCGCTCCGCTCGTGGGATAGGCAACAGCCAGAAAGGAGGGAGGAGCAGGACACAGGTGGGGAGATATCACCTGACACCCTCTGACCCGTGCCAGGCTTCTTCTTCCCAACCTGGACTTAATAAATGAAGGGACAGTGAAGGGATGTTTTTTAAAAAGGACATGGGTAACAGGATCTTTTGACGGTCCGACGAAAGCACTGAAACTGACAACGTACCTTGAAGAAAAAGTGACTGTGCGCTCTGTTCAGATGTTGCAGATGGATAAAGCCTTAAAGAGCCGAAGGGAAACTTGGCAGCCCGCCGTTAAGATTAAATAACATGGTCCTGCCAGGGTGCAAATGATTCCGCTGCTAGAAGTTAATATACTGTGAGGAGAGGACAGTCATTGTTAAGTAGAACTACAAAGGTTTCACTGTTGATTTGGCTAAAATGTTTTTGTTTTGTTTTTTCCACAAATATTAGGCTTTAATTTGAGTTACCTAGCCATGGGAATGTAATGTTGTAGCATACAGGTGGCATCTAGTGACATGTAGGTCGGGGCAGCGTACTTAACTTTTAATGCACAAAGTAACCAAATGTAGAAAAAAATTACAATGTATAAAATCCTATGCAGGAATATTAACAGGTAGATTGGAAGCTGTTTATGCTGTACAGGTGAATTCTCGAGTTTTGAGCTGCAGCAGTAACGTGTACAAAGACTTAAAAACAAAACAAAAATCTCCCCGATGTAAAACTAGTTACCTGGAGTGGTTTCATTTTGCTGCTTTGTTGCTCTTACTTTTTCAAGGGCTCTATGTTCCACTTCGGGTATAAATTGTACAGTTCTGCTAAGAGTGAATAATAAATGCCAGGAAACCTTTCTCCCATTGAATAGCGTTGAACTGTGTTTACTTAACGTCCATATATATATATCACCCACATTTTAGGATGCTGTTTTACAGAATTTACCAAATTTTTCTGAGATTATACTGATCCCATGTGGCTTTGTTCGGTACTGCATCACTACGCCAAGGGAACCTCACAACATGAATTTAGGCGATGAGCATAAAGACACAAAACAGCGGGTGAGATAGAGAAAATACATCAGTTTAATCAAACGGATACTTTTTTTTGTACAAAATCAAAACAGTTAAATATTTCATGGCGGCAACAGCAAGCAAACCTGCTTGCAAAACTGGAAATCCCCATCATGTAGTCATGGAGATCAGTAGTTTCACCCCTAAAGAAAAGATGCGAAGAAACCGAGTTGCACATTAGAAAGGAACCCGTAAACCACATCAAGTTTGTTAACATATTACAAAAGACTTGTGGTCTACTTTTTAAGTTGTCCTGCAACAGATTTATTTACTCTGCAGAGGAGTTTGAAACATTCATGTCCCTCTATCTCACTGTCAAACCTACTAGATGGGACTACTTTTTTCTTTAGACAACCTTTTCGTAGGATATCTGGCCGTTTGGCTGCATGTGTGGAAACCGAATGACATCGGAGTAATTCTAGTGTCTGAGAAAGTGGAGTTCTCACACAATCTTCAACAGTGTGTAGGAGCAGCTTGTCAACAGAGTAGTGCAGCTAATAGACTGTGTGTTGTAAAGGCTTGAGAGTGAACTGACATCCTCAAACGGAGCTCTCTGCTAAGAGGAGTCTGAAGACATTGGGATATTTATTGATTCAGAAGTGGTTGCTGATGAAGAGACTGGCGTTCTGGTCAGTGAACTGCTCATCTGGAAGGTGGAAGACGGAGAGGATGTGTATTGTGTAGCAGCAGCAAATGTGTTCGCTGGGATGGGGGGAAGAACAAAGTCAGACGGAGGCAGAGTGAAACCAGGACCCACACCGGGAAGGTTTAGTGGAGGAAATGGTGGGAGACCTATGGGGTAGAACACAACAAAAACAAGATCAGGACAGTGTTTGTGGAATTAAACCATAATGAAAGAATGCAGTGCCTACGTACACCTCTGAGGCCAGGGTTTAAAATATGTAGAGTTAAATATACAGTGTGATTTTTGTCTATTTGGTCAGCTGAACAATTGACAATCAATTATACAAAACAAATTGGATATAAAAGGTAGAATGTCATCTATCAAATTATGCATTAAAGTGCTAATATCATATCCTTGGTCTAAAAATCATATTCTTATGATAAGACTAAATAACAAACTACTGACTTAAAAACTTCATATTTTTTACACCTAATGCAAGTGCACAAAAACAATACAATACCTGGATGTTGTAATCCAAATCCAGGAGGCAACGATTGGCCAATGTCTGACAAAGACATATTGAGGTTTGGCAAATTCGGAAATGGTGGAAGACCTCCAGGTAAGTGCATTAAACCTGTACAAAATATGATTTATACAAATTAGACCATTTTATGTTGTTATGAGTAATAGTAGCTACAGGTTAAGCCTGGAGAGCTACAAGCACAAGAATAATTTGGACTCACCTGGTATTGTCAGAGCAGGATTGACCGACAGAGGAATGCTTTGTGAGGGGGGGGCTTGGCTCAGCAGTGGAACTGTCGGGTCTTCTGAAAATAGTCATTACACAACATATTGTTGAGGACTCCTGGCTTGTACCTTTTACTTTTTGTAATTTTGTTCTTTCACTTTACATAATCAATTCAAACAGCTAATGTTAATCTGTTAGATGATACCTGTCGGTAGAGAGTCGGTGGTCGGATATGAGTTGACCGACAGGCCGGCGAGAGACAGCTCTAATCCACTCGATGCAGAAGACGATGACACAGCGACTGGAATGGTTGGAACGACGGCAGAGAGATGGACCTGGGGACAAGAAATAGTTTTATCTCAGCTCAGGCTCACGACATGTGGAACCAAGATGATATCAAAATGATGTTTGTCTTTGGATGCAAGCAATGTTTATTCCGAGTTACCTCTGTGAAGCCATCTTTAGGTGAAGGACATTCCTCAGGAGTCGCTGCAGGGAAACTGAACTTCTTGCCCTCTACGAATGGGAGGGTAGGTATCCGGTGCAGGTAGCCATAACCAATCCCACAACCTAGACTGAGGTGAGAGAAATCGTGTGGTATAGTAGCAATTCAAAATCCTGCCCAGTCACTGCTGGTTTTTCACACAAACACTATTAAGTCCATATGTCGATGGACAGGGAAATATTGATTGAAACTAGAAAAATTATTCATATTTTTGTAAACAGGATTAAAGAAAAAATTTCCTCAAATGTTAAATGAGAAATTTAAGGGGTTGTTTTTCAGAATCATAGCAAAAAATCTAAAATTACTTTTCGGAATTCTGTCATCCTTACCGAATTACAACAATCAAAAACAAATCAAGTTATCAAAATAAAGACAACTAAAACAAATACACTAATTCCAGAGAGAAGCGGAAAAAAATCGGTATGATATTTTACATTTATATCGGGTAAAATTCATTCTTAAACTTAATTATTCCTGGTCATAGTCGAAGCAAATATTTAACAACTGCGCCTGAAACATTATGCCTTTGTGTCCCTGTATGTGCCTTAGACGAATCATTGTGTTCTTCAATTGGTTTCATAGATAATTTAAGTTTGGGTAGAGGATTTCCTTGACGATGGTCATACCTGCCCTCTCCGCCCCATCCACCATTGGGCCTGATGATGACCTCCCGGCAGTTGTCTGTGTCCGTGTTGTAGACGTACAACTTCAGCTCCTTCCCTTCGTGGGTTTCAATGAGGGAGAACAGGTCCTCGCTCTGTTCAGAAAGCAGAGAGGCACGGTGACTCGCTGTCCCCTTCACGACAACACTAGCATCAAGCATCTGCAAAGTACCTCGCTCATCACGGTGTCGGCTCCTATGATGTAGTCAGCGTGGGCCTTCAAACCAGCCAGGGCCGCAGGTGAGTTGGCCTCTACTTCCTGTGCTCCAAAAAAATATCAAGTAACTCATTCATCTTTGAGGTTTTTTTTACGCATCTGCTCTTTTATTTGCACCACTCACCAAAACGTGCCAGATGTTTTCATTGGCTCCTTCGAAGCTGCAGAAGCGAATGCTGACGCCCAGCAGCCCCTGTCCTCCCCACATGTTGCTGGGTGTGACGGTCGTCTCCCTCACTGCCATGGACTTGCTGCTGTACAACAGCATCTTGATGGGCCTCTCCACGTTCACCTTCAGCAGCTCCTTCAGGGTGTCGTTGTCTCTGCTCTGTCGGCGGTCCAAACATTCACATCACGTATGAGACAGAGGGAAGCGGGTCCAGCAGCTACAGGTAGTTAATGTTCTGATGGGGAAACTCACCAGCCTCGTCTCACAAATGGAAAGGATGAAATCAAAGAATGGCTCCAGGCCTGCTTGCCGACCAGGGGAATTCTCCTGCACCTGTAAAACACAGCATCGTAGAGATAGGACAATAAAGCCTACAGGGTGAGACATTAATGTGAAATACTTCATTCTGAGATGTAGGCAAAGGGCAGTGGTGGAAGAAGCACTCAAAACTTTAGCAAAATTACCATTAGAATAAAGTGAAGATACACATATTATAGTATAATAATCTATATTCAAAAGTGTACTAAAGTTATCACTGAACTAAGAACAATAATCAATCAAAACATTTTTAATCATATCATTATTAGTAAGTTCAGTTTAGTAGTAATAAAAGTCTCTTCTTCCTGATGTCAAAGTGAGAACGAGCTCATGTGACGTCACAGATCACAGTAACTCGATAACACTTCCTAGAAAATATTTCTGACATGAAATAAATCTGACGTAACTGGTTATCTTGCTTCTTTGAGCAGCCCTCCCAGTTTGATTACTGCATTTCCTTAACAGATGCCACACTTGAACTTCAGAACAACTTAACCTCAGAGAGTTGACTGCTGCTTAGAGTGAAGTGATGAATCCAAATAAACAGCAACAATTTAAACATGGATGCGAAGATTCAACTTTTCCGTCCCACACACTGATCTCAAGGTATCTGCCTGATTCCAATTGCCAGCAACAGATATCTGCACAACTCAATAACAGTGAACTCTTCACCCCGCCTCACGGCCTCAGGACAAACTTTCCCAATTGTGTATGAGCTAATCCTCGTCTATTAAAAATACTAGAGTGTTTCCCAGTGATATCTGCCCATCTTTTTTTAAATTCCAAACCACAGATTGTTATCTGTTCCAGGGAGGTTGGGGTTTGGTCCCCATTTGTTTGAACTTGCTGGATTATGCAAAAACTCCTTGATGGATTACCATCTCACGTCTAGATTACTGTAACTCCCGCCTGGCAGGTCTACCTGCTACTGCCATCCGACCTTTGCAGCTCATCCAGAATGCAGCAGCTCGACTGGTTTTTAACCAACTTAAATTCACTCACACTACTCCTCTCCTCCGCTCCCTTCACTGGTTACCAGTGGCTGCTCGCATCCGGTTCAAAACACTAGCACTTATGTACCATGCTGTGAACGGATCCGGTCCAGTCTACATCCAGGACCTGGTCAAAGGAAGGCAGAGTCTGTGGTTGGCTCTAAGCTTGTCACCCTGGAGGAGGTGGTGGAGGACAGGATGCTGGCAAAACTGCTGGCAATCATGGACAATCCCTCTCACCCCCTCCACAAAACACTGGACAAGCTAAGGAGCAGCTTCAGCCACAGACTCATTCAACCCCGCTGCTCTAAGGAACGATACAGGAAGTCGTTCCTCCCAACTGCAATAAGACTATACAACTCATCTACCTCTGTCAGAGCCACCATCACAGAACTGCACTAAACATACCTGTCTCAATTCATCATTTCATACAATTATATTGTCTTTTGCACACTCTGTCTACATATTCTTACACTCACAGTATATTATATTATCTATTGTATCGCCAAATACTTATATTGATACCCGTACTATATATTATATATTATATCATACTCTTTGTATATTCTTTGTATATATAAGTCTATATACACATATTTTATTTATACATGTGTACATGTTATTATTATTATATTTTACTATTATTATATATACTGTTGCTGCTATTATTACTATATACTGCTATTATATTGGTATAATTACTATCATATATATATTATATACTATATATACTGTACTATCTTTTTATATACTGTCTAACAATAACATTACCATCATATCATCAGTACTATTACCATCATCTGCCACTGCACCTTATCTACCTATTTTATCTTTTGTTTCTGTTTTTATTCTTTCTACCGCAATATTTTATATTTTATACTATTGTATTTTATTGTATTCAAATGTACCGGCTGCTATGACGACTTAATTTCCCCTCGGGGATGAATAAAGTAATCTATCTATCTATCTATCTTCACTCCGCTCTGCTTCGGCTAACCGGCTTGTTGCTCCCTCACTGCGAGCTAAACACTCATCAAAAACACGACTGTTTGCGGTCCTGGCTCCTAAATGGTGGAATGAGCTCCTTTCTTGATTCTTGTCGTCCTTGGTATGTACCCTCGGGTTTGAATGCACTTATTGTAAGTCGCTTTGGATAAAAGCGTCAGCTAAATGTAATGTAATGTAACTCTGTAGGAGGTTGAGTCAGGAAGGAAAAAATTAATTTGGCACAAATGAAAATTCACTCATTGTCTACTCACTCATTTACTCATCTAGGGTTTGAGTCCACAAAAACACTTTGGAAGTTTCAGGGGTAACAGTGTTGCAGCCAAATCCAATACAATTGAAGTAATTGGGGACTAATTAATTCAATCATAAAGAGAAAAGAAAACATAAAATGCCTCCTTACTGCTCGTGTGTTTTCATCAAAGGGTTCACACGTGGATCACAGAGGACATTTAGGCTAAAAACATGGTGTAAATAATGAATTTGAATGTTGGGATTTTATGGACACTATGATGTATTGTATTTGAATTTGATTTGGCTGCAAGTGTTTTGTGGACTTCGACACTTAAACCAGCCCTCTGTCTGTATATTAGCGATGAGTAGATAATGAGTAGATTTTCATTTCTGGGTGAACTATCCCTTAAACATTTAGTCTCTGAGAATAATTCACCGATCTCCATGAATAAAACCAGGCACATTTAGGGTACTGATATCAAAGAGTGTGTGTGCAACGTGGGATTGTGAAATAGTATGAAACAGTCACAGATGATTGACAACTGAAGATTATGGCCAAAGCAACACTGTGCGTAGGCCTATCGTCCAGGGGAGGCCACACGTCGTCACCCAACTGTACCAACAGGGAGGTGCAGGAGGCATCAATGGGAAAGGTTGTTTGAAACCCTCACGTGGGAGCTCCACGCCCATTTTCCGGAAGTAATGTTGTTATTCCGGTTACTCAACGACACAACATACAGGTTATCACTCGTTAGATACAGGCTGTGGTTATCACACCGTGACACAGAGGAGTTCGCCCTGTGGGGCCCTGACACGACAGGAAGTCCGCTCACGTCCGCAAACACTACGCATGCGCGGACACGACAGGAAGTCCGCTCACGTCCGCAAACACTACGCATGCGCATGTCAATAAAGGTGTCAAATCGATCATAAACATCGATTCTGTTAACAAGCGTGAGGCGAATCAGCCGCGACGTAAAACAACGAGCAGCGTGAAAGACACACACACGCACACATGTGAGGTTTACGTGAGAATGCAGGTTTCTCCAGGTCAACAGGTGAGGGGCGTGAACTGCAACGCTTCATTCACACAACACGACAGCTGACAGGCAGCTAGCTGCTAGCCACGAGCTACATGGCTGACAAACTACAGGAGCCTCTCCGGTCACCCATGACACGACTTCTACTGGATTAACATGAGCTGGTTCATTTCCACCAGAGGGATTTTTTTATACTAATGTTTGCCCCTCCTCCTCCCACAGGTCCCTGCAGCTAACAGCAGGTTCGATGCCAGCAGCTAACAGAGTAAACACATGAACACAGCAACATCTGTCTCTTACTCTGAGGACGTGGTAGCCTTCGGTTCCTCCTCCTGGGATCTCGACGCTCTGAGAGAGCCCCATGTTTCCCACGAATGTGTGTGTGTGTTTGTGTGTGTCGGGGTGTTAGCAGCTGCAGGAAGCGGCTCTCCTCCAGATCATGTCCGTATTGCAGCGCTGTGTTTCCGGCATGTCCTGACTCCTGACCGCCTCCACTTCCGCTCCTGAGCAGCAGCAGCAGCATCACATCTCTGTGGCGGCTCAGTGGCGACAGGACAGCACTTCACTCATCCTGGTTTAATTAGAGACAGGTCTGATCTTTCTTGTTTTGCACAGATGGATTGACAGCTGCCTCCAGGGCCCCCTCGCCCTCAGGGGCCTTTTATATGCAGACAATAATATCAGGAAAGTTTAGTCAAATTCTGGTGATTGTGCATTTTCCTAAATATGTCTTTGTTGTGTTATTATCCAGTGACAGACAATTCTCCGGATGGAAAGTGAAACAGATGAGATAAGATACGCTTCTGTATTCTTCTGTTTATTCTTTTTTTTTTTATCTTGCCATTGAAATGCCATCACTTCTCAAAATAACTTCATGACTTTATTGCTGTATCTAGACCCACGTACATACATCAATTTTGACCTGTATTGTTAAAAAAATTGTTTTCCATAAGTTTGGTTTAGTTTTCAGGGCCATGAAATGGTTCAGTTTCACCACGTTCCACACTAGAGATCTGGAAATGTGTCGATTCTTAAATGCATCACGATGTGGACTCTGCAACGATGAAGAGACTCAATGACTCATGTTTTCCAGTGACAGTGAAGATACATTGACACAAACATCCCGCTCTGTAAGCCAGGGCAGGATCAGCGGCGGCTTTTGCGAACGCGCGATTCATTTGCAGTCTGGAGGACGCGGAGCGTGGGTCTCCTCTCTGCTCTGACTGCAGCTGGGACTGGTGCGCAAGGCTACTGGGAGACTGACCGACTGTGAGTGCGGAGGGGCTCACGGCAGCACCCGCTGCTCTTTGAGGACAGTAACTGCAGAACGATAAGTGCTTTCACGTCAGTCTCCAAAACACCAGAAAGTCTCCAATATCACCAGAAAAAGTCGCTAGATTTTTATTGACAAAAAAAGTCAGGCAAATTTATTGTCTTTTTGAGGGCTTTCACATGCTCAAATTCTTACCAAAATTTGCAGAAAAGTTGAGGGTGGTGAAAATGTATGGATTCTGAACCTTTGAACACTTTCACATTGACTGATCTTCACAAAATCTAAATTAAATTAAATAAATATTTTTTAAATTTAATTAAATTAAATTTTTTAATTAAATTTAATAACAAAATTAAATTTAATAAAATTTTTAAAAAAACTGCGCGTGCACATCCTGCGCAGAATCCTACTGCGCACATTCTGCGCAGAAGACCACTGCGCACATTCTGCGCAGAAGCCCATTGCGCACATTCTGCGCAGAAGCCCACTGCGCACATTCTGCGCAGAAGCCCACTGCGCAGTTTAATTTAAATTAATTTAATTTAAATTAAATTATAATTTTTTTTCTGTTTTTTACTTAATTAATTTAAATAGTGTAAGATATTTTGCAATTAATAAGTGATTGAAATCACTGCCAATTTTAAGAGTTCAGTATAATGCCAGTATATATTTGACAGCCTTTCTTAAAAGTTACTTTTACAGTTAGGTCCATAAATATTTGGACATTGACCCAATTTTCCTCATTTTGGCTCTGTACACCACCACATTGGATTTGAAATGAAACAATCAAGATGTGCGTTAAGTGCATACTTTCAGGTTTAATTTGAGGATATTTACATCCGAATCAAGTGAACGGTGTAGGAATTACAACACATTTTATATGTGGCCCTCCCTTTTTAAGGGACCAAAAGTGATTGGACAAACTAACATAATCATAAATGTAATTGTCACTTTTAATACTTGGTTGCAAATCCTTTGCAGTCAATGACAGCCTGAAGTCTGGTTTGTTGACTTTGACACAGAAACGCCTACCTCCTGGAGAGTGTTCTTGATCTGGCCAACTGTTGTGAAGGGGTTTTTCTTCACCAGGGAAATAATTATTCTGTCATCCACCATAGATGTCTTCCGGGTCTTTTGGTGTTGCTGAGCTCACCAGTGCATTCTTTCTTTTTAAGAATGTACCAAACAGTTGATTTTGGCCACACCTAAAGTTTTTGCTATCTCTCTGATAGGTTTGTTTTGATTTTTCAGCCTAATGATGGCTTGCTTCATTGATAGTGACAGCTCTTTGGACTTCATAATTAGAGTTGACAGCAACAGATTCCAAACAAAAATACTTCACTTGAAATGAACTCTAGACCTTTTATCTGCTCCTTGTCAATGAAATAACGAGGGAATAACACACACCTTGCCATGGAACAGCTGAGCAGCCAAGTGTCCAATTACTTTTGGTCCCTTAAAAAGGGGGGTGCCACATATGAAATGTGTTGTAATTCCTACACCGTTCACCTGATTTGGATGTAAATACCCTCAAATTAAAGCTGAAAGTCTGCACTTAAAGCACATCTTGATCGTTTCATTTAAAATCCATTATGGTGGTGTACAGAGCCAAAAGGATGAAAATTGTGTCAATGTCCAAATATTTATGGACCTAACTGTATATTTTATTATTATAGGTGCATCATTGTCAACTGTAAAGCCAGTTACAGTTTTTAAGTGGGTCGCATCAAAAAGTAATTTCAAGTAAAGCTGAAAAAAATTATAAAATCAAACTATTCACACAATGTGCTTCTGTGCCAATATCAGCAAACAGCTCGAGAAGGCCGGCCCTGCAGCTTTGAGTAAAGTTATAAAGATATCGAGTAAAGGGAAAGCTACTGCTTGGTCCATAGCAGCACAATCATAATAACTTGTACAGTAAAGACCAGCATACTGACACTATCACGTGTAATCTGCTGTCTTCAATCTCCTCAATGCAGCATTTATCTGTCTTCTTCTATATGTACGTAGAACCAACCAAGCCGTCATATTGCCGCCTGCATTGCCGGTTGTCAGGTTGGGCGCCAGTATTCCAGATCCAGCGGCATGACGTGTAACATCCTCAACAAACAAAGTCCAGTACACCACTATACGGGTCAGGATGTTTATAAACATGATACAAGAACTTTTTCTCTGAGTGACACATTTGTTATGAAGTATTGAATAACTATACTCTCCAGCCATGGTTTATTGAGACATGTCAAAGTTAAAAAGCCTTTCAAATCAAGCACATCCGATTTCTTCATGATGACAAAGTTTTTCATGAGTCACCTTGCAATAGTGATGATTCTACTTGATTAGAATTTTCACTTCCGATGGCGAGTAATGCCTTGCTCAACAGCACCACAGTGCAGTGAGACAGTCTGACATTCAAGCCTGGTGCTCACAGAGTTCTGTTTTTGTCTTGTATTTTTATTGTCTGGTGTAGTGGATCTTGAGTGTGTGGAGTGTTGATTAGATATACAGGATCAGGAGTTTTGGAAGGTGAGTGATGGCTGTCTCAGCCGTCATCATCCTGTCAACACAGCTCAGTATCGTCAGTGAAAATCACAGCTTTACTTTTGAAATGTGTTTATTTATTGTTTCAGATCCTTACTGCTTTTGATCTGATTGTACAATCAAGTCCGAGCAGAACGGAAAGCCAGAGGAGATGTGAAAGAATGGAACTGTCTGAGTGATGGAACAGTGATAATAAGGGATATCATCAATGCTGTGAAGAACACTGGGCTGCAGGAGCAGATTGATGTAAATGTAATTGAATATCTCTATGGTGCAGCTGCTCTTATCAAATAATTTGAAATAAACTTGCTCAGTATTGTGATTCTCCTCATTAATCATCGCTTATCCTGTCAGCCTTCTCTCTGTGGGCCACACTCATGATATTTTTAAATACACATTCAAGAGGATAGATATTGGTGTGAAAAAGCACATATCTTGTCTTTGCTCTTATTTTCGAGTTGAATACATTTTTATCCCAGCAGATTTTATTAAATTGTATTATCAGTATTTTGATATATTATGTATTCCTATTTTCTTGTTGTACCCTTTACTTTGAAAAGCACCTGGATCAACCGAATTGTTTTTAAATGTGGTAGATAAATAAAGATGACGTTGATATTGTTGAGTTACAAAGTGCTTCACTGGAGGATAAAACCCCAATTAAACAATAATGAAAAAAAACATTAAACGCTACATAGTTACTTTTTTTCAATTATTATTTTATTTTATCTCAAGTAAATACCCAAGCAAACTGGTGGCTCCGACAAGCATCTTAAAACATTTCTGACGGACATCTAATTGATATGAGCTGTATATTTCTAATATTTAAAAATGTTTGATACTACTGTGTGTGTGTGTGTGTGTGTGTGTGTGTGTGTGTGAGAACTATTTGTGTGTGAACTATGTGTTGTGAGAACTACTGTATGTGTTGTGAGAACTATGTGTGTGAACTGAGTGAACATTCAAATCCCAGGAGATAAGACACAGACACATGCTGAAGGCCTCCTGGACACAGGTTGAAGGCTTCTTCGAGGTCGTGGTTTGGGGAGAAGAGCACAGTCTCATATTTGTGGCCCTGATGCCATCTTGGCAGCTACACAAGCAGAAATAGTATGTTGTATGCATAAGCAGAGATAACATTTAGTGCGGTATAAAGGACACATTTTCCATTACACTACCTTCATTGTAAGAGGATGTCAGTTGAGATGATTCTTCGATCGTGTCACATCATGTCCATTGACAAAGTGGTTTGTTATTGTCCCAAATTGTTGCTAAATGTCACACACACAACTGAAGACGTGTCAAAACACATCTCGCAATGCGCCGACATTCTCCAGTCCAGTTCCCCACCACAGTTCAGGATGTTAATAAAAAGATTATTGAAGTCACACTTTTCCTGCACAAGCTATTCATCAAATTTTGGAGGCTTTTATTTTGTTGTAAGGTCCGTCATATTTAGGCAAGGCAAAATTATTTGTGTAGAACCTTTTAACAATATGAGAATTCAAAGTGCTTTACATAAAATATTATAGGCATCATGACAAATGATTGTTATTAGGGCCCGAGCACCGAAAGGTGAGAGGCCCTATTGAAATTGTTTGATTTGATTCCCGCTTCTCCAATGTGAAAAACCGCTGATTTCCCCTATCATAAAAGTAAACTCAATAAGATTATATATGTATCTGTTTGTGTATTCATGGTAAAAAACGAAATATACCAGGAAAAATAAGCTTATTGCGGAAATCATCTTTGGAAAATTACGATGTTTACTGTATTTTCTGATGTTTTAGGCTTGATGACCATGTCAAATAATAATAATCATCATCATCATCGTCAGGATCATCAGGATCAACAGCATCAGATTAATCAGTAGTAGAAAGGGTGATAAGTTCAGCCATTTAAAACGTACATTCTTCATGGTTCCATTGTAACAGATCTTTATTAGCATTCTTTACCACCGCTGAGTTACACACTTTACGTGTTGACACTTACTCTTTTAAGGTGCAGATAAATAAACTCTGTATTTCAGCAGAAGCCTGCTGACGCCTTAAAACTCTGTGATCACCGCTCTGGATCGCTCTCACAGATTTATTTCGTCTTCGCTCCAGCGAGGAATTTACAGCTGAAACCACAGAGGAAGAGCCCTGTGCTGTTGTTCAGGCATTTAAAGCACAGACACGGGGGAGGAGGGGGAGGCAGGGGAGGTGGAGGAGGCGAGGACGACACTAACAAAGAAGTGGCCAGAAATGAAAACGTCCATAATTTGATAAATATCTATAGCTTCCTGGGCTTCTGCGAACATCACGAGTGGTTAAAGTCAGGGTCCCCTCCTCTTCTCTCTGTACGCTAACTCTCTCGGCTCTGTCATTCACTCAAATGGCTTTTCCTACCACAGCTATGCTTATGACCCCCAACTAATCCTCTTTTTTCCCCCCAATCTGAAACACAGGTGGCAGCACAAATCTCTGCCTGTCTGACTGACATCTCTCAGTGGATGCTCACACATCCCCTGAAAAAGAACCTTGACAAGACTGACCTACTTTTCCTTCCAGGGAAAGGCTCTTCAACCCACGGCCTGACTATTATCTTTGACACCTTCATGTTACGCCCCGGACTCAACAGTCAACTCTTCCTAACTGTCAACATTACTGCAATAACACATTCCTGTAGATACATGGTGCACAACCTCAGGAGAATATATCCCCTTCTCCCTCAGGAGGCAGTACAGGTTCTGGTCCAGGCCCTGGTCATCTCACGCCTGGACTACTTCAACTCCCTCCTGGCTGGTCTACCTGCTAGTGCCATCCGACCTCTGCAGCTCATCCAGAATGCAGCAGCTTGACTGGTCTTTAACCAACCTAAATTCATTCACACTACTCTGCTCCTCCGCTCCCTTCACTGGTTACCAGTGGCTGCCCGCATCGCTTTCAAAATATGAGTACTTGAGTACCTTGCTGCAAACGGATCAGGTCCAGTCTACATCCAGGAGATGGTCAAACCTTACACCATAACTGTTTTCTGTCCTGGCTCCTAAATGGGGGAATGAGCTCCCCAATGACATCAGGACAACAATTCAAAATTAAGAAATTAAAAACTTTACTTCAAACTAAAAAAAATTGTAGCACTTAAATGGCACTTACTTATAGCACTTTGTCGTTTGGCTGTCTTGAAGAAGATTGTACTTTCTTGATTCTTGGGTTTGTACCCTCATGGTTGAATGCACTTATTGTAAGTCGCTTTGGATAAAAGCGTCAGCTAAAAGAAATGTAATGTAATGTTTGTTTCTTAATGCCGTGCATGTGTGAGGAGTGGTTTCTTTGCAGGAAGAAAGTGTTGTATAATAAATACCTGCTCCGTGCTGACATTATGTTCTCTGCTGTGCTGGGAGACAGAGATATGGACTGCTAAGTGAATTAGAAAAGCCTGTGTTAAAATGACAGAGCACAGGAGCCAAACACGAGTAAGCAGTTATCACGTCCTTAATGTTGTTGTTCATCATTTTAATTTCAGCAGAATCTTGCACATGTTTCCTGTCCGGTTCGGACCTATAGATCCTATTCAGGAGAGAAAGAAATGCAGCCACCGCTTGAACGCTTTAGAGTTCTGGATGACATTGTGCGCTATCATCTTGTGCCGGGTTGTTTCATTCAGTTTGATAGCAATCAGTGCACAAATACTTGTTTAACTGCAATGTAATTGCTCCTGGGCTCATTTATAAATTCTCCAACAGAGACATTTATCAGCAGCGTTTCAACTTCAACAAGCATCACATTAGGTTTACACTCCCCAGCCGTGGAAGTTACAGTCTCCGGACTATTAATCTCCTGCTTAAAATTAACTTTCTGCAAAGATTAATCAAGCCGTGGACATGCAGTCAATAAGAGGAGGCTATTTAGATAAGTGTGACCCATTATGATTATTTCAGAAGTCTGAGGTGTTGCAGTTTGTTCTGTTATCGCTTGTCGTGTATTCGTTGCAGTAAAACATGTTGGTATGTGCTTAAAACACATAATGACAGGTTAACATTTATGATGTCTATCTTTTGGACACTCAGACATTCTCAGAGAGTCCTCCAGATGTTTATCTTATTTGGTTGGAATTTATGAACAAGGGCTGTTAATGGATTTAGACTTGTTTCAGGGGTAATGTTATCTTTAGGTGAGGATACGAGTTTGGTTCACTTTACGGTTGGGTTTAGTCTTAAAATACGGCTAGGGTTGAGTTAGGGTGGAATAAGGGCTGAGTTAGGGTTAGGGTTGAAGGGGGGTTAGGGTATGTGTGTTTTTGTGTGTGTGTGTGTGTGTGTGTGTGTGTGTGTGTGTTTATGTCTGTGTCTGTGTGTTTCTATTTGTGTGTGTGCCTGTTTTTCAGTGATTGTGTGTGTGTGTGTGTGTGTGAGGGAGAGTGTCTGTGTCTTTCTCTGTGTGGGTTTGTATGTGGGAGTGTGTCTGTGTGTTTCTGTGTGTGTGTGTGTGTGTGCAGGTGTGAAATGGAGGGTGAACAGACTGATGCAGAGACAGACAGTGCTTCACAGTCTGGTGTTCAGAGCCAGACACAGATGCTCCTGCAGAAACACAACTGCTCCCACTACCCATCACTTCACCGACCTGAACAAAAACTGGTGGCGATTCGAACTGCTAAATACTATCCATATAGTTTGAGCTATATAGAAACCTGCTATTTCCATTCTTTTTTTATATGTCCCCATTTGAATTATTATAAGTCAGGTTTTCTGCATAGTTTTGAATAACTGATATTTGCGTGGACTCACTTTGTGCCGCCATTCATTCACATCCATAGTTACTAGACTGTGACAAACCACAGCAGCCGATTGTATGATATAATTTGCATTTAATCATTAAAGGAGTCTCCGACACCTGCTTCCAAATTAGCCACGTCATTACACTTTGGCACATTTAACCGTCGGTGATACTGGCGTCCTCGGAGCGATCAACAACCCCCAAAAAATATAACCCATTCTCCTTTTAGATGTGACTATGAAGTCAAGGGTGATCATTTTGATTGCACCATTACGGGTGGTTATTCCTTTAATCCCCTGTTCCCCTGGAACTTTACAAAGCAGCCAGGGACACCGAGCCCGTAATGATTGCTGCACTCAACCATGAAACAAAGAAACAGCGTCTGCCTGGTGGAGGATGGGAGCAGAGCCGCCGAGAGAGAGACCGTCCCTGCGCGACTGTGTCGAAATAAAACGCAGCCAGGCAGAGCGTTGAAATAGCCTCTCTGGGGGGGGGGAGGGGGGGATTGTTTCAGAGAGTACAGTGGAATGCATTTTATGATAAATATCTTAAAATTGTGAGTAATGATAGGAGAGGAGGAATTGTCAGGGAGTTCTCGTGAAATCGCTGCTATGAGATGATGGAACAATAAAAAGTCCCTCCACGGTGATTAATCCCACCAATTGGTAACAGCCAGGTGGAATGAAAAGATAGAAGAGAAAAAAAACAAGCGATGGACAACATGCACATTTTCCCAGAGTTGCCCTTTTTCTGTCAATTCATAATTTTACCCCGCTGCATATATTGAATTTATTTAGCATATGTTTCTCTAAAGGCTGGACTCTCATCTGTAACGTGTGACCAGCTGGTTTCAATCTCTCTTTGACAGTGACTGATGAGCAGTGAACTTAACACAGTATATTTAACACTGTTTTCATCACCTCAAGAGTTCACAACCTATTCTTCTGCTCATAAACATGATTTATAATTGATGACTTCAATCAGAAAATAATGCAATCCTTACATTTTATGATCTCTGCAAAAGACTAAATTTTTTTTTTTTATTTTATGTGTGAGTGTCAACAATATTTTTCAAACAGCACAACCACATCAAAATAATACATATTATGGAATTTTTAACAGACAAAATATAAGTGCTCATGAACTCAATATGACACATAAAACATATTTTTATTTGGTTCATTAACAAGGCTTTATGATATTCTTATTCTTATTCTAATGCTCTACCTTTTCACCCTGGTCCCTGTTTGTTGGTTTGTTTGTAAGCATGACTATTCAAAAACTACTGGATGGATTGCCATGAACCTTGGTGGAAGGATACACTATGAATCAGGAAAGAGCCCATTACATTTTCCAGAATCACTTTCTTTAACATTTTTTTTTTTTTTTTTTTACATTTTCACAGACAGACAATTCATGGACCTTGATGAAAAAGAACCAGGCACACTTAGGGGATATCTATGGAAAAGTAAAGTTAATGTCAGCCAAAGGCAAAGGTTAGATTGGGTCTCAGCATACTCTCACGACGTTGTTCATCACATGTATTTATTCAGTCAAATAGGTCTAAGGACCTTAATCACAAACTGCGAAAATCGTCTTTAGTAGTGCTGTGGATGCATAAGTGATACTCTTCAGATGATGGCATGAAGTTAAAGTGCCTACATTGAGTTAGACAAGGGACGCTTTTATCCCGCTAATTCAGGAATGTGCATCAGTTCAATAAAATCTTCTTACAGTAGCAAACACTGTGCATTGAATGGTTCAAGCAAAGTTCTTCAAAAAAAATGAACCCAGGTATCCTCATCATAAAAATGTAAAAACCCAAAATGTTGCATATTATAGTTTCACTCCAACGAATACAGTATGATACAGACAATCATGTGTGCCTAGGACCTAAGCTAACCCACGATCATGGTTTAGCATTGTGCTTCTTATCAGCAGACTGGCAGTCAAGCCTCCCACATCGAGCCAAATGCCTGGACAACATTCAATCAGTGAATCACGACATTGCACAGTTACACAACATAGATTGCACTAAAGTTTAAGGGGCGGTAGGTCGAAGTGTTCTTATATAAACATCTGAATTCATCCATAAGGGCGAGTGAGGGTCGTGTGCATGTTCACGAACATAACTCAACCCTTCTTTGGTTCACAGACACACTAAAAGGATTCAATGTTAATGGAAACATTGTGATATTTCAACAGAGCACATTACAAGTGGAACAGAAGAGCAGATAACCTGCTCACAGTTATAATCTCTCCATATAAATAAAGTTATTCTTCTATTTCATACTCTACCGCGTGGTTGATTTACTTATAGGATTTTTCTCACCGTAAAACTCAGACACGTTTGGCACAAAGGCAATGTAACAATACTATACACAATCTACACAAAAATCTCTAAAAACACAGCACTCCGGCACAGTACCTGCTACAATGAGTGTGTTATATATCCCCACTTATGTAATATCAAATAACAGCTATAGGGTACAATACGGCGTTGCTTGATAATTACATAGACCACATGAAGCACCAACACTCATAACACCATATATATATATTAATACTTTACATTGATTTTAGTTATGTCAATGTTGAGGTTCCCTACATTGTGCTCTATTACTTGTGAAAAAATATTTTGATATTGTTCTGTTTTCAGTCGTGATTTTCATATAGTACAATAGTAAAATTACATTTCTATACCTGCTCATTGACAGAATCATCCAAGTGCTCAGGTATTCTTGCTTTTTTTCACATTTACGTTAAGAGGAACCTGCGTCCAACTCATCACTCTGACATTATACGTATGAATTGTTTGGCAAGAATAACAGTGTGCTCGTGTGATTCTCTCAAGCTTTGACTCATGTACTTTTTACTCCCACACCCGCTTGTGCAAATGTTTTCAATATCGTTGCTGCTAAAGACAGAAAGAGACAGAGAAGTGACACACAGGGCATATTATTATTCAATGTGCATTGTAAGCAAAAACAACAAAAACTCAACATCTGTATAAAACATAAGGGACATAAAGCCAAGCTGAGGGCTCACCAGCTGTCTCGGCGGAGTGGTTTTTATTTGACAGGGGTGGCGCTTACAAGTCATTCCCCAGTCGCTCCATCTCCTCGATGAGGAAGTCGATGTCTGACCTGGTGGCGGCATGGTTGGAGATGACCATGCGGAAGAAGTTGACCTTGTCTCCCTGTGGCTGGTAACCCACCATGGTGGTCCCGGACTCCATCATCAGGGCTTTGATCTTTGGGGCCACCTGAGGAAGGGCAAAAGACATCAGCATATCCACACACAATTGTTTTCATCAGTGTTTGTTGCGTCATGCAAAACCACTCAACAGATTTCCATGACATTTTGTGGACCAAAGGATGAAATTTTTTGTTTTAATATTTGTATATATTTTGGAGCAGATCCAAATCAGCGGGCATGGTTAGTTTTTCGCCTTCTCAAACATAGCAAGATAAGGCTTGTTTGTTGATTTCCAGAGAATCATTTATGGCTCTTGATAAGAAAGCCTGCTGATATTAATCTGTATGAAATTTGGTGCATATCCAACCAAAAAATCTGGACCTATTGAATTTAAATGTGAGTTCATACGGGGACTGTTGGGCCATTGCACTCCGCTGATGGCATTTCATTGTTTCTGTATGACTCCCTGTCTCTAAGCAGATACTCTAAACCAGTCGGAGAGTGAAGGGGAACTACAAACAAAGATCAAAAAAGATGAGTCCTTACCTTGTGTAACCTCTCGCGTTTCTCCTCACCATCAGGGACGCTTCGCAGACTCGGTGGTATGTACCAGAAGCAGACGTTGGTGTGCTGCGGCTGATTAGAGGAAATTGCAGCAACACGTTTAAACATGCCTCGAAACAGTGGTTTCAGGCAATTTCATCTTTTTTTTAGTCAGTGTCAGCAAAGCAAAAAACAATTCGATCAATCTTAAGACCAAGCTAAGCTATCAAACATACAGGTGAGGCTCATTCATCAAACAAAAAATGCAGGTGTGTGAAGCAGAAAAGTTCAGATGAGTCGAGTAATAACAGTTTTCCTTAATTATTAAGGCAGATCATCGCCAGTAAAGTGAATATTTGGGTCTCACCTCTCCGTTGAACACCATCTTGAAGCCCTCTCTGTTCTTGATCTTATCGTAGAGGTACGCAGACAGATCCAGGCACTTGTCAATGTGCTGCTCGAATCCTTCTGTTCCCTTTTAGATTGAGAGACGAGATTAAGGAGCTGTTACTGTCACATTTTAGATACGACAGCATTGAGTAAGGCACCCCTCTAGATAAATACACACTTTTGCCTTCCACATTAGCCAGAACTTGAAGATATCCACATGCCGTCCGCACTGGATGGCCTTGTCGCCGGTATCGTATGTTGTGTCGTACTGTTTATCAGGCTGGAAGAGGTAGCCTGCAGACATGGAGTTGCAGCTTTGTAGTAATCCCTGCAATGGAAACAACTGTGATGAAACATAAACAGGATAATGAAGCAGAATAAAGCAGCGTGTGAGTGTGTGTGTGTGTGTGCATGCATTTGCGATTATTTGGGCACATTATTTGTGTAGTGGCCTCTGTGTGCAGCAGGAAAGTGAGAAACAATCTCACCCTCTCTCTGACCAGAATGGCAGAGCACTGCAGTGGCACTCCCATCATCTTATGAGGGTTCCAGGTGACTGAGTTGGCCCTGCACAGATATTGAAACAGTAAACACAGCGCTGTGTGTGTGTGTGTGTGTGTGTGTGTGTGTGTGTGTGTGTGTGTGTGTGTGTGTGTGTGTGTATGTGTGTGTGTCTGGAAACAGAAGTGGCAATCTGAGAAGTACAATCAACATTTTCAATTTCATTCCAATATCCATGCATGTGTCTGAGAAGACACGGTTGAAATATGTGGTCACATGAGCTGACTACAGATCTGAGATTTTACACTGTTTTTTGTGCAGATTTTAAAGGGAAATTCCAACAAATCACTATTTCACTTCCCCTGGTTTGGGACGTTTGTTGCACATTACTCATCTCTCTCTTCCCTTATTTCCTGTCATCATCACGTTGTCTGCATAAAAGGGATTCAACGGCCCCAAAATAAATTCTATTCAAAAGATGGGGGAAATACAAGAGATACGTTTAAAAAAAACTAAGCACCACAGACAGAGATATCCTGACTTTTATTCTGAAGAATAAATCAAGCCCATGGACGTATTAAAAGAGCTGTTTACCAAACCTTCATGTTCTTGCTCTACCAATAGACTTTACTCTGGGATGATAACATGCACATAATAATTGCTTTTCTGGACTCTGGGGTAGTTTTACAAAAAATGAAAAAAACACCTTCATGAAAACAAAGTAATAATCGACCTCATTCCGGTTGTCCTGAAAAACACCTTTCGATCCACTGGGGATGTTTGTTGTTGTAATATCCAAACCGTGTCCACTGAGACTGTTCTCAGCTGTGACTGTATATTACAATTAAACAGCTTCTAATGATGAATACCTCACAACCTGGTAGATCAGAAGGAGACTGTAAATAAACATGGCTGACATGTCTCATTACTATTCACTTCTATTCAGAAGCCAAGATGGATACTATCGCTGCCATCTTGGTCCAGCCTATACACACACTGACCAATAGCATGGAGGAGGCGGGGTCTATAACCTACACTGCAGCTAGCCAACGGGTGGTGAACGAGATGTTTTGGATTCATTTTTGTGCACCAGTAATGTCGTCTCTTTTTATATACAGACAATGTGTTAAAATAACCTTGATGACACAATGTAAAATACAGAAGACAATAATTAACAAAACCATTTTGACAGGCAGTATTTGTTGTTTTGTCTGTAGCAAAAAAACTGAACTTGATGAATAACATTGGTGAGGTGCGCTTTAAAAGAATATAATAATGTGTTGTGTTCTTTTACCTCTCGACTCCGTTCAGCTTGTGTCTGTGTTTCCTGGACATCAGCAATCCTCCTCCCCAGGCTCCCTTCAGACAACACAACACACTTATTACAGACTTATGAATCAATGGTCCTAATTATAGCTGATATCGATGGCCGTTGTCTCTTTTCTGGAATGAAAATTATCAATATTCTCTTACGTCCACGTGAAGCCACATGTTGTACTTTTCGCAGATGTCTGCAATTTCATTGATGGGATCGAAGGCTCCGTAGACGGTGGTACCGGCGGTGGCGTTCACGAACATTGGAACGAACCCCTGAAAACCAAAAGCATTGGGGAAAATAGAGAAAATGAAATACTGGCAGTGCAAATTCGGGGCAGAATTCAGGTTGTTATATTCCTTCTCTGCAAGCTATCGTTGACATCAAAGAGACGGGGCTAAAGCCCATTTCCTAAATAATGCACTCTTCCTGTCTGTGCCTATTGTTGGGGCATAATTGCTTTCCAATTTCTCCCAGTCTGCACATCATTCCAGCTTTGAAGAACTACTTGCATGAGAGTCGCATCACATGTGAGCATTAACCTCATTGAAGTAACGCTGTGGCTTTGCTATACATAAGTACTTCCTCCTCATATAAGTAAACTCCATATGAGACTTTCTCCTTGTGTAGAGTTAATAAGTTAGTGGGGACAATGTTTGACTTGTGTTACTGACATTCACCTTTTGCTTGGCCTCTATTACTTTGGCTTCCAGATCCGCAGGAATGACTCTCCCTCTGGAAAAAGAAGAAAGCGTGCAGTAAAAAGACATTTGATATTTCACCAGGTTGTGTGCGCGCAGGTCAAATGTAAAGCAAACCTCTCATCTGTCTTCAAGAGGATCAGGTTCTCTGTTCCAAAGCCCAAGGCTGCACTGGCTTTCTTGATGGAGTAGTGACTCTGCACGAAAAGATGTTTATTGGTCACAGTCAGGTTGAAACTTGTTCACTTGAGATGTGTAAAGTAAAGAACATCAACTAGGACATGGAGATCTTGTTGGACTGACGTGCTCTGAGGTGAAGAGGACCAGTCTGGGTGCAGCTGCCATGCCTTGGGTCTTGACTTCAGGAAAGAACTTGTACCTGGCAATCATTACACTGTACATGTTGGAGATCGCTCCCCCTGCAGACACAAGGCCCATGTCGTAATTCATTACATTTTAAATATCAATTTCATTATTTTAATTACAGCAACCAGTCAGAACTTAGTCTCCTGGTCTCCTGGTCTCTCTCGATCTCTCTTTCTCTCTCTCTCTCTCTCCCTCTCTCCTCTCTCTCTCCCCTCTTTTCCACCCAGCTCTCCTCTTGTCCCTGTTTGTCTCCACTCATCCCCACCGGTCGAGGCATATCGACGCCCACATTGAGTCTGGTTCAGCTAGAGCAGGGTTGCCCACACTTTATATGCATCTGAGCTACTTTGATCTACCAACCAAATAAATATATTGGCAATACATTGCTGCCAACCCAAAAATGTACTGTGTTCCAAGACGGGTCGCCCCCCCCCCCCCCCCTCCGTTTTTTTTTTCCAGGTTGGTATTGGCCGCCATTTTAGGCAAACCTGACTTCAAACCACTGATATGTCTTATTCAGAGACACATGGTATATTATATTTTGAATGCATAATTCAAAATTATGGTATAGTTATACCCACTGGTGTTGCTTCTTTCAATTACACTGCAAACTGTAGGAGATCCTTTACCAGATTCATTGCTAAACTAAACTAGGTTTACATTCAGTGGAGTGCATACACCTCTGCCAAGGCCCAGCAGTCATCTTCAATTTATTCAAGCCAAGCTATCAGTCTCTTAAACATGCCTCAATCTTTCTCTGAGGAGACGAGGAAAATGTTAAAATAAAAACACTCTATCTAACAATGTGAAAGAAAGATAATTGTAAGAAAATAAAGTATCCGGGCTCAGCCATTTTATTCTGGATCTGTAGCTAAATTGAATCACTGCTTCCTTGGGTCATGTCTCACCCCTCCACAAAATTTCATGGAAATCAAAATACAAACAAACATGGCTTGGCGAAGGTAATAAGAAATGAATGTAAAATAAAAGTTAAGCCTCTGATTCAATCTGAGAGTCTGACATGTTTGCTGTTTTCTGTCTGATCACGACAGGAGCGGTTTGACTTTTACCTGGAGAAAATATTCCATCACCCTCTCCTTCAGGCCAGCCAATGATTTCTCTCATCTTCTTCAGTGTCAGCTGCTCCATGAGAACAAAGACAGGGGCGATCTCATAGGTGAACCTGAAATCATAATCATAATCATAATCATGAAAATTATAGTATATTCAATGACAACATTTCTAATTTCTTCAGAAATGGACTCTGCATTGAAATGACACAGAGAATGACCCTGACTTACAGCCAGGGCTCGCTGGTAAAGCATTAGGAGTGAGAAATGTGATTTAAACCATATGGCAATATTTAAACTATAACAACAGGATACCCAACATGGATTTAACCTTTACTGTAAACATTGAAGAAAGAGTACAATTGCTATCAGTTATGAATCAGATGTTTTTTATATTGTCTTTAATCATGTTATTGCAGAAGAGTTTTTTTCACATTTTAATTTCTTAAAGAACAGTTTACATTTTATTCTAAGCCCATGGAAGCCTCTTCGGCCTCACAGAGAAGTTGATTTGTGATTAGAGCCCAGACGGCCTTATCCATCTCCTCCTGACCAACATGTTTGCATACAGTCAATATCTCTCCATTCATGCAAAAAGAAAGAAAATGAACAGGATGTCGTATGTGCCCCACAGCATCTTCAACATATATACACACACAGAGCGGTGGTACCGAGGGAAATACAAATATAAGCAAGTCAGATGCCACTTCGCAGACGTCAAACATTCATCTCCTTGCATTCATTCATGCAGACGACACTCGCTCATTGTGATTATGTAAGACCCTCGGTGCGACCGTCAGTCTATTAGTGTCAGTCAATATCTGCCGGAGGTAATTAGGGTTGATGTGGTTATTAATGAAGGTAAATCACAAGTGCGTAAGAAGCCTCCGCCCTCTGGTTTCAACTTATGCTCTTTTGATGGTGCCAAAAAACACAACAGAGTGAACTCATTGGAGATGTTAGCCGGTGCAACACAGACTGAGCCAGCAGACAGGAGGCAGACCACAGACACTGATCAAGGCTTCGTGGACCACTGGGCCACCGAGAAGGTCCCGTAGCTACAGGTTTATGACGTAAACTTGTAAAATGCATAAAATAGAGCAGTCCTTAATTTGGTTTTATGTTCAATTATTATTTATCGGACAAAATATAAAAATTTGCAGGGTCTAATACTGTTCTGCATTATAGTAGAGATATCTCCACAGTACATCATTGTATAAGAGCCATTGCCGAGTCCCAGTGATGTTTACACATACACTGTGTGCAGATGGTCTGGGGGGAGAGGGTGTTTCTCCCTCCTGGCAATGGTATGTCACAGGAACTAGCGTTACATGAAACAAAGACACCATGTAAACTGTGAATGCGAATCAATATGCAATTTAGCTTGCCTGCAGGGCTGAATTATGTGACCACAGCCCGTGCACAGGCCAGCATCGACAACACTGCGGGGGGAGAAACTGTACAAATGTCTTCTTTTGTTCTTTTTATTTCCCCGCTTGATTGATGGCCTATTAGACACTGCAGGGCATTCTTCAGCTAAAAACAGTCATTCCTGGATGTCACTTCAAATGAGAGCTCCTCCTCTTCACGGGCCATTGAAAAACAAGGAGGGCAAATAAGCTTTTCAGTGGGGATTTAATACGATCATTATCTGTGGTTATAGAGTGCAGGGAGTGCGTTCTTGTACTCACATGTTAGTGTTGGCTGTAGAGGTGAGCCATTCTCCGACCAACCCAACGATGTCTAATCCAGTGGACAGCTGGTTGAAGAACCTGGGGTGGCCTGCAGCCATCGACAAAAAGACAACAAAGCAACAGAAAACAATTCATCATTTGAGATCCGTGATCATTACACACGACATGTAAGCTAATGAGAGTTATTGATCGCGACAGGCCATGCTGCACCCCCCCCCCCCCCCCCCCCCCCCCCCCCCTGCCTCTCTCACCTGTCCTCACTCCATATTTCAGGGTGTCCCTGCAGTCCACCAGGATCTGCTCCAGGGACTCGGGCTGCTCGGACAGCTCCAGGTTGAAGCCCTCCATGCCCTCCAGCAGCTGGTGGGGGTGGTGGAAGTCCAGGATCTTGGTGGACCGGTCGAAGCTCTTCCGGATGTAGTTGGTGAGGATTTCCACGACCTCCAGCAAGAACTGCATGGTCTGTTCTTCTCCATTTTTAGCAGGCAACAGATCTACCAGACAAGAAATATACATCCATTAAACCAATGTTTGTTTGTGTCTCTTGTGATTTTAACTGAATCTGAAGCTTACTTTCATGCTGTGGATTTTCACAGGTATTTTTCACAAGTTACTGTTGGATTCTGTGGTGACCTCAGAGTTTCTCAACTGGTTAAGAATTATTTTTCTCATTTGCAGATTCTGAATCCTTACTTAAATCTTTTGAATGCTAAAAGCAGTTTTAAAGCATCAATTAATCAATGCACATATACACCATTATGCAATTAAATAACAATAAGTGTCAATGCATCTGAAGAATTATTTTGTATCGATTGCATGTTTAATTTTTAGAATCTAGATTATTTTCTTGGATTTTACGTATTTAATTAAATTGTTTATGTTAATTTCATTACATTACATTTTATATTAAATGAACGATGTTTCATTTAAAGTGGAAATAATATATGCAGCCTTACCTCTGGCGAACAGGTTGGAGAAGTCTGTCTCCGTGCGTGTGAAGTGCGCGTCTCCGCCGCCGTTATCGCAGGACATCAGGTTCTTGGCCGCGCGCTCCTTGAGGGAACCCACGATCCTGCTCCTCTCCTCCAGACTGTTGGTCCCCTGCAACAATCCTACACGGTTGCATGAAGACGGGGAGTCCGGAGCATGGTTACAATTTGCATACATGTTGAGAGCTGCAACTGTTTTTGTTCAATATACCACAACAGGCCCACGAATAATAACAACAGGCTTCCTGCTCTACGACTCCTCACATAGCCCTCCCTCTGTCTCTCTGGCCCTGCTCTGGGGAATCTGGACATTACTGTCTCTGTTTTGGGGGAGGGGGCGAGGGTTGGGGAGGTGGTCCCAATCATGAACTGGGAGTCCCATTCACGGGCAGAGGGAGGGGGGGGGGGGGGGGGCTGTGTGGGAGGTTGTGACATCAGCACCAAACTCTTGCCATGCAAACACAAATCGCCGTCATCGCGTGGCGGCTGTAAATTCTTGTTAAAGCTCCTCCGGCACTGCGCGCACTTCAGGGAACGTCAAAAGCGGTCCGATAACAGCACAGGCGGCCCCGAGGCACACGCCAGACGGCCGCAATGATAAGAATGCATGTGCATGTAATACATGCATGTGTTTATCACTCAAAACTGCAGGAGAGAGTAAAGCGCACTGGTAAATCCCGAAATCTCATCTCCAAAGTGCGCAACAAGCGACGCTTTGTTTTCCTTATTGTGCCAAACCATCATGTATAAACCTTTATTTATTTTTATTTTATTTCACTGCTGCAGCTTGACTTAAAGTCCCATGTAATTAAACGGGCCCCAATCAAACCAGTAGATCGTGTCGGTCAAAAAATAAAAAAAAGCCAGAAACATTGCGCTCCGCACTGACGTGTGACATGCACCATTATGCTGGGTGTCGGTCCGTCCTTGTTCAATGGTGTATGAGACTCCAATAGACTCTCAAACTCCAACCCTGGGACCAATTAATGCTTTGACAGTTAATGCCCATTGCTCCCTTCCATCCAGTCTTAATGGTTCATCCTTTATTGGATGAGATTTCAAAATCAAATTTGTCCATGAATTCACCTAGTTTTCCATTGCGTAAAACCATGCAGGCCATGAAGCCTATCAGTGGCTCGAACGCCAGATATGCTATCTATTCGCGATAATTAATATTTTAGCATAATTCTATCAGAAATATATAATAATTCAAAATAACAGACTTACCACATATCTTCATTCCCAATTTCCTAGTACATCCATGCGCAACTCCACACCAAGCATCATAGCCTGAAATTATTATTCATCAGAAAAACAATTAGGGGCCTAATAAGTGGTGGTGCTCCCCACAAAAATTACATTGTGAGTTATAATTTAGCATGGAGCAATAAAATGGACAGAAAATAAATGGAAATGTATGAGGTCGAGTGCCAAATCAAAAATAGCCACTCAGAGTAGGTGCCTAGGGATTATTTTTGACCATTTAGTCGTTGCACTCCCAGGGCCCCTGTCTGGATTAGCCCACTTCCACTCAACGTGTATAACTGTTCATGACTTATGGGCGAGGACGTACAATTAATTAGGCGTTTGGGATCCACGCCAGCCCTCAACGATCTAAGTGGGTGAGGAAAAGGGGAAAAGACAGAAAGATGCTGGTTAAATATGCGAGCATCAGTCGACCGGAGGCGGCTGCCCGGTGACAGATAGAGAATTACTGGCGTTATCAAGGGCTTCCAGCCAGAGAGGGGATGGGGCACCGTGGATGGGGAGGCACAGACCAAATCCGGAAAAGCAGCATTTTGGAGGAGTGAGGAGGAGTGAAGAGGTGGAGGGGGTAGGAGGAGGATGGGTGGGGGGGCAGTCCCATTCCCACACCCCAATTTAACCCTTGCTTTGGATCATTAGATAAATCATTGCCTGGCTCAGCTTATTGGACGCATTTTAACTCAGTCCTCACAATGATTTTTTTTTTTTTGCAGAGGAAATTAGATGGGCAACGAGGAGAAAACCAAGAAGACAGACAATGGAATGAGAAAAAGGAAATAAAAAAAAAGGAGCAGATGTGCTGACAAACATCATCCAGACTATATGCAGCATGCATCTGCAGAGCTGATGCTATAAAACAGGTTAATATGGACCAAACATTTTATTTCTGCATGGGCCTAACACAATGGGATTCACCAGACACATATTAATTCACAACGCAAAGCCAATGCGCCCTTAAATTCAAATACTGGCGAGATAAAATTACCATAGCAGGGTTTGAACTCGATAATAAATGTAATAGCTTATTTTTTTTCTTTTTTGTGAGAACACATCTAGACCTGTCACTTGATTTTCTGTAGACCTCCAGCTCATTCATCAGTGAGAATCAGGCTAATATAAAAACAATTCTCTGTGGTCTCTACAATGCTTAAATGTGCCATTAGCAGCCATTTAATAAAAGTGAATTAACCAGCACTTGAGGGGAAATCCCCCCCCCTGCAGCCACTTTAATCTACCGGAGCACATTCAGCCAAACCAAGTGGCAAAGAAAAAAAAAAAAAATGAAATGCAAATATGAAGGCACCAAAATGACAATATTCTACGACCAAAAAATAAAATTTTGAAATTAATAATAACGATGACAATTAGCATTTTTTGTTAATGCATCTATATTTGAGCCTTTCTCAATAAGAAAACCTCCAGAGCCATGACAGGAGCTGCCCTCAGTGTGTGACATCAGGGGCGGCATTCCTGTGTCTCAGACGCCGGGAGGTCCGCAAACATGATGGGGGGGGGGGGGGGGGGGGGAATGCAGCGGTGATTTGTGGCGGAGGAAGCCTTTTCAAATGGCAGTGGATTTTTGTTCTTACCCCCCCTCCCCTCCATCCCTCAATCCATCCGCCCCCCCCCCCCCCCCTTCTCTCTCTCTCTCCCCCCTCTCGATGGGAAATGATGAATGACGATGCCCACAAAGTAAATAGCGCACTGCACGTGAAACAGCCTTTTATCTGTGATGGACCTACTTGAGCCCGGTGGTCGTAAATTTGTCGAGTTGGGATCCGCGTCGCCGCCGCCGTTGGTGGAGGATGAGGAGGTGGTTGTGGTGGAGGAGGAGGGTGCAGACGCCGCCATCGCTCCCGAGACCCTGTGCCAAAGTCTTCACCTCACAAAAAAAAGCCTGGACACTTTTCTTTTCTTTTTAATCCCCCCCCAAAAAATCTCTCCTTCTCTATGACCCAAGGGGGAAAAGTAAGGGCTCACTGGCAGAGAGAGAGAGAGAGAGAGGGAGAGAGGGAGAGAGAGAGAAAAGCGCACAGGGATCGTGCAGTGAATATGCGGTTTAACAGGAAACAGATGTAACTTGACAAGGGCACAATCTGTCTGACAAGTTGAAAATCCAACTGGTCCAGGCAGGAAGGGGACATTTCAAATAAGAATAATAACTAATAAACAGTGGATGACAAGTTCACTCTCAACTATTCAGTGACAGGGGCAGCATTATATCTTGATCAGGCTGGAGGATGGAGCCTCATGTGTTTCATTCAACAATAAATAGCCCATGGTTAATTAATGAATACAGCTACAGGTAACATATCTTCAGGAATATATAAAAAAAAGAAAAGAAAAAAAGAGCAGATTATTTGCCCTAAACGTTTTTGCAGTAAAATAAAATATCAGCTCAGGTGATTATTCCTTTATTGACTCTGATGCAGGTTGAAAAAGACGATGTGCACCCCTCTCTAAAACACTATGAGAATAAAGAGCAGCAACAGTTTATACACATTCTATTTAAAAGTCAATTATGTCCCGACCTCATATTTTAAAGGCAGCAGACCTTATAAAAACACCTGTTAGAGCATCTCCATTTCCATCCCAGTTCAGTTTTTGACTCTTTTTCTAATAGAGTGACCATCCCGAAAGAGAGCAAAGCCACTCACCGTGATGCTGTGTATCCAGGTGAACAGGTGCAGTCCAGTGGGGGGTGAAAGAAGAGAAAGTGAATTTACCACCCAAAAAAAACTGAGTCCTGCGCGAGGAAGGGGCTGCTGCATGCGTGCGCTCTCTGGCAGACTCCAACAACAATAACAGCCCCTTGCTTCAGTTCCCCACTAGATCCATATCAAGGTGACCTTGCTGCCGCTGCTGAAGTAGATAGGACTTGTTCCAAGCGAGCCTCGTCTTGTCTTGTTGTCACAGATGAGTCACGGGATTCAGGCTGTGCACTATCTCCACCGGTGCATGCTGCATGTCTGTGCACGGAGCAGATGGGTCCGCAGGCACAGGCAGTCGGAGGGCTCCACTCTGAATGGCGCCCCTGAAGTGAGACTTTTCGTTTCTTACTGGGAAAAGTGTGATTGTTGCCGGGATCTATGCAGCCCAGCTCCGGTTTGAATCCCGGTTTACGAACGTGGACTTGAAGTTTGATGCCATGAGCAACACATAACACGCGAGGAGGGATCCGGATGGACGAGGGGAGGGAGGGAGGGAGGAAGGACACGTTCTGTACTTGTGTGTGTATGGCGGGGACAAGAGAACAACGGAAAAGAGAGCATCGCTGGCAGGAACCTGACAGCTTTAATTGTTTCCAATTATTTATTTCGCCTCCCTCCCATCATGTGCACGATTGTGACATCATTGGAAAAATACAGATCAATGGCAACACTTTGATTTGAACACGGATTCTTGATGAATAAAATTCGCCTGTCTCTTAAATTTTATTTCATTTTCCTTGTATGTGTGCACTCGATGGTGTGAGGACGTATCCTGCATGATGACACACACAGACAGAGAGAGCACGAAAACCTCCACAAGGTGGCAGTGAGAAACCAAGAATGGCTTTTACCCAACGGCTCAAATGGGCCATTCCAGAAATACACCAGCAAGCTAATTATAAACCGGAGCCATTAATGTGGAGCACGTCACCATCTTACATGATCACAGGGACATGCACAAAGAGACAGCCAATCACAAGCAAAGGTCACCCATGGAGTCTCCATGCAGGAGAGTGGTTCTGGACTGTGCTCCTTCCTCTGGTGATGGGTCAGGATTGAAGGTAACATCACATGTAGTAACACCGGTGGTAGCGTGTATAAGGAAGGCTTCCGGTGTTTTTTCAGCACTGTGGAGCTTCACGTGTTGCCAATGGGTAGGTCACTGTCCAGCCCTGACTCATCTGATGACGCTCAGGCCTGGATCAGGGGCTAAATTGAGCTTTGGACCCCTTTCAATCGTCCAGTTCACCCCACCTATATGTCCCATGAAACTGATCTGAGACTTGTGTTCATACTCTTGTGTTGTTTGTCCGTTGGGTTGTCTATTAGCTGCATATTCTCCTGCTTTCCTTTCACATGCTATATTGTACTGTACAGTCTGAACCATCCACCACTAATATTTAAGCATTTTAGGTCCATTCATTTGTTTCCTCGCCCCTATAGCTCTATGTCTGTTTCAGTATAGGTACACTGAAGACGATGTCAAAAATCATTTTCTGTGCACTCATACCTGGCCAATAAAGACAAGACTGGTTCTGATATTTATATGTTTTGAAGTTTGCACACAATATCAAGAATTAAAAGAAATTCTAATGATTACATTTTGACAATTTGTCATGTCTGTACTCCAACCATGGAAATACACAATTTAGGGCAGGTCTTGTCTTGTACAGGACCTTCCTTAAATTGTATGTTTCCATGGTTGGAGTACACACATGCCCAGACTTGACAAGCATTTAAGAATATATGTCTGTTTTGACTTATTTCCCCTCCTATTCATACTGCATGGTCTCAAAGACATCCCTTCCTAATGTTAGTGACACTATGTACAGTCCTTTTTCTTTGAACAATAACTGCACCTTCAGTCAAAAATTGTATGAGGCTTCACCAGCCTGAGTTAGTTAAGTCAAGTTAAAACTTAAAAAATGTTCAGTCTCTGACAAAATTCCTTCTTATTTTGGAAAGAAAACAATGTGGAATCACACGGAGAGAACTTTACATCAACATACATATGTGAGAATTAGTGTATGTAGACATTGTCATTTCTAGGCTGACATGTATCTTTTAAGGCCTATATATTATTTCAGTTTGTATTATGCTTTTGAAATATGTAATTGATCAAATAAGCAACTAGATACCATAAAGAAAAATGTGATTTTAGGGTGGTTCCGGGCCCCTGGCTGTTTCGTGCTTAGCTCATTGGGTAATTAAACCTTTGTACAATCAATTCCTACCAACAAATACACTTACAGTCAATGCCAATAGGTCTTTGTAAAAAAAAGAGAAACCCTGCAATGGTATTGATAAAAAAGCAGATTTTCAGGTTTTTGCAGATGATTAGTTTAAAAAAACAGAAGATGTGAAAATCCAAAGAGAAAGGTTGTGACGATGGTTTTCACCAGTATGAGACTGTCCACAAGGTGGCGCATAATCCAAACCCAGAGAATCTGAATGAGGGAAAGAGAGTGTTAATGTAATACTATTAATGTATTTATGATTATTTTTATGATTATTTATGATTATTTTCACTGCAGTCTGTGGACAAACTCTCATTTGAACATGACTAATTGTCTGAATTGCCAGTGAAGAAAAGCCTGTGATAGAAATAAATAAATAAATCTCTTTGCGGGAACTAACTTCTCCTGGTCGTGCTCTTGTGTCTCTGTGAGCCTGCAGCTGTCAGTGAATTACAAGAGCAGAACACAAATCTGGCTTTAAACACAATAATGACTCTGCCTTAAGTCCTGTAACAACGCAAATCATCATGTTTGAATATAAAGAGGTAAATAAAGTTATTCACGTGGCAATTTACTAAAACAAATGGATGAATTAAACTCATGTGGCACAGATTAATTGCAGTGAGGATTAAGAATGAAATAGGCTATGGCTGCTACTGTGTGAAAACCCTTGTTTTATCTCATTAGAGCAGGTGATGCTCCAGGGCCGTAGACAGAATTTTCAGAGGAGCTGGGCCAATGTGTCCAAGACTTCTGTATTTTTGAACTGCCTCCTGCAGTTTGCTGGAGCTCCCTAAACCAAAAAATATGGAGCTGTATTTTAATCAGGTAAGTTTATGGAACATAGTTTATGGAGCAAGTGCAAGTCTATAAATTCACTTTTGCTACTTTAACAACAAAAACGGTTTTAACAGGTTTTGGTTGGTCAATCATACAATTGCTTTCCACTGCGTCAAGATAACGATGCACCAACAATACATCTGACCAACATGCTCAGGTTCTGGGCTTGAACCTGATGGCCGACCAGGGCATTGCTGTCTGTGCGGAGCTTGCATGTTCTCTCCGTGTCTGTGAGGTTCTTTTTTCTGGCTATTCCAGTTTCCTCCTACAGTTCAAAGACACGCAGGTTAGGTTAATTGGAGAATTGGCCTTAGGTGTGAATGTGATGATGGAAGGTTGTCTGACCCAATGATGGACAGACGCCCTGTTCGCCCCACGCCATCACAGGATGGTGGGAAAGATGGACGGAGGGATGGATAGTTGGATGGAGGGATGGAAGGATGGATGGATGGATGGATGGTTGGATAGATGGATGGCGGGATAGATGGATGGATGGTGAGTCAGGTACTAACACATTGATAGTAACTTATCAGTCTGATGAACCACTGGATTTAAGAGGGTTTAAAAACAACTTAATAAATAACCAGCAAAAGCTTGGTAGCTTAGCATTCACTAACAAGCCTTTCAGCTTTTAAAATAAGTAGGAAAATGAGGTATTAATCCAGGAAAAAATGTTTTTGTGAAACAATGCTAAGCTATTTGTATTAGCTGCTAGTTGTAATAGTTGATTTTTTAAAGAGAAGGACACAGACACTGTATATAGGAACCCAGTCCAGGCAAATATAATGCATGAAAACCATTTTTTTTTACAAAGACGCACGAACATTACTTATAAGTCAGTTTTTTTTAGCTCAAATTGGGTCAAGGACAAAGTGTAAACAAGGTTTAATGCTCAGGGGATGAAAACGTGTCCATGGGGAGTTGCTGGTTCAAGTACCCTCACTGCGTTTCATCACTGGGCAAACACTGTGAAGCTATGTACATGCTTATCTGCATCTAAACATATTTATGTATTCAATAAAGAGATGGGAATCAGTTATGAGGAAAAATCAGGTTTTAATTAGACTTTAATCACTGTGTACTGATGTATTAAACATGGAGCCCAGCGTGAGACTGAATCTGTCTGACCCCTCACTTGTAAGCTTCCATTCAAGAGTCACCATTTTAATCAGAGCTGGCATGAAATTTCATCTTTATCATTTTAACAGTTTTATACGTCTAGAAATAACAAGACAAAGTTAGAATCCAATTTAACAATTTTTCATGGTTTAAATACCCAGTACCCCTTTTTCTCCTTAAAAGCCAATTAAAATATGCAAAAGTACAATCCTTTAATTTTCTCATAAAAATGTAAATGACTCAAAATGCCTGGTTACAATCAGAGGAATTATTCCAACAATGGAAAATAAATCTTCGTGAAATTACAAAGCAATGTCATCTGAGTCTTTGTCAAAGTTACATGTGTAGATTAAATAAACAAAGGAACAACAGGGATTTTATTTGTTTCAATTTCTCCAGCTGTTGTGATTTCAAAAATTGGATGAGATGTAATGTGGTCATCTCAATTACACAACAGGAGGTTTATAGTATTTGACTGAATGAGTCCGTTGTGTTTGAACAAGAAAACTTCCCATCACCTCTGACTGCTGCAGACAAAAACCTCTCTGTATTTCAGTAGCAAGTAGCGGATGGCTGTTCATATAAAACACATCACGAGTCACTTTGCTGGATCACATCATTTTCTTCACTTCAATTCAAATATTTGTAGTCACTGACCATAGTTTGTCACCTATATCTTAATCAGGGAATCGCATCATTTGTTAGTTTCACTTCAATATGTACAAGAGTGGGAAAATTCATAAAAGTTCACAAAAGCTTCCATTGTCTGATTCTGATACATTTTAAGTGATAAGTAGAATACGATGGTTGTCCATGACACAAAAAAGCAGTTCTGGTTAAATCAACTCAACAGGAAATCACTTCTTCTCGCGGGTGGCAGTAGTGCACAACTCCAGCATAACTGCTGTTTGGAAGCAGCAAAGAACAATTGATTTTGGGGAAAAGACAATTGTAACTTTACCTGGGGGAAACTAACATACTTTGGAAGACATTGTATCGGAATGGTTCATATATTTGCATACTCGCAGTATCGGAAATGTTTCCGCTGCTTGTATCAGTATTGGAAAATGGATACTTAAAGGTTCTAAAAACCTATCTTTGGGGATTCTTTGTTCAAAACTGTTAGTTAGTTAACGTGAAATATTTTCTGTATCATTTTTTATTTCTTCTCACTGTTTTGAGGTGGGTGTGGCTCAGTTAGGAGACTGGTGATGCCTCCCCTGATGTATTTCCTCTCACCAGTCAGGCTTTAACTTTTTGCCTTTGTCAATCAAATATATCCAAACCATCACTACATGATGAGAACCAATGATAGGGGAGAGCGGGGTAATGTGGGACATCGGGTGATGTGTAACACCCCCTGTATCTAGGCAACGGAACACATTTGTGGTCATGGGACTATTAAGTTTTCAAGCCCCTCCCATTCCCCCCTTGCCATGAAGGAGAAGTTGGTGCTGGTGCTGTGGAAAGTATGTTTTTTCACAAAAATGTGTTTTTTGCATGTAAAAGTAAATTTTCTTGCTTTGAACTTAAACAACTGTTGTGTCAAAACAAATTGAATCAGGTAGAAAAACTTATATCATACATGTTGGTGAACTTCCAATATATAAAACCATGTGATTGATGCTAGCTGAAGATTAGCCTGAATTGCTAAAAGATGTTGTTTTTCTAAAATTGTTGCTTCGGGGTAAAGTGGGACAAATGCTGTGGGGTAAAGTGGGACAGTGTCTCACTTTACCCCACCATGAAGCACAAGTTAAGTTTAGTCTTAAACATATTCTAGTGTTATATTACATTATATATGTTTTATTTTTAACGTCATAAACATTGTAGAAAAGCCATCATGCCAAGAAACTACACCAGGAAGACAACCTGGGGCCAAACACCCCTCGCAGAGATGGAGAGTGCAGCCGCTGAGGTCATGCAAGGAAAGAAGTCCTTAAGAAAAGCACAAAGGGATAGAAATATTGATAAGACAACCCTCAAATGATTCATAAAGAAAAAAGAGAAAGGGAAAGTAAAATCAGTAGCCTGGGGTGCAGTAGCTGAGGTAAAGAGAATATTCACAGATGAGATGGAGGAGGAGCTTGTCAAACACTTGAAACAACTAGCTGACCAGTTCCATGGCCTTGCTCCAGTTAAGTGCCGTGAACTGGCATTTGAATACGCAGAGACAAACAATATCCCTGTCTCTGTGCAGGTAAGCTAGGGTGTGCAAGAGATCACATGAATCATAATAATCATAAATGTGCTTAATTGATCAATCCCCATGATTCTGTTACTAGTCCGATATTAGTTTTGGAATGTGTGGTTGTCAGGATTTTAACTCTTACAACATGTGTTATTATGGTAGTTTTAAAGTGGAAAAAGTAAGTGGACCACTTTACCCCGTAGCTGGGGTAAAGTGGGACACAAGACCACTTTTTTTAAAACAATCATATTTTCACTGCCCTTTGTCCTGAAGACATTCTGATCATTTCCATTGCTAGAAAACATCCTGAATTATTTGGAAATGTGTAAATTTTACTGATATATCATTTTAGCTCGCCTAGAGGGGAGCAAATGCAAAAAATTTCCCACATTACCCCGCTCTCCCCTACCTAGTGATGTCGGAGTCAACATTAATTTATCAAATGCACAAACAGTTTTTACCCGACCCTCCTGAATGTAAAGCATCAGTTTCCAAATCAGAAGCACTAAATATTTATCCTCCATCGATGCAGCCATTTACAGTTGTTGACATCAGGATTTAAATCACTCCACAGCCTATCAGTCATTTTATTTTGTTAGTGTGCGTGAGGCCAAAGCCACAGTGAAGTCAGTTCCTGTCTAATGAACACTCTGACTGAACTCCATCTCTACAGCTCACATGACCAAAGAGAATTATTCAATTATCCATTTTTAGGTCTCAATTGCTGTTTTCAATATGATTCCTAAACATGGTAGTTAATCTTTTATCATTTCAGCACAAACCCAGAAGTTCTGTTTAGTGTGAATATCAACATTTATATAAACACTTAATATGTAGTTCATAACATGCTAGAATGCAGTTGTAACCAGATAATAGGCTTTTTACAGTATTTAATAATGTAATGTTTTCTACAGTGTGTTCTAGAACAAGTAGTAACGTGTACAAGTCATTCACTTACGTCATTACTTCCGGAGCTTTAAGCTACGTCCTGTGGACATCATCAATGATTTGTATTTTATTCACGAAGAGTAAAAACTACTCTCTCAATAAATAATTTAATATCATATATAGATGCTTCATATTCATAACAACATAAAGACACATTTCTATGATGTCCTGATAAATGAATGCAACTACATTGTTTATATACTTCTTATATGTTACATAAGGGGCATTGAAAGTGTAAATGACAAAGAAAAAGATTAGGAATAAGTATTTATTCTATTCCGAATAATTATTTTATTCATAGAGGTTAAATAATTTCGAGTCACATATGGACAAATCTAGGTCATTAAGTCTTTCATTCATTTTTGGAAATAAATTTAATGATATTCTATGATAAATGATATTCTTCTCCGTGAGCATTTAAGCATTGTGGTCTTTTACAGTGCTGAAGAACAGTGAGCCTCACATGCCTCTGTCTGACTGTGCTCAACTTAATATTGGCATCATTTCTATAATAGGATCATGAAATTTGGATAAAGACTTTACAGTTCAAATGGTCAAATCTCCTCTGATACTGTACATTTTTTAATCTTCATTCCTCCTCATTCTTTTGTGATGAATGTGTGTTAATACTCATGCAGATTCTTCATTCTTTGGATTTGGTGAAACAACTCCCGCAGCTTCACTGGCACATCTCAGACCAAGTGCACGAGGCAGCAGTGATTTATGACTATATAAAGAACAGAGATGTTGTGTACTATGAATAACTGTATTGTCATCTGATGATAATTTTAAAAACACAATCCTGATTGGCTGATATTTATAAATATCACTAATGTAAATAAACCTTTCAAGACACCAACATTGTAATAACTTCTTGTTATGTTTTCTACTGTTAGTTTTAGTTATTTATGTATATGTGAGTTTACCAAGGACAAGACAGATGAAAATGGCTTCATAAGAGAAATAAAGCAATAGAAGGTATTGAATTTACTCTTTTACTGTGAATGAGTTACTTATTTTTATATATATATATTTATATATGTATAAAAATAGAATATTTGGGTTTATCTTTCAAAAGGGGGCGCTGTTGAGGCAGCAACTGACAGTTCAAAACTCCAGTGAGTGGCAGCAGTTGTTGTCTTCATACTGACATTTTCATTGATCCCACATAAGACAGTCAGGACGACAGTGTGACTGCTCGGTGCAGGCAGCGGGTATTCTCAGGTTTTCTCTTGTTCAGATCTTTTAAATGCTGAAAAGTTCTTTCCGTCAATGCGATTATTAGTTTCATGTAAGAATGCCTCAAATGGTTATAGATTATTGTTTTTCTTGTCCCTAGAACGTCATTCATCACTTCAAGTCCCCAGTCAACACTGAAAAGTCTTGAGGAGGTTAGCATGAATAACATTCGCCCAAGAAGTAGTTGCACACACATAAATACACAGTCGTACCACAAAGCAGTGCCTTTGAGCAAGGTGATTCACAGTAAGCTGCTGTGGTAGAGAAGTTAGTGATATAACATGACACTAAATGTAGGTGTTGACATCAATGAGCAGTCTGCCCTTAAAAATGTAATATGAGTCAACTCAGAAAAAGACAAACTTCTCCTTCCATCCAGATCCTGAGTGATGTTAAAGTTAGACATCGAAGCTGCTGTATATAATGTCTATAACATGAATCCAGGGATATCTCTGTTAAAAGGCAGAGTGTCTCTCTGTAACTTGATCTCAGAGAACTCAGTCTACGGTTTCACTACAAAGTTCTCAGAGGTAAATGTAAAATGCAGAAACAAATAGACCACATCGATTGGAGTGCATTCATACATTTTAACATCTGCACACTTTATTCAAATGTAAGAAATAGACAAAATACAATGTGAAGAAAATGTACGATAATTTCCCAACAACTTATTTAATTGACTTAACCTTTTCAAGATTATTTTGCATCTTTTCCTATAAAACTAATTTTGTCATTTTGAATTCAATGCCCTTACAGTGAAACGTTTAAGTGTGAAGTTTGATTGAGCTGTATTTTAGAATATGTGCACCTGTTTGCACCTATGAAGCGCTCAGGTTATTCAGTGGAGAGGAAATATTTACATGAATTATGTCAGATTTAACACAGTTGTTGGCTGATTGTCAGCACTCACACAGCTACATTTTATCATTTAACCCTATTTTGGGAATTGTTTGAGATCATATATATATACATTTCCAACATATTTCTGTAAAGATTTTCCAATACAGTGCAGACCAACACAACCACGGTCACCTCACTGATACCTAAATGTAATTTAAGATTTTTGTTTAAGTTATACGAGACAAAAACAAGTAGGAGTTAAGACTGTGGAATAAAATTTCTAAATAATATACAAAGACCCCTTTTGGAGTAAATTACTTTTTTGACCTTTATCTAGAGGTACAAAGTAAAAATCACATTTGTCACCAGGGACAACATTTACTGGTTTTAATTTAGTTAAAAAATGTTGAGCTTAACTTGCAAAACTTTTGACACCAGTTTACAAAGCACACACATATTATTCCAGGTGATATCATATGCAGTTTCTCAGCAAATATATAAAACACTGACCGTCTCGTCGCTCATATAACTGAGGGAGATGGAAGGAATTATTCTGAGAAGGGGAAATGTTATAATCTTTATTCTCACACAGTATTTGGGTCATATCAACAATAGCAGATCTTTTCAAGAGCATGCTTTTAAAAACAGCCCCATATGGAGCGAACAACGGACACTTTCATTCAACAAAAGCTATTAAATATAATGTACAGGGGAGTGAAATCTTCCACCGAAGACAATGATCAAAACACAAGCTGAAAACTCGTCTTCCTTGATACGACAAAGACACTGAATTCAAACTCATGAGCTAGAACTTCTCCATGGTCCCAAAATTTAACTTATGAAACTTTTATATATACACAGCCCCAAAAAAATGTGTTACACAGACCAGCAATGTTGGGAAGTCTTGTCAGGATGTGAGAAATCAACCGAGGAGAGAAACAAAATGCCCTATGTATAGAAACTGTTAACTAATGTAGGACAGACTGTATTGCACTATGATGTCTACGGTTTCAAAAGGACTATAAAGTGGGTTACAACATATTCCTCGTGTCCTCCCTTTTGACGTGGTCCAGAGTCTTGTCGTGGCACTTGCCCTTTTTGTTCTGGTGCGTTTTCACGTGTTTTGCCAAGTGGTCACTCCTCATGAACCTCTTGCAGCAGTCCGGGCACACAAAGCGCTTCTCCCCCGTGTGAGTCCTCAGGTGTCTCTGCAGCTCGTCCGACCTGGTGAAACTCTTGCCGCAGAACAGCCAGTTGCACACGAACGGCCTCTCCCCGGAGTGCCACCTCAGGTGCGCCTTCAGGTGCGACGTTTTCCCGTAAACTTTCCCGCAGCCCGGTATGTGGCAGATGTGCTGCTTCTTCTTGCCCGGCTCGTCGCTGGACGTGGACGACTGGCAGTTGGGACACCTGCACCTCCTGCACCGCCGCGCAGTCGCCAGCGGGGACTTGGTGTGCAGGAGCGCGGCGATCTGCGTCTGGTACTGCGCAAAGTCCGTGTGTCCCAGCACCAAGCCCCGCTGCAGCTGGAAGCGGTGGTGACCCAGGGAGGCAGAGTGGCTGACGTGGTTCCCCTGCTGCAGGCTCCACCACGGAATATCCTCCCCGGGGTTCGGGGACAACTGTCTCTGCTGCTGGTGGTGGTGGTGGTGGTGCATAAGGCCGGAGGGTCCCGTGACAAAACTTGACATCGCGGTCGGCATGGGAGCAGGGGCCGCGTAGCTGACGGCGGGGACGTAGGTGGGGGGGCAGGTGGACTGCAGGGACTGCATGGAGCAAGGCAGCATCTTCACGGGGGAGAAGTCATAGGGGTACGAGGGGTCCGCCGGAGGGGTGAGGGGCAGTTCGTGGTGCGCGCTGAAGGAGCTCTGGATGTGCGCGGTCAGCTGGGGCTTGGAGGATAGTCCGAAAGTGGAGTTGCCGGCCAGGCTGCTCTGGGGGTTCCCCTCGCTAGTCCACGGGTGAAACAAACGCGAGGGGGAGCCCAGAGTGGGGTCGTACTGGACCTGGAGGAAGTCGGTGTGGTTGGATCCGTGGTGGTGCCCGATCCGGTTACAAGTGGCGGCCAGGAGAGCCAGCGGAGAGTGCTTACAGTTCTCTGGAGAGGAGTTCGGAGTGCGATCCTGGATAAAGGACACACGTATATATTTTTATAATACAATCATTATTCAAGACATTTAACGAGGTAAAGCGTTCATCGTCTTTTTTTTATTATTCTTCAATGCGTGGATGGTTTGAATTTCATGCGCACTAAATCGATCCCGCAGCCTGAACCGTGTGGATGTGACATAAAAGTTGACGCAGGAATCATTAACACGCACACTATTAGTGTTGGCAATTAAATTATATGACACCGGGCTATCAAAAAGTCTGGAGTGCAGCCCGGTGCGTGAGACGCGCGATGCAAATCCTCGCGGTTGAGCGAGTTTTTACAAGTTTATTAAAAGTCGTGAAAAAGTAGAAAGTGGCGCACCGACCTGAAGAAAAGCCTGGAGTGTCTCATTCCGCAGCACCGCCACCGCCGCCATGGTTGTAAAAAGGCGTCCTCCTGCCTCTGGACGGGAATAAGCCAAATTAAGAAATGAAAAATAAAAAAAAAGTTGTAATTCAGATAAATGTGCGCATTGGCGGTGGGAAGAAGAGCTGGTGGAGCGGTGCCTGCCTCCTCCTCGGTGGCTCCTCTCTCCCGGATCTCCTCGGTGTATCTGAAGACTGAGGGATCACTTCTTAGGCTTTGATAAGGACTTTGGTGGGCCGCCAGCCAGTCAGAAATAAGATTTATTACTTTGAAGTTCGCCGCTGCCCAATCATCAAAGAATGGCGGCTCTTTGAGAGGGGAAAGCAAATCCTTTGAATCCACAAAGCTCCAATGGTGTGTTTGTTGGTCTGGATAAAGGGGCTGATTATTAGGGGGGATGGGCAGGGAGGAGATAAAGGCGGGACAATTAATGAAGTAATCACTATGTGGGAAATGTATATACACAAATAATTGGATTTTCTTGATCAAAGACCCCTCACGCCGCCTGGAGACCCCGGTATTGGATGCTGTAAGTCATCTGATCCTCTTTTTGTAATTAAGGATTTGTAGCAGAACCCTATGTGACAATATGACATTGTTATCTCTGGAGATCTCAGAGAGCAGTTGCCTCACTCGCTTGACGGAGGAGAGAGAGAGAGAGACCTAAATCAAGTGACTCAACACAAAGTTCTCATTTCTAATTTGAATTAAAAACCTTGTCTTTGTTGTGCCTTTGAACCGCAACACAGCATTAAACACTTAATTATGCCCCCACTGACTTGTTTCGACGCTTCTCTCTCCTTCTCGCATTTCAATCAGATGTTTTATCACAACTTATCACTAATTGAGATTTCTCTTTCTCTCGCCCCCTTTGTCGAGCAATGCAATCTTAACTCTCAAGCTAATTCAAATGAATGTTCGTTGACGTGTGTCACACAGGCGGAAGCTCTGTTTTTTAAATCAGGTGACAACAGCAACACAAAAGTGACAGCTCTGTTAGGTTTGTCTATCTTTATCCTATTATCAATATATCTGAGGAGGAAGTTTACGTTAAAATATCCCACTGCAGAGTCCAAATCAAACAGATTGTAATTTAACGAAACTTTAAAACAAAGGCTAAACTGACATATCACATCACATTTTCCCTTTTTTGTTTAATGAAGGCGGAAGTATGCAGTTTTCACTAGATAACATCCAAACTTTGGTGGGAGAGCAGTTGAAATGGAAGTTGTAGTTTTCTATATCAACCCTCTGATCTTTATCTGGCTTCCCTGCAGAAACAATCACTGTCCTCTCAACTAGTTTGGAGCGGCAGATTTTGAATTAGATCTGTTCCTTTGAAGGGATTAATGTTCCCAGTCCTCTCCCACGGCTTTATACACAGTCATGAGGGAAAGGAGGAGTCCTGCTGGGCTGCACTGGAGCCATGTTAAACTACAAAACTGGCTACAGGAGTGGTGTAGTCACACCGTTGAATGATAATAAAATAAAAAACAGAGGAGATTAACCTTGTTTACATCAATTTATGGCAGCTGTTGGTGAAGAAGCGCATAGAGTTAAGTTTATAGAAAATATGCAGAGAAAGAAATGAGCATTGCTTTGAATTCTGAGCCAAATTTACACAAGAGAGTGTTTGTACATTTGTTGGCGCTTTCACACCTTTACTGAAAATCCTCCTGCCGGTCAGGCTATAAACAAACACAACCTCTGAATGTGTAGATGGAAGTTACTTTTATGATCAATAAACATTAGTACAACTTTTTAATAAGGCTCATATTCCGAAACCTTATTATTAACTGATCTTTACCGCAGCATCAACATTTTCATTTACCGTTATCAAATCCATTAGCGACACTGGTGACGTACATGTATTTGCTCAGGTTATCTGGGTGTTGAATGATTTTGACATAAAGGAGATAAAAACAGGTGAACCGATTTGTGTTTTGAGTTGCCAGGTTGTAAAACAAATCCTTGTGTGGTGTCCAGCATGTCTAATAGGGCAATATCGAGTTATGAATGTTGGTAAATACTCATAGCTTCTCATTTTCTACCAGTTTATCAAATCAGCAATATGTTGGTAAGTCAATGATAAAGGGTTTATACACATATTCACTGTATATGTTAAAACAGTGTCAAGCCAATCCATTAGTATTCATTGCTTATAAAGTATTAGCAAATGATTTAATAACCATGAATAAATGAAATCATTAGCTACACCGTGTTAACTATTTGTAATGGCCAGCTCACCAGAAACATTTGACCATTATAATGAAAATCCTAATAAAATAATAAAAAAAAAACTCAGTTAGCTAGAGTGGACTAACTGAATTTCAATAAGTTTGCATCTGTGCAGCAAAGAGCTGTCAGTTGATCTTTGTTAAATGGACAATCCAACCCCAAAAAATCCCCTTTTCTGCGTTTCTGAAAAGCAGGGATGTGGACATTAAACTTGAGTATATTAACTCTGCCTTAGGGCGGATTTTAACTTAAATCAGCTTTACATATGAGCTGTCATGCAATGCAAGGAAGAAAATCTGCCATAGGTGACAACTGCATCAATGTTATGAGCCATCAGCTTAAATTATCAGTATCTTCCTTTGAGATACTCGGTTCAGCCCCAAATGCAAGTTCTTACATTATGATGCATCTCAATGGGACTCCATCTAAGGGAGGATTCTGCCGGAGCAGGACTTTGATACAGTTTGTAAGAAATTCCTGACTGTGTGCGTTGACACAATGTCCAGTCCTCGAGGTAATTTACTTGCTCCAAACCCTCACCGTCTAATGGCCGTGACTCAAGTTTTGCAGGTCACCTCAGCATTGGTAAGGCTAAAAGAAAATTTCCTCTGGCATTTGATGGAAAAAAATTAACTTGAAGGAAACCCTACTGCAATAGTTTTCAGGCTGGATACTCAAAGGTTTGAACACGGTATCAGTCAATACCATCCGTGTACTTCATAAAGTACTTAAAAGCATAAAGCAGAGAGTCGATCAACAGAAACGCTGGTGAGAGGTGCAGACATGTACAGAGCTGCAGCAGGGATTAGCTGAATATTTTAAAAGAAGAGAAAGTCTTGCAGTGGATACAGGAGACAAAACTCTCAACAGTTGTCGCAATGGAATCAGGCATTTTAAGAATCTACCAATAATAAAACTCAAAGAGAAACAACGAGGTGAATAAGTGCATCACATCGCATTTCTATTTTGCTTAGAAATGTGCATTTCTGAGTTTAAAACAAAGAGCTGATCAAAGAATCAACTCATAACAATCACGTTCAATGAAAGTGCTCATCTATTCTTCTACATACTTTAAGGTTTTGCATAAAATATGAAAAAGACAATTAATTACAAGGAAGATAGTCAAAGTCAATGGTTTAAATACATTTATTTGACTCATATAAAACAGAAATTTTCTATAAATAAATAAAAATATACAATAAATGAAAAGTGTATTGTTGAGATGCATTTTGTTTTGGTCCAGTTTGGTGATGAAGCCGTCAATCTGCAGAGGAGACAGAAAAACACATTTATATACAAATTATGCAGCACGACCGGAACATCATTCACTATCATTCTGTATTTTCAGGTTAAATCATTTCATTTGCAACTTATTGAATTGACCACAGATCGATGTTCTAGAAGGGAGCTGTGTGTGATTCTGACATCCTGAGTGAACTGACAGTTCAGCTCCGTGGATTTGACAGAGACGAGGGGCAACGCCACAACATGAACCCCTTTTTAACTTTCCCTATTCTCTGGACAGTTGGAGCGAAAACAGGTTCCACATCTGTCTCATACGAGAGATATCAGAGACTTGGGATGAGGGAGGGTGAGGGAGAGGGTGAGAGTGGGGGGGCGGGCTGCATATGTGAGAAGGAGAGTGAGGGAGAGAGGGAGAGGGGAGAGCGCGAGAGAGACGCTTGGGGCTACTGGGTACTTGAGCCGCTATAATGGTGTCTCGTATGAGAAAACATCTGTGAATTTCCTCAGTGATCTACAACAAAGTATAACTCAGAGCAGTCACTCAGCAGACCTTTGAAGTTGCTGTCTGACAGAGAGCTGCCATTGTTCGCAGCCCCCAACACACAGAAACTCCAACTTTGGTCTCACTAATTTTCCCTGCAACGCGATACAACTCTTTTCTCTCTCTCCTCCGAGCCTATGAGGCAGGGGACCTCTGCATATTCAAGAGCAAAGAGCAAAGCTTTGGCAATGTGCGGGGTGGGCCTGGGGTCATGTAAGGCAGGACAGGTCATTTTACCTTCTCCTGGCCCACCCTGCATGTGTTAATCCAGCCTTAAAGAGGGGATATCCTCCCCCTCTGTGATGATGTACAGCTGGGGTCACAGCCTGCAGCGCTCTCCCAGGAAAAATTTCAATAAAAAGACATCAGTTATTACACTGCCATGCCAGGGACAGGAGGTCCTTAAATAATCAAGTGGTTTAAAGAGAACTGGTTGATGTTATTGAAAAGATATGATAAAATCGTATAACAGTCATTCACTTTGGTGACGACTTTCCAGATGATATTGCCACAGAGCACTTGAGCAAGGCACTAAGAGCCTGATCGTTTCAACATCAATCTGTGCAGGTTAATCTCTGTATTTTAACAGTACGGGAAGATTCCCTGCTGCACAAGGTTTAAATAATCTAAAGCCGTTTTCAGACATGACCTGCGGGGAAGTCCGGAGAATTGGGTCCGGACTTAATCCGCAGTTTGCTTTTCAACGCAGCGGGAGCTTCTCTGCAAAGACGCGCTCACGACTGCGACAAATCCTCCACATTATTCAGGCTAGAGGTGGTGCAGCCGGGAGCAGCTAGAGGCAGGAAGTGACGTGTTAAATCCGCTGCGGAGATCACGTGATATTGTTGACACACAGTCATTGGGGTCGGTCTGCAGACAGAAGGTACGTAGGTGGTTGCTTAGTGGTCTGACTCTACTGCTGATGTACATCTTACCCGAAATGTAAAGAAATCCTGCAGTAACACGGTAAATCAACTACGGGGGTTCTCCATTCACATCTAAGCAAATAAAAGAAATACATGTATAGGAGCCGCTGGACAGGTTTTTAGAGCAGTTTCACCATACACCAGTTTATTCTGACCTTAATAAAAAAGATTGTTCGGTTGAACACCAGGTGATACGTCCCTGCACCTCCTGGCAGTGGCAAAAAAGACAAGCTTCTCCGTTATGCATTCCAAACTGAAACAAGGCCGCGGTAATTCTCACACTGTTAACCGTCCAGCATTTATTCAGTGGCAGCTGGTCCCACCATCTGGGAAAGCAGTGCTGGGGCAAAACAAAACAGGTTACACCTTTGGCCATGCCAAGTCTGCTGGTGCCCCAGTCCGTCTACAAACTGAGAGAGGCTAATCACAATTTCACGCTCTGATTTGTCAAATCCCGCTCCAGCACCGGAGGCACTGAGAAAACTTTTAAGTCAATAAATTTCATGGTGTACAGGATAACAGCTTTTCCATACGGCTCCCCTTGTTCTATGTGAGCCTCCTCTTTATCCCTCTTTACAGGGGCAGCCTGTTCTGCAAATGAAAAGGGAAGCTGTCGTTTTGACCAAAACATCTGGTCAACTCCAAGAGTAGCAGCCCTCATGCATGCATTTAACATTCATGCAAATGTTGGACAACAAAACAGTGCATAGAGAGCCCTCGACAAACTGCAGGTGTGAGGAAGCTGAAACAAAAGCCACTGTAACCCTAATGGCATCCCCTTGTCATTAACAGACCTTTGATGTATCTACTCAGCAGACTCTTTTATCTCCTCCTTCCTCTTTGCCTCTCACTCTCTCCTTCTCCACAGGCTGGACCAGTTTCTTTATTAATGCCGTCTTTAGGGAATGTTCTTTTTCTCAGAGCCCTCGACGCACTTCTGACATCTGGTCGCCGCTCACGTTATGCCACTTTCTTTGGTGCCAATCATTAGCCGGCAAAGAGCGTCACAATGCTGAGTATGTAGCTACTTAAGGCGTTTGTTCATCCTCTGTCCTTGAAGTTCAGAGGAACAAAAACTATTAAGGAAGAAGACGCGACATTAATTCTTTAGTTATGCAAAATGCTGTTGTATGCAACCGTAATGTAGTGTGCTATATTCCACTGTGGGGAAAAATCTGACACATCTGGATATCAAGAGCACATAAACTGCATTAAAACCGTATTTGAAAAGGCTGCACATGAAATACAGGTATTCAAACTCTCCCTTTGAACTCAAAGGATACAGAAGCAGGACAATGTTGGCCTAATCGTGCGCTCCCTTTGAAGTGAGACAACACTATTAGGTGAAAAGGTAAGTATACTTCTTTAGAAAATAAAAGCTTTTCATCATTTGTGAAGGCTGCAGCTTGAGCGATTTTCATAAAGGTGATTTAAAACTTTTTGGAACACAGTGTTTGCGGCTGCGGCTTGGATGGAGCTCTAATGAAAGTTCAGCACATGCAAGAAAAAAAAGCCCAAATGGCAAAAATAACACCAGCAGCAACGGCAGCCACATTAAAGGAGCCCCTCTCTAGCACGCCAGATGTTGTCAGATTTAATGAGGAAAAACAAGAGGGAGTTGGATTTACGAAGTCGCATTAAAGAAAACACAGGTGTCGGGCCTCGAAGGCGGACTTGACGCTGCGCTGAGGCGACCGGCAGTCCGAGCAGTCGCAGGCGCATCAGTTCATTAGGTCAGAACATGTTTCCCGGGAGTGACAACAGCATTTTTATAACATTTTTTCTTTCTGCAACGCATAATCAGCTAAGCAAGGCAATTACGTACACACCTCCGCTCACCTCCTCTCATATGCTAACGCAGGCAATCAGCCAGGGAGTTAATTTGGCAGTGAAAACCAGGGGAAGAAACTCCCACTCTGGCACCATTTGTCACCACAGTCCAACCTTGTTATTCAAACGAGTGAGCCTGTTTGAAATTCCTCTCTGTGGTAAAACAGGGCCAAAATAATCAGGGGAGCATGATCACACTTAATTGATTCAGTGTACTTTTAAGATGCACTACAGGGTGCTGGGGTGACCTATTTCAGGCTGCTCTTCAGAGGAACCAACTATCCCAGCAAGGGAGTAATGCACAGCGAGGATTTTAATTATTGTAGGATCTGTGGCTACGACCGGAGGTGAAATGCTTATGAACTAACTGTGACACCACATTATAACACCGCCAGTGGTCCAGACTATTACTTCGGAATTTTCAGTCGGGTTGCATATGGCAAATTGAAAAGACTAGTGATATATTATTGATGGGGCTTAATTTGGTGAGCTTTTTTTTTTCAAATCATGGAATGAGCTTTTTGAATAATGATGTGTGTTACATCTTTTCGTCGTCTTATACTGGTCGTGGTGGGATGTAACTAAGTACATTTGCATTGTCCATATGTCCAAATACAGGTCACTTTACTTGTATCTGCATTTTTTGCTACTTAGACTTTTCAGCAGGAAATTTGTTGTTCAATAAATTCATTTAACATGTATAGTCACTTTGTTTCTTTGACAATTAACTTCTAAGTATCAATTTTATATTTTCAGGTTGTATACAACCTAAAAGTATACTATATGAGTTCAAGGTTAATTTATCACTAATAATAACGATAATCTAATGAGATAATAAGTAGATAATCCATTTAACAATGACAAGAGCTGTTTCCACTGCTCATACATGCTTACATACTTTTACTTACATTTTTATGTAGAACTCTAACTTGCACGATAGTATTTTGGTGTATTTCAACTTTTACTTAAGATTAAAAACATAATTCCTCAATGTGGCGAGTTTGTGTAAGCATTCCGCCTATTTGGATCTCGCAGGACAAGCGTTGTGGTCGTTCACTACAACAAACAGCATAGTCATGGTAGGAAGTGTTGTCAGGTGATAAAACTGGTGGTTTTAAACCATCTATCAAGTTAAATTTTGATCATACTGTGTTTTTAATTATGGATGAACGCTGATGTTTCGTTGATGAGTCAGTCGTCAGCTCCTCAAACTGCTCCTGACCTCCGCAGCACCGAGCAGAGGGATATGACGAACACTTTGGGCCTCTTTCAACCCACCAGGATTCTCCTGAACCTGAACCTGAAAGTGAAGCCGGTCTCACTGTCTAGGCAGAGCTCTAATGTTTTCCCTGCTGAGTATAAGGAGGATGAGATCCTCAGTCATACCACCCTACCCTTCCTATTAAGATCAAAATCTCCTCTCAGGCCCTCGGGTGTCAACAAAGGGAGATGCAGTAAATGATATGCAAATTGAAAAGAAAAAAAACCCCTCTACAAATCAACTCGCCAGCCCTGCATTTCCGACACTTCACATCCTTAAAGAAAATTCCTGTATTTAGGGTGAAATTCAAAGTGAGGTCTGGCTCTGCCTCTGTGAGGCTGTGTGGTGATTCCAGCACTCAGACAGCACAAAGCCCCTCCAACTACAGGCAGCTCGCTGTGGGAGCTCTCATCACCAGAGTCTCAGGGTTCAGAAAGGATCTGTCTCCGACAACAAACATAATGCTCGAAAATAGGTAAATGTTTCCATGTCAGGAAAACACCACCGAGTTTAGAAACACACTGCAAGATGAAGGGGGAGGGCTCCTTGGTGTAAATGTAAAGTGGTATTTAAATGATGGGTCATTTTGAAAAATCTTATAAAGGAAATAATAAATTTGAATTCTAATATTAATGTCATGTAAATGTTAGACCCTTACAACATCTACTAGTTAACGCAAAACAAATAAAAGGATTAGCTTTCTTTTCTTGAGTTCACATCAATTTATATTGATTACTATTTTGACCATAGTAAATTAAAGATAAACATTTTGTCTAATTTACTTAATATTTTAAATTTGTCTTAGACTTAAGACCAAGTCGATAAAATAAATAACATACATGATACACTACAAGATATTTTTATGAACAAGTCACCACCCCTCCTCTGCACTACATGATGATGTTACATCTAACGTCATTAATTAATTTATTGATGCAACATCTTTAACATTACACAGCCATTTAAAAGCTAGCTAGTCATTTCTTATTCAGTGAAGGATTCAAGACCCTGGTAAATTATAAAAATCATAATGATATTATGAATTTTTTCACATTGAGACATACGATAGCAGCAAGTCAAGTATACAAGACCACAGAAAGACTAGGAGGATGTCTAGAGCCCCTCTTCTTACAAAATGTAACGTCTCTCACTATAAGAACCTCAGAAACAGAGGAACTGTCAAGTCACTTCAGGGAAAATGGCACAATCCTTATAAAAGTGTTGGTATAAAGTCACTGATGAGTAACGTGTTCCATGTGTACCCTTTCTGACCACTTAAGATTCACAGCTGAGGCTACTGCCTGTGCAGGGCGCTTATTTTGCACGGCTGCCACCGGCTCCACACACCACAGCACTTCCAACACGGAGGATGTTCTTTGGAGTGTCTGTCTACATGTCTGCTGCATCTGTCTTACCGGTTGACATGGTTGTAAGGCTCAGCTCTGACTGACGAGCGGCCCAGTAGAAAGGGCGGGAGAGGGGGCGGGCGCGTAGTCCTCCTCAGGGATCGACTCCACTGTTGACAGTAATTTGTAGTACTCATCTTCTCCATCCAGCACTTTGATTTGACTGTGATGTGGAAAAAGAAAAAGAAAGTGGTCAGAAGTGGCTGCGCTACAAACTGAGTTTGGTGATGGGATAAAAAAGACATGCGGAAATAAAAACAATATTTGCAGATGAGGCGTTCAGGCGTCCTCTTCTCGCTGATCTGAGCCAGGACGTAATTTATAGAACAAATACAAGTCAGACCTTCAGCAACTTAAATAAGCATGCTGACAAAGCCCTAAAATGTAACCCCCTCTCTAATGACGCAGAGCAACTGCTCATAAAAAGCCTGTTATTTTCGGCTCTCCATTTACATTATGAGAAAACAACTCCATTTCTGGATTCTCCTATTCCACAAAGGGCCTGCTCTGTTTAGAGTTGCTGTAAGTAGGAAAGCAGTTATTTACCCAAGTTTTCTCGGCTTCCTCTTGCTCCCCTGGTAATCCAGAGTTCTCTGAGGAAAGGGCCAAGAGCACACAGTCAAAAGATGAGCAGAGAGTCATTAATTTTTAATTCAAAGTGATTTTGTGTTGAATGCGAGCAGATGCTGATAATATCAGAAGTCACAGCATAATTTTTTTCTGATCAAAGGGCTCAAGTGAGTCTGATGAAGCATGCATCTTGCTCAGCTTTGATAAACCACATCAATTATTCACCGTGAAGGCAGACATCCTGACATGAAAGCAACAGATAAAGAGCATAAGCGCATGTTCAAGACAAGAGGCAGAGAAGCGTGGGGGTGGGGCTCCAGGGTCTGGCACAGGTAGGTTTAATTGTATTATCATGTGGAACCAAAGTCAGACAAAGGCCTTTATCGGCACTTTGAACTCACATTTAGCTGGTTGTAGTACAGGCTGTCTTCAGGGCTGTTGAGCAGCTTGGGCTGCTGGCCCCGCCGGCGAGGAGTTCTCTGCTGCAGCTTCATCACTGGACCTGCAACAGAGGAAAAACGAGGGCAGTGATCCAGCTAAGAAAAAACAACAACAACAACAACAAGCACCAAAATGACATCGACGGCAATGACAGCAGCAGTAAACAGATCCTGCCCTCGACTTTTCAAATCTGCACCCTCGTGTGTGACAAAGTGGCAAACATTTGAAATTTACTTTGGTGAGATTATGTAATTTCACTGATGAGCTGACTCAATAACAGCTTAACGTTACACAAATCCACAAATATGAACCAAATCGAATTATATCTCCCCTCACAGGTTCACAGATGACGACAAGTTAGGTTTGCTAAACAGCTCCACTGGAAGAGGCTGAGGTGAGACTGTGGCGTGTGTGGTATATGCTGTGGATAAGACTCACAGAGAAGGTTAGTTTATTTCCTGAATGCTCAGATCAGATCTTACTAAGCCTTGACAGTAGAAATCCCAAAGATTTTTGCAGACGATTGTGGCAAACTAGAAACAGAAGATCGCATACCTACACCAAGGCCCCATGGGTCATAAATTCTGTCAAACATCACCATATTTCCAACACTCATAGAGATCAGTTCCCTAAATGTGCCTCAATGTTTTCATCAGGATCCGTGAATTATTCCCTTGGAAATCAACGAAAACATCCAAAATGTGATAGAGTGTATTTTAGTAAGGTGCCGGTCAAACACTAGTATAATGTAAAATCCTCCAATAGTTCTTGAAATAAAACACTTTTCAGAGTTCAACTGATATCTGACTATATCTGAACAAGCCACAAACAACATGGGTTACCTTAGCTTGAGAAACAACCTTGCTATGTCCAAAAATAAAACCATCAATGTATAGCTACACCTCCCTTTTCCAGTCTCTATCCTAAGATAAGATCATCTGTTGGTTCTAGTTTCATTAGATATTAGCTAATTCCCTCAAACGATCAAAAGTGTATTTAAATGTGTTGGTAGGTTGATGTTGAGACAGGGCTTGGCTAGCGACATTTCTGATCTGTATGAGCCCTGGGCCATTTTTAAATGCTTTTGATTATATCTTTATATAGCACAGTAAAATGTATGGATGGAAAAGCAATATTTCCCTTCGGCATATTGAGCCCATGAAACACAGACACATCCTGAGAGTTGATCTTCACCTTGCTCCCTCCTGAAACGCACACATTCACATTCAGATTCCCAACCATTGAACGAATCCTCTATGGCTGCGTTAATTTGTTTCCCCCCCGATTAAAAAAAACTAAACTTCTGTGAATGAAATCTGAAGAATGAATTAATTATCAAAGCACAGACAGTGAAATGTTATTGATCGCTCACTAAAGATAGAAAAGAATTTTGATTATTCAAACACAAGTAAATTATGAAGCCTTACCACATTCTTGGAATTCGCTTACAAAAGTGCGCTTTAGAGCTGAGCCACCTTTACAAGGAAGCATATATATTTAATGTCAGATAACGTTTCATCTTGTTGAGACAGGACATTTCTTCATCATCTCTCACTACCCCGGCTTCTCTACCTTGACTAAAGCTGCATTTGCTTTTTCCATCTTAACACTACTTTGTACTCACTTTGAACAGACCTCATCACATCTCAATCCTATACATCAAAGAGCAGGCCCCTCTCCTCAGCCCCCCCCATCTTTCCTCGGTTTTCTTGATGTTATTCAAACCAGCGCAGGTTTACTAAAGTCACACTCCTTAAATGCCCAGAAAGTTCCTGTCAGTTCAGAGATATTAGCCAACTTTTACCGTGAATCTTATCTCTCCATGCCTCAGAGGCGCTAACCAGCCACTGTCTGAATCCCTGCTGCCCCTGAGTTTTTGAGGATATTTGGAGTGAGCTCATGTAACTGTAAAAAAATATGGCTCAGTATATTTCCTCTTAACAAGTAGCTCGGTCTGGCTACATCATAATCACTTTTAATATTTAGATGTTACATTGAGATAAACTATACAACATGTTGTGTGAAACCTGAGAGAACCATTGTATCTGCATCACAGGTTGAAAACAGATTAAATAAACCTGCACAAATAAACATTTGTACCTTACTCTTTTAATAAAAACAAAACAGTGTCAGTATGTAGGACAATGTTGGGCTAATCATGCAGAAAATGGGTTTGATAAGCAAATGTTTAATTCCCCTGAAATTGCATCAAAGCACTCAATCACAGATAATGAATTCTGACGGCCTTGGACAAAGTTTCGGGACTGAATCCTTCTTTAAAGCAGTCTGCAAAGAGCCTGTTAGTGTTTTAAACAAGCATATGTTTTATCTTAATAAAATATGAGTTCAACAAATATGAAAAAAAGGGAGGCACTGACCCAAAACTACATTCAGAGCTAACATTAAAAGAATCAGACTTCCTGTTTGTTTAAGACTCTCGATTGGAACTAAAAGAGAGGAACTGCTGATCATTTTAAAGCTTTTATCTCAAAATCTCAATCTGAAAGAATGCAAGAACCACCATCTTAATTTTAAATACTTAAAGTTCAAGTTCCAATGAATTGGGCAAATATCTTATTTCTGTTATTTTAAATCTATTTGTTGTATAAAGGATATACGACATGACAGCTCCTCAAAAGTGAAGCCAGGGTTTTTCGATCGCCCCCCTAGAGGCCTCCTCCATGTTAATGCATGGAACATGGACCACACCACAAAGCCAAAGCCCACGTCAAATACATTTTTTTTTAAATGTTGTTCATGCTGATTTTTGTGCGAGTGCTAATTTAGTAAACTAAGTTTGGGTTTAATTAGTTATGTGATGCTTTATAAACAGGGTGAAAAGTCATTATTGATAGCTGAGAAAGACTCATGATTGGTCTGAATGTAAATTGGAGAGACAGTAAACTTACGGCTCCATCCAGCGATTACTACCGCGTAAGCTATAGGTTCACATGTACACATTTCTGGATAGTGGAAGGAAGTAGAGATCATTATATACAGGCTACCTCAGTAATACTTACATGTGTAGCACAGGAGGATTCCTACCCTGACATTTCAACTACCTCCAACCCGCTTAAAACATTCATGGTTAAATGTCCCCACAATTCTTGGATACGCTGCCTTGAAACTTGGTTCACATATTCATGCTCCCCTCATGATGAACCGTAATATATTTTGGCAGATGCCGTGATTTTTCTAGCACCATCATCCCGTTGAAATGTTACTTGTTGGGTTTCACATTTGATGATCAAAAACCTGCAAAAAATGACAATATTCACATCATAGCGAGTCTTTAGTGCTTATACTAGCATGCTAACTCAAGAGAGCTCAGGGATGGTAAATGTGCTGTACCTGTTAAACCAGTATTGTCACTGTGAGCATGCTGACATAAGAATTCAGATCAAAGCTGCACTGTGTCTAAATATAACCCCATAGAGCTGCTGCCATGGCTGTATAGACTTTGTGTTGTTGAGAATGAACAACAGAGCGGAGTGTCAGGGATTGAGGTTGTCTCACATCGATTTCAGACACATAATGTATGTCACTTCTGTCACTTATGCAACTACAGAGTAGAGATATTAGCATTATTATTTCATCCTATACATTATTCATAATAATAATACATAATTGTATTAATTAATTATCCAGTGTTAAACATAATGACGTGTGCCTTATTTTTATCAGATCTAATCGTATTAGGAAAATGTACAACACAGGCCTGCAGTTCAGTTTATAGAAAATAATTACAATTTAAATCACTGCATTAGTTGAGAAAAACACAATTTGATGTTCTCCTAAAAATCGTTCAGGCCTTAATCTGTTGGCGCCCACATCCTGCTGCTGATCTGGAGCCCAGAACATCACCCATGGGAGTTGAACATCTCCATTTATCCATCCTGACCTGCAGCTATTAGAGCGTGTAGCAGATCAGAGGATGGGTCAAGCCTCCCATCTCTGTGCCTCTGTTTGGGAAATCACTGCCATTTGATCCAGGCCAGCCCCAGAGGAATGCTGCTCCTGCAGATATATTACAGGCAGGGAGGCAGACAAACTGGCTTCTGGCAGGGGAGCACGGCTTGGACATGGAGAGGCAGAGCTGGGAAGGGGTCAGACAGTGGCTCACGCTGGGGGTTCGCTAAATGATCGTGGGGAACGTCTGCTGTTTGGGGTGGGGAGGAATAATGGTCGACTGGGAATACAGAGGCTCTGTGGTTCATGCAATATTGATTCCTCCCTTTTTCAAAAGAAAGCCTAGCACGGTTCGCTCTTCTCGGTGAGAGACTCACATATTGTACAAGTTTGCTTCAAGAGATATAAAAGGGCTGGAATTCTTTTTGAGATAGGTATTTCTTTCATTTTCAAAGAGCGCCAGATGACTCGTGTTACGTCTCTAAATGCCACTTTGAAATCCCTTGAAAAATCTGAATGCTCCTCAAAAACAACATAAAAGAGGGGTTTTTTTTTCTTCTTCTTCAGTCGAATAAATTAGATGTGTATCGATTTACTTCCCGAATCACGTTCCACAATCACCTGACTCTCCCAGACCACAGAGAACCACTTGGGCTTTGTTTATTCAGATGGAGGGAGCAGAGGCACCAAAAGGCATGGATTATAAGGAAAAATCATCATCAGAGCGCTTTGATGTCTAAATGAGGCATGTGCAACCCAGACCCCTCTCTTTTTGCACACGCACACACACACACACACAAACACACACACAGGCACATAAACCCAGACAGACGCATACAAACATGTGCATGAACACACACACAGACATTACTTGTCAGATGCAAACAAAGACCCTAAACAGATAGCTGTAGTCGAGGAGAATTTCCAGAAGTTTCTTCGGGGTTCCAAAGATCCATTACCGCTCTCGTCATTTTGAACATCATACTTATAAAGAAACTCATGTGCTTTGAATTACAGGACACGCTGGTCAGGTCCTGCAGATAATTCAGAAAAAGGAGTCGTTACCGCATCTGTTTTCACTATTGCGGGCGGAGGATGTTGTTAGTTGCAAGTAATTTTTCACACTGAAATCAATCATTTGGCCTGACAGCAGATTCGGAACTTTGACTCCTAAAGAAATGTTTGCGTGGAGAAAAAAAAAAAAAGAGAAATCTCTCAACTTTGTGGAAGTCAATCATTTGTCAGAGGCATAATACATGTAACTGTGACCTCGTGGGATGAGTAAAAAAGTAAGTAGCGAGGAGGGAGACGAGAATGACAAGGAAACCGGAGCAAAAATGGATTAAAATATGCAAACTAACAGCATTAAGCTCCTGAGTTAGATAACATACGTTTTACTCCAATATACAAATTCTGTCAACAAAAATAAAGTAATACGATTTCTGTGTGTTTGGAAAAACTTGTCCAACTACGTCAAGTGACTCAATCCGCATGTGCGAAATAACAGAGAACTTGGAGCATCATCTTCCACCTTGACTTCATGTCTGGGGAGATTATTCTGTTGGAATTGTGATGATGAGTAGTTTGGAAGTACATCCTGTTAACTACTCCCACTGACATTAAGAGGATTACGTAGGTAGCGTCAGACAGAGGCAACTCCTTCCGTTAAGTTGAGTCTTTTCCTATCCCCTCCAAATCTCCTCTGCCGCTTCATGGAGCCTGTAATTTGCCTAAAACTGAAGGCATCCGGTTGAGTCGCGGAGATACGCCGAGACAGACGGATAAATCAGGAGGTTGAGAGACAGCGAGAGGGAGGGAGAGTATTTGTCTAGAGAACATGGAGAGGGTGGATCATTTGTCTGGCAGATGCATGTTGATACAGTGATGCCGCCGCTTTGGTGGTGGTGGTGGTGGTGGTGGTGTGGGGGGGGTGGAGCAGCACCTGGTGGCTGCGGATCTCGCGGAACATGTGGGAAGATGTTTTAAGAGGCGAGGGAGGGAACGGGAGACGAAAGTGAGATGTACTGGTGGGTGTGGGTTTGACCTCAGTGTGGTCCACATTTTCCAATAAGCTCTCCAGCTGTGGCTGTAAAGCACAGGGACAACTCCGGGGCAACAAACAGAATCAATTCTTATTGACTCCACTGGCAGAGCATCACTCTGAACGATAATTCGACGAAAACTTCACCCGTTCTTTTCTTTCCCCCTCCTCGTCTCATCCCTTCGAACAGGTTAACCATTTCCCGGAGTGCAGAGGTAATTGGTCTCCGTGTTGTGGCTCTGTTTTATCACATGTCTCTCTCCTGACATGTATGTTTACCACAACTATAATCTTCAAAAAGCCTGTTAACATAAGTAGCTCAGTTTTCATAAACCATAAAGTCAGCTCTGACTGATCCTCGGCACCATCCTGTTTACCACGCCGAGGAGCATAAGCAGCGCTCTGATCGTATCTGCCGCTCGCTACCAAAAGCTTTCTTTCAGCAAACGCCTCTGTGACTCATTTATAAATATGTTGTATTAATATTCAGGCTTGGGAGACAGGTGACGAGAGGTGACATATTTCATGAACAGGCAGCTTACACGACAACAGAACTTTTTCACTGACAGAACACGGGGAAATCAAAGGTTGGCGCTTCAGACGTCGGAGAATGCCTGGAGTACAAAGTGCTTTAATGCTCTCTTCACGCCATAAAATGCAGCACTGCGGGTATTTGGCTAAAGAGGGAGACTAGTTACCTCGCCTGGTGTCAGGTACACAGTAAAACAGACGTCTCTCCAAGTCATGTGCTCCGCTTTGTTTAATACATTAAAGAAAAATACTGATTATCTTGTCACTTGGAACACCAGGCTTTGGTAAATCACTCAGAAACGACCCAACGTCCGTCAAACACACTCGAACACGCCCCAGTGTTTTGGCATTAATGGGACCAGGGTGTGGGGAGTGTGTGCAACTGATTCCGGAGGGGTGGGGTAATTCAATTTCCATGGCTAATTTTCTGTTTTTCTCCACTGGTGTCCTGAAACACTCCAGGTCGGGCTCCAGCCCCCACGAAAAAAAGAACCCGATGCGATCACCAGAGGCGACAGCAGGATGAGACGCAGGAAGGAGTCTGGTCTCCAAACATCTGGCAGGGCAAGGCGTCCATGACTCGCTCAATCTCGGGATGAAAAAAAAGGGCCCTCAGATCTGCAGGGATCAAAGTGTGCCCTGGGTGCCTGAGCCACCGTGGCCTCCCTCAACGTATTCAAATGGGGCTTCCTGAAAGAAGCCGCAGCCACAAGCAGACCTTAATAATCGCTGCAGGGACGGGGCGCATTGAATACCTGAAAATCTGTGTGCTCTCCACAGAAAGAAAAATCTTAATAGTCAGAGAAGCCCATATCAGAAGAAGAAGAGGATTTTTTTTTTTTTTTGACAGGCCATTTAGAATATAGAATATATATAATAGAATAAACCTGGACTGACAGATGTGATGTTAGGTATGAAAGAACATGCTCGAAGCCACGTGTCTGACTTCTTGCAATAAAAAGGTTTTAGGTTACATTAGGTCGCAACCTCCAAACCTGGGAGTTGGGAGTCCATGTCTAATGTTTGCTTGGAACTTGTGAGGAGTAAACTCTTGAAACAACTTGATTTAATCTGGAAACAATTTGAATTCTATGAATCTAGATTTAAATGACTCTGGCTTGTGTACTTTCACAAGTTAGGATAAAATAAAATAAATAGTTTGTATTCATATTTTTTCCTATCAAACCTGGATACTTTCAGTTTTTGTGACCCATAAAAAATCCTTCAAGTTTAACAACCTGAGAAGTAAAACTGCTCGTAACTCATATCCACACTAAAGGTGCAGCGAGTAAAGAGTCGTGGAGGAAATACCCTATTGTACTTGAGAAAAAGTAAACAAGAACTTGCTTATAAATATACTTTTAGTATTAAAAGTCCGAGTACTTTCTGAGTGTAACCTATTCCCTAATGTGACAATGTAGTGGAGCACAATGTACAAATATTAGATCATGTACGTAGTGGAGTAAACATGAAAAGTACCTGAACATAAATCTAGTTAAGTAAAAAACAGATAGATGTAATGTAAAAAAGGACTTAAGTACAGTAACAATGTAAATGGACTTTGTTACATCCCACCACTAGAAAACAGCAAGGACACATCTCTCTTTAACTGCTGCATTGGATGATGGAGTTGAGTACTATGTCACGGTTCACATGGTAATTTAAATACTGTACATTCAAACAAATTTTGACTAAAACATACGTAAAAAGGTGTATCTCTAGATTTCAAGCAGCAAAAAAAAAACAACAACCAGAAAGTCCAACTGTTATTTCGAAACGCTTTGTGTTTTAAAAGTAATGGAAGCTCCTGTGACCAAGGACAAAACACCCAGTAGAGCAAAGGCCCTTGTAACCAGCATCGACTGCGACTCACATAATCACTCTGACATTGTAAATTCATCAAACACTGCCTCCCGTCAGCTGCAGTGATGTCTGGGAGCGGAGGTCACCTGTATGCAGCATTACCGAATTAGCCGCTATCTAACCCAGACCTGCTGTGGCGTGCTGACACTAATCCCGGGCCTGCTGGAGAGCCCTGTCTGTGTTACATTATCATGTCTAATCCCAGTAATCTCTCAGCCGCGCCGCTAAATGCTATTCCACCTCCGTCTCTTACCTCATACCCCCTCTAATAACATTAATGAAGGGCCGGGCCCCCATTACCCAGGCTACCCTAGTGGTGGGCTGGGTGACGGCCGTAATCGGAGGCCCCCTGCGCAGCCACCCACTCAGCCTTCCAGGCAGGCGGGAATTAATGTAATTCATCGCCTGGGGCAAAAAGCAAACCAAACATATGTTCAACAAATCAGGGTTTGTGTATTTTCTTGTCACCGTTACTGTGCAGGTCCATTAAGAGTCACTGATGAGATCCTTAGTGAAGGACTCACCGTGCAGGAGAGCGAAAGCTTTGAAGTGCTCGTGCCACTTCCAAAGAGCCCCCCCCCCCCCCCACCACCACTTGCCATGAGACGTTTGTGATGAGCTGACCCGGGTTATTAAAATACCGCAGAAATGATCACCCATAATACTCCTCTCCCTGTGCTGTCAACAAAGAATGGCAGCAGGGGATTGGCTGGGATGAAAGGTTGAAAGGGGGGCTGTATTAAAAATGGCACTTTATCCATTAAAGCGGGATTTCTGCTGTCTCTTTGTGTAATTACCTGCACCCGCCAGCTCTGCGCTCGGGCTTACCTTGTTTACACTGCATGTCTCGCAGCCTAGCTGTCTCCCTGCAAGGCTTCGTTACACTGTCTTCCGCTCTGCCTTTGTCTCTCTTGAAGTCTTTCACTTGTCTGTCTCGGCTGTCGGGGCCAACCTTGAAAGAGGAGGCGTAAACACACCCAGAAGAGCAATGTCAATGGAAAGCGCTGGATAAATAGACACAAGCAGAAGCAGGCTCCGTAATTTTTTTCAATTTAGTCATGTAGATGCTGTATTCATTTATTTACAATTTACAATTTGGCACTCACACCCATTAATGTGCTTTGCAATGTTAATCAAATGCTAATGCAATTGCATATCCCCCTTTAGTAGCCCTACCTCCCAGCAAACAGCACCACACTGACTTAATTGTGAGGTTAAAAAACAGCACATACAGCCTTCCTCTCATATTTAATTTTATCTTTGAATAAAAGAGCTATAGGAAAGTATTAATCTGCTTAACATTTCTAAGTACATCCTCCAAAGGATTTTGCTTTTTTAATCTTACATATGCTCAGCAGAGTTACTGGCAAAAACTGTACATTTTCCTCATTTCATCCTTTCAACATCAAATGGTGAGCAGCAAAAATTGGATCAGACTTCAAAGACTGTGATGTGCTCCAAGTCACGGAGTGGCTCTTCTATTTCACATATTGAATCCGAGCAGGATATCAAAGTGCTACCAAAGAACCTCAGGTCTTTACTAAAAAAGGGGTCTAACATCTGTAGAAAGAGGAGCGCAAAGACAAATCACCTCGGGGAAGAGCGGGCATTTATTCTCAGCCGTGAATTTCCAGCCTTTTGATTCTCTCGCTCCCGTACCACCCTGTCTTCTCCGCTGAGATGGAGGTTGGAGCAAGAGAACTCTTTTGTCTCAAGGACTCAAAAATTCCCAAAGAATAATCTGGGTTAAAGCTGCTTTTTTATTTATTTATTTATTTGTATGTTTTAAAAGGAGCAGCATTTTTACATACATGTGGCTCCAGTCAGGCGTGACAGAAAAAGCTCATTTATATGTGGTTACTTACATTTCCTCTGCATATGTGATCTGTGTGGGACTCTTTGCTCTTCGGGCTGACAGACCTGTGTAATTAAGACGCATCTTTAGGTGCAATGAACATAAATATCATTAAAGCACATACATTACATTTATGATATTTGCATATTAATAACTGTTCAAACAGTGTTAACATTAGTTGCGCTCGGGGTGATTTGTATTTATCTCCTTGTTTAGTGTTAAAAAACAGCCTTAGTTCATGATTATGCAATGATTATGCAGAGTGAGAGAGAGAGAGAGGTTTTTTTGTGTGTGATCACTCATTGTTGCATTATTTAAAAACACAAACACACAAAAAATCCCACAACAACATCTGCCAACACAAAGGTGCACACCAGTCACAATCACGCTCCGGGTCTAGAAAAACAACATCTCTTCCAGTTTGGACTGGGTGATGCAACTGGGGGCGCCGCTCTTTGGATGCAAAACGCAGAATTCATGCGTGGCAGCGAGGAGGGATATCAAAAGGGAAAAGAACAGCATGTAGGTGAGAACATAGATCTTACAGGAGGAAAAATGGGCCAGATCATGTCATAATAAATCCATATGGAGAGATTCCAACACTGATTAAACAGAATTGTTGAGTGGAGGTTTGAAGTGTTTCTCACCAAGGAATATGATCGTAAACATGGAGAGAAAACTCCCTGATGAGGCAGCGCTTGGTTTGAGCATATAAGGAGCACAACATTTTCAGATGTGGGAATCTGGTATTTTAGAGTATTTAAAGTCGCCCACGATTTCAAAGCAATATCTTAACATGTGAGCTGTTTTAAGACATCAACATGATTTTTAAACATCACACTCAGAATCATTGAATATGTCCCTATTGTAATTTTCACGGATTCTCTGACTCTCATAACACAGAATAATTCAAGAATAACTCTGTACTCCCAAACCTTACATCAGGGGATTTGTAATAAACTGAATATTGAGAGTTGCGGTGCCGCCTTTCTGCTAAAAGCCTCCATGGACACCACGTGTGCTGCTGTTCGGTCGGCGGTTGCTCTCCTGCTTAGCACATACTTTCTTAATGACTGGCCTGCCCATGTGCTGAATAAACACAAAGTTCTCGACTCGTACATCTGGAGACCAGTGAAGCGCCCGGCCCCGTTTGTGGTCAGACAAGTGTGCAATCTGGTGGAAAGATATTTATTACATTTATAAAACTGAAAGAGGTGGGTCGCGCGGGGAGGAGCTTTCTCTGCTGCTTGAAACAACAGCACGTTACGGGGTGAGAGGAGCCCGACCGACAGGGCTGGAGATGAGAGAAGAGAGTGTCAGACCTCTTGTTCAATAAGTCGTCTCTAATGGTCTCTCATTTTCAGTTGCGTTTGAAGACTACTGTCTGAAATGGTGGGAAAAAATCCAACTGCAGGGAAATAGGGTTTTTGATGAGGACAGACCCTGAAGGGCGAGAGATGTCAAAGTTCACCTCGTCTGCTCCTCCTTGGTGGTCTTACTGCCGGCCTCGGGCCGACATCTGGGCCTCTGGGGTCCATGGTCGCGACGCACCCGATGGCCTCTGTAAGCTGCACAGAAAATATACGTCAGACATGCTTTCACATGGTCAGAGAACCATTGTCCTCCCTCTGTAATACGTCTAAACCACATTGGTATAGTCCACTGGGACAGTTATCAAGACAAACACAATTAACAACTGTTTATCAAAGCTTTACGACAGATTTGAATTAAAAACAATGCATTGACTGGTAGAACTATGATGAACAACTACACACGGACTGTAGTGCAGCAGTAGGAAAACAGTGTGATCACTGAAACATACTGAAGGGAGAAGGATGGTAAATGGAGCCCGCTGATTTACTCCGTCAACCGGCTTTGTGTTTTTCTTGTAAAATTATATGCACAGGAAAGCAAAGCTCAAGTACATTGTTGAGCCGTGGTTCTATTTTGCATGGTCTAATCTGATCGATGGTGAGCATGTCCCCCAGGCCCTGCTGAGATCTGAGAAGCCACCAGGCTCATGCATTTGAAAGGCATCTGTTTATTTTCAGAATGCAAATGCAGTCCACCTCAAAGGCTATAAGCTGCGGAGAACACACAATGTGAATGTGCTGGAGTGCTCTGCCGGGGGGCTGAGGCCCCACTTATGTCAGGTTCAGGCCCACCCCCATCCACCCCTGCACCCCACCCATCCAACAAACCCCGGCGGCCACACACAAACACTTTTTCTAAAGAGAAAGACGGCGGCGGCGGCGACGGAGAGGCTTTTCTCACACCAAAAGCATGTTTACCCATTCTGCAGCGTTATTTACAAGGGCTTTAATGGAGGACATTTACACAAGGTGTGCAAGCGACCGAAATGCTCCATGTGCCAGATGAGGGCAGCCCTTAGGGAAGCCAGGGGAAACAATGCCAAATCTCCTCCTTCTGCCCTCCTCTCCCCTGCCCCTTTTGGCACCCTCCCCTGTCCTCCAGTGAGAGGCTCCAAGGAGGGAGTGGAGGGGGGGGGGGGGGGGGGGGGACCCGGGAAGGTTAATGTGCCCACTTTGATCTTCGTCAAGGCACACTGAGTAAGAATTAATTTACATTTCAGATGAAAAGGTTGACAGTATAAAAAGGCATCTTGTTTCTGGTATGTGAGAGCTGTGTAATAGGCCAGGAATTTGAGAGAGGAAGTCGTGAGGAAACAGAAGGGATAAGCCCCTCTCTTGCCTTTACTGGGAAAGAGATGAAAGGAAAAGAAGGATCTCAGTATGCACTGTTCTCCTGAAACATGGGGACCAAATGCTGCCCAAACTTTCAAAAGCTTTCCTTTATGCATTATTAATTAATTATTACTGTTTCGTGGGCCACTCGTCGAGATCAAAAAGGTGTTTCACAAAGATGCAAGGTTTTTGTGCTTTTATCCCTTTTCTCCTTTTGAAAAACGTAGGAAAAAATGGGATTAATTTTTTCCACCGGACACGGGTCCACAGTACATGAGAAAATTCCAGGAGGTCTGCATTTTGAATGTATGAAGAGCTTCAGAGGAAAATATAAACTTTTTATTACCTGACTGTATGCGGACAGCGGCCCCTTCCCGCTCCTTCTTTACTTGCTTGAGGTTCTGCCGAGCAACGTAGCCCCTCCAGGCTAGAGAGAGAGAAAGAGACAGTGTGTGTGTGAGTGTGTGTGTGTGTGTGTGTGAAAGAGAGAGATTGCTGACCTACCTCTGTGAAACAAAATAGACGGCAGATACTACACAAGATCCCACTTCAAAACACTGCTAAACCAGGTGGCAGAGGGATGGATCCCTTTGAACTCTCTGAGGTCTTATTGTCTGCTCTGAAGCATCGCTCTTAACCCTCGCAGGTCAAGCTCTGCATCAAACTCATCTCTTTTATCAAGAGTTGCCGAAGCATAATAGACTCCAGGTCGTTAAGAAACCAATATTGTCAGAATCACTTTGATTTGGCACCTGTTTAATTGTTGCAAGATAAAAAAAGAATGTTGTATATATTTTTGATTTAAATCGGAATAATTCCCTCTCCAGTGTACCTGACTGGATGATGATGGCGCCGTGTTTTCTCTTCTGCTTCTCTTTTCGGTAACGCCGGGCGCCCAGCCAGCCTTTAGTGTACGCTTGTAACACCACGACCCGAGCGATCACCTCCCGCAGCAGCAGGTTGAGCTGCTCCACATGGTAGTACCTCAGAAACACCTGACAGGACATGAAGACCAGGTTAGAACGTCCCAGTCTTGTAGTTCTTGTTCTATGTTTTCTTTCTCTTTAACAAAAACTCTTGATCACATAAAATGTTAAAACTATGCTCAGGTAAATGTGATTTCTGAACACAGATTTCTTCACCGTTTGAATTCTCAGGTGTAAAAACGTTACCTTTGTTTTCCCCAATGCCCAGTCCTCTAATTTGGCCCGCTTCAGGATGGCAACCGCGTTCTCTATGCTGGTGTCGGGCATCTGGTGAGCCCGGAATGCAAGATAGTAATATCTGTGAGAGGAGGAAAAGAAGGAAAGGATTCACAATTTGATTCAATTTAACATTTATGATCAGTTCATGAAATAAAGTTTATAAAACGTTTAAAATTTTAGTTTAAGGTTTCACTTTACTATAATAGTGAAGTGAAACTTGGTCATTTTCATCTGTTCCAAAACCTTTTGGCAGGAACACAAAGACAGTGTCACCAAAAAGTTGAGAAGAAAGTGCAGCGTATTGTGGAAAAAGATGTTCAGGCATGTTTTCACTTAAACAACATTTTGGAAATGTTGTGTATTAATTCACAGTACATTAACATAAAATAGAAAAAAGTTGAAGAGTAGTACAATTAAAAGTAGACATTTTTTTAAATACTCTTGTCACATGAGGTGAATGAAACCATTGTCATGTCTGAAGGCTAAACATGAACTCAATATGAATCTACCTTCCCAAACCTCTTTACTCATAAATTACAATTGTGATTCTCTTGCGAAAGCTACTTAATCTCCTGGTAGTTTACTGTATTGACGTGGGTGGTATTGATTTGATTATTAGCAAAAAAAAGATGTTATTATTATAACTTCTGCCTTAGAGTCTGCCTTAGTAAAGTATAAATGCGAAATTTGGGATTATTGGATAACTTAATAATCCAAGTGTGATTTTAGAGAAACCTGATTATTCCGTAGTTGTGTCATCTTAATCACAAACATGTGGCTCCTCCTCAGTAAAGGACAACGGCACCAAGTCACTTTACCTGACCATGTTCAAAAGAAGCGACAATGAACTTTGCATACAACTTTATTGAAGCACCACAGTTAGAAAGTCGGCTGCTCAGTCTGAGGAGAAAAACGAGCCGGACAGAGACAGGAGTCTGCAACAGAGGCCCATTGTTGCAGCTCTTTTGAACTGATCATCGTCTCATATTTCAGTGACCACAGACGATGCCCATCAGCCTCGGCCTATCACTGTGAATCAGCTTCCTCCCATGTTTTATCGCTGACGGTGTCTGGATCTGTCCCATGATCCTCTAGTTGTAGTTTACAATATACCAGCATGGGACAAAGTGGCTCTGACTGTTTGCTCAGAGGACATCAAGGCTCCACAACTACTGGTTAATCTCTTGGGTTCTGGCGTTGGTCAAAATCGAAGAACAACAAGAAGAAGAAAAACTTCTTTGAACTCCCCGTACCCGCCTCAGTCTACAGCCTTTCATTCTAATTCCTGTTGATACCTGTTATTTCTTTGATGGTAAATACAAAGCACTGCTTGGCAACATCAGACGAGCCTTTGATATGAGCGCACAAATTGAAATCAGTTTTCACTAAAGGTGCAGTTTATCCATTCGGGTCCGTTTGTACGACTTCTGCGAAGCTCAGGTTGGATGATATGGATTCAGTGGTGAGGTTAAAATGTGGTCTGAAGCGGTAACGTACACAGACGCACACACAGACGCACACACACACACACAGAGGCAGACATACACACACGGAAAATGTTTGGAAAGCTGGGTCCGGACTTTCTCTGGACTTTGCCTTCCACAAATAACGAACACTACAGGTGATTGTGTTGTTCAGCTCCGTTCACACAAACAGAAGATGTCGGGCACATTAAGGTGAGGGGTGGCGTCTGGCCGGCACAAGCAACAGACAGGACATGACGTATAAATGCCATTGCAGAAATCTGATGTGTTTATTTAGAGCACATCTACACCAGCGTCGGCTCCAATGGCGGCTCCAATGGCAAAAAGCTCTGGGACCTCGTTGTCTCTCTCCCAGTTGACATATTCTTTGGCGTCAATGTGTATGGATCCTCTTTTTCATCCTGATATATTTGTTTAATTTTTACCCCTAGCTTTTCATCTGTCACGTGTAAGAAATGTCATCTAATAGTCCACTTGCTCGCAGTGAATCTTCTGGACAATATCCTACTTCATTCACACATGAGCTCAGATGATCCATAGTTTGTGCGGGGGCGCTGACAGGAGAAACTCCAGAGAATCTCCGAGGTAACTGACTCGGGTATTTGCGTTCTCACAGACAGCCCGTCCGGATAATTTCAGGAGAATATCCGGAGTTCATCTGAAAGCAGCTATAAAGAGTTGTGAGGAAAAACCATGTGGTCATTCAAAGAGCAAATTTCTAAAGCTTCACTAAATCAGTGAGACTGGCCGTCAAAGTTCTTTCTCTCCTAGAGGCCACAAGCCCTAGTTAATTAAATGTTACATCATTTTAAAGTCGGCATATTAGAAAAGGCTGGAATATTTTTCAAAGGAAAATGGAACGGACTTAAGTTTCCTTGAATTTTCCCAAAGACGTGTCTAAAAATGTGTGTTTGTTTTTTGAAGCGGCGGAGAATGTTTAGGTTTATTACTTTTTAAATTGTGCCGTGTGGTAAAGTGTGCAGCATAGTTATCGGCTCCTGTCCCACATTTTTAACAACAAAAACAACACCCTTACATAATGACCCCCTAATGAGGAAATCTTGTTTTAATTGTGTTCTAATATATACCAAAGGGACGAGGAGACTACATTAGAGCTTTTCCAGGTCACTGAGTTAAAGAACAAACTCTTTATGAATAGCAAAAGGAAATCCATTAAAATGCATCAGCCCTTATAATCACAGTTCCTCCCTGTTTGAGTTTTATCCATATTCTCCAGACTGGAGTATCCACCCAGCTACAAGAGTTGTAGGATTTAGTCTTGCACTATCACTAATGACTGCCAATTAGTCTGCCTCTTGCTCTGCTCGACTTGTACCCCTATCTAATTAAAGAACCGGTGTTTTTGTGTGATGCAGAGCTTGGCTCCCTTGTTCTGCACCGTCTCCAGGGTTATGACGGCGCTCAGTATGTGTGCATACCGGAGAGAGGATGTGCCGCCTCTGCCTCCGCGCCGCCCTTACCTGTTGACGAACTCTTCGAACAGGATGCGGTGGGAGTAGCCCTGTCGACGGATGTTCACCGTCTCCAGGATCCCGGTGTAGCGCAGCTGCACCATGACCCGCTCCTTGCAGAAGCGCAGCGCCTGCCGGTCATCGTTGGGTTTGATGCAGCGCACAAAGTGGGGCTGACCCACCACCATCTTAGACAGCAGGTCCATCAGGGAGTACTGCAGCAACACGATGAGACCACAGTAAACAGTGGGCCGGGGCGAGAACACAGGAGAGCAGTTAAATGAATTCACATTATCAAAGTCTGGTGCTATAGTTCAGTCGGGATGATTTGCACATCAAAGAGAGACCGACTTCTTCCAGATGAAAATGTGTTTCATTATAAAGTTTAAGGTGAATAGTAACTGGCAGGATTAATCAGTCCCGATGGGATTGAGTAAAGTTTTTACATTCTCATATAACAAATGTAAATAACTGAAGATTTTTGTAACTTTGGGGCAACAGAAAATGATTATACATCATGTCCTGCCTCCCACTCTATCCAGGTGCCATCCCTCGCCTGATATGAAATTCCCTGTTGTTGTGAACACATTTGACCTCAATGTAAAATGTCCATTCCCAATTTTTCAGACACTGGAGGGACCAGGGATCAAATTGTGCCACCTACTTATCCAGCAGACATGGATCCAAATTAGAATGGATTGGGAGAATAACTTTTGAATACCTGATAGAGTGATGTCCTATTTTGACTCCTTTTTAGCTCATGTGTGTTCTGCACCAACTTCCTATCACTAGTATCAACTCAAAGTAAGTATATTTATATTTCTGAATGTATATCTGATCTTAATTTGGTGGGAAGCACGTTTTCCATGTGTTCTCCCAGAAAACTGGCTGTGTTTAAGCTGGTTTTGCTTTATTCATGAAACAACTAGTGTTCTTTTTTAGAAAAGGGCAACAATGAGAAAGTATAATCAAGCTCAAAATAAATATATCAATATTTACGGACATTATTGTTAAAAAATTATTACGCAGCTTGTTTGACAATCAAGTTACTGTGAGTTTTAATGAAACTAAATAGTAGAATCCCTATTAGAATATCTTATAGTTCTCTAGCTCGTGAACGCATGTATTTCTTTAATGGTTGCATGTTGTGTGATGTTTGCTGGGAGGATGAAAGAGATCGGACACCTACACGGAAGTAGGAGGCAACTGTCTGTCTCCTCATGTTGGTGGTTTCCTCTGGGTGCCGCATCATCTCCATGGTGTCCACCTGGACACAAACATTCACACTGAACACTCAACATAGACAAACAGGCCAGACTCAGGCCAGGAGCATCACTGAGAACCAGGCAGATTCAAGTGAGACGTCGTTTATTTGCAACCTGACGTCCTCTGTCGACTCCGTAGAAATAAAGGTATTATTACAGCAGGTCGCCTTCCTCCAAATGGGCCAGTTGGGAATTCACAGCTGTACTAACTGTGCCGTCTGTATAACACAGCCCCATAAACACTTAAAGCTAACAATCTAGAGAATAATTCCGCACTGCTGTGGGGCATGGGAAAATTGTGGATCGTTCTGAGTAATGAGACTAGCCGTCACAAAGCAGACAGTCATCCTGACTACGACGGATTAACGAGGACACAATATAAGCTTTCTAATGGCCTTCCCAGTTCATGGCTTCATCAAAATTAATGATGCAGTGGATATTTTATGGTAAGTCTACGTAGCAAAGCGTGTATGTTAATACTTGATTCCATCCCATCACAGAGAGAGAAAAGGTACGTCAAACGTGATCTGCTTTACATGAACAGAGGAATCAGATTCTTTGAGAATCAAACAGAGCTCCCGGTATCTGGGGCTAACTTCCAGGACTCTTAACCACCTCCGCAAGACTTTAATTTCCAAACTTTTTGTAAGTGTCACTTTCGGTCAACTTCTACTGAACTCTGATTGAGAACATGACGGCATACATATTACATCAATCACACCGAGTCGATATTAAAAAAGTCCTTTCTTGTTAAAGAATAACTGAGTAGGTGCTTAGTGGAAGTTCAACAAAGTTGTTTTACTAGTGTTATTTCTTACCCAAAATGATGTCCTGTGTTTGTGTCTCATATTATGTATTTCTATAAATTAAAATGATACATCACAGAAACTTTGTTTATATTAATGTATCAGAATTGTGAACATTTGAAAACATTTTTTTTTTCAAAAACCAGACTGTAATTGAAGATAGAAAAGTAAAGGAAAGTTAGTGAAACAGAGTTAGAGTCTCAGTTTGGATTAAAGGGATGCTCGGCTGATTTCAGTGAATAATGTATTTCCAGAGAGCGCTGTTAATTTGAAAAGATTCATTTTTAACAGAATTCTTACCTTCAATAGGTATTTGGGAGACTTTGAGCACAGCACATGTTGAAGAATAAGATGGAAATAAAGGAAGAGAGAAATAGATAGACAAGAAGTAAGGAATTTGTACTACTTTCACATTCATAATAAATAATATTAAACAAAAAGTATTATTTGTCCCCTTAAATAAAGTGAATCAGAAATGAAGTGAAGTCAGAAGAAAAGTGAAATCAGAAAAAGTTTGTCCCTGCAACTGACGCTCATAAAACCCAGTGTGTGTGATCACATCGAAAGTTACTCAAACAAACTCTGCAATAAAAACCTCAGAATGAACTTGATTAATGACTATTAATATATTTTCATTGTGGTCCTTTAAAAGTTACTACTCAGAGACAGAATTATCATAGAAGATTATCCTAATAAAACCATCATGGCCTCTTATTGACACATGTACTTTAGTGGAGCTGCTGTTGTGATTTTTAGAGAAGCTACAAAAAAGTGATTCCAAGAAACAACTTTCGATTCGTAGACACCGGATGCCAGATGGCGAAGCTGCATCACCACAAGCAAGACAGCAAACATAATAAGGGAGTCAATCAATGTTGTATACTACAGAGTGCAGGTTTTTACTGGGTTTCTCTTGGTGCAATATCTATCAGCAACAAATAATTTAAAAAAAAACAGTAAAAACAATATGCTGTCAGATGTGATGGTTTGTGCCACAGGAGCATGTGCCTCACCTTGGTGCGTCCTGAACTGAGCTGCGGGGGCAGAGATCTGGAGGCGGCGGTGACCCTCACCCGGGATGTCGCCAGATTTCCTGTTTAAGAAAAAAATAAATAAGTTGATATTCAAAGTTAGTAACATCAGGACAAGGTATGAGAGACTGGATGACACAATTATTGTGAGTGAACAATCCAGCATTTAGTGTGATTTTCTTTTTCAATATACAAGATAAAAAGAAAAGTAAGGTGAACAACTCCACTACTGTATTAACAGTGTTGGGGCTCATATGCAGCACAGTATAAAAGACATTTCGGAAAAAAGCCTAAATCTGAGCTGAATCCCATAGACTCAGGAGAGCAGCTGCGTGCACAGCAGTCCAACAGCCCCACACACAGCGGAGAGGATATGAACGTAGCATATGCACGACAGTCTGAACATTTCAAAGTTTCTGCACAAGATGTCCAAATGTTTTCTCTGGCTATATCTTCAGAGGCTAAACTGTGATTAATAGCAGTGAAAGAAGCCTTTGAAGCAGGATTGGTGACATCAAAGTCCTAATCCATGGGTGGCAGGATTTTTATAATGAGTGGGAAGTATCTTAGCACATTTCAAAGGGTTTACTCCATGAATAAACAATAGCTGCACAGATGTGCCACACACACCTTTAGAAAAATACGTCTGCAGACACAGGAGGCAGCATTACCAGAGCAGCCGTGTACGGCAAGGAGGGAAACCTTTGTAAGTTTTTAAGATAAAGCTGAAGTGACAGGCCAACAATTGTTCTAGATTTTTCCACCGCACACAGCCCAACTTCGAAAAATGCAAATGTGCAGTCGGCTTTTCTCCGCGTAACTTCAAGACTCAGACGTCAGTTGTGGAGGACATGGTCTGACAGCGAGCCAGATACTTAAAACACTGGATCAGCGCCTGCCTTCCTCAGAGGACCCCGCGCTATCAAGTGTGTGGACGCATCAATCAAACGCTGGAGAGATCAAAATCAATTTATGATGGATTAATTAACAAGCAGACCACTTCTAACTTTAGACAAAGAATGTCCCTGTTGTGCCAAAGGTTTTGGCGCGAGGCAACAAAGCAATGTGATGTCGCTCTATCTCTCACACACACATACACACACTTGTCTTTCATTAGTTGAGGACACTCGTTGACATTACGCATTCTCGAGCCCCTTTACCCTCGCTTTCACCATCACAGCTAAATGACAACATCTATCCCTCACCCTATACTAACATGAACCTTTAAAGTAGTCTAAACTCCCAAAAAGCAATTTTAAGATGTGAAGAAACACAAACCTGTCCTCACAACAATGGTTTAAAAAGAAAATCTACACAAAATCAAAGGCATACACAAAAAAAGACACTTGTCATTCATTAGCTGAGGACACTCGTTGACATAAAGCAGTCCCTGGCCCTTTCCTCTAGTTTTCCATATCACACCTAAATACCTGCCGCTAACCTAAAATAAAGTTTAACTTGAACCTTAAAACAAAGTCGGAACTTTCAAAAAGGCCTTTGAAGTTGTGAAGATGAGCCAGAATGTGTTTCATTAGTTGAGGACGCTCATTGACGCATTCCCTGGGCCCTTACGTTAGCTTTCACTGTTACAGCTACATGCCTACAACTATCCCTTACCCTATACCCTAACCTAAACTAATGTTGTGCAGACCCATCAAAGTGGCTTTACAACGATGTTTAAAAGCAAAAATAAAACGCACACGTGAACATGCACAACCTTGTACGTACTTCTGTCTCAGGAAGGACACACAATGCCTAATTCTAACAGTTACCCTACATGTAAACCTTAACCCTAAAAACAACCCATGGACAAAGTGAAGATGGGCAAAAATGTCCTCACCCAGGGAAGTCCTGGCTCAACATGGTCCCCTAATACACATCTGTGGAAGTATGCACGCTCGCACACACGCACACACTGCTTTAGTCAAAACAACCAGAAACATATGACGGGGGAGCAGATCAAACGACTCTAAAGCTAGCAGTGATGCTGCTTTTAGCTTTTGACAGTTATCTGCAAATTTTTTATTTATCTCATTAATTCTTCTTTTAATACATTTTGCGTTCGGCAAACAAACCTCACAAGATACTCTGGGATACATGCACTTTGTATATTTGTTAGTAAGGTGCTTGAAAACGTGATTACAGGTTCAGAATTACAACCTAAAAATAGGAGAAAGTGTAAAATATGGTTACATGGAAATGTGATCAGCTAATTGCTTAATTTAAACACGTGCGTGTGAGCTTGCATTATGTTTAAAATCACAGGGACAGATTTAACATCCTCAAGACTGCCCTTCAGCACAATCCACACAAAAATATATATATATACACACACAAAAAAAAGTATGATCTTTGAGAACAGGAGCCATTAAACTGTGTCGGGTATATTACCAGCACACAGGCAGGGAGGGCCCCGCTCCAATTAGCCCAGAGTAAAGCTGGATGGATTAATTGGAGTGGGTCTTGTGCAAATGAAGTGCGCTCTCTCCTCTCCCCATTAGTGCTGCTGGGCCAGATCATCTGAGCACATTTGTCATGATGAATTAGCGGCTGCGGGTGGAACGGGCCCGCGGAGTGTCACTGTGCTTTCACGCCTCTCACTTCCATGACACCATCAAGGGGAGATGAAGGGGCTGCGCCTCGATGAGAGAAACTATGACAGTTGTACCTAAGCCGCGCAAACGGCCACTCGCTGCTTTCTTCGTGTATTCCTTGGCGAGTCGCATTAATTCATTCTTCTGGCGGGTTTCATATCCCCTCCTGACTCCATGATTAGAGCACGGGTTAATAGTCAGCGTCCTCAAAGATTTCCGCCTCCCGAGACATGAAACCGAGGGAACACCTGTGATGTCCGGCCTGAAAGAAGACCTTCTAATTTAGATACAGTGGGGGACTTGTCTAATGATGTGGATAATAATTATTCAAACAGAGACGAGCGAGGAAAAGCCAGATTTATTCTTTGACAGTGGATTGGGTACGAGAAGAAGGCCACATGTGTTTTTTGTTACAACGAATGGCAGGTCGGACTTTTGTGCTCTGGAATGATGAAAATAAAATGGGGGAGAAGAGACATTTTAATGTGGAAGGTTAATAATTAATAAAGGAGAGCAGTGAATATTTCCCATCAGGTCTTTCGGTCTTGAGAAACAGGAGGTGGAGGAGTGTCCCACTGATCGTTGTTGCTTCATGCATGTTGCTCTTGGCATGGACTCCCAGGACAAACACAGAGTGGTTTGTGCGTGTTCATGTGTGTGTGTGTGTGTGTGGGTAGGTGTGTGTGTGTATGGTGAGTGCAGAGAGGAAAAAAAAAGACCTTCCTTGGCATCTGTGCGTTCACTTTGAAAATTAAGCCCAGCAAGAATCCTGCAGGAAAAAAAAAAGAAGCTAAAAAGCTCAAGCTGGCAGTTGTATTGGGGTTCTATTGACAAGAATAGTCAATGTGCTTGGGATTAAAAAGCAATCCCGCGTTCAATATGACACCTCCCTGCACGCTTTTATGAGTGCCAGTGTGCGCCTTGTACTTCAGAAGCTGTGGATCGAGCTGTCGACACGGGGGACAATCAAAGTTGTAAGAGAGTGCAGCCATCCCGAGCTGAGTGAGCAGAGGCTTGCTGGATATCTCCGCCGCTCTCCCGCTCCCTTTTTGAAAACATGTGATCTAGAAACTCAACTCAGCAACCAAGCAAATGAGATTAAAGCACCCGTAACCCCCCCCCCCCCCGCCAACCCTCCCCGCCACCCTCCATAACCACCGCCGTTTATGCCCAGAGATGGCTCGGGGGGCTGTTGATTTAAATGCCATACACCACTGTCAGAGCAGATCAATCATAAAAAAAAGCATGGTGTAATTGGCTTTTAGTGACACAACACAGTGTTGAATTTATCAAAGGATGTTGTACCATGTGACTTAGGAGAAGCGACTCCTCGCTACTGATGTGCGGGGCCATCGAAAATCCCACTGCTGACTCAAAAAAAAAAAAGCTCCAATGCCACGATTAGGAGAGAAAATGAAAAAAAAGTATGAGTTGGCGACTGTGCGAGTGGAAGTCTGGAGGAAGACTGCGGTGTCTGTCCACTGGGATGAAGAAAGAGGCTTCAGCTGGGAGAGAACAAAGAGCTGGAAGTGTCATATCGCTGGGAGAAGCCTGTCACTTCTACACAGGAGCATCTCCTGACATGAAGGGAGACCCAGAGGGTCGGAGAGTGGCAACTGAAGCTTCATGTGAAGATGTAAAACCAATATGTAAAGTGTTCCGCAAACATGAAGACCTTCTCGAAACATCAGATATCTTACAGGATCAGCTTGTTTCGTTAACTCACTCTTTCGAAATTAAAATAAATGAATGAAGACAGAAATTCATGCCAGAAATCGTATCGCTCAATAAATATAAGAGGAGTTTGGCCCATTAATTGTCTTATAAACGCTACGATGAAAATAACAAAATTGTCTGAAGCTGCTTTCAGACGTGGACTGAACTATTTCATGTCTGAGTGAGAGACTCTGGAGTTTCTGCGGACTTCCCCCGCCTGTACCAAGTATAAAGTCTGCAGCAAGTCCACAGAATCTGCAGAAGGAGATCCTCCGCAGGATTCACCACGCAGGAGTGTGTGTGTGTGTGTGTGTGTGGGGGGGGGGGGGGGGGGGGGGTGATGACGCTTCTAAAACATGACGAACGGTAAATCTCTCCGGGTGAGAAAGCTGTTTGGAGAGTTTGTGGTGATAAGAGCCGACGCCGTTATCGATGTGATGTAAACAAAATCATGACACGATAGCTCCGGCCTCCGCCTGCTGCGCCCCCCCTCACCTGGATCCTGTGAGAAATGTGTTGGTGTTGTGAACGCATCTGAGCAGGAAACCCCCCCCCCAATGCGTTGTTCATGTGTCAAAGGAAAACTGTAGTAAAAGTCGGGAGCCAATTCTCCGGAGATCCTCCGCAGGTCATGTCTGATTGTGATTATATTCTTCTAATTGAAGTCACTTGCCCTGTCACTTCCTCATGAGTTCCACTCCTATATGTATATGTATGTTTGTTTTATCTTTGCTATGCATTAGCCACTCTGCTAAAGGCTGCTGAAATGTTCCACAGTAAAACTGTCTGGGTTTTTAAAAGTTTCTTTGTAACAAAATTCTCTCTTTATACTTATTAGTTAAGTAAAAGTAGCAGTGGCATGATATTGTGGTGGATTATATCTGAAGAGTTTATCCTGTTGTCTATGAAAAAGGCTCATCTGGAAAGTAACTCATAATAGTAAATGGATAGTACTATGTTCACCTCTGACATGTAGTGAAACAAAGGGATATGTAAATTAATGCTCAGATACAGCATTAGAGTAAATTTACTAGATTTTTTCCACCACTGCAGAGAAATAAACAGTAAAACCACATCAGTCACCAGTTTGCAATGTTTCGTTTTCCTAATGAGACTTGTTCAAGTCATAGTCATCTGCTGTATACGATATTTTTAAGCTACTGAATAAGTTCATTAAATCTCTGGACTTTTCAGCCTGATAACATTATTTTCAGAGGCAGTTGGTTATGATGTTAACTGAAATCAGCCCAGTTCTCATACTGGTGATTTTCCTACATACATTATGAAGTAAAATATAAAATCCTGGCAAAGATTAAATGACGTAAATCAATATTCAAGACAAATTCAGGAAATAAATGTCTCCAATATCTGTGAACCTCAACTTTTCATTGGGAAGCCCATCTCTCCATTTTCATCGAGCTCTGACAAAGGACTGGCAGCCTTGAGGTGCAGTGTGTGCATGTGCAGATGTGCTGTGCTACAACCAGCAGGGCCAAGCAGCCCTGAGGCTACACAACACACACACAACTCACACAACACACACACACACAAATAGAGAGACCCATACTGTGACTGCAGGCTGCCCGGTCCCTGGTAGGCCCGACTGAACTCGGCCAATTCAAACAGTGTGATCCCCCTGATCTAGGGAAGGCCCTGGCTCCGAGGAATTTGTCCATGCAAATACATCCCATTTCCTCTGACAAAACACCACCACATGTCCAAGCTTCAAGGACCCACATTCTGCACGGCTCAAGTGGCCGCGCTATTCACCACCTGGGAGCTTTTTACTTTGTGGGGCCTTCCTGGTTTCCTACTGTTCCACAAACATGGTCTGCGTCGACACCCAGAGACACCAGCATCTACAATCTGGTGTGTGGAGAATAAAGCAGGTCGTGGACGTCATGACAAATCAGATAAATCTGGACAGAGGGTCTGTGTTAGACTTGAGACTTAACAGAAATTAAGGAAAATTATGTAGAGCAGTGAACTATTTTTATGTATTACTTCAAATTGATATATGGGGTCAGCGGAGAGACTACCATTGAGTGTGTGTGTGTGTGTGTGTGTGTGTGTGTGTGTGTGTGTGTGCGTGTGTGTGCGTGTAGCCATATTTGGCTTCCATCACAGAGTCAGGCTGCAGGTCTATGAGGGTGTCCCCTAGTGGTGACACAGTGCAGAGGCGACCCAGAGTGTGAAACCACCCTGGTGTAAAACAGATTTCCATCAGATCCCCCCAGATAATGGTAATTTCACAGATAACAGTGAATCTATAATGTGAAGTAAAATGCAAATTAAATCCCCCACATATTTTACCCTGAAGAATAGATTTGTAATTTTCTTATGCTATACTCTATCTCACTGTAAACAGCGCTCCATCTTTTCCAGAACGATAAGCCGGAGCCCGAGTGTTTCATAGCTTTTATCTGATGAGATGATCTGCGGGTTTCGCAAAACTGCAATGAGAGAATTCAACCCCCAACTCCACTGAAACAACAGAACAGACGCGTTGCAGGCAAACTTGCTCTCAATGAAGACGGGAAAGAACGTGTGCAATGACTGTGAGCTTTGTTGCTGCTTTTAATAAAGACGTAAAGGTTCAAACGACACGACGCAGTAACAGTTTTCTTCTATGATGCATCATTGCATCAACTCGATCCGCCAGCGCAGACAAAAGTGCAGCGGAACAAAAAGGAAATAAAGAAGCTTTTAGACCGAACTGAAGCTATGTCAACAAGCAGTAAACAGTACCTTAGTGCACTGACATTAAGTGTTCATTGAATTTGTTTTTATAATGTGCACTCCCGAGAAGCCGTTAATTGCAGAGAGAAGTGGCTGAAGGCTCCCTCGTGCACAACCTGCAATTGGAGTTTACAGACACATCACACAGATTTCTAGTGGAGTCTCGGCTGAGGTGCCTTTTGTGAAGTGAAGCGCCTTTTAATGCCACCGGGAGCGAAAGCAGCCATTTACAGGCCCCTAGAAAGGAAGTGAGTCACATAATGTGGCTTAGCTGAAATAAAGGAGGAAGTGAGAATCTGATAATTTAACACATCTATTAGCATTTTGGCTAAGTCAAGTGACCAGGAGGCCTCGGCTGCGGCTAATGACGAGCACATTAGCACCTTCATTTAACTAACAGAAAAGAGGTGGGGAGAGTTGCTTTTGTGTTCTCTAAATACTGTTTCTTCATCCCCCGGGTATTTAGAAACCTTATCATAAAAATATCCTACGGCACCCACAATCTGTAGATAGCATTCAGCACTCGGAAACCAAGAGGGACAGCTTAGTGAAAATAAAAACAGAGCGCCGTGCAGAGAGCTGAGCCTCTCAAGAGATAATGGAGACTGCAGATTTATCCAAGCGCGGCACACAGAGGCTTGAAATGAAGGGGGACCCGGAGGTGCCTGGGAGCCGCGTCTTTACGAAACCCACTTACCTGAACGTTCGTGGGAGCAGGAGACACCAGCACAATTCAGTGAGTAATACAGTCAGAGCCCGGCATTGTTAACAAAGAAAAGTTTCCATTTCCATTTCTATTGTGGTAAGCGGGAGAATAATGCTCCTGTTAGCGGCAGGGCTTGATATGTTCTAAACTGCTATGTAAATGAGTATGTTATGTATATGTGTATTTGTATCTATATATTTATGTGTATATGTATGTTTATAGGTATGTATGTGCATGTATTTGTATTGATGTATCTGTATATTTATTTGTATGTGTATAGTGTAGGTGTATATGTATGTGTATGAGAATGTATATGTATGTACATGTATATGTTTATGTGTATGTACAGTATATGTTTACTGTATGTGTATGCATGTGTATATGTGCACATATCTATTTGTATATATGTATGTATACGTTTATATTTTTAGTATGTTTATATATGTACATGCATGTGCATGTGTATGAGTATATGTATACGTGTATAGGCCTATGTATGTGCATATGTTTGTGTATACGTGCTATATATGTATATGTATTAATGTTATTGATGCCTACCTATTTTAGTCAAGGGGCTGGAAAAGAGCTGCTGCAGAAGTTTGTCCTCTGATGTTCTCAGCACCACAACAATGTCTGCAGGAAGAGTGTCTCTGTTCTTCTCCAAAAATCCATTCACATTGTACATCACCTGTAAACAGGGCACACACAACACACATAGATACATTAGCAAGTATTGTTAATACACAATTAAATCTATACTTCTGTCATGGCAGGAATCAAGTCAGTAGATTGTTTGTTGCATTGATCCGAACGTTCGTTTGATACCTTTCCAGCATAATGTTGGATTCCAAAACAAAGCTCTACACGTTTCGGTATCCAGAAATACTTGCAGCGAAGATTGTCGTCAAATTTATCTGCAAGTAAGAAAAGAAAAAGAAACACCAACACATAGCAATGAACTACACTGATAATTGATGAAACTATTTTGACCTCTGACCTCTCATTCCATTCAGAATTTTTGTTCGTGGAAACGTGTGCGCATCCGTCAGGTGTAATTCCAGTCTCACCCACTAGGGTCTGGTCCGTGGCCTGAGGGAAGCGGCTCTCCTCATCCAGCAGGGACAACAGACCCATGGGCTTCTGCAGGAACATGTCCAGAATGGGCCGGTTGTCCTCGTACACCACCAGGCTGGCATCCACTCCCTCACTCTGGTACTCCATCTAATTAGAACCAGCAAATGTAGAACAATCTAGCTAATGATTTCTATAAATGACCCAATTAAACAATCTGGGCTAAATATGATTTCTGCATGTTTGGTGAAAAAAAGAGAGAAAAGTTTCTCATCAACAAAACCAAACAGCAGCAGCGTGTGTGTGTGTGTGTGTCTGTGTGTGTGTGTGTGTGTGTGTGTGTGTCTGTGTATGTGTCTATGGCTGAAGTTTACAGCATAATAGAGTCTTTACTGAATGCATAAAACAGAACAGCTCTGAACTAACAAATAGAGTCACTTACTTATTCATAATTTATTTCAATTTGCAAATAACCCACAGTCCTATCATATTATTGCATCTATTTAATTTCAGATCAAAAAGTTGGTTAAATATATTTTACAAATCAAGTGGAACCATTGGATCTAAACCGTCCTCATGTTTAAGTCATCAACACTGAATAATCAGTTTGTGTGCACAGCAAGAGCCACAGATTTTTTTGATACCCAAACTAAGTAAAAGTGCTTTTCCACTGAGCGTCAGGGGCAGCTGGCACTTCTTTGTATAAAAGCAACTTTTCCAGGAATGTGAAGCTGCTTGAAGCTTTATTTAATGTGTAAAAGGGCAAAAGTTGCTTCTAATAACAGTTCCAGTCCTGCAGAGGGCTGGAAAAGGATCATTAATGAGCAGTTCTCATGCTAAGTGAAATCCCGCCTCAGTAAATGATTTTGTTTCTATTTCTTGGGTTATTTTTCTTATCATTTGTTTCTGTATGTATTTTTAGGTACAGCTCGGTTTGTTTGCACGCAATGGAGTTATATCCTTAGCCAAGGAGGTTAGTTTGTTTGTAAACAAGACTACGCACAAATTATTGGATGGATTATTATGAAATTTAGTGGATGGATGCAATATGCGTCAGGGAAAAACACAAAAACCTTTGGTGCGAATCCGGATCAAAAAGTACATCCAGGAATCTTTGATCCAGATTTTTGAGTCGCCTGCTAACGTATTTGTGTTACCATTCATATATATTCAACATAAACAATTAAGAAAATATTTACAAAGACAGTTAAATAAATGTCAAAAGTATGTTTGGAGGTGTTCATTGTTCTTAATAGCACACGGATCGACTGAATTGAAATCTGGTTTCTTAAGGGAGCTGCTGAACCTCGGTGGAGGTTTGTGCTTTATTGAGTGCAATTCTAGGATATAAATAAAATTACCTCTCCTTCTTTTCCCTTTAGGAAGAGCGTTGCAGTTAACATAGACTAAAAGGCATTATGGTAAAACCCCTCTTGATTAATGGCTTTTCATTTCCATCAAGGAAAATAAAGACTTCTCGCACTTCAGGGTAAACAACTTCATTAAATCAATTAAGAGAGTAATCTGGTGGTGCACAAAAGTACAAACAATCCTTTACACATCACAGCCTGGCTCAGAGAGAAATGTTCCTGTTCAGAGTATCTCCTCCCTGATATATAAAAACACACATAATAATATAATCACTGATTTCCAGAACAGTGTGTTGTTGTTCCTGTTTGTCACTTTCATTGAATCTTTCAGAGGTGTTTTACATACCACGAATAACCTCCCTGTGTGTGTAGAACTGACCTGTTCCAGGGCAAATATGTGCTGGTTGAAGTAAAACTGGATCTGCTCGTTTGCGATGTTGATGCACAGTTGTTCAAACGAGTTCTTTTTGAAATTTTCGAATCCGAAGATGTCCAGGATTCCCACGTTCATGCCACTCTCCGCCGCACTTCAAAGAGGGAAAAAACGGGGACAAGCAAACTTCAATTCTTCTATGTCACGGAACGAGCACATCCCCAGCAGCCATATTAATTGATTAAACTTTAATGATAATCCGAGTTCAACCCAAATAAAGAGTCTGGTCAGGATGGATGGGAAATGATAAACATCGGCTTTAAAAATAGTCTGAGCTTCTTAAATGTTTGTGATTTCTGTCTCTATTGATTAAACATCCAGTTATTTTCATCGTCGGCACAAACAATACATTTCTACAACACAGCATGAAGACTTAACACTGGGTATTTTATATTCGGAGCTCGGAGCTGCTGCTTTCCACGATCCGTCATTAACCACTGTATGTAGAGGTCACCTTTAGCCCGGGCGACCGGGTTATTAATGGCAATAAGGAAATGGCAAAGATGAGTGGAATGCAGACAGGAACTCTGAGCTTTTGTACATCTCAGAGATGAGTCCTTGACAGTAGACGCCCATATTTATGAAGGAATTCTTTTGGATCAATGAACAGCCCCTTTGCAGTCTCTCTGATGTCTTTTTAATCATCCCAACATTATTTTCTCTGCACGCAACTCAGTATCAAAAATTTATCGAAACTTTTTTCTGCTCTCCTTTTGCTTGCCCATTGATATTCTCCTCTGCAGGTTTGCATCTACCTCTGCAGACTTCCATAAAGGTCATCGGAGCTTTGCCGAGAGGCCGCCTGATCGTTGGAGACAAAGACGAAGACAAGAGAGTAGTGGTGGACGTCCGCACTGATGCTCATCACCGGAGCACAACTCACCAGATATTCATGTCAGGCTGCAGCAAGGAGTTGATGCGGTTCACTATCCAGCTGAAGAGGCGTCCGTACAAGGCCTTGGACATGGCGTCTCGCACGTCCGTGGCTTTGTCCACAGTGTTGGTGCGGATGATGGTCTCACCTCTGGTGACCACGCACTGAGAGGTCAGCGCCTCCTGGAGCTCCTCAGGGCCGATGCTCAGGAGAGACGCAGCTAGGAAAGAGGGATCAGAACATTTGTTTGATAATGAAGATCTTGTTTGCGTCTTTACATTTGGTTGCAGCTTTCTTCCTGAAACTGTTAAAGTGATCACCAGTAATTGTGCCACAGTAAGTAAAGACCTGTGGCAGCGACCCAAAGAGCTGATTATCTGTTTATTCAAGGTTCAGTGAAGCTCGACTCAGAACTCCTTTTAGTAGAGAGATGTAAGTGGAAAGTGATTCTGTGCTTTTAGATGCATTATGGTTTTACCTGCACTCAAAAAGTTGTTTCCTTTAATTAAAAAGATGTTAAAAGCTGAGATGAACCATTGTTTGGTTTTGTGTTTTGTGTGTAAAATTGCCAAGCCCACACAGACTCCCAATCAATAATGAATCATGTATCACAAAAGAGCGTAAACTATTACACAATATAACACAATATAACCCCGACTTTTAAACATGTGTCTTTCATTCCTCCTCTCCCACGCGCTGCAGATAAAATCCACCACTAAAAGGTTTGATTCTTAAAGCATAAAATCATTAAAACCAGAAAATATGTTAGGACAGATTCCATAAAACATCACACGAGTAAAGCATGAAAAATAGACTCTCTCTTTTAATCTCACCTAAATCACATAAAAGTCTCTGTCCTCTCTGGGGAGACCATTAAAACTCTTTGGTCCCATGTTGAAAAGAAGGTTATTACGTAACAACTCACCGTTCTCTAAGGCCTCTGAGTTTGGTACTTCGCTCTTATCAGTCTGGTGTTGGGACGTGATGGCTGCAAATTCAATATTGCCTGTGTTCAAAATGGCTGAGAGAATTCTGTAGACAGAGTTGACTTCCTAAAGAACAAAAGAACAACACATTAATTTACATAGAACCAAATGGATCCACAGATGAAAGCAGTGTAGAGCATTTAGTTGAATATTTAACCACCTCTTCGGTAAAACCAATGTTCCGGAAGCACTCCTGGATTGCGTCAAACTGCTCCGTGTACAGTTTGCTCGACACGATGTCTTGCATGACTTTGCAGTGCTGGTTGTCTATGTACCTGCAGAAGCATATAATGTTAGTTTCCACGATGGGAAGTGAAAGACAACAGGATTTCAATGAGAGAAGTTGCAGCACCTACCTGGGAGGTGTCTTGTCCGGAAGCCTGTAGGTTTTCAGCTTGTCTTGGTGGTAAAGTCCGGCGTATATGTAATAAAATATGTGGAAGTTTTTCTCCCACCTGGAGGAAAGGAAACAGAGTTGTCAGAAATATGACGTGTGCAAATCCAACAAGATGGAGGCTGCGCGGTACACACATGGCCTGTTTGATGACCCTCGACTTCTCCAGCAGATACTCGGATATCTTGGCTCCGATCACGGCTCCCGTCGGCGTGAACTTCATCTCCAGGTACTTCCCAAAGCGACTGGAGTTGTCATTGATGGCTGTGCAGGCATTTCCAAAGGCCTCCACCAGGGGGTTCACCTGTAATATCTTTTCACGCAGCGTCCGATTGTTCGCCTGGAAACAAAAACACATTTCTTTAATGAAAGCTGTGATGTGATTGGTTGATGAGGTTTATGCTGTATTCAACAGAAACAATGTCAGATTTAACCACAACAGAATGACCCCACTGCTGTACCTTTCCCAAGAAGGTCAGATGTTGAACAATTAAATGAGCGCTCTCTGTTTTTCCAGCACCACTCTCCCCACTGATTATGATGCACTAAAAAAAAAGAGAATACAAATGGGGTGACAAAAATATTTACAGTACAGAAAACACACTATTTAACCAAGAAAAACGTATTATATATTGCTTTCAATAGTCTTCTTTAAAGTTTTCATCTTCATCATCCCTATATTTCTACAGAATACCTGGTCTTTGCAGAACGACACCATGCCTTGGTACGCTGCATCTGCAGTGGCAAAGATGTGTGGAGGGTTGTTGGCCCGCTTCACACCATGATACAGCTTAGAGAACTGAGGAAATACACATGGATACATAGTAATATACAATATGCTTTTGACTTCTAAATAATTCCCCCCCAAAAAAAACATATTAACATGAAAATATCTGTTAAAAGTAATTTTTACACATAATCTATACACTCACACATTAACATGTTTGTGTTTCTCTGTCAAACACAATTTTCAGTTTACAGATGATGTTTTCTTGTGATAGGAAAATCTCCCAAAACGAAGATGAGGAATGTAACAAGAGACAAAAATGTGGGAAATTACAATTAGGTTTTTAAAAAGAAACTTAAAAATGGTCAATTACACAATGTTTTTATTGAAAGAAGTGTTTTTAAAGTCTGATTCAAGGCCAGATTTTCACATTGTTTATAGTACACATCCAACAATCAGCTACACTATTAAAAAGGTAATTTTTTTAATTTGATTTATTCTTCCTTAGACCTCTAATTTACTGAAACTACACAAAACGAATTAAATCAGTTGACTGATAGTTCAGAATGACCTCTTGACAAACATGCCACAGACACACTCATATCAGTATATTATAGTATATCAGTCATAGTATATTATGTACGCCCACTACAATAGGACCAATGGCAATGAATCAATCATAATTTCCATGAGAAACCGCTGGGAACATTTGTGTGATTGGTCGAAAGCCAACCTGGGGAGAGTAGATGCTGAGATTCTGGAAAGGGTTGAGAGCGATGAGGATGTCACCAACGTAGGTGTACACCTGCAGCTCATCAAACCTCTTTTGGAGATGGCTGATGATTGTCTCCTGCACACAAGAAGAAGAAGAAAATACATTGCATCAGGAACATTATACCTTGGGCCGATCAATGCACGATGAGATAAACATGTTAAATCTTACCTCATCTAAGAACTCCAGGTTTACCAGATCATCATCGGGGCAGCTCTCTATTATGAGGGTTTTACGAGTATTGATCCGCTCGTGCCTGTAAGAAGCCAAGGACATGATAATGCCTCAGTAAAGTAACCACCAGATGAGAGGTGGTGGTTTGACTGGCTGGATGTGAGACCCAGTCTCTTCCCTTGTTTGTGTGAAGCCCTTAAAGCCTGATCCCAGGGGACACATCTCCAACTATCAGAGGCTGTGATTGCACTTCATCTGTGTTTTGACCGATCACTATCCAACGAGCCCCAGGGGGCAGAGGTCAACCACCAGCTGGTTCTGTGGGGCTGCAGCAAACCCCAGGGGAGAGTGTGAGAGAAATAGTCTGTGAGGGCTTTATGTGCCTGTATACATGTTGTGTATGCGCAGCACATAGTAATGTACTGTCCACAACCAACCCTGTCTATGAATCGATTCTACCACCCTGTATTTTCCATGAAGCCAAATCAAAAATTGTAATGTGTTTTTATTCAGTGGTGTGTAATTGACCACTTGATGAAGTTACAATGGGTTGAAAATATACTTTTACAAGGCTAAGTTTAAACTTCACACAGTTATGTATTTATCCATGGTTTAAAAAAAAAAGTCCCCAACAAATATGCTATTGCGTATTGTTGATGTGTGTTTATTAAAAACAAACTATATATGTATATATGTATGTATACTAATCAGTTTTTTTTTTTTAAGTATCCTAAATTGATGCTGAGTGTCACACAGGGCAGTGGTGACAAGTGGTATAGGTAATGGATGGATGGATGGATGAGAGGATGAGAGAATGGAAGGATGGATGTGAGGAGGAATGGATGGATGGATGAGAGGATAAATGGATGGATGGATGGATAAGTGTCATCGAGTAGCACAAACATGTTGTCAAAATAGTTTTTTACTTTTTTATTGGATTTGCAGTCAATAAGAAAAATACAGAATAACACCACCTTTTTCTAAAATTGATGAAAATCCTTTTGGTTACTTCTCGATCTCCAAAACATTAAATAAAAATCGAAATCACAAGATGTATCTATATTCTATTACAATAAATAATCAATCACAGTATATAAATAAAGATATTCATGCTTCAGGTCATGAACTGTTTCCTCCTCTGCCTTTGTATTCATCCTGTATTCTGAATATAATGGAATTACTCAACATCTGCTCCCGATGAAGTGACTGTCATCATCATGTCCCTTTGGAGAAGGACTTGGGACCTGTGGCCTCTACCTCCCTCTCTCCTGCTTTGAAGTGAATCACACTATTCCACCTACGGCAGCCACTTTTAAGTTCCCTATGTCTTTATTCTTATCTGAAGTCATTGTGCGCTGATCTGTGGCATGAGAGACTAAACCAGGCGAGCCCAGTTCTCGCCCTACAAGCTCCTAATCCCATTATCCACTTTCACTGTGGACAGGAATTCGGGATCAGGCTCAGGCAGCGACTCTGCACACTCGCGGGAGTAAACAGAGCTGGCACAACATCAAGACTCTCAGTCAAGGGCAGGTTCAGCAAACTCCTTCATAATGAAGATTAAACATTGCCAACGTCAGTATATTTCTCCAGGAAATAACAGGAGGCGTTCTGTGCTGTCATTCACTGACATGAGAGTCATCATATCCTGTTTGACAATAAACTATCCATCCATCTATAACTAAGGAAAAACATATATAGCTAATTAAAAAACAGCAAATAGAGGAGTAATTCATTTTCAGGAGTAAATTAACCCAGAGAAAGTAATCCATTTACTCTATCACTGGTTTAATCAGACTGGTGGGAAAGTGCTTGGAATCAAAGACTTGTCCCCATCACACAGTTTTTCTCATCCACTGGCCTAAATAGCATTTATTAATCTAAGGTTAGTCAGCACAATCACTGCTTCTGAATTAGTCACACTCCCCTAACTTCTCTTTAATCACATACTGTAATGTCCATTACTGGCGCTCATCATCATCGTCTCTATGCTCGAGTGTAAGAAGATGAGACCCTGCCCCCTACTGGACAAAGAAAACACCAACACTGAGTCAGTGGCTATCTGCAGCAGCAGAGATGACGGCACACAAGTGAGGAAAATAAGCATCGCCACTGTTCTTCAAAGAGCCATTTTCTATTCCAAATTACATCTCAAAATAACTTACTTGGTTTTGGTTTTGCAGCCCAACTCTTGCTGCTCCTGGATGAGAGAAGCCAACTGCTGCCGGAGAGCCAGCTCTTTGCCGTGGGCCTGCTTGATGAAGGGATGCTCCAGGAGGTGGGTCACAGATGGACGTGCCTCGAAATCCTTTATCAGGCACCTTGAAACACACAAAAAACAACACACCGTTACTTCACCTCCACACTTACTGTCAGTCAGCGTCACACGTCACAAAACACACAGCTAAGTGCGGAGTCACCTGAACATTTTAGAAAGCTGATTTGTCTGGGTCAGCTCGGGCTGATGGTCACGCCAGCAGGGAGCAAGTGTTTTAAAGTCTGGGTCACTAATCTGTCGTTCTCTCTCTCTTCCAGTAACACATGGTCACTGTCACCATGGCCCCGAGTCCAAACAAGCCCTGCTGGGGCAAAGCGGTAAGTCCTATCTGTGATGTGCAGTGTTTGCCAATAGGTGATGTCACTTAGTGATACTGGCCGGCGGCAACACCTCAGCATCAGTTTGTCTTTGCTGCAAAGCCTCTCAAAATATTGACTGGGACAACAGCGAGCACTGAAAACCCAGAGCAACCCGTCCGTATTAAAACGGAAGTTATACAGCCTGAAATCCTCACCTGAGCTCAAGAAAGCATCAGTATCAATATTCCACATGTGCACTGTTCATTTGTTCAGCTAAAGACCTGAAGCATGTGACTGTGTGTGTGCAAAGAGCTACAACACCAACAACTGCAGGCGGAGGGAAGATAGGAGAAAAATACCAATCTAATTACGAGCACCTAATCTACACTCAAATTCTGTTTCTTTTATCAGTTTGTTCGGCTCTGGAAGTTAATTCCATGAATTCATTAGCACCAGGACATTAAGCAGAGGTTGCTGCTATTAGCAGGGCTGTGCTGCCGGGATGCTGCAAGGCGGGCCACTTTGTCACCGGAGTCGGCCCTTTGCCTGCAAATGTGCAGACACCGGTGATGGATTTATTATCCTGGACCCCCCCCCCCCCACCTTTCCACTTCTCCCAACACACACATGCAGACCTGACAGGTCTGAAAAGGCTTCAGAAACAGCCTGCAAACCTTGATAACATTGTCCAGCCTCCTCACATTGAACTCTGCTGGGCTTTGTTTGGGGAGATTAATTCTGATATGATATCAAACAATCCATTAACCCAGATTAGAGCTGCAACTCACACAGTATCCAATGAAAACCATTGCAATGACACTTTAGATGTGTAAAAACCAGTATCACTTAAATGTGTGTTGGCTGGTTTAGGAGGTAATATGCCTTGACGCTGTTTTGATTAATCAATATCTTTAGTGACGAGGCAGAGGGTCTGTTTGTTTTTTCTCAATTGCTCCCCTTTCACTTCAGCATGTGTTACACACTGACAAATAATTCTTGCCGGGCAAATTGAATTCTATTTTCTCATTATGGCGGAGGCTCACACACCTCTGCATAGCAGATATTACGGCTGTATATTGTGAGCAGCCATTACAGCCCCCCCCCCCCCCCCCCGACATTATTAGCTTTGCACAGTGGAGGCATCGAGAAGTTATCTGGGCCACAGATGGAGCTGATAACTCAGGTGAATTAGTTTGTTCCTCTGTGGCAGATTTACACAAATGAAAGTCAATGAACAGAAAGACAAGAGGGTTGATAAAATCTGGCTATAAAATATCAATTTCGATTCCGTCCATGTTTACATGCACCTTCCCGCCTGCTGATAACATACGATAGCTACTGTTAGGCTATCCCTGCTCAGGCTTCTTTTACAAATGTATGTTCTATGATTATATACTGAAGAAATTCTTTATAAAATAATATGGGTTATTCTTTATTCATTTTTGCAGATGCATATTAACAGGTAGGGGCACTAGTTAAAGTAAATGTTTTATTTAAAACATGTAGCTGTTAATACAAATGTAAAATGTTCCTCCTGTCTATTCCTATATAAATATATATATATATGCGTGTGTGTTTGTGTGTGTTTGTGTTTCTGTGTGTGTGTATCTATGCCCCCACACACATCTTACCCTAATATAATAATTACTAAGAGAACTCTTGATAATAATAATAATTATTAAATTATTAAAATCCTTCCATCCATTTATACATATCAATATATAAAGAATTAACATTCTGCCTCAGTTCTTCAGAAAGGGTAAAACAGTCTTTTCGGAACATTACGTTTCTCCATTAACTGTGTGTTTTCACGACAGTTTTAGTGTGTAATTAGATAAGTAAAGTTTATTTAGTATAGCACTTTTCCCAGAGCAAAGTCACAAAGTGCTTCACATGAATAAAATAACACCATAAATGGAGTAATAAACAATAACTGCATGCATTAAAAGACAATTAAAATGCAGGGTTTCAACTATAAGGCGCCAGGTGAGACAAAGGCCTATGGGTATTCACTTGTCTTTTGAAAGGCTTTAAGAGAGGCTTGGGAAGTAACGGCTTTTTTCTTAAGACTAAAGTCTGAAGACAGAGAGAGGACGAAGGCTGACAACTTAACGAAGTTAGAGGAGACTTACTGTCCGATGAAATGACAGAAACTCCTGCACCACTGTTCTGGATTTCGTAAAGTTGGGGAGGGATTTCTGAAACAAAAAACCACAACATGAAAAAGTCAGCACAGTGTGTGAAAAACTGAATTCATCAGAAGCGTATAAACGACACCATCAGTGCTGCAAATTAAAGACTTGTCTCCTGAGTTCTGCTGACCAACGATCAGCAGCAGGCGGAGAGGGCCCGTGGAGACTCCTGTGAGAGCCGCTGGTCTGAGGAGGAGCTGGTCGGGCTCCAGGTCTCTGGCAGCCACAGAAAAAAGTGACAAATGATAACAGCTCCTCCACTGTCTGGCAGCAAGCATCTGCCGTTGGGAGCCAAAAGTTATGGGAGCTAGTTATACCTCTGTCAGCAGCATTTACGGAGGCCATCCATAATGAGGCTAACGCTTTTCAAGTGCACAGGATGACAGGAGGCAGGTCTGTATGAGGAGCCAAGGCTGGACGGGCCTGAGTACAGTCATCTGCACGGGGAGCTGACAGCTGGAGGCTGAACCTTTTATCACTGTCAGGGAAACAGTGACACGCCCGGCGAAGATATTTATTAACCGCTTTAATTAGCTCACGCATGTTGGTCCACAGAGCCGTCAATCCATCAAACACAACATGAGTTCGGATTTAAAACATTTGAAACTCCTTCACAAACAAACCAGAGTGAGACGCTACGCTACACATAAAACCACTACGATATATTCAACGTCTGTTTTCCATCTCTTTGAAAAGGGATGGGAGGATGTTGGGGCACGGAGTCTGTCATGTTACGCAGCACTAAGTTGGTGGAGTCTTTGATAAGGATTCAGGCAGCCAATCCTTTCCAAAGTGCAGATCAAAGCCTCTGACTGACTGCTTCAATGCAACCTCTAATATGAGCCTGAAGACACGTTCTCGCCTTGATGTTGTACCACACTGCTTATACATTACAGAGTCAATATAGCAGCACGGCTGATAACACCGTCAACTGTGCTCATTGTGCTTAGCAAATTCAGGCATCCCCCCCCCCCCCCCCCTTCCACCATTTGTGAGAGGGCTGGCTCATATTGTAAACACAAATGGCTTATTCCAATCTAGGTCCAGGCAGCGCTCGTACTGTCAGACGTTCCTCACAGTGGATTGAGGCAAAAAAAAAAAAAATCACAGAGGTGTCAAAAGCGTTTGACGCCTGTTACTAAGCCATGAAGGAAGACAAAAATCAGCCCCATGCAGCTGGATTTATAATTCTGCTTTCCATATGATGTTTGAATATTCCAGTTTTTCACTCAAGCAATTCTCCAGTTTGAAATGTACATTTGTCTTTGATACTTTGTGATCAAGTCTTTAGAGCCAGACTGATGTGGATTACTGCACACCTCTGCCGGGGTCCCCTTGTGAAACTGACCAACCCCCGAAATATGTCTGAAGGTTTTCATCAAGATCCACACATAATTATTTCCGCCCGATCTCACAACGTTAAAGAAATCCAATGCAGACCTGATCTAGATCTACATCAAAATTGGTCATGCCCCACCTCTCCATAAAAATTTGATGGAAATCGGTGGATTTATTCTGAGTAATCCTATTAACGAACAAACAAACAAACAAAAACAAATCTACAAAATGAGAACAACCTACTTGGCAGAGGTAGAAAATTGGCATCATTCCAAAGATGATGATATCAAACCCTTATGATGAAGTTTTATGATTGAACCTTGATATCTTACAGTTTATCCATAAACTATATTGTTAATATCTATAAATACAAGAAACACCAATATAATCAAATATATAGAACTTAAAGATAATATAAGTAAAGTATAAATATAAATGCAAATCTTTTCTGCATTGTATGAAATGCAATTCTGTGAAATAAAAACCTTGTTAATATCCGTGAAATTACCAATTTATAGGCCAACCAATAAATCAGTTAGGCTCTACTTAAAATCTTTCCCTAAAGCTCTCTGTGCTGTAAATTTAAACTTTAAAACTGTACAATTATTATAAACGCCAATACAAATCGGAAATGATCTGTTTCTGTATCACATATCCACGGTTTACATCATCTAGAATGGAAATCATGAAAACTCTGAAGGTGATTAATGTTTCAAAAGAACAGGCACCAATACTGAGGTGTTCTCGCAAATGTAAAAGTGGCACAAAGATAAATCTACATTTGCTGTAAAACTATCTTAAAGCTGCCTTGCATAACCTTGCTGATGCAGAATTGATTCTGATAGAATTTGAGGAGAATAAAGAGTATACGCTTGAATTCACTTACAGGATTCATGCATTTCTTTGACTTACTGTAGAGGGCATTGGTTTCTGAAAGCAGAAACACCGTGGCCTTTAGACAAGGTAGTGAGGGCCCAAAATGAAGACCTATCCAGTGAATAGACCCCCCGCTTAAAATCTCAACTCATCCATCACCTGAGCCGGAGCACTGGCACTTCTTCGAGCACACATGCATGAGCACGGAGAACTGCTGCCACATTTATCATGTCTGTGGCGGACACATCACCGAAATGCAGCAGCTCTCCGAACACTGCACATAGCAGTAAAATAAGTGCATCAAAGAAGGAGATGATACAGTAAATGTTAAAATCATCCAACCAGCCAGAAACCTCTGGACATGGGTCAGGACTGGATCAGAGTCTGATGATGACGATGATGTGGTTTCATACCTTTATTCAAAGACACTTATTTTACACATAAAATGTGCAAAATCAATTCCGTTATTTTAGATAGTGTCTGGTTTTTACAGTTATGAGGGATTTGATGAGCTAAACGTTTGCAGGGCTCCCACAGTTTCCAAATGAGCGTACTTCTGACACTCAACTGTGACAGACATCGAAATCATCCAAATGTACTAGAATGGAACTCAGTCGAGCGCAAACCTCCATCAAATCCCAACAGTCCCAGTATGAAACCACATTCCAATTCATTAGATCTGGATTTGTATGTGGATCTGCACCAAATTGCACACACTCATGAACATCAGTCCCCTAAATTAGGGAATTTTATTCATCAAGATCCATGAATTATTTTCTGAGAAATCAACGACAATGTTGAAAAATGCTCTCACGATGTTTAAGAAAGTTAAAGAAAATCCTTGATCCGTAGAAAATGTTATAGGTTTTATGCCTCATCCTTCCACAAAATTTGATTTCATAGATATTGGTTAAGTAGATTTAGCGTAATCCTGCTCACTAACAACGGTAAAAAGACTTTTACTTTCCTCGACGGATCCAGGATACTCGGGTTAATCTAACGTCAGGACTTCATGGAGCCATGGTAGGTAAGTTGATCGGTCAGATCACAAATTTGATCAAGACATATTTCAAGAACTATTTGGACAAAAACCTAATTGTGGATGATGTTAGTATCAAAGTAATGAACTCTAAGACCTTTGGTGAATACCTCTCCTGTGGTGCATTTAAAGTCACAACATGAATTACCTACATTACCCACAAAATGGATCTGCACAAAACTCTGGACAGATATTCATGGTCCCCGGAGGATGAATCCTCATGACTTTTCAGTCTTTTCCCTCTACCGCCACCTTGAGTTTTTACAGTTGTGATCATGAGTGAAACAACATTGATATCCCTGTCCCTCACCAGGTCTGGGTTCCTCTCCCTGAGCCTCATGATTTGATGTGATTAGCCTCTGTTTCCTCTGACACGCCATCATTTACTCCTCCCTCACCCGTTCTCTGCCTCCGCTCTGACAGATACGACTGCCATTAAATATGTGGCCGGTATCTGCGGGCGATCTAGCCGATAAATGCAACCTTGGGTGTCTTTGCCAATCGCCTCTAACCTTTACAGCGCATTTTACACACACTTTGGTTTAACGTTACATTGGACACTCCGGGGCCGTGCCGAGTAAAGAACATCGGTTCAAGCAATTAACCTTCGCACATATTAAGTATCGCACGCCCCCTTTTGTCTTGAGTGTCTGTAATTAATTTTGCAGTTGATGATTTTACAACTTTGCCCTCTGACACGCTCCATTACCTCCATTCATGGTCACCATGGACATCGCATACCTGTCGAACACGCTGTAACACCTTCAATTAATTTTGATCACAACAAAGAGTGGAAAAAAAACCTTTGATTCATCAAGAGAACCGAAGTTACAACACCAAAAAGACTAGAATGATCTACCTGAGGTTTAAACGCATGCCTAGGTGGACAGTGTGTCACAACTCATCAGGCATCGGATATTTCTGAAGCACAAACAGACCACGCACCAAGGTGACCCTAATTCATGGAGCTCATCAGCGTCCCCTCTGACAGATCTCAGAGCTGCTCTTATCATTTATAGCTGCTGGGACAAGAAGCCTTTCCACCCGTGCATGATTCCACTTGCACATCCAAATCTGGGACATAATGGTTCTCTGCTGCTGCTGCTGCTGCTGCTTCAGTCACTCTGTATGTTGATATTGTCCTCGCCAGGAAAAATGAAATCTGAGGCCTGACAAGACAGACTGACTTTCTCTTTTGTGTAGCAGACAATAAGGAAGTAGTCGCACTACAGAGGGCTGACTACACAATACGAGAACATATAAGGAAGATGAATAACACTACCTGCAGGTATGGGAGTATTTTACTGTCTCAGTCTGTTTCAGAAGAAGAGGAAGGATAAGGTGGATGATACGCACAAGATTAACAACATGCCAGTGAAACCTTTAGCCTGGAAACATGCAACTGTAAAATATCTGAATAATGAAAATGCTTATTGCATGTTTTAGTGCTTATATGGATTTCAAATAGCATATGCTACCCAAGGACAATACTTCAGACAAGGCTCCCCTGGCAATGGTTTGTGACGTATTAAATAAAAAAATCTAAATGTCGAACTTTGCGATCATCAAAACCTGGTGAAGATGAATCTCTTTGATTCAATCGTGAATCACTGTCGCTGCCACTAAAGACCCAAAGGTGAGACGCATTTCCATACTTAGGTAGTAATTCAGACAGGAGTCATAATTTACGGCACGTTTTCCTGTGGTCTGGTCTGCCAAGCCGCGGTGATGAGAAAATATATTTGAGATAAACGACATGTTAACAGAATCATTTCATGGTTCAACACATTCCCTGTGATTTACACCGCCACTGAAGAGCCTTTTAAAAGGTCCCGATTCACACACAAGAGGGCAGAATATCTATTTTGAGTGGGACAGAGATGGAGAAATGTCAGCCAGAGATATACGTCTGATTCTGTTAACATCCTAGTTATCCCCAAAGTCAAAGACACTAACAGATCTGCAGTAATGAAACAGGATTGGACATTGACAAGGGCAAACGCATATGTCCCCTCCTATTATGTCTGCCGATAAGGAAACATGCCTGACAGAAACCACTCATCCAGATCCAGGTTACTTAGGGTTACAATCTCTAAGCTACAATATCTCTCCCCACCCAAATAAATGTTGTTACGTGCATCCCTGAGAAAAACTCATCCCTCTGCATCCTGCTTCTCACCATCCCCTTTCCCTGTAATCATCCTGAATTCTGGTTAAACTGGGGTGCTGATGAAATACTGCACCGGCTCCCATAACTCCTGTCCCACGAGCCGCCCCGCGTTCCTCCCCTGGCTTGGCAGGGAGGAGATAACATTGTGACGGGGAGGAGATGACAGCCTCATCTCAGTGTGAATGGAGCTCATCAACAATGCAAATTGCAATCAGAAGGGCATATCTCCACCTAACTGAGAGATAATTGCGCGATTGTGCTGATAACAAAAGGTCAACCGCGTGCAGCCACTAAGCTCTCAAATGATTATCACACGCACACACCACGTCTCCAGCAGGGAATATTTCTACAGATTAATCACTGAATTGATTTAAAGCAATACAGCAAGACAATATTCTACAGCATTTTTTTTTATGATAAATATTTTTAAACACTGATTATTCAGCAGATGCTTCCTTTCATGTAAGAAATAATGGAAAAATATAAAGATGAAATAGCAACAAAAACCACGGATGAAACCACAGAGATCCAGTTCCAATTTCAAGGAAATAAAAAATAAATGTCAATTTGAAAAAAGCTAATGTCGTTTACCCCTTTATCACCTTTGCAGTCAAATTCAGTTTGTCATTGTCCTCCTCTTACTGAAAGAGATGGAACTGTATGTGTGTGTCCTTGTGTGGGCTGCCTGCAGCTGTGTGGCAGGAGCGCCCCCTGGTGGACTCACCGTGGGATCTTGAAGAGGGCTTTGACTGGATGCATCTCAGCCAGGGGGGGGTCTCCGTCTGCCAGCTCGATGGCGGTGATGCCGAGGGACCACACGTCACAGCGGGCGTCGTAGGAGTAATCATACTGCTGTTCACAGGCTATGACCTGGCAACACATTTCATATTCACCGTCACCGAGTCCAAATATACAGGTTTTCATCAAAGCACGTTCGGAAATGTGCCAGTAAGGTGACATTAGCAGATTTTACCAAAACATTTGGTATGTCAATAAAGCACTTTAATAACACAGCCTTAGAGAGGCCACCTGATCGTTTAAAGAAAGGCTCATAAATCTGAATGTCTCTTCTTCTCTCCTACTGTAAGACAAGAATCTGGCAGAGTTACATGCATCTATATTTATGGACTATTTAAAACACCGAGAGATGGGTCAGTTCACTGGGTCTGGTATGAGCTTCTCCCTCCACAGTCGATAATTATGACAGACACTACGTTCTAAAGCCGAGTTTATTCTAATTGCCCATGAGGTGCCTCTCCCCGCCGACCCAATCACCGCACCTCATTCCTGCCACAGAGTCAGCCGAGGGGCCACAGACTCCCGGGCTATTAACCTTGAGGCGACCTCGAGAGCTGTGCCCATGGAGGGGAATACACAATGACACAGGGGAGAGCCACAGGGAAATAACCCAGGCTCTCCTCCCTCTCTCTTTCCTCTCTTTGTATCACATGAGAACAGACTTTGTTCCATTAAGCTCCGAGACACTGTGGCTATTTCACTGCTGCATTACCAGAGAGGAGCGTTTGCGTTGAGTATAGACTCTGACCTCAGGAGCCATCCAGAACGGAGTGCCCACTGAAGTGTTCCTCCGCAGCCGTGCACTGGTCAGTTGAGCTGAAACACCTGGACAAAAATAAAATAAATTAACATTAAATCAAGTCTAATGATAATCCAGATTTAGATATTAAGTATTTCTATCAATGTGAAATTACTGTGAATAAAAATAGAATTTATAGCAGAGACTAAGCGTTCGAATTAATCAATAAATCCTGGCGTCTAATTTACTATGGCAACCTGCCGAGCAGTAATAATAATGGGCTATAATCATTTCAAATTATGTGGGACAGATTTTTATCAGCATGGGTCCACTTCGTCTCCGCTACACAGAGGACATAAACTTGCCTGGGGGTGACTCAAAGTCATTTGCCATAACAGTTTTCTTTTAATATGCAAAGGATCAAATAATGCAATTTAAATGAGCAATAATAGCCTTGGGTCCAGGCCACAGTCCGTGGAATAACTGGAATAACCACCTCACGGGGTCGTGTGCCTCCACCAAGCAGTTAAGAAAAATGATCCTAATCTCCCCTTCTGCTCCAAAGGTATGACTCTGAAGAATGGTCATATAGTTTTTTTAGAAAACATCATGAAGTTGAAGTTTGATATGTTTTCATCTGCCTTTGTTGGTCTGTTAGTAGGATTGTGCAAAAACTACAGGATGTATTACTACAAAACCTGGTGGAAAGATGTGGTCAATGAAGAACTCATTAAATTTAGCTGTGGATCCAGATAAGGGACAAATCCAGGATCCTATTTTTAGTTTCTTTAAGTTTAAGATAAGACTGATACCCAGGGATTCATTCATGGATCTTAAAAAACAAAAATATCAATCATGTTTAGGGGTCTGATGTTTATGAGGCACTGACAGAGGTATGTGCTCCACTGAGTGACATTCTAGATTCTAGTAAGGATAATTTTATCCTTTTAGATATTTGTCTTAAATTTTGTCATGTGAATTCTTGATTTATGACCAGAATCCTGCTCTGAGGTCAGAGTAACCTTTTCGTTTTGTAACCAAATTCAAATCAGTTCATCCTGGAATTGAACTGGATGTTTGTAGATGTAGTGAATTATGCTCCATGTGTCGACCAAACTCATAAAGAGATGTAGTGCTGAGCGAAGGACTGGAATGCGTGAAGCACTTTAAACGATTAGTCCTGTGCTTGTGTTCCTCTCCCGTGCTGCTGACACTTCCCACAGATCAGTCAAATACAAAAAGATAAGCTCACAATCCACCACAGAGACAAAGATAAATCTGAGAGGCAATACCCAGGCGTTGATAAATTTCATTCTTTCCAACAATCCATAATGTGGTTTAATTGCCATTTTCAAATTACCAAAGTCGACCAGTTTGACTCCCCCCTCGTTCGTCAGGAGGATGTTGTTCCCTTTGACGTCACGGTGGATAATCCGGTTGTTGTGCAAATGCTGGAGACCCTATAAACGAGAGGGCCAGAAAACACAAAGTGCTCAGCATGAATCTCAATCACAATTTGTCATTAGTGAAAATCTGAACATGATGAATCCAAAGTTGAGTAGTGGAAGGAGCGGTTAAGGAGAAGAGACATCCATTACCACCTGCCACACTTCACACGCTGGGAATAAATCCTCAGCACGTTCTTTGCATGTTTGCATCCCGCCTCCTCCCCAGCACCAGCAGCTCTGCAGCGGGCCGTCTTACCAAGAGGGAGCTGCATAAGATGTACGAGATAACGGGCTCCTGCAGACGCTGGCCTCGCATGAGCAGACCTTTGATGAGTTCTGTGACGGAGCCGCCATTGCACAGCTGGGAGGGAGACAGAGGAACTCACAGTGACTCGTCCATCTTTCACAACACTCGAGATTATGATTCATAGGCAGAGCTGGCCCCCCCACACACACACACACAAACCCACAGATGCACACAATGCAGCATCACACTGGCAGCATGATGGCATCAACATTCTACAGATGAGTTGTCGTTGCAAACTGAGGAATACTACTTTAAAGAAAAGGTTTAACTCAAGCTTCCGCGTTTTCTGAGTTTAAAAATGTTTTGGGGTAAAAAAAACAACAACTGTATTTTGAGGTAAGTGAGAATAGCTAAAGGTGCGATGTGCGGTCCTGTAAAAAAGCCACAACATGACTGTCGTTCTATTCAGTTTTTCATTCAAACAAACTGCGTGTATTGTGCGTAGCCCAATTTTTCATAAACTGCTAACTAGTAAACAAAGCATAAACCATGATTTTCAGCTATGGCTGCTTGGGGCAATTAACAACATGTTAATATATCATTATCAATGCAATTCTGAGTTTCTAAAAAATGTCTCAGCCAGGTCTATTTCATCAAAGGCTGTCTCAGTTTTTCTCTCATTATTTTTCATGGCCGTAGCTAGCTAGCTATTTAAGAGGATGAACACCAAACCAGAGTGGTTTGATTAGCTGAACCATAGATGGTATGTAATGGTGGACAACGCATCTACTCTTCCTCCCACTATCCAGAATGAAGCTAGTAAGACCCAGATACTAACTCCGCCATCTTGAACATTTGCTGCCGGACTCTGCACATTAGTGAATGAGTGATGGAGCGATGACCTGTCGATACATGTGCTCGACCAATCACGAGTCAGTCTCAGCTGCTAACACGGAATAACGAATTAAACACAAACTTACAAAACATTTGCACTGGGATAAGAACTACCTAAAAGGTCAGACACCATCTTTGAGAACAATTTATTTAACGTTTGCTTTGACTATTTAGTTTGGTCCGTGTCCCATCCGTTAACATGGAGGAGGCTGGTCTATCTTTATAACAGTCTTTGAGCTGAACGGATATAAGACATGTGGCAGAAAATACTGGCACCAGGAGTCACTTGTGGACAAAACTACACTGCACACCTTTAAAGAAATTATTCGACTCTTGTGGAATCGCATTGAATTTTATATTTGTCAAGAGTAAGGTTACAGCCAGCTATCATTTAATTTAGCTTAACGCAAATAATGGAAATGTGAGGGGGTGTATTTTCCACAATGTAAACCTACCACTTTAGCACCAACACACATTTTAAAAATCCATCAAAATGCTATACTGCAGAGTGCTACGGATCCAAACGCGGGTGCTCTGTGATCCAGAACCTGCAGGAGAAAGACGTAATGGGTGAGCTCACCTCCAGCACCAGCCACAGCTGTCCGCCTGACAGATCGTCTGACTTGTAGAACATGCCGTAAAACTTCACCACATTGGGGTGGTTGGACAGGGACCTCAAGATGTTGTATTCAGCCTCTATCTCCTCATCCACATCCTTTAGACAGCGACAGACAAGACAAGCTGAATTGGATTGTACAATCGCAAGAGATCTACGCAAACACATGTAAACAAACCGTTACAGTGACAACAGTAATAAGATTGAAATATTTCAGGCTGCATTAGATTTCGAAACGCTGCAGAATAACGACAATTGAACAGCTAATGCAAGGGTTGTAAACTCAGACACAGTAGAAACGGGAGGCACTGGGTGCTAATCTATTTCTGGAAGCACTTTTCTATCAAAGTAAATCTCTGAAGGGACGGAAGAGCAACAGTCAGAGAGGCAGAATTCCTCTTCCTGGATGTCTGAGTGATAATGTCAGCAGTCTAATCAGGGAGAGGGATGGAGGAGGAGGCAGCTTCATCTTCATGGGCATCAGGGGAGCCTCCTGGTGGATATCACTGCCAGGATGGAGATTGTTCCATTCACACAAGCACAGGCCCCCTCCAGAGACAGAGTGTCACGAGCACAATGCGCTGCAGATGCAGAGTCTGCGGCGTCCTTATCACGCAGACAAACGAGTGGAGGACACAGCCACTCGGAAAGAGCTACACTTTGTGGTGAGGGTGTGTTGGACGTAACATGACAGGAAATAAATGAAAAGGGGGAGACATTGATGTATTTCACGGAAGCAAGAACAACTGCATCAAGATGGAGAGAAGGGAAAAAGTAACTTACTCTGTTTGTGTGGCTCGCATGCTGAGACAAGTTACATAGTTATAAGGAAAAACACAGAGATTTTAGTCGTTGCCTCTTTCGGGCTTCTGTCACAATATTATAAGTTTTTGTTGTCAGAATAAAGGCTTGTGGGCATTCCTTCCTTCTCCAATACTGATAACAGCAACTTACAGAGAGGAGCAATACACACATGTCACATCAATGAATAATCTAATTTACCAGACAGTCAACTGCACATCAAGTTAAAGTATATTTTAAGTTGATACAGGGACATTTGATCCACAGGAAGTAGTGTAAGGATCCTGACGTAAACAAGCACATGTATTGTGTTAGACTATTAGCTACACATATATGTGAAGGACTACGTGGAGGTATGTGTTTTACTCTGTGCTTTTTTAGGCAAATACACAAATGACTAGATCTAGTTGATTTGACACTTGAAGTCATGTTGCAGTAAGAAGCAACTTCTGCTGAACAACAAGGAACCCACGGCCTTAAAGCAACCCTATGTCACTTTACTGAGCCACAGCGCCCTCTGCAGCCACATATGCTGATACATTCTGTCGGGCTGTGGGTCTGAGCGATTATGATATTATTGTTTTCATGGAGAGAAAAACAAATCTATCGATGTGTTCACTGAACTGAAACACAGCTCAACGGTGGATATTACCCATGATTCCCGGCTCTTTGAACCAGGAGAGCTGCTGCTCTAACAAATGCACCAAACTCTATTTAGAACTTTTAACTGATCTGCAGTTCAGCACTACTTTTGACTCTGGCATTTTAAACTGCGACTATCGGTCAGTTACACACTTCTCACAGTAAATCATACTCATTCACTAAAAATAGAAGAGGAACTGACGTTCAAAGTGAGGAGTGGGAATGAGAGGGGAAAACATTCCTCCTAATCCAAGTCAGTGAATCATAAAAAAATCTTTTTAAAGCTGCTGTTTTTAGGTTAAAACTTTGCCTAATGTTGCTTTAAATTACTGTGTGGTTGAGTTACTGAATGCTCGGATACATTATATTAAATGCAAAGTACTTCTTTAGACTATAACAATAAATACTACGTTGTGACTCCTTCTAAATCATCAGCATGTGTCAGTACCTACCCCATCACAGTTATGGATGGTTCAAACAGTTTAAAGTTATTATTCTGTCGTACAAGGTATACAAATTGTAGCATAAAACTTTCCCCAAAGTAAATAAAGCTTTTTTCCGACTCACATTGATTGGGTCCAGAACTTTCACTGCTGCCTCACTTCCATCCTTCTTGTTGGTCACTCTGTAGACTTTGCCATATGTGCCTTTCCCGATGGTCTCCACGATGTCCCAGTTACCCGACGGATCGCCCAGGCTCTCCAGGCCAATCATGCTGGAACTGTAGGGGTACAGGCCGTACAGCGACCTGCTGGAAGATCAACACAATCTAGAATCAACAGTGACAATTTCAAATCTCACACCAGGACAACAATAATTCCTTGTGAATACTTTTGTTGTGATTATAAAGGTATGTAAATCCCTTTCCAGTTCCTAACACTCTGTCCTACAAGAAGGAGCCACACAGGCTTGAACACTCTCACCTCAAGACAGAGAAACACATAATGTTATACAGAGGGGCAGGTAGTTATAATGGATGAACAGTGGGCAGCCCACAGTGCACACAGGTACATTTGCTCCCAAAAGGCCTCCTCGTTTAGCTCAGTGAAGCGATTACATCTGCCAGGGGAGACACTTAACAGGTTTAAAGCAGAACAAATCAAAGCAGAGACAAAGCTGTAGGTGGAGAGAAACAAGACTCTACTCACATGGCCAAGGTTATTTTCTTCTGACTCATCGGGGTTGAGAAAAAAACTCGCCTAAGGAGTCTCCAGTGACCATAATACAACAACTGTGTAGCAACAGGAAGGGCTTCCTCCGAGAGGCCGGGCAACAAGTGGCATTTCACAGCAGCACTGAATTAGCCCTCTCCACGGGGACCTTGTCACCGCCCGCTAAGAAGTGCAATCTCCTGGAGAGCAATTGGATTGGTCGGAGATTAACTTGACAAGTGGCGTCCTGAATGAGCGGTGAACCGGTAACACACCTCCACACAAACAGTTTTGAAAAATGATTATAACGTAAAGGTGTTTTATAAAATGTCCTCGGCCCTTGACGCGGTTATAAAGACCGATGATCGACCGGATAGAAGAGGCCGACGTCGATCATCAGGCAAGTGATGTTTTCCTGCGCCTGCAAACAACATGCGAGACTAATGATGCAAAGCATTGACTGCCGAAGCAGCCGAAGCCCACTAGCATGATGGACGAGGAGATGATGTTGCCATGTTGGGGCGACACGCATCCTATTTTGGGAAAATGACACGTATTCCAGATAAACATGATGGAGGGTAATGTTTGTGTGCCGCTTGTCATAAACATGTTATGCATCACAGAGGTTGTGCGACCCTGAGGAGGGGAAGGAGAAGTCGTTTTTTTTTTTTTCGAGCTGCAGATTGATGTAAAAGCCGTTGGATGATGTCGAACCCTCAGGAGGTGCAAGCACAGATTCATGAATTGTTGTGCACGCAGGTTGACACTAGATGGATTTACCACTGTTCCCGGGGAGGCGTTCAAACGTGCAGCGCGGAGATACAACAGATATCCTTCACTGTGTCCTTCAAGAAGCAGCCTGTGACAGCACGAGCCAACTATCTCTTATAATTACACTTTTTCACATCACACATTTAAAGTCTCTTTTTGTCTTCCGGTCTGATCATCCATCTTTGACTCTTCTGAAGTTAATCGTCCATCTCAAACCGACCATGAATAATGCATCGCAGCTGCCTTATTAATCAACAAGGTCCAAACCTGTTTACCCATTTATAACTGTCGCTCTGTTTGGTGACATGCACAGTGCGTTGAACACATCACCGCCTGTTGCCAAGGCACCTTCACCAACTTTTCTAACAGATGGATCTTATTCCTCTCCGGCAGCACCACGTACCTCCGATAGAATGTTTGACTGCAACTCTTAAACACAGGTTTAAGTCCCATGTGCAGGCAGATGTGACACATAGTTAAATGCACAACCTACTTGACTGTCTATTATTGTGCAGCTATCTGATTCTGCAAGAGCTTTCAAAGTACAAACCAAGTGTAACATCAGCTTGAACGTCACCAAAGGACTTGAGTTAATAATATAATCTATTGTTTGACCATCAATCATCCAAAACACAAAAAGTACTGCATATACTTAAAAGCAACAAGGTCGCTAAAGCAACAATTTTACGGCAGCCTGTGTACAAATATCTAATGTGCTCACTCACTCATTTGCACCTATTTAATATTAAAACTGGAGTTCAAAGATCAATAGAGCTCAGATCATAAAGCCACAAGTCAAACTTACCTGTTTCTGTGAAAGTGTTTGTTTGTCTCCCGCTCAGCGACGTGCACCGGACTAATTCACGCCAATCTACAGGGATTAATAATTCACCGGTAATCTGCCACCTGATCCCCGGCCCTGTTCAATATTCAAGTGGCAGATGTAGCTACTCATAATGGCCTGCTGATATGAAGCGTGTCGGGTTGCACGCAGGTTACCAGGAAGTTCCTGATAGTTGCTAGGACACGTGATTTGTGTGCCCCCCCCTTTGAACACAGTGTTCTTTACACGTTTGGCTGTCACTAATTGAGAAAACAACTTCTGACATCTTGGTCTCCTGAACTTGAAAAGGATTCAAGAGAGCTGAGCACCACGGCGTCTATAAATTCATGTGTCTGTCCAGAAGTGTGCAGGAAGCACATATCTGCATCTACATAACAGAGCTGACAGGCTGAAGAACCTAACACACTGGATGTTTCTGTTGAAAAAGTCCCAAGGATAATATAACAAGGACAAGAGTCACATCAGCTGGAAAGAGCTACCAGACAAAAACAGCAAATGCAGTTTCTGAAGAAGAAGATTTATAGTGACAGATCTTCTTATTTGCTGAACAGATTTCCTTCTCTAGACCAAGAAGCATTAAAGCAAATGTTTATAAACTGTAGATATATGTAACCTGCAGGGTCACAGATAGAGCATGGGCGTGGGGCAGTGGGGACTACAAACACCACCGTATGGATGAATTGTGAAGCTTTTCTAGCTTTGATGATCACTCAAAGTGCTTTACAGTACTCTTTATCCATTCCCACATTCATAGTGGAATCTATGTGCAGCACCGCTCTACTCACACACTGCTGGTGCAGCCGTAAGGGGCAATTTGGTTTGTGCTCAAGGAGACTGGGGTTAAAACTGTTGAGTTTTCGGTTAGTGGACGACCCGCTTCCTCCCGAGACAGAACCACCCAAATTTATATTTGTATATATTTACATTCAGCCTTATGGGTTTCCATATTTCTGTGTTTTCTGCCAAAGGTGGGTTCTTGTGTATGCATATTCGAGACAGGCTGGGATAAAGATAATATGAACATAGACATTGACTGAATATAAAGATGGACAACACGTCTCCACTTCCTACCACTATCTGTCACGTCCTCCGTGTAAATTGTCAAACCTATGGTGCAGACATACAGAGGAAGTTTTGGCAGAGTGTTAAATAAATACAAAACTCTAACTTTCCCTGAATAGTAGACGCGCTGATCAAGATGGAGGACACACGAGCAGTGGGTTAGAACCGGACACCAGGGTTCCTCGATGGCAGCGCTCAGGTTTCCCTTTGTTTACCATCGTGTGTCAGCGCCTGAAAACGATCGACCGGATCTGCAGTTCAAAATGCTGCTCTGTCCTATGTGGCCCTGTCAAGTAGTTTAAAAAATAAATAATCCAACATCAGTGAAGTAAACATACATACGACTGTAAACTGTGTAAATCCCGGGATGTTAGTGTGTCTATCTGTCGCTTTGGGGTTAAGCTTAGGCTAAACCATGCTCCGAGGTCAGAACGCGGCCCAGGGACCAGACGGGGTCTTTCACACCAGAAAACAACGCAGAGTAAAAGTGAGTAATCTAATTTTCTGCTTCCATCAAACTCGCACAATCCCACCCTCTCTGGTAAAGCCCTCCGGGAACTTGGTAAACCCTTTGGTAAGTCTGCGGAGAGAGGGGAAAAAAACCCCTCTCATGTATAATCCCTTTTAAGGGGATATGAGGAGGCTTTGCAGTAAACCTCCAGGAGCCACGAGTCAGGCCCAAAGCCCTGTGCCCTTGTTGTCACCCTGGATGACCAAAGTCTCACACGTCCAGACACCAACACATCTTTCCAACGTTAAGGCCTTTAAATCACATCTGTGCATCCACAACATTTTCTAACCAAATCTAACTCAGACTGAATCAACTCACTGAACAAAGAGACAACACTGTGATCAGTGTGATGACTCAGCAAACCTTAACCACAGACTTAAAGTAATCATAGCTGTTTTCATAACGCCTGTGATGTGATGCAGTGCAGTACTCCTGCTTAGGCACAACACAGCTACATATCACAGGTTATAAATAAAGGTTTGAGATAATTCATTGCATGTGGGTGTTTGTCATTTTTATTCTGCACAAACAGTAGACAAAACCAAAAGCCAAAGCTTAATAACAGCAGAGATTGACCGTCACTTTTATTTACCAAAGATCTACAAGCTCGTGCAAAAACATCAAATAAAGTACTATTCATATTTTGTCATCCACTCCCAGATAAAAATGATATCCTTAAAAACATAAACAACGAACTTTTAAGAATATATCCAACGTTAGCCAACATTATATCATAAGACTGGATCTGCAAAATGCTTGTGTAGATGAATAGGTGAAACTGTAGCCGACTTCAGAATCAGTTTTAAAAACAAAGAAATACTTAAATTACCAAACATCGAATAAATAACTTTCTATATTTTGACATCCACTCCCAGATAAAACGATATCATATTGGGGCTCCTGCAGAACTGAGGTCCAACATGAAGTCTATTTTAACCTTATAATAAAAACCTGTTCCATTAATGCTCACCTATTGGACCTCTGAGGTCTGTCAGTGCTAATGATGATGCATTTATGTGATTTGGATGTCTTACCTCTTAACACCTCTGTAAACTCCAATGAAAAGATTAACACCACCATATGAAGGAGCCTATTTTCTACAATGTAAAATAATTAAGCCCAGTGGCATTAGAAGAAAACCCATCTGCACCTGATGTGACCTTGAAGATGTGTTAGTGTGTGTATTGTGAGTCCTACCTTGACAAAGCTGCCCCCGTGTTTCCATCTCTAAAATCTGCAAAACATGGGAAAGTGTGTGAGACCTCAGCTGATCCCTGCACCCTCCTGAGTCCATCTTTAGACGCGTCAACATATCCCATCACCGGGGACAGTTTACACTGGACTCACTGCTCTGACCTAAACCAACAGTTCTCTACGTGCAACTTACCCATGTCCACAGAAACATCCCCGAACTGATTTCCCTGTTTACTCAGAGCAGGACTTGAATAATTCACGGACACCCGAGCCTGTTTGTTCAGCCGGACCGGAAGCTGTGATCTCACCTGCATCACCTCATGCACACACAGAGGTTTGTTCCCGTTTCTGCTCCGGCTCCAGATACTGACCTGGATCTGGAGGAAGTGAGGACAGGTCCAGTGAAGCTCTCCCCAGCTCCAGCATCTCTCTGCAGCAAACCCGTCCCAAAGTCCTGGTGATTTTACCCAGAGAAAATTCCTCTGCGGCTCCATAGTGCTGACTGTTTTCTCTTTGTCTAACAGGCAGAAAACCAGAGGCTTTGTGTGGCCTCCCGTCATTAACCAGGGGGCCTCCCTTGTTTATGAAAGTTCAACCCAGTTACCCTGGAAGAAAAAAGCTCAGTCACATGGTAACTGAAGTCCAACACACACTATCTGGAATAACGTGAATAGCAGTTTCAAGGAATCAACCAAATACGTCCTGTGTAGTCATTACTACTTGAAAAAACTTTTAGGAGCAGGCATTTCAGTGGTCTCAAGAGTCTACTGCACAGAAGACTATTAGGGCAGGGGTTTGGAAATAAATAGGAAGATTTTTTTTTCATTTACAGCATGTTTTGAAATGTTTTTATTCTTCTTATTACGAAGATAAAGTTCAAAGATCGACAAAAGGTTTGTCACAAAAGATTGTTTTTTATTTTAAACAGAGAACAAAGCTGAAATGTCGAGAACAATCTAAAAAAAATTGGGTATTGAGATTGAATTAAATCAAGTCTTAATAAATCAGTTATTTGTAAAGCCTATCATGTCAAGTGTTTAACATTGTAATTGTTGCTCAACATTCCGACTTAATTTATAAAATACTAAAATATATTTCCCTCTGTAAAAAGAAAAATAAATATTGGCGCTAATCTTTTTCTGAGGTCTGACCCTAATAATCGTTTACTCAGCTTGCGACATTTTAAAAACATGTACAAACTTTTAACACAAACTGTTTTTATGTACAAAGTCACATTACATGTTGCCACGGTCACAGGATGTGCTCTGGAAGCCAAATCTATAGTGTCTTGAAATCATGTCCTGTTGTCCGTTAACATTTATACCTACTACAAGTGACTCTTTTAAAGAGTATTATACTTATAAATACTACCACATGAGAGCACTAATACTAAAATAGAAAAATACAATCTGGTAAATATAGTCGGCAGGATCATTTAAATGACAATTCAAAGACAGGAAAAGAAAAGGAGAAGAATCTGTGTGTTTACATTTTATTCACATATGTTACATTTGCATTAAATGTCCAAGTCACACTTTCTGAACAAACTCAGAAAGTTTGAGTCAGCACCTACAGTAATATACTGTATTCTCTCTTCATTCATACAGGAGAACACACAAGAGCTTTCAGTTACTTTTTACCCCCCCCTCCCCCCTGTTACTCATTGGCTATTTTGGTTGCGGTCATTACAGAGTTGGTACTGCAGAACACAGAAGGGAGGAGAAACACAGTAAACAGAAAAAGCAGCATGCATGAATTCAAGAGGAAGGTTTTCAGGTGTTAGCTTGTTCCTTTAAAATTCCTTGATGCAGCATAATGTGGCCCAGCATTTCATAGAGAGAAAAGAACAAAAACATCAGGGATATAAGCAGTTTGTGCCGCTTATCACTCAGAGGAAAATTTTTATTTTGCAGGCACTGGATAAATCTCCTCCCCTCCAGAAAAAAACAACGGATGATAATCAGAAAAAAAAGCAGCTAAGACACTTGAATAATTGTGGTGTAAAGGATGTCATGCACAGTGTAGACCAGATACTCAAGTTTGATGATCTTTTAAAGTTGGAATGCAACTATAAATCACAACTACATGATGGTTATCACAGTAAATGCTCTGAACTGCAGTTTTGACTCGACAATTAAAAAAAGCATCAAAAGGAGAAAAAACTAATTCTGACAGCACAGACACACGAGGAGTTTCGACTTTTCTTGGCAAAAGCAACTTAGATTCCATCGAGTTTTAAATCTTCAGAGAAAACTTTTGATGAAACTGATATAACGTTTCATTTCTCATGTGGAGTTCAGCTCTGCCAGTGCAGCAGGACACCCAATCAAAATGTATGTGACCTCGATTCTGGGGGTTTGAATTCAGGGTTTCTGTGGAGCAGGGACAGCGAGTTTAGCTCAAAGACTGTATATAAAGATGGACGACATGATATATCCCCAAAGTGGAGCTAAATGATCTTGATCACCCCCTAGTGGCCGGCTGATGTATAGGTAATAAAACCTGCCACCTCCATGTTAGCAGATGGGAAAATGGATAAAACATCCTATCCCTGTCTAGGATATTTAAGCTTAATTTTTGTTCAACGTGGAGGAAGTGGAGACACGTCTACCATCTTTATGTACAGTCGATGGTTTAGCCATTTAAAGAGTTGGCATTGGAGTTGATTCTTCAGAACTATCCAGACACAAAGAGAGCAGATGGGGCAGGACTAGGTTAAGTGAAGAGAGGAATCTTGAAAGAAAGCGACCGCAAACCTCCATAAACATTAAAGTGAGTTGGAGTCAACGTTCCCAGCCATCTGCTGTAAACCCAAAGCACAACCTTAGAAAAAAAAAAAAAATTCTTCACAAAAGTTAAAATCACTTACTTGAACAATGAGCAGCAGCATTTATTTAAATATCTAAAACTTATTTTTTTAAACAGCAAAAACTGAAAAAAAAAAGAATTCCTGAGGATGGATTGCAACAAGACCCATTAAAAAGAAAAACAAAAGAGTCTTTGCTCGTTTGCAAAAAAAAACTCTAGTGTGTTGATGGGTGGACTTGTCCTGCCGAGACACTGAGTGCAAAAACATCGCTACACTCATCAGGAGCTTGAAACTCATGCCAGTACAGCAGAGCACGTTTTGATAAATAAAAGGGATATGCATCAACATCAGACATTTTGAAAAAAAAAGTTTTCAAACTTTGCAGGGACTTCCAGCACTCTCTACCGTATGTCGTTTTGAACCCAGATAAATATGCAAGGCTTCAAAAGCCTGCTCCAAACCAATTTCAAATTTGGGCAAAGTTGTGCTTGCTTTACTTAGATCTCACCAATTTATTTATTTTCCCCTGTTGAAAACCACACAATAAATCACTTAAACACACACACGTGTTAATCTTTAGACATGATTGTACACCAAACTTCACATAAACCAAGGCTGTGGCAGCAAAAACCCTCACCGCAAGTTTGTGTTCATCACGTTTAAAAGTCCCAAATATTTTTGATCGAGACAGACGCATGAGCCAGACAAAACAAAAATCCTTCTCCGTTCACGGGTTGCGGTCTTCTCCGGACTGTGGAAGATCTTAGAGTCCATTATAGTGAGGCCCCCAACGCTTATTGATGTGATCAAAGGTGTGTGATACCCACTGGTGCTCCAACACTCGATACCTCTCCTCACATAAGAAGAGAGGCTTGCCACGGCTGGAGAAAAAAGGCCAGAGGGGAAAACAAGAGTGAGAAATGTGTTTTCACTGCAGCAACAGGTTTAAAAAAAGGAAAAGAAAAAGCTGTGTCCTAAATCCATGCTGGATAGAAACCATAGGGGGTTTTGAGGACGTTGTGTGTTTTTACTACAGAAACATCAGCATGCACACTGATATGTCATATTACTTATAATATAATATTTTTATTACTTGCTATACTTATTTCTAAGTTTGCTGTAGTGCACCATTGTCCACGTCAGGGAATAGTTCAAACTAATTTTACTTTCTCGAAAGTTGCGGGAACACTATATGGGCGTTAGTATTGGTAAATACTGAACATAGGTACGATGAACACAGTATATGTGTATTTATACGTTTTAACAGTTAAAAGCTCACTGCACTATGTCATGTCTGTAATGGCTGCATGTGATGTTTCATACCGTAAATCCCGGTCCTCCTCTCCGTGAGCATCGAGGTACACGGAACCCCACAGGCAGAACCGGTGTCCCCGGATGATGATGATGACTGAGGCGTTTATCAGTAGAAAGATGCCTGTAGCTGCGCCACAATGCTGCGAGTGCTACAAATGACAAGCAACACGTGAATTTCACACGGATCGTAACACTGCCAAAAAGCTGCGATATATTATATACAGTCATTAACAGTTTGGCCCTGAGTTTGAGTCACTTACCAAAACACATTCACAAATCCCCTGCTGTTTGCAACACACGCCTTTGAGACAGACGAAGGCGCCGCACACGAGGCAGAGTGCAGGGTCCTTTGGCACCTTCTTGCAGGCAGTGCAGGCCTTCCTGTGATAGTACTGGAAGATGATATTGTAGTTGTCAGGTAGCTGCAAAAGGCGAGGGGACGCCCACTGAGGATCCTGATCAAGCAACGTCTTCAGAGGAAGAGAAAGGCAAGAGTCAGGCCACAGCTTTGATGTGCACCACAGTCAGTGATGAATTATTCCAAACTAATTATCATAAACCTCTTCAGCTTTAGTCATCAACAAAAATAACAAAATGCTAAATACAGTTTTTTAAATAAGTTGAGGGGGAAATCTGTGTAGTTTAATAAATCTGCCCAGTTTGCCTTCCTAGTTTGTAAGATTTTGTTCAGCTATCAGATGTAATAAATATCACAAAACCTTTTAAATCCAATATAAATTGACATGCAAGGCAATTTCCCCCAAATGTGTAATATCCGAGATGACAGCAGTGCTGAATCACGGGGGTGTTAGACACTGGGTTATTTGTGCAGTCACTCTCCTCAGAGACACAGCTACGGACCTTGTCAACCAAGGTTGGAACTAAAATTCTAAGTGTCAAACACAGTTTTAGTTTCATGAATCATTTACAAAGTGCCAAGTTCAAAATATGTGTTTTGAATTTTGACACTGCAGAGAGTTTGGAAGTCCAAGAAACAAAAAAAAGAATTAACTTCTCATTGAATGCTGATATTTTCCATATAACGTTTATGTTTTGAGTGAAATTCACGCACCACTGACTGCTCAGTCTGCATCTGAGAGAGCCCCTGGACCTCAGCACACCACTGTGTCACCAGGTCGAAGGCGCTGACCGTCCACTCCAGGAACGAGGCACTGTGCACAGTGTTGGAAGACTGAGGGGCCGATGGTAAGAGCCCCACACACGCAGCCAAGGACGAGAACTCCTCCTCCTCCTGACAACACACAAACAAGGAGAGGGGGTCAAACTCATGCCTACTTACATCCCGAAACATAAATACACACAAAAATGAATGCAGAGTACGGGCAGAAGGCTACGTCCATTTCCATTTCTAACATAGAGCATAAATTCGCCTGTAGAATGACACTGATGTTATAACATACCATGCAGCCAGTGAGGTCATCTCCGTAGAGGTGATGCTGCAGGAGGCAGGAGAGGCGGAGGAAAGGCAGGCAGAACTGCTGGAGGCTGAACTCGATGGACTGCGGGGACCACACACTGGAGCTCAGCTGGAAACAATAGCAACACTTGATCAATAACCGGCAAACAGCTCGGTGATAACACTGTGATGTATATCTCCCCCTGGAGATGAGCAGAGATACTAGACCACTGTCTCTCACCGTAATGGCCACATGAGAGAGAGAAAGACACAGAGATCCTGAGGGCGGTTATGTTAGGAAGTGCTAAGGAGTCAGTTTCACGTCTCACCATTGACGTTTCCTCAGCGTTCACCTTGTAGATACTCTTGTCCTTGGAGAGTTCACCGATGGCGTGACTGAGCAGCGCTTCAAAACACCTCTCAGCGTTTGCAGCACTCTGGAGCAGAAAAACAGAATATTCAGAGCAAGTTATCGAACATTAAATGGCAATGATCTTATTTTTAACCGAGTCTGCGATCGTCTCTTTAGTTTCTCAGTGATGTGAAATGAGAAAACAACAGATTCCACTCACTTCTCTCTCTGTTACACCAAAATTAGCCTGTATATGCAGGTTATGTAAACACTGGTGAACCTGCTAAAAGAAATGGTGATTGATGCCTTTCCATTTGCCAGTAGAGGAGTTCTTCTTTCGGTTTTCTTCCCCCGGTGCATCATATTTGAAATCATGAACGCACCGAAAACTGAGAAGCTCTCTGACCTCGCTGTCTTGCTAAATTAGCACATTCACCTCGATGTCTCATTTCCTGAGATGATTGAATCAATTTCCATTGCAGACAAAAGAGATTGTGTCTGCACATAAGGTTTATTCAGTTTTGTTTTGATTATTAATTTCACTTGTAGGCCTTCAGAAATAGGAAAGACATAATAACCATGGACAAAAACACAAAAGAATCAAATTGTTCTGACTTAATCAATCTCTTGTTAGTTTTCAATTGTATGAAGGTCACAAATCATGATACGTCACGCATGTTTCTTCCTGTTCCTCCTCTTTAGTATAAAATCAGATTCCCTGTAGAATATAATGACTTATGCAGAATAAGCACAAGACAATCATTCTTTGCACACAATATAACATCTGATAAGTGGTAGAGACATTACTGAATGTATGTTCGGATAAAAATTCAACTGGTTTGGCGTATTTTATAAAGAGGAAAAGCTGAGAGCATTTATCAAGCTGAAGGTGATAGAATATAAAACAGCAGTCTTATCTCGCCTGCCGTCCCTTGTCATAGATTTATAGAGGAGGAATTTCTAATCCATGGATTTCTTCCCTCCAGGCTCTGATCTTTGCTAAGACTTTATCTATTCTAACAACCTCAATTTAATTACAACGACGTTCTACCAAATATGGATGCTGTTCTCGTCGTGGATTTGAAATCCATCCTAACGGCAGCCCGTGAATTCCCGCATTACTGTTTAATGACAGCGTAGTAAGACGATAGGAATCCAGGCCCCCATTATGAATAGAAACACCCTGCAGGAAGACACTTTCAGCTATTTGTCATTTGACATTCAAGGCAGTCGCTCGCTAATACAGATTTAATAGACTGAGGACAAATAGCCAATTAATGCAACACTCTCCAGTAATCACACTTTTCCAGATAATGAAGATCGATACTGTCGACTGTGGTAAGCATATAAATGAAATCGGAAAGGGCTTAATTCATCTCAATACTTAGTCACAAACAATGATTTACTGAGGTTGTGGACGTACTGGGGTTCCAGGGAAGTGTTCAACGAGCAAAGAATACATGTGGACTGACAACATATTCCTGTGTAGGCCTGAAACTGCACTGAGAGCAGAATTCTGTAATGGTTTCCCTACACAACATTTTGACATTTTTTATGAGGAAGGAAAAGCAACAAGTGAGTTAGATATAACTAATACACACAATGTGTAAAGTGTCGATTAATGTAAATGTAACTTCTCTTTGTTTACGAGGAAACTCCACAGGGTACCTCTCTGTACGCTTAATTAATTATAAGGCTACAGAGATTCATTGACTACAGAGGCAAAGCACAAAATAAGCCAAGGCAAACCAACAAAATCAGCAAAAATAAAAAAGTAGAAAGAAAAGAAACGAAAAAAAGAATCAAGAATAATTATTAAAACTTTTTAAGTATTTAACTTGCCCTGACCCTGTTTATAGCACTTAAAGCTCTGAGCATTGCAGAGCAGACAAAATAAATTGTCAACCTACACTGAAGGAGGTCAAATTAGCATGCGATGGTGAATAATGTCTCAGAGTCGTGTCAATTGATTTGGCTTCTACCTTCTTGAGTGCTCCAGACGTGCTCCAGGCCTGCCTCTCCTCTGGGCTGAACTTGGTCGACAGAGCGGTCAGAGCCTGGATGAACTGCAGGTTGTACAGCATCTTCACCACACAGGTAAAGTGTTCTACGAGAGATGAGAGAAGGTGACACAGTGAGCATGTGTGATCTTGACTTTAGAAGAAAAGAGCATTAAAAAGTGCTCTTTGAAGGAGGTTGGACCTCATTCACAAGGGCTTTGTGCTCATTTCCGCTGCATTGTATGGAGAGCCCGACTGAACAGTGTGCAGGATAATTACCAGAGCATGTCAGGTGGAAAATGAAGCCTGAAAGACATTTAGATTTTGTACGGAAAAGAACATCAGAGAGTGGTGTTGGGTTTCTTCCACAGCAAAGTGGTTGTGTTGGTCACTGTGACATGAGTCAGTACACACAAGAAAACAGAATTCAAAGAAGGTCATACCTTTTAACCAACAAGTGCACTCAGGACCAATCATGTCTGTCCCTTTCTATTGCTCACTTTAGACAAATCAAGAGGCTTTTTAAGATGTAGTTATTTTTTGCTTTAAGCATATTCATTCAGCACACTACTTCTTCATTAATGTGCCTCTTATCCTGTTATTCAAAATAAACACTAAAAATGTATTCTCTTTTAATGTTTTTTGCAAGAGCCAAACCAATATGGGTTTTGGAGGGAGATGCCAATATCGAGATTTGGTCTAACAAAATATTAACAAAAAACAATTTATGAAACCAAACAACATTTTATTATAATGTTATAATTATATACAATTTCCATCGAAGGCTTCTTTCCACTAAATCCATCTTGGTTGTGCTGCAAAAGTCCTCCCTGTCCCTGCCAGCGGTCAACCCAATTCACTCATCAATGAGATGATCTGCCTGCTGCGACTCTTATCCCATTAAATGTGACTTTAGTGTGTCAGGCCAGGTCTTTGGGGACCCCCCCCTTACGTTTTGTTGTAAAGCTCTAAGATGGAAGAAATGCAGCGACAAGTCAAAGATAAGGGGCAGATGAAATTGCAGCCCTCCCATCTCTGAAGCTCACAGTCAAAACAGCAACAACAGGAGCATCGATAAGAGATGTGAAATGCTTCTGTCCTGCACTCAGCCCTGATTACGCCTGATAATGGAGTTGTCCTTGTGGAGCAGCCGCTGAGCGACTCCCTGCTCTCTTGTGGTGTCATGATACAGACAGAGGGGACCGTATACCTTTTCGCAGAGGCTGTGGCATCGTAAGCACAAAGATGATCAGGAGGGAAGGGACGTCTCGAAACAGCATGGGTACCTCGGGTCTCTCTTCATCGAAGCTGCTGTGAAAAAGAACAGAAGAGCTTTTTATTACAGTGCATTTATATGCAAATTCAAATGAAGATAATTGCCATCAGATTAATGCGATAGCAATTTAGCATTCTGGTTTTATGACTGAATTTATCTTTCAATAAAAGTACATTTTCCCTTCATTGAATGACAAAAATATGGACAAGAATAGGCAGTCTGAAATTTTCAGTTTTATTTAATTTAAGCAGACACTCATTCATGTCCTGGTGTCTAACACATTACGTATGTCTTAAATCTTGACCGCATGTAAGAACGTTTTATTTAATGTACAAATTATTTCTGTTGTCAGTTGTCCTTGTACCAGTTGGTGAGAGACGAGTTTTAACAACCTTTCCTCCCTGTTAACGCTGTAAGACAGCTTTTCGACCTGTTACTACTAAAGTGCCCACAGCCATACAGTATTCTCGGAGGAGCCATTAGGTGTGTAAAAATACTTTGTCTGGGTTTGAGGAGGGAGCACTGTCAATGCCATCCTGAGGCGGTCAACCTGATCTAGCCCAGTTAAATAGGACAGAGTGATGTTTCCACATAATGAATAAAAAAAACCCACTGTTTTTGGCCTGTTTTTATTAGAGAAACTTAAGAGGAACGTATGCAAGTATAGTGTGTATTCAGTAGTCGAACCGGGGTTGAAAGCTCTGTCCTCTATTGCTTTCCTCCGATGCACAGTGGAATTAACTGGTGAGTGCTCTGGTAATGGAAGGTATTATTCTTTAAGTGCAGTTCCTCTTTTTCGAAACCCCTGAGGCCTTTCAATAGTCGAGTGGAGATTGGAACCTCGTTGAATTGTCAACAGAGGAGAAGACATGTAAATGGAGACGGCACGCAATATGAATATGTAACTAGGGCTTAGAGACGTTGAGGTGGAGACACAGGGAGTGGGCCTTTTAAAAGACCCTTATTTGTTAAGCAAATTTGAAACTATATACACAGCAAGACCTGTGCTCCGATAGCTTTTTTTAAAAACCTTTTTTAAAATACTGCTGCTTTGACCTGGGTTTTAAAGTTAGGGCTTATCAAACACTCAGATAAACAGGGATCAGCATGCTGGTATGGTGCTGTTGTTCTCCTTACAGTGTATTTGACAGGGTCGTTTTTGTTCTCTGTAGAGTGCCCGGTAATTTGCCAGATGCAGCAATTATTGGTATCTATGGAAACCACGCGGGGTCCCTTTTTATGTTTTTAGCTCGTCTTTGTGTGGAAGAAAAAGGCTGTTGGGGGCAGGAGGACATGGAGGCGTAAAGAGAGAGCACAAAGTGGTTCTTTGATTGCATGTTTATGAGAGAGCGGAAAAGTGGCAGAAAAAGTAGCGACTGGGGAGTATGTGACGCGTGCGATCAGATTTATCGATGTACTGTTTGCGGCGCTGCTTAGAGAGAGAGTAACTCACTCTGCCTCTTTGCTTTGTGTAATCTGAGTCAGCTTAGTCCAGGGGTTATAGGCTGAATCAATGCTGTAGAGACGCATGTGCATGGCCAGCACATGGAACAGCTGATCTGTAAAGGAGGAGGGGGGGGGAAACAGAACACATCATTGTTACGTTCTCACAAAGCTCTGACAGGCACAACACCAGTGTGTGTCTGTTTATCTCAGTGCCCATTGTCACAACCCAGCAGCAGCAACCAGTGCAGATGAGAAGGATGAAAGGGGATGACTTGAAGTGACTGCAGGCTAATGGTTTGACTCAGATAAAACCAGTCCAAGTCAGGTGGACGCACTGTGGTTCCTCGATAGCCTCGAGCGAGTGTTTGGTCAGGTCACACCTGTTCGCTGTGAAACTAATGGTACATGAGCAGAGACCCCCTGTGCACGCACAATCTCTGTGGTACACACTAGCTTTTAATAGCAGGACATTTCAGAGCCTCTAAAGTCTTTGCCCAGATCAAGCCTGTACTATAAAAGGTGGAAGCCACAAATGCATGACATTATAGCTGACTGGATCTGCGTGAAAGGCAAGAACTAATTTTAAATGTATTGTATCCAAAGTAAAAAAAAAAAATTGTCTCGTCTTTCTTATTGGTCCCGGAATAAATTAACCTACTTTTACTAACTGTGAAATCAGAAGGTCTCTTAAAACCAGTAATTAAAATTGTGTAAGAGAAACCGATTAAAAAGCGTATTTGAAATCAGTGCCGCTAAACCAATCACTTCCTTTTGTTCTCATCTTAAGGTGAATGTAACAACTTTCTGTTCAACCTAAACCTTTTTCCATTGAGAAACAATAATCCTATTTGATTTTGTTTTACATGGAATTATGATACTGTAATGCAGTGCATCCAATAATCAGCTCTGCAATTTGACTCATACGGGAATCGTCAATATCTGGAGCAACACTGCCCTCCGCAGGGTGACGTGGACACAGCAGTTAGAAAGGAAAACGTGTCTGTTCCAGTCGCTGGTTACATCTCATTTGTCTTCACTGTGGCATCGTTTCCTCTCTTCCCTCACCTCTTGCAAGGAATTAACCTGGGAGCGGCAAGGGTAGGAAGGCAGGAAGGTAAATGAGAAATAGACGAGGGGAGATTAATATCATGGTAGTAATTTCCAGCTACTGACATTAAACTCCAAAATGTATACAGCTTCAGTTCCAAGATCTAATCAGTTGTTTAATAATACAATATTTTGTAGTATTACAGTACTACAGAACACCCCATCTCACAATGTTAAAGAAGCATAAGCTCCTAGGCTGAGGTAACAATAAAGCATGTTATTCCGCTTCCCACGCTACTGAGACACACGGGAAAGAGGGGACAGTGGGAGTTGAAGCATTTCCAGTGTAATGGGATGTGTCCTTTTTGCCCGACAAATTTAACTGTCCTCTACGATGAAATGAGTAAAGACATAAGAAACTTCACATGTAAATGACTGCACTTTCATGCTACTTGCCTGGTTTATGAAAGGTGTCACCGCCAACTAATCTTTCTATAGTCTGATCCACCTGATTGGACAACATGCTTAACTGTAGGCACCTCACTCTGTTATATATATATAATAATGTTTCTTCTGTTTCCCATGTTCTAACTCTTGATGAGGGGAAATTTATATTTCTGTATTGCCAATGTCTTTCATCATTTGACATACATTTTGGTCAACCACACACGGTTTAGAAAATGGACCTTATTCACAGAAGAGGTTTTGATCTGTGGATTGACTTTTCATGGCAGAGTGACAAGTCGTCTTGGTGCATATGATGATACAGTGTTCTACGTACAAAGCTCAGTTCATCCGGGAGAAATCAGTGAAGAAATTCCCAAACGGAGTTCTTGAGATAAAGGGTTCACAAGAATCGGACAGGTGGACCACCCAATAACACCTTCCATCACTGGTTGTCGCTGGCACAGAGGCATAGAGCTGAGGTGAGTGAAATGCAGCAGTCAACACCCTCCCAAGTCTGCACAACTGAGGTCAATGGGATCCGCCTTTAAACTCCCTGTACAGTAACAGCCACACAGTCACCGAAATTAATTCAAATATTTGCAGTTAAATAAACCAAGGACAGTCTATTTTGAGTCCGGACTCTGGAGCCGATTTCGCCCATTTCAGTGGAATTGCGGACAGCTCGTCTCTGAGGTCCATCATATCCTCATCAGCTGAACAGAAGAAGTGCCTGCTGGGAAACAGGCTTAGGAACCCCTTGGGCTCTCACAGTTAGCACACCTCTGCCTTTTTCCTTCAGATCCATTTCCCAAAGAAGAACGAACAGTAATGTACTGCAACTGAGTAAATTTGGCTGTCAGTGCGGCTACATGGTTAATGTAGCTCATAAATGGCAAACCTCTAGTGTGAAATCTCTTTTCAGCCACTCAAGGATGACAGGCCATTTCACTGCAGCCGCCGCAACTTTGATAGAATAATTAAAGAAATAGGAAATGGGACGGAGTGTGAACAGGAAACTTTGACAGCTAATAGGTATATATGACTTTGTCTCGCAACATAGGGTCATTCATTCACAAATGCTCGAACAATTCATAAAAATTTTAGATTTTGATCCGTAATCAATGTGATAAATATTAGTAGTGATTGATGTTTAGCTTTGATCACCATTTTCATCAGTTGTGACACGGTCGACAAAAACATTTGACCCATTTGTCTGCTTCATTTACCCTGACTGCCCCGAACAGTTCACCTGCAACAGTCTCTGTCGTTGCATGCCATTGCTAATCACCCCTGAGTGTTTTTCTTTTTTTCTTTTCATGGTTCATTGCAGTAACATTGAAGAATGGGTTTGACTACAATTCACACAAACCTCCCCTTACAAATGACAACCACCATTTCATTGAAAAAAAAAATATAAAAAAAATAAACTATGGCAACACAAAAACACTATAATCGATTACACAATAAGAAATTAATCAAGTCTTATTTAGCACCTACCATTATTATTTCAAAATAGACCAGACATACAGTTTATGAATATTATTAGGAAAAGGGAATTGGTCGCTCGGTTTACTAAATGTCTTTCTATTGTAATTATATTATTATCAGTCAGTACTGGAAACGATTCATTCTAATGTTGCATGTGCAGTGTTGATGATATCTAAAATGTGACGTAAAAATTTATACAGGATCCATAAAATGATCCATAAAAACCTAATTTTTCATCCTTGTAATTAATGATCCCATAAGTGGAGCAATATCAGGCTTATGGCTCTCCAACTGACATAACATATCACACTCACCATACACAGATTTAAAGGAGACATTATATGAGATATAAAAGTTGAGGAGGTCTTAAAGTACTTACTGAGACATGAGCGTTTGGCAGCTGCACTGGCTCCTCCAGAGCACAGGTTTCCTCCCCGATGCACAAGCTCCAACTCCAGGTTGGTCCTGAGGAGACAGAGCCTGAGCATCAGTGGACAGCAGGTACACATGTGAAAAGACACAAACACTACACAAAACCCTTAAAAGTAAACTACTCCGAAATGTGACAATTTTCCATGGACACTGCACAGCTGACCATTTCAACGAGTTTATTACTCCTGCTTTTAAAGAGGCAAAACATTTCCATTTATTTATATTGCATATCCGTTACATGTATATTTACATTAAATCTCAAAGAGCAAACATTAGAATCTGCATTCACCCCAGACAGAAACCACGGACATAGAAATATAAGAGAAGTCTCTCCAACTGAAGATCTTATTTCTACTTGCCATAACCTGTTAACCTCCTTTCAATCTAGCTGTAATAAATTTGCCAAGCAAACAGTTTAATGGCCACACAACAGACAATCAATCAGTTAATCTAGATATCCTCTATCCTGTCCTTTTCTCATCTGTGGTTTGGGTCCAAGTTTGCTTTGTCTACTCTGTGTTCTCAATCATTGTGTTGTGTCTCACTCATTTACCTCTGGCTTATTCATCAGTATAAACTAATCCTGCTCAGTCATGCCACCAGTCAAATTATTGTAGGGGCAAATACATTTTAACTGGTTTTCCATTGGCTAAAATCGTACAGTTTTACACAACACACAGTTTCTCATGTTATGCCTGCACATAGATGCAGTGAAGTAGGAAGCAGCTATTGAATTAAATGAACACACAAGTCGGCCCAAGTGTGAACGCAGGAAGGTATTAAAGAGTTTTTGAAAATATATACATTTTAGGAATTTATCATCTGTTCGAGTACTGAATTTATGAGGCACGACTTACAGGGAAGATTTGCCTTTTGTATTCATTTTCACTTTCATTGTATTGATTGAGGGTTTAAGGATAGAGAGCCATATGCTGTGCATATTGTAAAAGCCCCTTGGGAGAAATTTGTGATATTGGCCAATACAAAACACAATTGACTGGTCTCTAAAGGCTAACGTGGGGGAGACACACAAACAAATTCCTACATCTTGGGAGCAGTATTTCTTTCAAACCAGCCATAAAAGCAGATTGTACTCTTTTTGGGAAAGGTAGTGTGGGCACTGGTATTAATGGTGCTGAGTGAGTATCATCATATTCAGCTTCTGGTTACGTGGCCTGCGTCTTTTCCAGTTTGATTAGGAAGATGAAAGATGCATTTCTAGTTAAGCCATTTGCCATTTAATGTGCCTGTTTTGAAGCAGCAATTCCGTATCAAATAAGTGACAGCTTTCCAAGACTGATTTTGCACAAGCTGGACCATTAGCATAAAAGCTGTTCCAGCTACGGTTCACTCATAATCCTCAATGTGCATTTCCCATGCAGATCCAAACACATTCTACCCCTGAATTTTAATTCCTCAACAGCAAAACAGTGAAAAAATAAACTAAAAGCTTTAGCAAAGTACATAGATGGCGAAAACAGATAGGAATTACTAAAATGAGACTGATCTTAGCCTGTTTTTATCATGCCACTGGCCATTTCTTTATATGGGCTGGGAAGGTGGGGGCAAATCCTTGGGTTTCCTGGGAGAAAAAGCAATTTCACATAGATAATGCAGCCACGGTGAAGCTCCATCTGGCTTTTGCTGATAAGAGCGCCCCTGTGACAGAGGAATTTTCCACTCCTCAGGCAATTTGCGTTGTTCATTGAACTTCAGAGAGCCAACAGGCACCCAGACGTACTCAGGGGATGTTTCTGTTCAGGGTGGAGGGCTGAGGGAGCAAAGTGTTGGGTGGGGAAAAAGGTCTCAATGGCTACGCTTCAGGGAAGGGCTTTTTTGGAATGGGAGTGGTGTGGACTTAATAGACCCCAAGGTTAACTGGAGGCCGGTCATTTCTCTTACCTGTATCCAATCTGTTGAGAAGATACAAATACACGAGAAAGAGACCAGGTAATTTTCTTCCCCAAGATTACACCTCCGACCAATTCTCCAGAGGATAGACGGAGGGTGACATACAATTAAGATCTCTAGTCAAAAATTTACAGGAACATCGAAGTTGAATAATGTGCATCTTACAAGGCTAGTTCACCCCAAGATGACTCAGGACTAATGAAGAGGACCTGCAGACCATGTCAATGAGCAATCAGCAGAACTGCAACTCAACTAAAATGATCTCTGTCCACACAAGCATTTCAGAGCGTTTTTAATCAAACAGCTCAGTTTTAATCCCTGTCCATATCAACACACCTGAAAAAGTATATCGCTTGCAAGCTTACACAAGAAGCATTTGGTTGTTAGTTGTAGAAAGAGCTAGATGAAAAACTAGATGCACCAATGGCGAAAAGTAGGTCCAGTTGTATCAGTGCTAACGGCTGCTTTTGAATTCTGCACTTTACAGAGACAACAGGGTCAGCATCGCTTGTAATTGATTATCCACGTTGCGTTCCACACTGGTAGTTGAGGCTGAAGCCAAGTTGTTTTCCTCCGGAAGAAAGTTATGTGATAAGAGTCTGATGAATCAGTGAAGGCTAGGAATCAGCAAATTGGTTTGAGTGTTGAGGTCATCATTTCCAAACATCTCAGTTTCTGCCCGTTCAGACAGCAACGCAGCCCCAGAGTTTTTGAAACTCTATTAGGACCTGCAGCTCGTCCAAACTTCTCCCTGTTAGCAGCTCTAAAAACTCTGTAGTGTGGATGCCAGTCGTATACATAATAAAGGTGCAGCCTTTTTAAACAAACGTGTAGTTGTATTTATGTGGCCAATGCAAGCTTAGAAAAGACCACTGTTCATAAAATTCAGACATAGGACGTGTTATAAATCATACTTAGTTAGATGTCCCATCAATACAACTTCATTGCAGCACATAGCGGCAAAGTTGCTAATGCTGCTTTAAAAAACTCTTGAAAGACTTCCAGAACCAATACTATATAGCAAACAGTCAAATGAGAAATATGAAGAAAACTAATCAAAAGCCTTCACAGCTCTCTGAACAACTGAGAAAAAAGGGAAAATAATCCATAGACTTGCTACAAGTTCTTTGCAACAACTGCAGTATTGAATTTCAGTTCCAGTTTAAGTAAAAAGAAACGTATAAAGTGAAACTGCAGAGGGGACACTTCTGTCTTTCTTCTACAGTGACAATCACTGTTATTCTATAAGAGGGGCTGACCTTCAGAGTCAAGTGGATGAGCGAGTTGGCATTTATTCCTCTGGTCTCAATAGTCAGTGGTGTGTGAATGGGTTTGAGTGCTGCAGACAGAGAGGTCAGTGGCCACACAGAGCAACTTAGAGATAACCTGATAGGACCTAGTCATTGCTCACATTTCCACACACACACACACACACACACACACACACACACACACACACACACACACACACACACACACACACACACACACACACACACACACACACACACACACACACACACACACACACACACACACACACACACACACACACATATATATATACATATAGCAGAAACACAATTTGCCCAGCTGTGTTTTCCAACTCCTCCAGTGAGATGCTGGAAAAGTCCAAGGCCAGTTGTGATACAAGATCCCTTCTGTGCACTCTGGGCTTCTGGGTTCCAGGGTCACCTCCTAGTTGGACGTGTCTAGAATACCTCCATATGTATATTCAGGAGGAATCTAAGCAGATTCCCGCCCAACATTAACCATCTCCATTTAATGCATAGGAGAAAGTACTTTACCCTACTACTAAAAAAAATGCAGAGTTATTGCTTAAGGTGCCGTTTCCTCGTTACCACAACAATCTGTACTAATCTGCATGTTGAGACACTTTGACTCCTCCCCTCGGGACAGTCCCCGATACAGACCCTCACCACACTGCCCAAAAACAAGAAGTCTTACTGAAGAGTTAAATCTGAACACCATATATCAGATGTGATGGAGCTTCCGTCCATGAAAATGACAAACAGATTCAGTGATAAGGTACAAATCCTGTCAAAGATGTGCTGGCTGGGTGGACACACTCCATCATCCATGAAGTATTCTTAGAGTACTGAAGATTATGGTTCTAAAACCACAAAAAAATCTGCAACACTCATACTCGCACTGTATCCCATCTAATCTCCAGGTGACTCTGCTCTTACCTTGCCACCGAGTACATGAAGAGGAAGTCGTTGTCAGGAGAGCCCGCGTGCTTGCCATAGTCCATGTATTTCTTCTGGGTGGTGTTCTTGATGTCTTTGATAACCAACTCCATCTCCTTACTTAAGTTGGACTCCGTCTTTAAAAAATAGGAACAACATGAAGTCAAGATTCTTCTGGAATGAACTTTAGGAATCTAGCCTCAACTCAGAACCTCCACTTATCGATCAAAAGAACTTTCCAGAAATCTGCACAGAATGATGAAATCACAACTTCCTTGAAATGTCATCTAGTGAGAAGCTTTAAGATGGAGGTATTTACCATAAACTCACTGACCCAGTACGTAATAAAAAACAACTCATCTTTCCAAGGCAGCTAGTCATAATTGTGTTTATGATTTATCTTTAATGAAATTTCCTCCATTAGCAGTTTGGACTGCGGTTTATGATAAGTAATGCAATGATTTTTTAGTACACAAACAAGTCCTGATTATATAGTACAGTTCTTATATGCCTCTTGCTTCCAGAAACTATAACTACTACTATTAAGAAGTGAGCAATCGTACATCAAAAAGTTTTTATGGAGTAATCTTGCATCAGGCCAGTACGATTGCTGATGGTTAACAGCAGCTGGACAATTGCAATGGTATTACTAGGTAATCAATTTAATCTCAGAGACAGTATAGTTGAATGGTACTTTAGATATTTCCAATAATTTACATTTAAACCTCCATTGAATACAGTAAAAGCAAAATTTAAATGAAATGTTATTTAACCCATACAATACTAAAACATGCTGTGAACAATTATTAGACTGATCAAGTACCTATATTGTGATTTGTAATAATCTGGATAAAACATGCAAAATCAACTGTGTGGTCCTTAAAGAGTGTTAGTTTACCACTGGATCTAATAAACACTGACACTTTGAGGAAAGCAGGTGCTTGATGAAATAGGAGCTTTTTTCCTGGGAGAATTAACCGTCCTGTTTCATTTACATCAGTGGTCAACACCCCCTGTAATTTTGCGTCAGCTGATTGTTTGTTCTAATTACAATCACTGTCTGTTACCACCAGCTACTGATGACTGTGTTAAAAAAAAGCTGTGTGAAAAATACAGGATACTTTGATGCTTTTAGTGATGAACCCCAGGATTTAATGTAAAACTTACGGGGAAAGGTCCGAGTCTCTCCTGAAGATCTTCTACTTCATTCACAAGCACACACAACTTCTTGTTTGTGGGCGCGTGCCAGGCTCCGCCCTCTGTGCCCCGCCCGGGGCGACAGGGAAGGACACTATTGGCAAACTGCCGACAGAGTGGGCACGTGAATTCACCCTTGTCCACTGAGAAACCCTGGAGCACCTGGTCATTCTGGAAAAAAGAAAAGTAAAAAAGAAAGCTGAATTTGACTAAAACTTACACATTTTAAGAAGCAATTGATACTTTTAATAATAATATTAATAATAATAATACATTTCAGGATTGCAAAATTGCAGAAAATGTCATCTAGTATATTTGGATCATACTGCAATTAAATGTGGAAAATATAAATAAGTGGTGGATTTAGGCCTCAAGTGATTATCAGTAGTTTCTTTACTTTATGTAATGCGACTGCTCCTCGTCAGTTCACCAGAGCTTAAACCTTTAGTATCTGTCTTATCAAAACTTTAAAAAAAAATCAATTAACAATGTTATAAGACAAAGATAAGAAATCAACTTGAGCAAGAAATTATGACTAAAAACTATGGGTGTTGAAAAATGTCTGTGTGAATTGTGTGTCCACTAATCACATAACAAGGTCCAAGATTTTTCTTACCCTCAAAGACTCCATGTAAGACTTGTGGCAATCTATGTGCAAAGTGTGTCCACAGGTCTGGACGTAGACGCCTCCGTCCCAACCTATGGACACAGACTGCAGACAAGAACTCTGCAGAATTCAAAGGCGACAAATGCCATCAATTAGAGAATGCATATAGGTTTGTCTCTGGATGTTTTGCGGTGCTGAATTAGCAAAAAAACTAAAAAATATATATAACAAAGTGAAAATAAAGAGGCATATTTTATTCTGTTGTGTTGTACGAGGTATTTAAATGACAGATTATTTTCTAAATAAACAATGTCGCATTTGATTATATCCAAGGGATAAGTGTAATCATTATAGATGAGTGGTCGGCATCAGGAATTGTAAAAGAGTGCCGTACAATTGTTACTGCGTTTTGCAACATATATTCATTTAGAGGACCATGCAACGTCCTGTAGTTACTTCAGGAGTTTCTTGAGCCAATTTTTATTTGGTGATATTCCATGAAAATCAAGCAGTTATGTTGCATAAATAAAACCATATCTCTAATAGTGTTCTAAGCACATTTTCTCTCTGGTATAAAGTTATTGTTATTATTATGAGCGATACACCCACATCTTTGAAGAACCGTTGCATTAGCGTGAGCTTGACATCATGAGCCACTCCACACGTGTCTGCAGGATAGATGTGCTCTTCGTCGCTCGTCGGTAGCTTCTTAGCCTCTTGGTTTTTGCAGCGATGCCCAAGCACTGGAAGACAATCACAGCAACTTACGATTAATTAACCTTTAGATTTATCTGTTGATTTCTTTTTCTTCTTTTGGCTAACCAAAAATGTAGGCGAACAGTGACTAATGCATCATAATTTATCGAATCACAAAATCACATCTATAAAATGAAATGTATTTTTGCACTGCTCACCAGAAAAAAAGGAAACGAATGATATTTAATTTTCAATGATGTAAAACAGAAGAAAACAACAATTTCCCAATGCAGAAGCTGAACCAATCTAAAGTCTGGCATTTTTGCATGATTAATTATTATTATTATTGATTAACTAATTGTTTAATGAACTACAGATTTCAGCCCAAGACAATATGGTTTGCTATTACTTGGTGTTAACCATAATGAGATGTTCATGCTTTTGTAACACACTGAAATAATAATAACATCACAACATGTGCAGCTTTCAATGACAATGGTTTCAGGTCACTTGAAAGGACAATGACATTGTAAACTATAATGGACCTGCTGTTTTTTGTTTTTTTTACAAGATGTTTTTTGACATTGAGGTCAGAGACTTTTGAACGGTTTTACAAGGTGACTAATTAATAATCAAAAATACCATTTATCTGGATGACAGTGAAGGATCCTCCCTGTCCCAAAAATGGGAAAGAAATTACCTCTTACAAGAGCAGTCTCCATGTACAAGTGAGCAGGGATCAACATGAATGATAAATGAGCCAATTAAAACAAAGCTTAACCTGCCTATTTAACATGTGATTCACAATATGGTGGATCAAATGTGATAGGAATATTTCTGGCAGTCAATGGTGAAATAGAAGGTGATGTTTGTCAAGGGCTCATCCTGTTGATGTGACCTGACCAGGCTGCTTATTGTCAGGTATTTTTAAATTGTAGAAAGAAGATCAGGACAGTTAAATTGGAAGAGGAGGAAGCTGGGAAGTGTAGTACCTGAGGATGCCTGCAGGAGAACTACTAGGCCAGTGGGACGGTCCTCAGTGGACGGTCCACTCTGGCCACAGATGACACAGTCATAAAGAACCTCAGACTCCATCACTTCAGATGCTCCAAGATCCATAGCTGCCTCGGTCTCAGGGGATTCTGTCAAAAAGAGCAGAACCAGTCTTCAAGAATTCAAAACTTATGCTTGTTTACAACAGTTATGGGCAAAGAATAGGGATTGACTGACAAAATAGGATTTAAGCAATGAAATATATATATATGTACGGTCTATATGGCCATACTGAGAACATAAATTAATGCACTACGTTGCTACTATTTGCGTGATTGCCACAACATTACAGATTGATTACTGATGTGAAATTAGTTTTAAATGTTAAGAACTGTGTTCAATCTGTGCAGCATGTATTGTGTAGAAATGTCAAGCTGTGTTGGAAATTGATTTATTGCTTTTTAGAATAATATGTTCTCAGGAGAGGTCACTGTGTTCCTGGGGAAATGAATGTTGTTTGCATTAGATGTCAACGCTACAGCTTTAGCCCCCGGCCATCCCAGTACTCAGACACATGCGCACGCACACAAACACAAGGTAAAATGACAAGGTCACACACTGAGGATGTGCTACAGCTTTATGCTTTCGACAGCGTACATTTGTGATTCCTCTTTTAAGTTTTGTATTCACGTAGCAGATACGTTTTTGAATGTTAAATTCATCTGTGAGAGAAGATTTTATGCCAGTGATAATGCACAACACTACTAAACACATCTAGACTACAACAACAGACCTAATGAACAGTCATCGATCTGAAAGGAAAAGGTCACAACATTATTGATCCCACTAATCTCTGTTAAGAATCACGTCCAATACTCTACGGCACAAAGGAGTATTTCTTTCATAGACCGAAGTTCACAGTGAAGGCCTGTGGATTAACTCAAGTATCAGAGATAGTGATCTGGAAAATATTAAAGATAAATTCCTCACTGCAAAATTATCTATATACATGATTGATTGATTAATGACTGTTTGAGTGCGTTTACCTCAGATTGCTTTACCATACATTTTAATATTAATATTTCTTTAATATAATTACATCAAATTACCACTCTGAGATCAAATCCTTCATCTAATCTTTATCTTTTCCAGTAGCAACACCAATGTCCAGGTGGGAACAGAATATTTTAAGATTAAAAATTGTGTTCCTTCTGCAGATAACCGAACGCCATGGTCTTTAAGTGACTTTGGTATATTCTGTGACAAAATCGGATTCTAAGGACGACTTCAAGAACAAGTAGCAATTCCAGCTGCATAAAACATAACACCTCTTGAAAACCTATCACGAAGGGCAGGCTGGAGAAGAGACGCCTTAAATATATCTCCCTACTGAAATAAAAACAAATGCTAAATCATGCAGGCAAATTCAAAAGATATTTGCAAGCATTCTACAGTACATTCACATAATTGGATTTATATCATAATCTTTCAATTACAATTAAATTTTACTTCAGTACAAGGGATCCTTACGCAAAAATTAGCTTGAGGCAAAGCAAACTAAAGTTACTGCTCAGGAGGAAGTGTGCAGTAAGAGGTCAGAACACGGTCCTGCCATAATGGTCCATCCGATCACAGCAGCTATTATTCACTCACTAACAATGCTGTGTCAGAGTGGGTCCTGGGAGTCCAGCCCACTATTAGTGCTTTGATCCTGTGTGCCCTCAGCCAGCAGCCGCCCACACTCCCACAGGAGCACTCTCCTCTCACTTTCTCCTAACAGGACCACAGCCACGGACTCAGACCACTGTCACCTTGTTCCAATGTAAAAAGGAAAAGCAATGATAGGGGTATTTCAGACAGCGGTCACTTTCTTTAAAAGGTCTACAGAAGCAGAATGTCCTTAAAAAAAAAAAAGTAATGTGTGTGCTTTATTAAAAAGCTGTACATGTATGTCAGAACAAAACTAGTTTGATAAGCATGATTTGTCAGACTGGTTGTAGTATCTGTAGACAGGACACATCAGTGTCTAATCAATTATTTTTGAAAATATAAATTTCCACAACAGAGCTCTGTGTAAATAATGTCTTTTCAATTATTTATTTTTTATATTAATGTTATTGTTGTTAATATAAAAAAGAGATATATTGTTGATAGGATTTCTGCTAACAGTAGAGCATTTACCACTTCCAGGCCCCAACAGTCCCCTTAAATTCACAAAAAAAACTGCACACTGATGGGAAATTAGTTTCCTTAATGTTCCGCATCATTTTTGGGATCAAAATCCATGAAAGTTTTGAGGGAATCAGTTCAGTTTCTTTTGTGTAATTTTGCTTACAAACAAACAAACAAACATACAAACTAACCAACTACCAGATTAACAAGGGGGAAAACATAACGTCCTTGGTGGAAGCAAATTTAACAAAAACATGTATTCTTGAATATATCAAAATAAAAAAAATGCATTCACACCATCCAAATACTCATCATACTTTCAAGAGCCATATATTAGAAAGAAAAGGAAACTGTATTTGCACTTGTTAAACAGCTCCACCACACATCTAACCTTATGCATGTGTTTACGGAGGAGAGTCAGTACCTCATTCACTGTACATTATACTGTCACCATTCATCACTTGCCTCAGTTGGTTATTGTAGACTGAATTTCGCACTTTGATTAACAACTACAGCGAGCACGCTGCAGTGCTGCTGCTGGTTTTTTGCATATATAGAGCGTCCTGAAGTGATTGGTGGCGAACTCTTTGCAAACAGAATTAAATCTGCCTTTTCTTACCAACATCCATGGCTGTTTCCATGAAACTCTTCTGCCTGGAAGCAAATTCAGCGAGCAGTTTCTGCTGTCTCTCTCTGGCCCTCTGGCGTCTGAAAAGAAAGAACGAGCAAAATATTATTTGATGAAGCTGCAGAAATATTACTTTTAGATCTCTACCAGTAACATTGTGTCTGATTTTAATTAAGCTTAGCTGTGAAAGATGAAAATCTGTTAATCTATATATTAAATTCATATAGCATATTTCATACAGAGGTAGGAAGGTATGAGAGACTCAGTGGGCTTTACAGTAAAACAGGGAAAACATTAAACAGATGACATAGAAAATACATATAGATGCTCCACACTAACTAAATAACCTAAGAGACACCAATACAGGACATTTATGCAACTACTGCATTCACACTTAATGCACACACACACTTTCAAGCTTGAGAGCAATGAAATGTTTTAAGTTGTTTTTAAAAGAAGATACAGCTGCATTAGAAAGTTTGTTCCACAGAATAAGACCATAGTGACCTAATGCACATTCACCCAATTTAGTTGTGATGTAGGTACATTAAGGAGACACATCAAAAGGTTGATTGTTAAACTAAGCCCCTTTCCACTGGTCAAAAAACACAAACTAACACACGCCCTTTGTTTGCAATGGGAATGGATACAAAAGGCATTCACTCCAGAGTTGAATGACTCTGCAGTAGACATGGGTTTTAGTCGGGTCCGATCGGCAGTGATGAAATGTGACACTCAGGTGAACGCGCTAATTTGGCAAGACAGCGAAGTGAAGGAGAGTGGATCGGTGTTTGACTTTTTCATGACGTCGAACTCGATTTTATTTTGTATTATTAGTGGATTTACCCGCATTTCGAAAACCTGCATAGACCTGTTCACTTTTGGTGTAAAAGAGGTCTGAAATGGAGGGTTGCGCTCCAGTCCGAAGACGTACAGGGTGAGAGCTGACTGTAAATTAACTTCCTAATAAGAGCACATAAACAAATACTGACAGGAGCGTTGCAGCTCAATAATTTTCCACTGATGGCTTCAGGGGTGCCGACAACCAGCCTGAGGAATGGGCAGCAGCTCCTCACTCCTCGCTGCCCAGAGCGCACTGCTGCCTGACTGTTGCCATGGAAACTGGCACTAGTCCCAGTGAGTGGGACTCGATTCTACCTTTACCTTAGTCTGTGGGGTGAAACCAACCCCAAAAGCAGACCATTATCACACGGTTATAGCCCATTCCATCATCGTTAGAGGGGGGGAAAGGGAGACGCGGAGTGGTGAAAAGCCAAAACCCACCGACTTTGATTTGATTTTTGCTAAGTTTACTGGCCTCATGATGAAACATGTGAGCGCATTAGGATATTGTCTTTCCACAAAGAAGGTGAGTAGAGAATTGACATCTTCAGAAATAGATTATAATCTTTAGAATTAGACAAAGAGGCTTCATCAATGGCACATATACTAATGGTGACATACAGAATATTGGCATACCGACACTCACACCCATTCAGTGCCTAGTGCAGCTGTTGAAAAGATAAAATGTGACAGGCTCCCGAGAACCATGATTAATTATCTTCCTGGCAGTGGATGTATAGAGGGAAAAGTGACAGGATACACATGCATTGTCCTTGAACACACAACTTGAAGCAAATATATTGTAAAGCACTTTTTGAAGACAATTTGATAGATTATGTCTTCTAAAGAGGAATGTTAAATGCAAAATGGAGCTGTACAAAAGCACTCGCAGATTACAATACCTCTCTTCTTTATCCATGGTTTTCTTGTCAGATGGACTGTTCTTCTTTGGTGGCACTGGAGGACACACTTTTCCACAAATGTCCTGGATGCTACGCTTGATTTGGCAGCTGCGCGTGGCTGCCTTGGTGAGGATACGCTCAATGGCCGTAATGCCGTCTCCGTGAGCGTGACGGCTCGTGTCCATATCCTCCAGCCAGGTTGGCGACAGGGAGTTCGGCCTGGACGACAGTTTCTGGTGGAGCTTGATGAGGAGGGACAGCATGCTCTCTCGGATCTCCAGGATCTCCGTCACCAGCTGGGGAGGTGTGCCTGGCGGGACCCAGCGGGTTGAGGAGCTCTTGGGCCTGACCACCTGGGTGGCCTCGGTGTTGCTGCGGTTGATTATCTCCTGGAACTTCCTCCTGCGCTCCGCCACGAGGCTGAAGACCTGAGCTTCCCGCAGGTTCTAGGAGAACATTGGACGGACATGAATTACACATCACCGCTTTTTTTAAATTACTTTTTTATATGGGCAATGTTAATGTGATGTTCTATGATTTAAGATACAGAAACCCACTGTGAATGTTTTACAAATACTGTCACACACACACACAAACTTTTACATCACTTGATACACATCAAGTATCAAGCCCCCTCAGTATCAACACAATATGCGGGAAGCAAGAGAAAAAAAATCTTGATGCCAAACACCCTCTCTCCTACAATGATGTCAGTAATGGTCTGATTGGCTTTGATGGATTGAACAGGTGCTTCATTACCATAGTCTGACCGGGACAATATATATAAATGTCAGATTAGATGTCCTTTTTAAAATTCCAGCTGACGTCTCACCAGTACCTTTGCTGATAGTGCTCAAAACAACCATTTTCCGGAGAAAATTCTAATCTTCCCCATGTAAAAGCTCACAAGCCGTCTGAAGGATTGCCCTGACCTGACAAAAAGGACCTGAGCTGCACCGTTAAATAAACATAAATCATATACCCCAGTCTAGGCGACATCAATCATACTGACATGCGGTTAAAAAGCGTTTACCCAAACCTGCATTACACACATAATTAGTTTCAGCAGTCAAGAGGGAGGGAAACTGCTGAAGCACGACATTATACACACGCCATAACACACCAAGGCAGACCTCCGTTGAAAGGCACAAAACAAACGCGTGCATGGGAATTCTTTGAGAGTAAAAGATCACATGGACAAATGCAGCTGCTGGTGGCATCGGAGCAATCAGCCTTGTTTAGAAAAAGACAGCTACCTCTCTCCAATTCCCTGAAAGACGTCTGGAGTTCTGTGGAGCAAGTACAGCAAAGTGAACAAAAGTGATGATGATGATGATGATGAGGTTACAGATGAACACACCATGAGCACCAAACCATCAATGTAACCTGGTAAATGAAGCATGCACAGGCCAGGGCTCAGCTGAAAGAAAACGTGGGGATAAAGAATATCAAACAGAATCTTGCAAGTCAACAAACACTGAAACTGTCAGCAACACCTGTAAAGTCAGTTAATTACTAATGTGATTTTGTGATAATGAATCAAGTTCTTTACACATTCAGTCCCTGCATTCCGAGTTAAAAGCCATTGTATTCAGTACTTGTTATATTATTGAATTATTTAAAGCTGTAGTTCAACATTTCTGGAAAAACGCTAACTTAACTTCTTAGTAAGGGCAACATTCATCAGGCCTTAACCATCATTATTCAGCCAGTAAGGTTAATTTAGCACAAAGTCCGAAAAGAGAGAGAAACATTAGAACCTACCAGCATTTTTTTAATTCACAAAAAAAGCTCATGATGTGGCTGCTGTTCTTAGCCGGGAGGAGTGACTTTCTTTAGTTTGCACTAGTTGCCTCGGGGGTGTTCATTTTATCAGTTTTTTTTTTTATTCAGTCTTTGTCCTGTGTCAAATGCCCTTGTTATTATTATATACAGTCAGTTAATAAACTTTTTTTTCTTTTTATAATAAACATTTCAGTCAATCTAGTCGAGCTAAACCAATCAAAATTTCATCACAAAAGATTTTATCAATATTCCGAGGGCTTTACCTTTGCTCTTACCTCTGTTACCTGAGTTTCATATTTGGGTTTTCTTGGTAAATGAGTTCCTATTATCTCAATGTATTTCTGGGTGAAAATAAAGGTTGAACTGAAAGCACAGTAAATACGACTGAAACAGAACTCAATATTTCATCTCCTCTTTTTTCACCAAAAAATATAAAAGCAATTTTGCTCATGTAGTTTCACATGAAGCCCCGGAGCAAGGGCAGACATTCCTGACAGCAGAGGTTGTGCCAGTGGACTGGAGCAGCCTGAGAGTGAGGACAAGAACTCAAACTGAAGTAATTTGCAAAATATCAGTGTAGCTGGATGCAGACAAACTGTTTTGCGCAGGAGCAAAGGAAACTTGTACATGGGGAGCTATTGAGGGAAATCATTTCATACCTTAAACATTTAAAGAAGACATACTGCCCCCAAAACAATTGACAGCACTCTTGTATAAAGACAAGAGAGAAACTCTACATTTTGTGCAGCCAGCTGGAACACAGTGAATAACAAACTGAGAGCTAGACTTACTAGAAGTCTCACTCCCAGAAGTTTTTATTATAGCAGCATTGCAGTGTCATTAATAGCACCCTAACTCAGCTGAGCCTTTAGCAGAACTCTCACCTGGCCATAAGAGGAAGCTTCGGTGCTGGTGCTGGGAGGGGCCTCTCTCTTCACTTCTGGGGCCGTTTCAGGGACCCGAACCCTCACAAAGTTGATGACATGGTGCAGGTTGGAGAGGAGGTTGGTGCCTGGGAACCAGCTGTCATGGCAGTGCTCCTCAATGCAAGGCTCCTTAAGGTATAAGAGACACGTTTTAAAAAAGGATGCTGGTTTGGGAGTCTGCACAGTGAGAAGACTGCTACTCACAGGTCTTGTATCTCACCTCATTGTCCTTGTTGTCTTGAACTTGGTTGTCCAAGCCCAGCTCGATCAGGTATAGCACCATGCACAGCACATGCTCCGACATGTTCGGATGATCCATCCATATCTATAACATATTGAATCATTACTTTAACCTGAGGAAAATGTTTCTGCAAGTGCATCAACATTTTTGCTTGGACTTATACCTGTAATGGTACCGGTACAAACAAGATCCCCAAACAAATGGGATACTGGTGGAGATGTTAAATAATAAATACCATTTTCCCCTTCTTGATACCAATTAGGATATCAGGACTTTGCAAAAATCTTTGTGTTGACAATTACAACAGTGGTGCCAGCCTTAGGCACAGTCATGCCTAAGGAACATGTTGCTGTTTTGCTTGTGGGACCTAACAGCTTTAAATACTGCCAAACTGCTGACATTGTAGCTAGCTCTGGCTAACGCTACACTACTGGGAATGACTTCTTCTTAAGCTGCTCTAAAAACAGTACTTGTCACAGTACTTGCCAGTGGCAGTACAGTGCAACTGCTGCTGGGGAGGCGAGGAAGTGATTTCCAGGTAAAGAGGATGCTGGTATCAGTATCAGTATATCTCTTATTATATATACTGACTATGCCAATGCTCTTCCAGTTAATGCACACCTCATAATGCACTGGTCCTTTTGTTCCTGTATTATGGCTCATCTACATAGTCTGTTAATTTAGTCCTGCACCTTCTGTGTTTTGTCGTGATTTCAAGCAAATTCTTGTGACGCGTCAAGACCAATTATTTGCTCAGTCATTTTACTTGTGCACCAATTAAACATGGCAAACCGAGTCACTTCTGATTAAGTTCAAGGAGTAAATTGAGATGCAAGGGCAGCACTGTATCATCACATGAATGGTCTTTGAGGCTCACCTTGTAAAGCAGAGTGAATATCACAATGTGCAGTGTCTTGCAGTGCAACAGCTTGATGAGGCCTTTGTAGCACGGGTGCAGAGGAGTCCTCTCCTTGTAAGGCGGCCAAGGGTTGCCAGTGTGAATCCCAGACTGTTTCAAACTAGTAGAAGTCATCATCGACAAGGAAAAAAAGATATATCAGCAGAACAATCAGATTACATGCAACAGAAGTTTGAATTTCGACACTTTGATGAGGTGACACTGTTATAGAATAATTCACTGTACAAAAGATTTCAGTCTATTCAACAGCACAGCCAATGGGTATCACGGTCACGCACGCGATTAGTGATATTGGGATCATTGTTATATAAAACCAAGGCCAGCTTGACAGGCAATCCATCATAACCAAACAGCGTGAATGAGCAACATGAGGCTGGTATCAGACTGAAGGTGGCACTGGCAGCTTCAATATGCTTCAAGGAGAAATATGGCTCCATTCCATTTGGTTTGGAAAAGAAAATACTGGCAGAGAAAAGGGTATACTACATTAAGGTCATACATGACTGATCTATACAGACTTTGAAGGTGTCGGCCTTATGCCGACACCATTATTAGGGAGATAAAATATTACAACACAGGTTTATGTAGATATTTAAAAAAATGAACTACTCCGAAATGTCGTTATAACAAAGAAATGTAACTGATGCTTGATATTCTTCGGTTTAACCATCAACCTTATTATAAATAACAGACACAACCAAATATATTTATAATATATTATGAAGAAATGTATCTCTTCTACAGTTTTCATTCTGTAAAATTTAAGTTTTCATTATGTTGTATAACAGCAAACAAACAATGATACCGATATGACTGTGTAAGGTTCATGTCGGAAAGTATTATTGGCCGGGCTCTACTAAAATCCCATTGTGAAAAAGGTCACATCCCCAAGTACCATTTCAAACCAAGAAGGACGCTATGGTATACTTAGCATCCCCCACACACTCCAGTAACCTTTTAGAAAATTAAGTCCAAAACAATTTCCTTCACCACCTTCACCGAGACGTCTCTAGTGCAATCAAAGAAGAAAGATTTTCTCCATTCTAATACAATTTAGCCTGAAATAATAAATTGATTTTTCTCGACAGCTATCTAATTGGAAGCAGCTCTGGCACCGAGCAGACCTGACCTTTCTTATCATGTCCCTTCATGAGCAGGTGAGAGAGGGGACCCTGTGACACTGAACAGATCGTGATGCAGGTTGGCTTTGTCAGGGATGACTGAACATTAATACTCCCACTAAAGAACAGAGTACGGTCAAGCTGGATACAGATAAAAAGGGAATTCTGCTATGACATTCTTAAATTAAAACCACTGCTGCAACCAAGGCATTTACTGAGGGGAAATTAAGGCATCAGTGTTCACTTACAATGCTGAGTATCTGTCCATTGCTGACTGGACGTCACGCCGGTAGACTGTTCTGAGAACGACCATGATGGGATCAAACTCCTTTTCCCAGACCTCGGCTAATTGAGAAAAGGAGAAAGAAATGATTTGTTAACTCTGCTGCAAAGCGACAATGATTCACTTTCTCATCATTTTCACCTTCTATTCGTGAGTGGTGTAAGCCTGACCCCAAGTGGCCAGGGACATTAATGACAATGGAATGAAGTGTCCCAGTGATTCAAATAGTAACATAGCTATCCTTTGTTGTCCTTTGTTATGTCTCTATACTGTTGGTATACTGATATGTTTGTTTGTACACATTACATATGAAACTGAAAATAAAATATTTAAAAAAAAAAAAAAATAGTAACATAGCTCACAGATAAGGAGACACATTACAGTGTTATAGATCAAAATACAATAGTATAAAAATAGTATAAAACTCAGCGTATTAAAGCAAATTAGTTTATGTACCTAGGATCATCTGATCCGATTCATTAAAAAAAACATTCTTGTATGTGCCAGTTTATATGTATACACATTGCTCTTCTTACTGTAGCGCAATTTTAACCTTTGTATACCCACAATATTTACAATTCATTGGACTGGACTCGAGTATTGAGTTCTTCACAATAAGGTAAAGAAAGCACTATTGCTAAAAGGTTTTTATTAATCAGAAAAAAACAGGCCACTGATTCTCTTATTTTACATGCTATACTTTTTTTAATCTATTTTGTCCATTTTCTTTTAATCTGAAATTCCCAATTCCCTTCACAGCTTTCCTCACTGTTATAATTAGACTTGCTCAGTGGAGCACAGCACATAGAAACATCTACCTCCTCACTGGTCCTACAGGTATTGTGCCAACCTTGATATTAAAATAAGTCGGACAGGCCACAGTGCTATGGTGTCGCTTTTAGGCACTTTGAATTACAGGCTTTCCAGCTCAAGTATTCAGTTATTTCAAATGACAGGGTACTTCTTTGAATGTTGAGTATTTAACTCATCCTACCTTTAGGTGTGTACATGCCCTGCTGCATCGAGCCTCCGGGCTCAAACACTGGTGCTTTGAAGTCGGCCACAGAAGAGAGCATCTCCTCAAAACTACAACTCCCTGGAACAATGCCACTCTTTGGGTTGGGATTCTCAGGAATCTAAGAAAATACTCTTAAGGAGAAAAAAGATTGTCTGGGGGAAACTGAAAATATCTCTAAGCCATGTAATGCATCTCTTAAATACTGAAGGATACAAGATCCAAGAGTGCACTGTGTGTGCGGTCATTCATACACAGCTGTGAGACCATCTCAGATCGAAGGATCTCATCGTCCGTCATCCCTGTTGGTGAGAATGAGTCAGAGTGAATAAATCACAAAGTTCAGCCCCACATTAAAATCAAACATTAATCATTTTTCAATGTCTCCCAATGATGCAGCAACAAGCCATGAGATGATCACCCAGTCTCTAACTGTGAAAGTTTCCTTGACAAGAATAAATAATCGCACTGCCCGTTATAGTTTACAGATCTGTTTTCACTGTAGAGCTACTTTATCATATAGTAAGGTATTTCTTATTTTGGCAATCACTGTATTTATGTACAACTTACCCAAATGTACACGCAGGCTCGTGAGTATGACCAGAAAGGTCAGAGCTCCTTCCAGCATCGGTCTCTCCTGCTCAGAGTCTAACACGGCGTTCTGATGCTGAGACGCCATGGTCAGCAGGTCGACCACTTTAAACCTGTGTTACAGACAAGAGTGTAAAGTGCTGGTAAGACTACTAAGCTGCATGTGAATTTAAGGGCATGCTGCAGGAACAAGAAAACTGTGTGTATGAGATGCTTCACCTCTCAAAAACACTTGATATGAAGTAGTCGGGATCTAGCCTCGACGCACACACCTGTAAACCAAGAAACAAGTGCATACAAAAATTTAGAATAACAAAACAAAAAAATGATATAAACTGTGAAAATGTATATATGTATGGGATTCAGCAATTCTAACCTGGAGCAGATAAATGTCTGGGTCAATCATGGAGTTGCAGAAGTGCGACTGTACGTAGGTCATAGCCTGTCCCTTGATCTGTAGCCCATTCCTGACCCACATGTTGCTGTGGATCTCGGACAGGGATGCCTACAGCCATAAAGAAAACAGTGTTCATCAAAAAGTGGCTACGAGAACAAGCAGATGAATACAAAATGTAAATGTTTTCATTGGGCTGTGAATGTCAAACCTGGATTTGGAGTGGATGCACCATGATCTTCATCAGCATCTCTTGGTCAGGGAGGAGACTGTCCAGGTCGAGGCCTTGGCACTTTACAGCCTGAATTATAAACCACACGATTAGCTTTGAACCACATAAAAAGATACGCCTGCGTGTCTTTAAGAGATGAGACTGTCTGACATACCTTACTGAGGAACATGGCATAGTAGCGGTGCAGTGGCAGGTGAAAAGTCACTTGATTTGGAGCAGGCTATGAGAGAGACACAAATCGTGAGAAACAAGAAAGAGGAATGTTTGCTCATAACACTTTGTCGTTTTTATTTACCTCGTCTATGAAGCCAATGGAATCAAACCAGATCTGAAGGGTCTCCAAACAGTAGCGAACCACAGTTTTAGTATATTCCTGAGTCTCCTGTTTACACAAAATGTTATGTTTTTAAAATAAATGCAGGTTTATACATTAAGGACGTTAAGTAGAGGATATGTATGAGGCATGTTCCGGTGATCAAGACCATCCGGATATGGGAGCTGTGTGTGACAGCTGTCCTGGTTTGAAGACGGGACTTACTTTGACTTTGCAGTGTGTTAAGAGACCCCACATTGGCTGTGCACATGCCTCAAGCTCTGCTGCAAACGCTGCATAGTACGTCTGGGACTCAAACTCCACATGTTCATTCAGCTCCCGCTTATTCAGGTTCATTCCTGTCACAGCAGGAAAGGATTTGAAAAGATAGAGAGTTGAAACATGCTACATGAAGTCTATATGCTAACATAAACTAGAATTTTTCTAGTGAAGATCTGGTGACCCCTTATATAATGCTCTAAACTCATATCTGCCGACAAACTGTTATGAAACAGCAGAATTCAATGCAAAAGTAGTTCAGCAGACATGCATGCAATGTAATAGTGACACTGCACATAGCCTTTGCAAGAGGATACTCAAACCCACTGTGCAAGGGTGAGTGTTATTTTTAGGGTGGTGGTACAGTTCACATGGCAAATGAGCAGCACTAGCCTCAATTCTAATTCAGTGACAAAGCGTCATACACCCCACAACACACCCTTTCTATTAGGGGTATTTATACCAAGGGACAGATGAGGTTGCCTTTATCTTGACTAAGCATATTGAGGGAATATAAAGTCTAAATGAGCTGTGATTTAAATCAGCTGTTGTGTTTGACCTCATGTTGCTTCCAATCCGAAATGACAGACATTGATAGTCATGGATAATGGAGAAACCACCAGACTGCCACAATAGAATGAATGGGGAACAAGCAAATTAAAAACAAATACAAATAAGCACATCTTTCTTGAGGTTTTTGCCTCAATTTTTGCAACTATTATCTGAATGTGAGAAATCACAACAAACTCTGCTACCTTCAGTGAATGAGTGTGTCTGTTTACTGCTCAGGTTGAAATCCTGTTTTACCTTGAAAGAATGACACAAAGCTCATCCAGAGCATCAGCAGTGAGTGGTCCTCAAGGAACTTTTTCGCTACACTTTGGTGTGAGAGGATGTTAATAAAATCACTAACTAACGGCCAGTAGGTGTTGTTCTTCAATAGTGCCTCGCTACAGTTCACCACGACATGTCGACTGTTCTCTTCATCTAAAAAAAAAGGGGGGGGGGGACGAACATGCAAGTTAGGTTACAGCAGTTTTTTTATATTTATAGGCAACACATTGAAAGAAATCGGCAAATATATAGAGAGACAATTCACTTGCAATTTCAACACCTGGCTGCCAATACAGAAAGACAATGTCATGTGTAGAGATAAATAGGACGGCTCTCAAATTAAATATTGAAGCTCATTTCACTCAGACCCTGTAAAAATTTGAAATGCCAGAGGGGTGAAACATCTGTGCATGTTTTTGTCTACACTGACAAATGATTAGAAATAAAAAAGTAACAGTTGCATTTCTTTGTTTGAAAAGCAATTCTTTTTTTACCTCATTCAACAATTCACAGGATTCATGTACCAGTTACTCCACAAAAACAAATTGGATGTGGTCTTTATGAATTTAGATCCAATGATGAGCAACAAAGAATAAGGACCACCTTGTATGATGCTATCCATTCCCTCGGCCTCAATCCATTACACAAGATCTTTTGACTAAGTGTGTGCAATTTGATATTTTGAGATACGACATAAAAGCTCCATCTTAAAACTTAAATTTCAATTTGATCAAGCACCAGTTATACCATGTTCACTGGCACAGAGTTGGTGCAGTAATCCGTAATAAGCGTCCTTACATCGGTCTACTTCATTCTTTACAATAATAACATGTGAAGAGTCCGATGAGCTGTGCAGAATCCCACACATCCTGACAACTTACCTTGAAGTTCACTTTTAATAAGGCAACTCTCCATCATGTAGAGGAGGACTGTGACCATTATGTCCAGCAGGTGACACTCCTCTGTCATGTGTCGAGCCAGCTCCTCATTGCTAAACAGCTGCACACTGATATGTACGATGCGATTGGACATGGTGTCCGACTCGTGGCTTTTCATCAGCGTCTTCATGATGAACGCGTAATGCTGAACAAATGTCTTTGTAAAGGTGATCTGCCAGAGAGGAAAAGGGAAAAAACCACATCACAATTTAAGCAGACTGTTGCTATTTTGTCTCTCTGTTCAAAGTATGATTTCAATTCACTGACACATCTGAGAGGGAAATTAGAGCAACACGAGACATACTTGTGAATAAATGCAAACACAAAGAAATACCTTGTAATCTTGATCTGGCAACATGTTTAGTAAGAAGGTGACCATCTTCTGAGGAAACTCATACTTTATTGTCCAAAACAGCAACTCCTCCAGAAAGCATTTATGCTTCAGAGAATCAATAATCCTTGGGTCTGAGGGCAGAAAAAAGAATCACAATAAATTAGGTAATTCATGTTTATCAATGCATTACATTTTCTTTCTCTTTTTACCTTTGGTACTGCTGCTCAGCTTCACCCGCTTCCTCTGACCAACAGATTGCCCAGCATCTTGATCTTCCTGGGAGTAAAAACAAACACTTACAGTAACTGTACATCAGTTCACACCAAGTTTAACTTCAGTGAATCTGTTAAATTGTGATTTATCATAATTTTTTCACATATAGTAGATATTTATTCATATAATAATAACAAATGGCAGACTAAACCTTTGAAGCCTGAACGTAAATTAAACTGTAAATGGTCATTAAGGTTTTAGGTAATGATGCTGACACAAACCTCTTTACTAGCCTCATCTGGGGCCCCTGGTGCAGTGGTTCCTAAAATACATAAAAGCATACATAAATGAACTATTTTATTTTATTAATAATAAATAAATAAAACAAATGTATCAGTATCAATTTGACACATCTTGAGACATTAGACAAACACAAAGCACTTTTCTGAAATATTAAAAGGGATAATTTGTTCTAACAGCAGTATTCAGCATTGGTTAGAGCAAGACGTGAACTTTCTAACACATTCAAAATCACTTCGGCAAAGTTTGATCTCTCAAGCCGTAATGTCTGACAAGGACTTATTATTTCTGGCAAGTGCAAGACTTTGACCCCTGTGAGGCAGATGAATAAGGATAAGCCATTTCCAAAATATGCATCACATTAAATGTTATGTTATCTTACCCAATAGGACCAATGCCCCAGCACCTCCTTCAGCACCTACTGGGACATCAGCAGTGGCACCTTGACTTTTCTCCTCCACAGACACCAGACCGGAATTCTTTAACGCTGACAAATACTTGTCATAGTTCTTTTTAGCGTGCAAATTCTCCTCTTGGCCTGAAACAAAGAAGAAAAACACTCAACACTGTACCAACACCAGTTGTGTTGAAATCTCCAGCTGAAGAAAACAACATTTTAGGAAAGGGGATCTTGCCTTCTTTCAATTACTTTATTTCTTAATATTGATCCTCAATTTGAGTTCATATTTTATTTCTGGTTTTGTTTTTTGTATACAAGTGCATGAGTAGATCGAGTACAGTCTACACTTTCCAAGCAAGTAACCGTTTTACTTCAACAGCAACAGATGAGAATAAAACAATAGCAAAGTGACATTAGACATTAGGTCTCACTCTATGTTGTTTTTTACACAAACAGGGGTGTAGATATTTACCCATGCTCAACTCTTTGAATGTTTGCTGATTGGTCAAGATCTTCGTCAGCACAGTCCTCATTGCTCCGCCCATCTTCGTGAGCTCCTCCAGGAAAGAGATCTGAGGCTCCAGCTGCTGCAGGACTTTCTGCAGATCTCTCTCAGCGGTGGTGTCTGACGAAGCAAGATAACAGAGAGAAGCCATGAGACTCAATACAAACTTGGGGATGTAAACGGTTGTACAACACAACGGTATCTGTCTGACACAGAAGACCGTGTTTTGCATTTGATATGGTTTCAGACACCAGACATTTATTACTGGTTAAATTGGTTACAATAATATTCAATATCTTTATTCAGAGAAGGTCCTTGTTTTGAGTGTTTTCACCTGCTTCGACGTATCCATCCCTCAGGTACTGTACGATACACAGGATGAAGCGAGGAAGAACCATCTCAGACATCAAGAGAAGGTCTCGAGGTATTGAGGGGATATTTTCTCCCGTTCTCAACCGATGTCGTCTGCAAAATCTGAAGAGAAACACACAAATGTTACTGTTGCAGAAAACTCGACGACCACTAATCAGCAAAAATCTCTCAATTCCCTTTTTAATTAATTTATTATTTAATTCTTTTGACCTATATGATCAGGAAAGAGGCTCAGCAAAGATTGAGTATTGGGGTTGGGCTGATGTTAAACAGGTTTAGGATTTGTTGATTAAACCAAGTAGAGTGCATGGGAGGTATTTGTTATCTCATTAAATACACATGGTGTGATTCATTGCAACACACAGACTATTACATTTCGCACTCATATTGCTTAAGACCACACAGTAATTGCAACACACAAATCTACACACTAATCAGTTATTATCAGTATTATATTAAGTTGTCATGGATAAATTTGTATTTTGTATCTTTCATGGCTGTCTTTAAATGTTTTGCTTGTTTTTTTCTTCAGGAAGCTCTTAACAGAAGTGCTATATAAATAAAGACATTATTATTATTATTAAAAGACTAAAAAGTACAAGGTGGGCCACTGTCACACTATTTTGGTGAAGTATTTTTTTGTCCAGCTCTTTAATACACACAGCTTCATCACGAATGTTGACATGTCAGACAGACAGAGGTTTCCACTGTCCATAGAGCCCACAGATAACAGCTGGATTAGCTGTAGCAACACATCAGGGTTTAAGGTTATTAATGACACATCATGCAGACTCATGTTTGTGTCACACAGTGTCACAGGGATCTGTTGTAGCCTCCAGTTGTGGCAACGAGCATGACATTAATGTTATGGTTGGAACGGCTGTGCTGGTGAACCAACCAGGCTCACCTGCTCTATCGAACCTTTTCTGCGAGCAAATTATCAAAATGATCAGAACATTCAAACATGTCTCTTCCACAAATTACCGACGACAGCGCAGTAAATAACCAAGTGGGACTATTTCCATCCGAGAGCTGTCAAAGCGACACCCGGCTGAACCCGTTCTGTAGCTAGCTAGCTAGCTAGCTTAGCTCGCAGCTAATTCGGTCTCACCCAGTCTCTCGCATGACATTACTGTCTCCACAGTCACAGGCCCCGCCAGCCTGGCTTCGGAACATGTTGAAGTCATGGCCCGTGTGGTCGCCGTTGTTGAAGCACTCGGCGCACAGGGACATGCACGGGGAGATGCCACAGGTCCGGCAGCGGTACGCCACGAAATTGGCGGTCCACACCAAGCCGCACAGGGTCGCGTTGTCATAAGACCGGACCGTCTTGCAGAACTCCTCGAAACCTTCGCCTCCTGCAATGAGACATTTGCACCAGTCTAGCGCCTCCGTGTCCGCCGCGGGCTTCTCAGGATTTAGCACCACGTCGAGCAGCTCCTGGAGTTGCCGTACCCCGCTGGTGTCGTCCGTCCGGGTCAAGTCGGCCTTCAGGTGGACGGCAGTGGATTTCTTGTCCCGGCGCAGCAGCGACGCCGCCATCATGCTCTCTGGCTTGTTGTCCACCAATTTATTTTTGTTGTCCTGTTTCCATGTTCTCGGACGTTCTCGCGATACGACCCGTCGCCTCGCTGTCGGACTCCCGGTGTGCTCTCGGTCCACAGTGAGTGCAGATAAATGTGCTGTGAAGTATTTTAATCCCGCTGAGCCTCGAGCAGGGATTTGATCCAGCGGAGTCTGAGCTGATGTTCACACGGAACACACACAGGCACCGCTGGGTTCGCTGGTTTCTAGGCAACTGATAACCTTGCGTGGGACCGTCCTTTCATCATCATCTTCATCATCATCATCATCGTCATCATCATCCTCCTCCTCATAATTCTCCTCATCATAATTGTCACCATCATCATCCTCATCATCACAATCCTCATCATAATTATCATTCTCATCTTCATCATCACAATCCTCATCATAATTATCATCCTCATCATCATCCTCATCATCACAATCCTCATCATAATTATCATCATCATCATTATCAACCTCATCATAATGTCACCACCATCATCCTCATCGCACTGATACAAACAAATCATTATTCAAGTGCACCCATAAATGAAATGAGACCAGGAAGACCAGAACATTATTTAATCTCTCTTTCGCTATATACACACACAGGGTGCATCCTATATATATGTGTGTGTGTTTGTGTGTGTGTGTGTGTGTGTGTGTGTGTGTGTGTGTGTGTGTTATGTAAATGTATATACATATATGTATTTGTATGAATTTTTTTTCATTATTATTATTTTCTCTCACTCCCTCTCTTTTTCTCTCCTAACCCTTCAACCGGAACAGGAACTATCGAGATTGGCCTCGATCTGGTCGGATTGTTTTGAAGGATGCACACTCCCCAGCGGAAGTCGCCTGGAACCATGCTGAATGTTTACACCCTCACAGATCACAGCTGAAGAAGATCGTGAGAAGTAGCTGATCTCTGGGTCGTGGCGCTGGATCCTCGCATGGTGTGTTGTCCCAGTCGCCAGTGATGAAACTGAAAGAGTTGGAGAGCTGTCTTCAGCAGGTGGACGGGTTTGACGAACCCAAAATCCTTCTCGAGCAGTATCCAACCAGTCCTCACATTGCAGGTTGGAGCAGATAAACATGTGCTTATTTGGAGAGTTTGTGTGGAAAGATTGTTGTCACTAACTTTGTTTTTTATTTCTTCCTGCAGCATGCATGCTGTACACCATCCAGAACACATTTGGGGACATTGAGGGCAGACTGGTGGCAGATCTGGGATGTGGCTGTGGTGTCCTCAGCATCGGAGCTGCGATGCTTGATGCAGGGTGAGAGCTTTTGATTGTCCTCACACATTTGATTTAAAAGGAGTTATCCCTCCTCACACCCTCTCTCCTCTGCAGTTTGTGCATTGGCTTCGACATTGACGAGGACGCACTGGAAATATTCAGAAGTAATGCAGAGGAATTTGAGATTTCCAACGTGGATCTGGTCCAGTGTGATCTCTGCTCTCTGGACCCAGATGCTTACGCCTCCAAGTTTGACACCGTAATAATGAATCCACCATTTGGGACAAAACACAACCAAGGTGAGACATCGCTTTAAACCTGCTGCTCCAATGATTCAGTATTTCACATCCATTAGGTTTGGCACTTCTGAACGACAGATGTGGTAAAAGAAGAGGGTGAAATATTCTGATTCATTCAACGTATTTTGCGTCAAGATCCAAAAATATTCTATACTGTAATTACCATAATGCAAAAGTGGCCTTTTTCTGACTTTATGTAACCTTCAGGACATGAGGGACATATTTTAGAGATGAGACAAATTCCCATCTTCCTGAACAAACATCCTTTGAACATGGTTTGAAAATGACTTCCACATCTATATTTTTGAAGAGATTTTCATTTGAGATTAAAATACTTTGCATTAACAACTGTTCTGCAAATTCAGAGCAGATTCCTTTGGGGTAATTAAAAAATAATAATTGCAGGTACCTGTAGTTCTAATGTTATATGTAGTTTTAATGTTGCTTTTACTCTTTGTTTAAGGGATGGACATGAAGTTCCTAAAGACTGCTTTAACAATGGCAAAGACAGCAGTGTACTCACTTCATAAAACATCAACACGAGAAGTAAGTTCATACCCATCACCTGTTGACAACGTCCTTTCAATGATGAGGTCAAAACTAGTCAAATCTCAGTTTAATTAATTTCATGTCTACAACTCTGATATCTAAAGTGTGTGTAATGCCTGATGTGTAATCCTCCATCTACAGCACATACAAAAGAGGGCCAAGGACTGGGGAGTTAAGATGGAAGTAATAGCAGGTAAGAAAAATACAGGATATATCCTCTACAATTTAAATATTTGAAGTCTTAACTATGCGTTTTCTTTACAGAGCTGAGATATGACTTGCCAGCCTCTTATAAGTTCCACAAAAAGAAATCGGTAAGCTAATGAGCTGCATTACAGACATTGTCCTTCAGATATCTGAAGCTGTATATGACAAACAAAGACAAACCTTTTTTCATTTTAATAAATGTTTTATTTGCTATTCACATATGCAAACAAAAAAAAACGAAATAGCAAATAAGATGTTCTCACGTAATGTAGGAGTTCTACAAAGGAAAAACCAAAACACACAATGGCGCACAACGCTAGATGTCACACGGGCCTTACAAGACCAACTAAAATGTCCCAGTGAAATCAAATGACTGTCTTTATGCTGAATATGATAAAATTAAAAAAGATCTTACAAACAAAAGGTACATAATTAATGTAGGAGGCGCAATATAATACAGGGACTTAAAAATGCTGAAAAACTGATGCCAATCATTGCAAATTGTTTCTCTAGGTCGACATCCAGGTGGATTTCCTTCGATTCTCCAAAGCCTGAAGCTTTCACTGGAATGGATTTAAGTTGCCTCTGCATTTTAACTGTTTATAATAAATGTTTCCACAAAAGAAAAAATCTCTGGTTGCGACCGTGTGACTAAGATCCGTTTTCAGTTTTGATGACCTTTGCTGGAGGACCGTCTGTATCTTCTCGTTCTCTCTTTGGGGCAGCGGGTGCTGGAGAATAAACACAAAGTAAATACATATTTAAAAGCCTATAATAAACTGTCCGTAACAAATTAGGAAGTAATTAAGATGCTGCACTCACCATCGTCTTCATCACCACTATCAAATCTCGACTTTTTGCCTTGGTACCGACCTCTGCTTCCATCCCTTCCACCTCTTCCCCTTCGTCCTCCTCTTCCTCCTCTGCCGCCTGATCTTCCTCTACCACCTTTAAGGCAAACAAGATGCATCAGTACAAACTAATCAATACTGTAAATAACAGATTATCTTATATATTTAATTTATTTACAAATCATTTATTTGGGAAGCTTATTATTCACCTCTACCCCGGGACCTGCTGTAAGATTCTTGTTGAGCTTCGATGATCTTCTTCAGCTCCTCTTTCTCCTCGTCTCCATCAAGCACCTGCCATTCAACACTGTTGTTCTTGATTTTTAGCTCTCCTTTGTTTGCCTCCTTGGCCTTTTCAAAGGCCTCCTTTGCGTCTCCATCGAAAAGGAGGGTACCCTTGTTTGGAAGGTAAAAAAAAAACATTTTAACAACCCGATCTCTTCATCCTGAGTTCAAGGCTGTGATTGGTGCAGATTTTATTTACCTCTTTAGCTCCTCGTGTAAAGTCAACCCACTTTATCTTTCCGTGCCCAGAGAACAATTCATGAAAGTCCTCTCGGGAAACATCTTCGAGCTCCCCTTTAAACTTCAACAAGCACCCTGTCTGTTCGTCCAGGAGCAGACCCTGCAATACAAATAACAATTTATTATTAAGGTGGCCATAACACATTTGTATGAGTCCATCGCAGTGGCCGAATATAAGGTGATTAACAGTTGAGGGGATCTTACCATTTCTTTATCTTCTGTATTTTTCTGCAGTTGCTCCTTGTCTCTGAATAATATATTTGTCAGAAATTTAGTTTTTATAAACTGAATACTAGGACGAAATAGTATTTCATTTGTACTTACTGTTTTGCTTTTGCCTTTGACTCTTGTTTGAACTGTTTTCGCTCCTCAGCCTTCTTTGCATGGTAGTCTTCCCTGAAAAGATAACAGCAATCAAATGATTACTGTCTTAAGTAATTAATCTATCTGGGACATTAATCTGTTCCTCGAGATCTTTGGATATTCTTAAGTGCATTTTACCCATACAAACATATTTGAAACAGTTTCTCAAAAATAAGGTGATAACGTCCTGGTGAACTCAAATCCCTGTCAAATGTAGTTTAATGTGATAGTACACCCATTATTGTATAAAAGACACACTACCAGTAATACTTTTTACATTCAGCGTAATCCCACAGCACATATCCATGACACCAACAACAAGTAAGAATGACTAACAGTACTTCCATCATCCAGTTTCTCAAAAGCGGCTCAGGCGAAGCACCTGGAGAGCTCAAGAAAGTTAAAATAAGCCCTGACAGACTGGAAGGGTGCGAAAACTTCCAAAAGCGTGTCATCCAGCAGAATACGTCCACTTGTACCCGTTCTCAGATATGGTGCTTTCCTTTTTTTAAATCACTACACAGAATTTGTCCACTGAAGATAAAGCTTAATCCAAGAAGCAGCACAACTTACCTTGATAACACAATCATCTCATTGTCCTTGAATGATTTCATGTCTGAACGTTCAAGGAACTGCTTGGATGACTCTTCTGTGTCAAAACAGATGAACACTGATCCCTGCAAAGACTGAAGTATTAAATATCTCCTCCAAAAACACAGAAAAACTAACTTTTTGTGATAAATACAAAAATATTACCTTGAACTGCCTCTGCAAGTTTCTCCTCATTTGAATATTCTCTATGTCGCCTTTTCCGCTCAACCACTCCTGAATCTCATCGAGGGAGGTTTCAAGAGGAAAGCCTTTCTAGATGTTTAGAGATATAAAAAAACATTACACTAACAAGCCACAGCAGCAGAAATCACAAAGCTCTAAATTTGGAAAATAGACGACTGTGACTGTGAATTTATAATAAAGTTTTAAAACAAAAATGGCTCATGTATATTTCAATACAGTGGGAATACAAGAAAAAATAATGTATCAACAAAGACTTTTCTTTGTGTGGGAATCAATTCATAAACTTACAATGTACACAGATTTGTGTTTAACGACGTCTTTGTATTCATCGTTCAGCTCTGGTAAGGGTTTATCTGTCAACCTCCTGATTTTTGTCTTGTCTTCACTGATTTCCAAGAGGCCGGACTTAGATTTCTCGAGAGCTGCAACAATGACGCTGCTGTCGGTAGTTAAAGTCTTGAGTCTGGGAGGAGAACACAAATGTTTTAAACACTGAGCAGGAAAGAAAGCAAGAAGAGCATGCGACAGCATTTTACTGAAGTGACAGTGCATAATTACAGACACTAGATGATACTGAATTACTGCTCCATTAGGCTTGATGAGAGTTCTCATCAAGCAGATGTGCCGAGTCACACCGACTTACCAGTTGAGCGGAGTTTCTAATAATTATGAATCTCTTTATTTGAGAGGTGTGGCCGTTTTGTGTACGGGATGTTGTGGCTAAATGTGATCTGGCTGCTAACAGGTTCACTTAAGGGACAGGTCTGAGGGAGCACATTAACCTGGTCCTACCTGTTATTTAAATTGTATTTGTATAGCCCATATTCACCAACCACAGTTTGCTTCATAGGGATTAACAATCTGTACAAGGTGCGACAGCCTCTATCCCAGGCTTTGAAAGGAGCAGTTTGAGAGAATAGCAAACCTGTTGAATTTAAGCATGGTCTCCAAAGGCACCCAGCCTTCATCCTGCTGCAGTTGTTCTTTCAGAAACTTGTCCCTGGGAAGATTGTGATCTCCAAAGTAGTACTAGGTGAGAATAAAACAGATTTGTCAGTTGTTCAGATGTCCTTGTTACATTAATATAAACAAATTAAGCATTGAAATTACCTCTACTTGTCGTGCCACTTTCAATTCAATTGAAGACATCTCTTGCTTTTCTGCCATGATTGTCCAGTCGAGACAACAGTAACCCCAGGTCCTAAAACAAAAAACAATTATGTCTACAGCAAATAAAACCACAACAATTGTGCCGAGTAATGGCCTACGTCATATAGCTCAATATTCACTGCTTCCATCTTCTCAATAATGGAGAAATATCCTCCTTCAAGTTTGTTAGTCCAAATTTGATATTGAGTTGAGTTTGATAACTTCTAGTAGATGGGTTGAAGTTAAAAACTGTGTACACCTTAACACATCCCTGCCAGAATTTTGACATATTGCAATTTTTATAAAAAAAAATTGATTATCTACATTGTTCATTTCGACTCAGTCACTGTGTATGAACAATGAGCGAAGAAAGGATTATTTTACTCACAGAAGACAAATAAAATGACTGCACATAGCAAATGGAGGGCCAAAACAAGACATTTGTAGTTTGTTTTAGATAAATACCAACAAAATAACCCCAAAACAAGATTAGGCAGATGCTCAGCAGCTGGAACATAATGATCAGAAATATGGAAATCCAATCAGCAGATTGAAAAACTGGCAAAATAAGAATGTTTGAGCCTGATTGCCATGAGGAGTGGACATTTTTCATTTACCCTGATCTCACGCTGCCGGTGCTGCAGCTAGCTTGATGGCTAACACGCTAGGTTAGCTTGCGTGCACCAGCTGTACAATCGAGACATGTTTTGGGTGCAGACACGCGGCTCAAACGTGTTTTATCCAACGTGAGACTTGGTCGGCTGCCAGTTGTTTGTACACGTTAAGTTAAATTAGTTATTTAAGTCATTAAGAAAACTGCGTAACGCCTGTCTCGTGTCAGCATGTCGCCAAAACACGCCTAACGTTAGATAATGTCTATTGCGCTCGTTCGTAAAGCTGCTAACATTAACCAGGTGACACAGAAACACTATAAAGACCGACTTTTTATGTCAAGAAGGTGAAACTTACAGTACGAAGAGTCGGCGCTAGCAGCGGGTTTTCTGCTGAAATCTAAAAGTGCTTCACTTCGTCGCCTGCACGTTGTGGGACTGCGTGCTACGGCGAACAGCGAGGACCAAAAAGAGTTTGTTTTAGCGCGACAGCAGCTCCACGCTACGGGAGCGGATATGTGTGGTGCCGCTCTCAGCCTCAGGGTGTCGCTGTGATTCCCCCACAATAACTACTGACATAAAGAATCAAGAAGACAGCGTAGGCAACATTACAAAACATGCCCTCATATTTAAAAAGGCTTTGTAACATATTTATTATTTCATAATTCAACATATTAAGATTTTAATTCAATTGTTCCCTTCCAGTTTATTCATTGTTCCCATTTGAATCTTTGAATTGTGTGCATTTACATAATGTCTTGATGTACAATATGAAGCCCTTTGAATATCCTTGTCGGTTAAAAAATGCTATAGAAATGAAGTTACTATGCGTTTACATTACAACCAGAATGAATTCACTTTAATTCTCATTTTTGAATATAGGACTAGATGGTGAATATCCCTTGTACGTTTGAAGGTCTTCTGCAACTTCAGTTATACCTCACTTGAGGATACGCTGAGGCCAAAGGTAAATCTGACTGGCTACTGGCTTGTATGGCAGCACCATGAAAGCCATCTGGCCCTCTCAGTAGATCAGACATCATTACCTCTATGCCTTTTTAAACTAAACGCTGTCCCATTTTAGAATATAGGACAAGATGGAGAATATCCCCTCTATGTTAATCACACAAACTAAAGCCTACAACAAATACTAATACTCAGTGTTGTGCATGCACGAACGCAAAAGAACGCGTTTAATTGAACACGTTCACTTTTATGAGAACGATGAACTGAACGCAACTCAATGACAATAATTAATTTGAACGGTGAACACGTTCATATTGTAGCGTCCTTGCGTATAGACGACAGGAAACTTCTCTCTTTATGTTTAACTTTATTAAAGTCCAGCGAACACGACATACTTCCTGTTCGTAACTCCAACATTCCTAACCAATAACTTTTGGATTGTAAACAGATGCACACACAGGCAGACAAAAGCCTGTACTGATAGCATATAATGTCATGTTGATACAAATAAACAATAATGATGTCCACAATCAGTTCAGTTCATACAAGTAAACATGAATAGTTCACGTTCATACCATTTAAATTCTGAACTAGTTCATATTTCAGTTCATTTCATAGTTTTAAGGTGGACAGTGAGAATGAAAGACTTGACTTGTTAAAGAAAACCTTAAGGCCAATGTATGCTTCTGCGTTTTGATGGACACGGACAGATAGGACCGCCCTCTCCAACGTGGAACTCTCCAACGTGGAACGCCCTCTCCGTGCCTCTCCGAGGCTCCTCGGAGAGCTTTTCGTGCAGCTCTCATTTTTCTCTCATTTTTCTAACTACACGTCGAAATGACGGACAGCCCACGGATAGCACTTGGCTGTGATTGGTCCGCTAACGCCAGCATTTCGGAATGTGTTTCTCAAACACCGTCAGGTTAGAAGCAAACACTTGGTAGTAGTTAGTATCGGCTGTCCGTGCTGATTGTGTGTGGAAGCTGGGGGGAGCTAGCTGCCTCCGTGTAGCTTCAAGCTGTTGCAGCTGTTGAATTAGCAACGCAGTTTGGAAACAAGACCGGGGAACCGCTGCGCTATGACACGATAACAATAGCATTTTGACCCGCTGGGTGTCACTTTATTCAGCAAAAACTGTCGCGTCATCAACATCCTTTTTCTGTTACCATCGTTCACTGTGTGTGAGGAGCCGGGAGGACGTAAATAAACCAGCGTGGACTTCTTCTATATACCTCATGAGGTAGGCTTGTCTAAGCTCGACTTCCGTTTCGCCATCTACTGTTCTGGCGGTGAATTGTTTTCACAACAAAAAGGCTCGTAGAACTATAAATCAAAAAGGGTCCGTCCGATCCGTCCGTCCGTCATTCCGAAACGGACTCGGAGAAGCATACTGAAGGCCAATGTATGCTTCTGCGTTTTGACGGACACGGACAGATAGGACCGCCCTCTCCAACGTGGAACGCCCTCTGCGTGCCTCTCCGAGGCTCCTCGGAGAGCTTTTCGTGCCGTGCTCATTTTTCTAACTACACGTCGAAATGACGGACAGCCCACGGATAGCACTTGGCTGTGATTGGTCCGCTAACGCCAGCATTTCGGAATGGAAACTTCCTGTTCCATTCCCTACATCACAATAAACCAAAATCACAACTACGACTCTATGATAAATGTGACAAGTGTGTCCGGCTGACGGTGGCTGGTTAGAGCACTTACAGCATGTGTGTACGGTCACATACGGTTATAACGAACTTTGATAACGGGGGTAGCGGGCTAGCCACCATGCTAACTGCGGTGGGAACAGCGCAAAAAACCCGCTGACTTTAATCCCACGGCTGTCATGACACTGTTTCTCAAACACCGTCAGGTTAGAAGCAAACACTTAGTATCGGGTGTCCGTGCTGACTGTGTGTGGAAGCTGGGGGGAGCTAGCTGCCTCCGTGTAGCTTCAAGCTGTTGCAGCTGTTGAATTAGCAACGCAGTTTGGAAACAAGACCGGGGAACCGCTGCGCTAAGACACGATAACATAAGCATTTTGACCCGCTGGGTGTCACTTTATTCAGCAAAAACTGTCGCGTCATCAACATCCTTTTTCTGTTACCATCGTTCACTGTGTGTGAGGAGCCGGGAGGACGTAAATAAACCAGCGTGGACTTCTTCTATATACCTCATGAGGTAGGCTTGTCTAAGCTCGACTTCCGTCTCGCCATCTACTGTTCTGGCGGTGAATTGTTTTCACAACAAAAAGGCTCGTAGAACTATAAATCAAAAAGGGTCCGTCCGATCCGTCCGTCCGTCATTCCGAAACGGACTCGGAGAAGCATACTGAGGCCTTGAGGCCTTTAGAAAAATGAGCGCGGCACGAAAAGCTCTCCGAGGAGCCACGGAGAGGCACGGAGAGGGCGTTCCACGTTGGAGAGGGCGGTCCTGTCTGTCTGTGTCCGTAAAAACGGAGAAGCATACATTGGCCTTAAGAAGCTCAAATAATTTCTGTTTAATTTAAAAAAAAAAGTTTTATTCAACCACACAATGGCTAAGGAGCCCGAATTCTGTTTAGGATGAAGATTATATTAATGTTCCATATGGAAAAGCAATGAGAACTGCTGAAGAACTGCTGAGTTGCAGCACAAAAGAAAAGTTAAATGTCATAAATCTTGTTTTCACAAAAATATTCCGAAAAAATCGGTAATGTGATTAATCATGATTAATCCATAGAAACCTGTGATTAATTTGATTAAAAATTGTAATCATTTCACAGCCCTAATATATATATTTTTATATATATATATATATATATATATACAATATATACTTACATATATGTTTATATACATATACAAATGCATGTATACATACATACACATACACATTGTGTGATGGTAGAAAATGTATTTTGTTTCATTTCATTCTCTATTGTTCGTCGTGTAACTCTTAGCCGCAGTATTTCATCACAAACGAACATGTGAACATTATACAACCCAGGATATTTCCAAACAAAACTCAGACTTAAATAGTTTAAATTTATTTTACCAAGAGGTTCATGTCACACTGTGTGGAGAACATTTAAGAAAAGACGATTTTCTACAACCAAAAATTCCATTGCACAAGTGTTTTGCAGCAGAAAATACCTTCATAGGTGTCTATGGATGAGAGCAATACAGCTCAGAGCTCAAACAAAACCTAAAGAATCACGGAGACGGATGACCAATTACAATACATATGACTAACTGGATATGAAATGACTTCTACAAGAGGATATGACATTTTGATCATTTTGCGCAGCCCTGGTTTTCATTGAAATGCTTGTTCTCTCACATGAAAATACTTTGTTCTTTAAAGTGCACAACAATGTTTGTCAGTAGGACTTCCTGATATCTTCCTCAACGATGAATGGACACACATTCTGTTCATCCACCGACTGCCCTACCTTACACATGGCATGACAGTATGATTTTGAAGGTCAGATTTCAAAAACATCTCAGAGTTAATTTTTACTGTTTTAGATTCTTAGTACTGGAGATTCTTAACATCTTTCTGTCTAAAGTAGATTTTAGGTCTATTTAAGAAGACATGTACTGTTTGTAGTGATCTATTAATGCAAAATGCAACAAATTGGCAGCTAACATGGTCTATCAATGAGGCCTAACTGGTTTGACCGCTATAGAGGCTTTTGGAATATATGAACTTTATATGAACGGCATATCAACGACAATAAAGAACCAATGTCTGCTGCAGATGTTCTTTAGAAATTTGTATTATTGTACAAAGATAAAAAGAACTGTAGGAGTAACCTTTTGTACTTAATTTCTTTGTCAACATAACACACCATTCATTATGTAAGAGAAGTTTTTTATGAGATCAAATTCTGACCTGATGTTTTGACAGATTCTTCTTCAGCGTGTCTTACAGTGCAGGGCTGTAATATTAATATTGCTCTCTGTCCTGCACCTCACGTCACCTCTCTGTTCCTCTGGTAACTCAGACCAAATGCTTTCCTGAAAATCCATGTCATATTTATACTGTATTTTGGCAAACTGTGTGCACACAGCAGCACTGGATGATCTTGAGTCTTTACTTTGTTGCTCATACTGTGAGTTATATCAGTCATTATAAGAGTGAAGTCCTCGCAAAGAGATGTAATCCCTGACACAGCCAATATTTTCTACATTATTCGAAATAGCTCCGTGTGTTTAAACCCCTGCTTATCAAACAAAGTGGAAAAAACTATTCTTCTCAGGTTCCTTTTCATCCTCTAAAGCAATAAAGAGAAGAACTGAAAATAAAATCGACTGCATTAAATTACTAACAAAGATGCCAGCTTCTAAAGGCATGCACATGTATTTATTTTACAGTAATGTGCTTCTTTTAAATTATAAGCAGTATAGTATATGAGGAATAATGCAGTGTGGCCTGCATCTTAATTATCTTGACAGACACATAATGGTTTCGGGTCTTTCTAAAAAAAATGTAGCATTTAAATCCAGAGCCTAAATTAGCGAAGTAAATTGTGAAATTTTAGAAATCTATTTTACTCAATCAGCTGAATGGAAATATATTATCAGGTGCATGTAGAATATATATGTAGAGTATTTCTTTCTTTCTCTCTCTTTCTACATTTCTTGTCTGTTTGTAGTACTTTTGTGTGTCTCTCTTTAGCCATTTTGTGCCACTTCAGACTTGTGTTGGGTCTCTTAGTCTTTTTTTTGTCTGTTTGCAGTGGATTTGTGTTAAATTGTATTTGTTTGGTTAATCTTTATAGTTATTTTTAGTTTCTTGGTAGTTGTTTGTTCTGCCTTAAAAGATATAAAACAAGCACGACGATTTCCATGACTTTTATAACTTCAGACGACAAGAAATAGCAAATAACGATTCAAAGGGAGCAAACAACATGGAACCTCGAACAAACACAGGAGAAATGATACATGTAAAATGATTTAGAACGGTCAATTATATTAATGATTAGATAATAAGATATAACAAATACGATTCTTAGTGTCAAAATGTACTCAAAGGAGAGACGTTTAAATGTGCAAAAGTATTGACATTGACAAATGTGACAACTGAAACAAACAACATTTGTATTGGAAGCTATCAAATCTGCACCATCAGCAAATGTAGTTATCAAAGAGTTATCAAAGAGTAGTTTTTAAAGAAGCTGGTTTGTTTGTGTTTGCCGCTCTGATACTGACAACACAAGGTGAAATCGTCACCCGTAAACACAGGGGAGGCTTGGGTCTTCAGAATGATGTCGCCATCTGTGGAAGAAAATTAGAAGGCAAGATTGAACTCCTACTTCTTTTATGTTACCTTTGTATTAAATACAGTCCTATTTAATCATCAGTGCTACACAGAAGTCGGTGGTTTCTTCCTGAGTTTGTCCTGAAACTTCTCTGTTACACAAGACTCACAGCTTACTGTAATGTTGACTGCGTTACTGCGGCCCCTGGCGCCCTCACACCAGTACACTCCACTGGTCCCACTGGCAGCAGTGAACACAAATGCTTCAGACTTGTAAGGGCTCATGCTGGTGCAAGGACACTAATACTTTTAAAGGTAATGGTAGATGGCTCTCTGATTGGTTTATTGCATGTTATGCCCAAAACACACCTCCGAATAGTAAAGAGACAAAACAAATCTTGTGTCGAGTGCAGCAACATTTTGTAATAAATCAAGTACTACAGTGAGAGTTGTGTCTGTTTTTGGATTCAATGTTTGGCAAAAAAATGTAAGACTGATGAAGATATCCTATTGATAATTAATATACATTCTTTTTGACAGTTTTACATTTTGAGATTGACCTGTCCGGGGTGTACCCTCTCACCTAATGTCAGCTAGGGTTCGCTCCAGGGACCCTCAAAGGGGTTTTCAACATTTTATTGTTGCTAAACACAGTCAGTCATGAAGCCAAAATAAGCTTAGATGAATAAACACATTTAAAAAAAATCTTCTGACAGTTTTCTGATCAATTAGAAATAGTATAAACCATGTTTTTACCCATGATAGGGAGGAGTGACAGAGGCTGTTTTGAGGAAAATAAGAGCCTCTATGTGTCTCTGCATTAGTCAGTTTGAGAATACACAACCTCTGTACTCATCTGATTCATCCTGTGCAAAGCAGAAATCTGATGCCGCGCTGCAGTGGCTGCAGTCGTAGCTGCTGCTCACCTGACACTACAAGCGAGACTGGCCGGGCCTTTAGCTCAACCTCAGTCCGGTTCTCCCGACACTCGGCTTGGCACCAGTACCTGTCGGCCTCCTCCCGTGTTACCGCGGTCATGAATTAGCTGTCACCAGAGATCAGGTGCCTGGGGGGGAGCCCTGTGTGGTTTGGACCTGAACCACCAGTAGCTCTTCACAAAAGCAGAGAGGGACTCCACTGTGCACTGCAGGAGCACACGCTCACCCAGGTAGATGTTTGGCCCTGGAGGCTTCACAGAGACACTGGCCTCCAGAGATCCTGCAGGAACAGGGGGGGCTACATTATGGGCTTTTTCATGCCGGGATTAGGGTTAGGGTTAGGGTTAGGGCTGCTGCGCTGGCTTTCTCACTGTGCCAAGTAACGTTTCTCATCAAGACAGCAGGATTACAGCCAAGGAGGTTAGCTCATAGTAAAGGATGCACGGAGTGAAATTGTAAGTACAGGTAGTTACAGAATGTGGCTATCTGTAGTTGTTAACGATTGTTACCTGCTTAAATTTAGGTTTACTTGAGGCAAATGAAAGGGAATATTGTAATGAGCTATGTTAACACTAAGCTAGCTAGCTAGCTATTTTGTTAGAAAATGTCTCCAAGAGTGTGAACGAGCAAATTTGAAATATAAGAAATAACTATCGACAGCTCTCTATTCTTTGCATTAATATCTATCTCTAGTATTTTAAAACAATAATATCAGTGCCTATAGAATGTTGTTGTTTATAATCAGTTCATATTTGTGTTGTCAAATTTCACAATGACCCTGAAATTATGTCTCTTCTGTTATCTTATACTGAATGAATGCAAGCAAAGATACAGAGAAAAATCACACTCTTTCTGATTGAACCAATCCATGAAGCCCCAAATGAGCCCCAAAAACATTGGCGCACGCTGCGCGCGCAAACATTCGGCATCCTTAGGGGCTAAGCCCCCCCTTTCTTTCAACCCTAGAAACGCCCCTGCTGCTAACACTATCTTATTCTCTGCTGATACATTCAATAGTCACTCAATTATTAGTTTATATGCACTTGGGCCATAGTCTGCAGTCTGACAGTTTGGCAATCAATCCTTATTTTATCAAAGTTCGAATGTTTAATTAGGGCCCGAGCACTGACAGGCACTGACACACAGTGAGGCCTGTTGAAATTGTAATGTTTATTATTATTATTTGTCAGGCAAATGAATTGGCTTTTTGAGGGCTTTAACATGCTAAAATTCTGACCAAAATTTGCAGAAAATTAGAAAGTTGTGAAAAAGTACGTATTCTGGAGGAATTTTCAATGGGCATAGCAAAATGACTCATAAAATATAAATAAATTAAATTAAATTAAATTAAATTAAATTAAATTAAATTAAATTAAATTAAATTGAATTGAATATAAAAGAGTTATATTTAATTTAATAAAAAAAGATTAAATTAAATTAAATTAAAAGATATTAAATATAAAAAAAATTAACACGTCCTGCGCAGAGCCAAACTGCGGACTTCCCGCACAGAAGCCCACTGCGCACTTCCTGCAATTTATCAAGGGCAATTTGGTTTACAACCAGCAATAAGTGCACAACAAAAATAAACCACCAAATTTTTGTTGGAATTGATTTAGGTTTATTCAACCTCATGATTATTTTATGTTCGTGTTATTTAGACTCTGAATGGGGTGGAGAACACAATAATAATAGTATATCACTCAGTATAATGTAGTAGTACAGGAAAAACATCGCAACAAACTACATTCAGAACAGGAGAACACCTCCTAAAACAGTATCAGCAATTACCGGACATTATAACCTTCGTGAAAGGAGGATTCATTGAAACATTATTGTATTTGACTGAACTAGTTTGAGCTAGACAAAGCTAATGAATTGTCAACAGTATATGACATTCAAAGTCTGTGTGAAACATAAAGCCTGTCTGTAGCTGGTCAAAGTTCAAATGGAGTCCAGTGTTATACCTACATGGACGTAAATAATAAACGTAGACAGAAATCACACCACAGTTGTAGATATTTATTTAATCAGTAGCAGCCTGGTGGTGCAGCTTTATAAAAAAAAAGATGCTTTGAAGTGTCACAGTGCATCGTTGGTCTGAGCTGGATTCTGCATTTCTCTTTTCAGTCTTTCCTTTTAATATGATAAAACAGAAATACTCAAAAATGTTAAGTAAAATATTAGTTGTCCCTGAGGTTAGGTAATAGACTTGTTATTCACTATATGGATCATAGACTGTGTATACAGATGAATAACTAAAATTAAGCCAATGCAATTCAAGAGCCACCTGCTGGGTGTTTCTTCTAAGTTTAGTTTTAATTTGTTATAATGTATATACAAATGTATCGACAGGTCCCTACGATGGCTTCATCCCCGGATCACTACTGCAGAGACTCTGGTTCCATAGTGGGAGGAAGTGGAGCAATGCCATTCATTTTTATAAACAGTCGATCCTGGACAGTTTGGCAGACGTGTAATTCTCTACAGTGCCAAACATGGGCTAGCTTGGCATCTTGTGTGACGGTTTACATGGCATTTGCATTTTTACAGAATACTGTTCAGACTTTCATCGATTTGGCACAAAATGACAATAAATAAACATAGAATGTGATGAGGGTTTGACATCACACGCTGTGAACACACACACATCCATGGGATCTGGCCGGGCTAGGAAGAGTCCCCACTATCTCCCATGTGTCCAGCTCAGGGTCGTACTTCTCGATGCTCTGCAGATAAGTCCCCTTTGAGTAGGAGTATCCCCCTGTTACATAAATACATCCATTTATTGCTACGGCCCCGCACTCCATCCTCCTCTCCTTCATCACTGATATTGACCTCCACTCGTCTTTCTCGGGGTCGTAGCAGTCGGCGATCGTCGTCTGTCCTCCCACCAAATACAGCTTGTTGTTGAGAGGCACAGAGCACAGCCCGTATTCTAAAAACACAGAGTTTTAACATAAGAAAATTATATTCAGACCATTATCTCTGACGTTCTTCTCTCCTACGTTCATACCTGGATGGGGACTTATTGTAATGATGCTCCACTCGTTGACCTCTGGCTTGTAGACCTGGATTTTTTCATAGGTGCAGCTTCCTCTGTAGCCATAGTGGCCCCCGGTAACATAGATTTTGTCCTCCATTACACAGGCAGTGGCATTTCCAACACCTTTGAAGAGAACAGAGGTCATTTGCAACATCTGATCAACAACTCAATATATTTGACTGACTTGGGGGCAGCGTGACAAGCTGTAAACACCACACTCCTACATTATCAGGTTTCAAAGTTGACATGGTGAATTATTATCAAACAGGTTAGACATTCAACAGACACAAAGCAGCCACAGTGTGTATTTCTGTATCTGGCCACCTGTAGTCTAATGTGCACTTTGTTTTAAGCTAAATTTAGATCACCACAAACTGCAGAGGGAAATATCTTGGTTTCCCCAGCAGATGCTGGGCTACGTTCACCATCTAGTCATTAACATTGTCTTTTATTTGGTGAGAAGAGGTTTTAAAGTGAGTTTAAGAGCTTTTAGCTAATTCTAGGTGGCTGCCCATGTCTGAAGAATTTGTGGGCTGAAAAACCTTGGTTGGGTGATTATTATCTGTAGGTTTGTCATGACAAGCAACAAATGATTGTGTCATCTTATAATAAAGAATATTATAAGTTTAGCTTTAAATTGTATAAGAAAAATGTAAAAAGGCATTATCTAAACCAATTTTCCCAAACTGATTTCTCTATCAGCTTTCTTCAATGTATAGATTCAAGGGATTGAACCAGCTCACTGATATCTGAGCAAACTTCAGCTACTGATGAAAGACCTCAGATAACACTGATCAGAAACAGGAGTGGGCCTTGTGTTAAGATTATCTTTGTCTTAATGTAATTCCATAGGTCAAGAATGAAACACTAAGCTCAAAGTTGGGGTTTTAAATGAGAATATAAATTGATGAAATGTACAAACTCTTCTCAGTATCATCAACAAATAGTTTTTTCGGAAAACGTAAATTTATTGAGCGTTCATTCTTGACTTTGGAGAAAAGGACAACGAGAAAATCTCAATATATGATCTGTTCAGGAGCTTTCAGTAATGCAACACAAACTTCTTCAGGAGATCTGAAGGCTAAGTAAGGACTTTGAGCCTCAGCTGAAAGGGTTTATTGGATCTTATGAGGGTTATTCGTGTAAATGGTTCAATTGTCGAGAATTCTTTAAAGATATCTGTGAGAGATTCTCAGACATCCAGGTCATGGTATCTTCAGAAGTTGTACAAGTGTTCGTAGGCAACTGGACTTGCTTGTGTTTCTTGAAGACATTACACCTCTCATCCAAGAGGCTTGTTCAGTTCAGTTGTGGAACAGTGTTACCTCAGGTCAACAGTGTATTTCAGCTTCTGGCCTCTTGGATGACAGTTGAAAAGTCTTCAAGAAACACAAGCAAGTCCAGCTTCCCGAGTACAGTGGGTAAACTCCACCAATGGATGAAGTTCATGTGATTTGATCGGAAGCTCCAGAAAAAAAAACGGACCTTGTGGTGAGTTTTCTCAACATTAATTCATTCATTTTTCCTGCTTTTCAGTCAATCCATAACATATCAACTAATTATTTACCTTGGATCATTTTGGCCACTGGAAACCATTTCTTTTTCAAAGGATCATAAAATTCCGTCTCTCGCTCCGGAGCTCCTCCTCTGTAGCCTCCGATGGCGTAGATACAGCCATGCAACGCCACGGAACAGTGGTAGTACCTCGCTGTGATCATGGAGCAGCCCTCGGTCCATTCGTCATAGTCACAGTTATAAATCGAAACAGCGTCCAGGGCCTCAACCGTGTTTGTCCTGTAACCTCCCGTCACATATATACTTGCTCCTAGTGAGCTGATGCTGTAACTCTCTCTTTCGTGGTCAGGCATTGCTTTCCCTTGCACCCATGTGTCACTGACAGGATCCCAGAAATGGACCTCGCACAGTGGGTGCCAGTAGTAGCCACCGATGATATACATGCTGGAAGACATTTTTCTACTTGCACAAAACTCCTTGCCATTATTGGACCTCAACGCCTGAGTTATCATAGATTTGAATTTCCCATCACTGCTCAGCAAGCCCTGCCTGAGCACCTCTAGAGACGCATTGAAATAAATCTCATCCAGGTCCAGGTGGATGGAGTGCAGCAGGTCCACAGTATGGTGAACGCGATTATCCAAATCATGGGTCACCCACTTGACCACAGCATCTACCAGGACCTCATCCCTCTGCACAGTGAGGCTCTGTGCGGCCACCACCGCCCTCATCCTCTCATGGTCCAGCTCCAGGAACTCCTCCTGCAGCAGGAGCTCTGGGAACCTGCTCAGCGTCACTCTCCTGGCCTCCCTCTCCAGGGCAGGACACAGGTGCAGCTGTGCGAAGGCGTGCATCCCCAGGCAGTTGTCCACATCCAGGAGGCGGACGAGGAACTCCTCGCACGCTTGTTTGACGGGGATGAACTGCAGGAGGTCCGCGGCCTCCAGCAGGCTCTGCACGTTGCTCTCGGTGATGCGCACCTGAGCCGTGTACACGTAGTTCACCAGGGCGCCTAGGACCTCGGCGCGCACCCCGGTCAGGGTGATGCTGCTGTCGGACCTCTCCCTCATGTCAGCCGTGAACATGACCTTAAAATAGGAGCTGCGGGCCGACAGGAGCGCCTTGTGGCAGTGGAACACCTGCGCCCCGGAGCCACCGCACTGGAGGGAGACGTCCGTGAAGAGGCCGCCGACGTAGAAGTGCCTGAGTGCGTCCAGGAGCTGCGATGGGTGATCTCCATCAGTGAAGTCGTACGTGTAGATGTCGCCTTCCTTGTGTGACATGGTGTCTGCAGGAAAAACACACGTGTGGCAGTGATCCAAGGGCACATTTAAAGCAAAGGGCAGCACAGTGTCATATTCCCATCTATAATGAATGACAGTCACGCTGTCAGTTATTTACCTCTTTGATATAACAACACAGGTCTTACCTCTCATTTTATATCCATGAATACAGGCTGCAGCTCCACACACACACACACACACACTCCTCTGTGTCCTCTCTCTCCTTGTGTGTGAACAGATCGTCTCTAACAAACACATGAAGCTCAATTTAGCTCGGGCAGGACGGTCGCAGGCAGCTCCGATCCTATTTTGGTATTTGTGTGCAGCGGACAACCCCCCTCAACCCCCCACCTCCTCCTCCTCCTCCTCCTGCATCTTCCTCCCCCTCCTCGTCCTCCTTCTCCTTCTCCAGCAGTCTCAGGTCTGCACCAGCAGGTCCTCCATTGACATGAAACACCCCCCGCGCACCGCTACTTTCTCTCCCCGAGCCTGAATATAAAAGCTACATCCACGATCACAGTCCCGTGGTGCGTTCAATGACCCCGCGTTGTGCAGGAGAAGCTTCGCCGCTGGAATACAAATGTTATTCGGTGCTGCTCCACTGCCTCTTTTCGCCATTCATGTGTTTTCCCCTCTCTCTCTCTTGCGGTTGCCATGGCATCCTGAACCCACTTCCAGCATGGTCAAGGGCTTTGCCTGTTAATCCTAACAAGGATTAGAGTTTAACAGAACAGTGCTCACAGAGGTATGTGTAACTGCAGGAGCTGGTTTACATTGGTTTCCACTGGTGGGGATTATTTCTGATACTATGTTTCTATTTACCATCTGACGTTTAATGATGAATTTACAAACAAACATATGATGAAACATATGAAAACAACATACAGTTAAATATTAAATGGCTGGTTCCCTACCCTCATTGACTTGTGAGGGTAGGGTTCTGAGAGAGGGCCCCGGGGTCTATTGGGGCCTCCTGTCTCAGATGTCCCTGTTATCAGTTCCACCAAGCGCATAAATATGTGTTGAATTTGTGGGTTTTGAGAACAAATGGCATGGCCGAACACAAACTGTATAAAAAGTTCTAATAAATACTCATTTCTAAATGAATATGTCTTACCAATGAAAATGTCCTACAGTTCCTTAGAAAGAATCCCTATCTATATTGGCCTACATAGCTAAAAAAGTTTGAAAGAAATAAAAAAAAACTATTTGGAATCAAGAAAACCAAGCAGTTTATCATGTTTATCATATTCAGTCAATCATTTTCATTCAGTGTCAAGGTATGATTATAGGGGGGCTGTACAGGCTGGTTTGGGTTATTGGGGGGTTAGAACACATCCATCCCCTGAGTTCCACCACAGGGACAGTCTACCTATGAACTCTACTCGTGGTTTCATCAGTTAAATTACTATAAGAGACCGTAGGTCAAAGTGGGCAATTGTGCAGTTTTTGTTAGTTGGTTTGTGTTATGCGTTCTGCGTGTGCGCTCTACTGAGTGTCACTCAAGTTTTTACGTAGTGATAGTTGAGTTTGAGAAAATTGACCTGAAGTTCAAGCAGATAGGAGAGTAAAGGCAATTGGATTTGAAATACAGAACTTGAGCTGAATTCATAAAACGATTTTGGAGAATGTTATCAAATCATGATAACATTCCTACTGCCGTTTTCAGTCAGTAAATGTATTTAAAAGTCAGGAACAATCATACTGAATGAAGAAATGGGCCATTGCAAAGGGGGACATTTATAGACAGAATTTTACAAATTGTAGAAAATGGTGTTGGTTGCATTGCTTCATGCTGTTGGGACATTTTAAAAAGGTGATGAATCATATTTTATGACTGGTTTTGAATAAAATATGTTTATGTTATTGACACCGTTACTTGTCAGGTATGTTGACCAGTACAATGATGTGGTCCAAAACCGCAATGCCCCGGATCAATTGACATAATCCTCCCGTGTAATTCATTCTTCAGTCTCACTAGGTAATAATAAAAAAAAAACATTTTCAGTGTTTTAGTAAGTGTATTTTATTTCACATCTCTGCTTTGAAATGGTCAAATAAACTGTAAAAGAACAATTCACTCCATCTTCACTTCAAAGGGCTCCTAACCCATCTTACAACTGGAATGTTATCAGAACGCAAGACATTTTAAAGTGTTCAAGTGTTTGAAACCAGTTCAACTTCTAAACAAGTCGTTAGCTGTAAACATGAAGACCAAGACAGATCAATTATATTAGACACTATTGAACATGTTAGGCTTCTTCAGATACTGAATGTTATCCAGGCACTGGAGCGGTTCCTGCTGCCGTCAGTTTAAATGGCGAGCTGTGCAGACTCCTTAACCAAGGACTTTAAGGCACCGAGGTCTCGCAGGAGGGAGGACACCCCCACACAATACCACAGATCACCACTGCGGTCTGAGGGAGTGCTGAAAGACTCGATCTCCACTCCCTCTGTGGCCAGCACTCCTAAACAAAGAACAATTGAAAAGAAAGAGAAAAAAGGTGTGAGTTTAAGGCAAAACATAAATATAATAACTCAAGGAAAACTGTTATTTAGTCCATAGAGATCACATCTCAATTCCATCTTTTATTTAAATGGAAAGCTTGAAATTAAAAAAAGAGCATCTGTAAAACTAAATACAGGTTTTCTGACAGAAATACATGAACTTAATTTTGCTGAAGTGTTTGCACTCTGTCAAGACCACTTGTTGATAAGTGAATTGAGATGATAGAAAGGATGTTAGTTGTGCCCATGACACACAAAAACAAAAACATAATTCTGATCCCATCTCTCGCCCTATGACAGCTGGGACTGGCTTTGTAGATGGTCGTGCACGTGATCTCAGTGTGATGTCAGTTTGGCTGTTGTATTCGCTAAGATTTCTGAATAAAGTGCATTGAAAAAGAATAGCCTTCAGTTCAATTTGTAAACTTTGTTGCCACTCTAGTTTTATGTGGTTTCACTACCAGCAAAATAAACATTGTTTCCACAGATACAAACAAGCCTTCTTCCTTTTCATTTTCTTCATTTGTCTGATCATGTCTCAACTTCTGAAAATCAGAACTATCCAAAGTAGATGGGAAAGGGCCCATAGATATGGATGGAGGAATGCCTTTTGTGAGTGTGCGCCATTAAAACTAATTTGATAATTCTGATAAAAGATCAAAAATAAGATGTAAGCGATGACCTCCACAGACTCATCTGTGCTAGTTTTTCAGTGTAAAATGCTGAAGCACAAGAAAGGACTTAGCTATTTAATTTTATAAATCTGATAAGACTTTTAATACAGAGACAAACTGGTTCCTATCTTTTAACTGTGGCCTTATTAAAACACATTCAGTTCTACTAGGCAGATTTTCACACAAATAATCTTTAAAGTTTCTCACCAGCCACAGAAGTAAGGAGCTGTGGACTAGCAGGGGCTTTGAAGAGGAGCAGATTCCCAGTGAGACGGACCGGTTGTCTGAACACACTGTTGCTCAGCTCCAGCAGCACCGGCACACCACCATGAACTGCACCCACGGCTTTGTAGCTGTAGCCGTTGGCCTCGATCTCCACCGTGCACACTCCATCAGCCGCCTCGTCAGTAGCACAGTGCGCTTGGTTTACCTGAAGGGTCAGTTCACATGCACGACACCATTATTCCACTAAAAACTAAAAAGACACACTCCTTATTGCGAGGTGGCGTTTGTCACAATGAGATGACACTGTACCTCGATTCCAGATTCCTTGGCCAGACTCAGGACATTGATGAGGTTTGGGCAGCAGCCAGATTCATGATTCAGCAGTCCAACCAGGACTGATGATGTCATGTAACCGCCAGAGGACTTCATGCCATCACCTGTTTGTAGAAAACAGTGAATACGATTACCTTCCAGTTAATTTAATAAAAACAGATAAGACATAAACAGAAGATCACATCTTTTACATTAGCTCATGTAAAACTGATATCACTTACAGCATCTGAATCACAATCACGCCACTAGAGGGGGGGAAAGCGCCACTCATGCAATATTGTCCTCCCTTTGAGTTCACTGGTGAAACAAACTGTACATATTTATAGTATAGCTTTACCTTGAGTGGTGATCTTCACTTGGCTGAACGGTTTATTAGAGCTGGAGCACGACTGCAGCACGGCTCCAATGGCTTCTCCGAGTTTAATCAGCAGATGAGATTCCTGGGAGAAGGTGCTCGCCAAAACCTGAGCATTTACCTAGAAGAGAAAAAAAAGACATGTTGGATTGGATCAGGTGTGTTTTCGTGAACGGAAGCAGATGCTTTAAGCAGCACACATAGTCAAACGATTACATCTCAATAATCATGATTTAGCCATTTTCTTCTTGACTTTCAAAATTCAGTGACATAAATACAGACTTAGTCACACATTAGTAGTGAAGGCCTGCTCCTTGTACATGAACATCCGAGTTACCCAGATTAGATTGTTGATGATTTGACTTGAGCTTGAATTGTTTCAGGCCTCTGAAGCTGGATTAGCTGGAAGTGTTGTAATTGCAACAGGATATTGACAGTCCGCTTTTAAAAACTGATACAGAGTCGTTGCTTTCTCGGGGATACAACGTAAGAATAATGTTATAATTCACATTCTTAGATGAAAACATGAAGGTTATTGACAAGTCCCTATAATCTATTGCTGTACTTAATCACATTTAATAATCTCTATTTATACATAATGAAATATATTATGTTCTATTATCGCTTCGGTCTCTCGGTGGAAAAAGACACAATCCTTCACCTACAACACTCGGGGTCTGAACAGATTCACTGGTGATATCTGAATGTTAAATAGAGACTGAAATGTTGAAACCTCAGAACTTATCAGTTCTAAGTTCCCCTCAGACCCTGTTGTGACCTGGTTTTAACACACGTCTCTGGTGTGACACGTCGAGGACGTATTTTCAGATCTGATCACTCGCATGACATGATGCCACTACCTGGCCATGCTTTGACAAGTGTTATAGAATCGTTGACTGTTAAAGTAAAGGCTAACTTGGAGGATTATGAGACCGTTGCAGTTTGAATTTGTTCGAAGTGGTTGCATGCATCGGATATTCCAATAAAGTGAGAGACTTGTGACAGCTCTGATATGGGATGAACGGAAAATTGGTTTCATAGAGTAAGTCTGCAAATGGAGATTATTGCCAGAAGTGTGTGCACAAAGCTGCGTGTTCTTAATGCATTAATTTGATGCTGTGCATTGTGAGTGTAGAAGAGTGAAAACAGTGAGAGCTCATGCTTAAAAAAAAGCTTTGTGTGTGACGCCGCTGACATCCTGCCATTCAGGTAAAGTGAGTGTTAGTGTCACATGGGTTCATTCTGTTCTCTTGTTACCTACCTTGGGTTTTATGCAATAGCTTTAAAAAGAGACACACAACATGGATTTAACATGTGAAACAGCTTATTTGCTGTGAAGATGAAAACTGTTGCATGACATTTGTGGCTCAAAAAAAAAAACAACACCACCCACAGAGGGCACTGTCACATGTAAACAAATGAAGCAGTGGCAAATATTTGCCTCTTGTTCACACAAACAATCTGCAAACATTCACTTCCTGTGTCAGAGCAATCCGCAGCATGGCTTGGCGTGAAGTTTAACTCTGGTGAACTTTGAGCCGCGACATTGGCCCCCATTTGTGTATGTGTGACTATGCCCTTAAAGTGTCATCAGCTTGTGTTCCTGGATCAATTTTAAAGTCTGCATTACAAGCTGAGGGTTATGGTTTTATTGTTGTCGTTGATTTATCCATTTTTGGGGAGATGTCCGGATTTCCTTTTCACCATCTCTTACCTTTATAGCAGTGCAATACTAAATTCCTAGTACACCTCTTAAATATTCTTTGTAACCCAAAAGACTGGTGTGATATCGGGTACAACTTACTGCTCCAACCAGTTTCTTGCCCTTCACCATGTCCACAATCTGCAGGGCGATGTCCTCCCCACAGCGAGCCTGAGCCTCCTTGGTGCTGGCTCCCAGGTGAGGACAGCTGATGGCGTTGGGATGGTTCACCAGTGCGCGGTTCTTCGGTGGCTCCTGTGGCCAAACATAAAACACATATCCATTGAGGATATCTACTTGATTTGTGTTACCGCGGTCCGTCATGATTAGACTGATGTGTGATGATAGGGGGTTGTAAACTTGCCTCAACAAAGACATCAAGTCCTGCTCCTCCACACTGTCCAGACTCCAACGCTCTGAGGAGGGCGTCCTCATCGATGATGCCGCCCCTGGCGCAGTTCACCACCTTCACTCCTTTCTTGCATTTAGCGAATGATTCGTCGTTAAGCAGACCTTTAATACACAAACACACAAAAAACATCTGATAAGTGCCTTCTACAACTCGCTAGTTCAATGCATCGTATTAAAAGTGATGTAATCAGCAAAGATTTCAGAGAGCCTATTCAGACCTGGTTTTAACATCCATCCTGAGACATTTGAAGTACAATGCACCCAAATGTGTCCTGAGATCCCATCGCTCAGACCCCGTTTCCAGGTGGTCTGGGACACATGTGGCCACATTCCTTTTACTGCATGAACACACATGTTTCCTGAGCCACAGGTGAAGGACCGCCTACCCAGCTGACGTCCTCTGACCCGCTTAAGTTTCACAATAAATCAAAAGATGTTTCTATGATTCTCAGTGTCCATACATTGATTTGTTTGTAGCCACCACCACAATATCAACACTGATCCTCACATTATGATTGATCCTTTTCGTAATTCTGTCCCTCCTGACTCTGCTCGCCCTCTTTCTCTCCATCTCTCGCTTTTGCCGAAACCCAAATGAGAAATGACAGTCGTGTTATTTGCATATAGTGCCGGGAAGTGAGATCCAATCACAATCGTAACGCTGTGCACTGGCTGGACGTTAACACCAGGTCTGTTGCTGCTCAGTGGGGAGAACTTGTGTACAACTCACCCACAGTAGAGGGCATCAGGGGAGTGTGGACAGTAATATAATCACACTGGGGCCAGAGCTCCTCCAGCTCCATCTGCTCCACCCCCCAGCTGGCCGACACCTCAGTTGGAGTGATGGGGTCATAGCCAATAGTCTGGAGATAGAGAAAAGAAAATACATCAGCATTTGTGTCTCATCTAAACGTGTGTACACAGTTTCATCGTGGAATAATCTGTTTACTTGCCCTCATTTGGAATGATTGCATCCTTGAGGCGACTTCTTTTCCTATTCTGCCAAGTCCCACTATGCCGAGCACTTTGCCGTAGAGCTCTGCACCCATGAACTGTAAAATTAGAAACAAGACAATGACCCTGATTACGAAATCCACAACTACACAGATCCAAGTGTCCGGTCTGATTATTGCAGACTGGACCAACAATGGAGTCGACCATGCGACGGTAAATCGCTTTGTGAGCCAACTGAGGACCCCGGTCGTTCAAAGGGGAGGACCAACATCTCTGCTGACCTTTTTGCGATCCCAGTTCCCTTGTTTCATCGACATTGCAGCTTGAGGCACATTTCTGCAAACACACAAAAACACATTATTATCGTGCAATTAAAAAGACTGAGCATATCGACAAAAGCTCATGAATACAGAAGTCATGTTACCTTGAGAGGCTCATCAGCAGGGCACATGTCAACTCTGCAGCACTGATCGTGTTCCCACTCGGTGTGCTGCAGGAAACAGTCTCCAGTTAATGAACTGCACATTATATCGAGGCTGCAATCCAAGTCTAATTTTTATAAAAGGCCTCCAGACTTACTTCATTACAATGATGCCCTTCTTGGTGGCAGCATCAACGTCCACATTGTCCACACCGGTCCCAGCTCTCCCAATGATTTTCAGATTACTAGCAGCATTGATAACATCGGCTGTTACCTTGGTGGCAGATCTCACCACAAGGCCATCGTAGTCCTGGGATGGGGAGAGAGGCACATTGTTGATTAGAAATCATTTGATATCTGTAGTTGATCATATGAATAGTAACGAAGCAAAGCGGCAAATTAACCTGCGATTCCAAATCTTCCAAAACCCTGAGGCCCACAAATTCAATTCTGTCAAATACTTTGCGGTTATGCTACATTTTTGGACAACTACACCACACATAGCACAATATGAAATGTACAAAAGAAAAGAAAAAAACAACATGGTATTACAACACCTGATGAAGTTTTCTAGGCAAATTGTGCAAAATAAGTTAATAACTTACTGTATTACTTACTTACTATATAATTTATATAAAATAATAAGTTCCAACACTTTAACTTGTTTCATTTAATGGGAAGCACAAATCCTACTTGTTGGAATCAGTTTGTGTGTTCTGGTTTTAATCGAGAATCAAAAGTGATTTCACAACAAACCTAAATCAAACAAATTTTGTAAAAGGGGGGGGAGGGGCCTGACCCAGGGAAGATATTTTGGTGCAAATCCAGATCAGATGTAGATCCAGGATTTCTCCCACCACTTTCTTTAGATGACTAATATTTATGAATATCTGGTGCAGATCCAACATGAAATCTGTACCTGGTGAATTTAAATGTGGTTCTCTCCTGTCTGTTTGTCATGTTTTATGATACATGAGGTGCAGATACAGATAATTTAAATGCTCTTGAAAAATATAGAGCCTACTCCTAAATGCACCACAATCAAAAATGCTTGTGTCAGTGTGAGTTCATGTTTGCACTTATTATCTTTAAAAACAATATTTAAAAAAGCCGATGGGAACATGAATGATTTAAAAGTGAACAGAGCTACATGGGGTTAAGAAGAATCACTTTTCAGATTCTCTTATGTTATGGATCCATTTAGTTTGTGGTGAGAACAGATCCACTTCAGCCCTTTGTTTTGTGTGATAGGAGAAATGGTAAAACCATGGATGAGTTGCATCAGCTTCCCAAGGGGGCGGTGCTAAACTAAAATCCAGGCGATCACACCTCAGCCTGGTGGAAATGCTCTGGGAACCGAGGTTTGCAAATCAAAGTGCTCAATCTTCAAGTGAAAGTTTGAATGAATCTAAAACTACTGTTCGCATGATGCATTGCGTATATACCCCCCCCCCTCCGACAACTGCAGCAGCAAAACGAATGACAACACTTTTTGGAACAGGATTGGGAGGAGAGAGAGAAAAAGGTCTGCATGTTGCGTAGCAGGAAAAAAGAAAAGAAGACGATGCACGTGGAAGCAGAAAGACAACTTTACCTTTATCTCCGCGATGAGTTCATCCTTTGACATTTGCTGCTTCTCCGTCACTCGGATGCCATTTTCCTGCAGCAGGGCTTTGCAGCGAGGGTCCACACTCTCGCTGATCAACACGCTCTTGATGGAGACAGGGGCCATCTTGGTGCGGAGGGGTTCTCTCGGTGCCGGGTGGTGGATGAAGTGGAGCTGGGTAGCGCTTGATGCCCGGAAGAGAGAGAGAGTGATGGTGGACACGGGGAGTTTCCCTCTGCTGGTTGTGAATGGTTCCCTCGGGTTTGGGGACCGCCCCTCACTCAGTGGACCCGCCCCCATCATGCCTACTGTGGCGCAGCTGCCCGTTTGAGATTCTCAGATAAATAGTGAAGCTGAATTCTTCATGATAATCCGTTTCTTTCTAATGGGTAACTACCACATTTAACAGATGTTAGTCCAGAGGCGTTGAACCATCTCTTCATGTTGTTAGAGTTGAGATGAAAGACTCCATTGACGTCATGACCAAGAACCCTAAAGCCATGAGGAGTGGACGTTAAACAATATATTTATATCATTTTTTCAAAGATCTTTTCTTGTTGTCTCCCCATGAATATTCTTGAAACCATGACACGTACCACAGGGCTTTTTAGTTTCTATCCTTAGTCTTCTGTTTTATGTTTAGATATGTTGCATGCATGTTTAGGATTATGACTTCGATAAATAAAAAATATGTTTTATTTAAAAGGATGAAGAAGAAAATGATGCCCCCACCGATATGGTCAAATAATAACAAGTTTATTAAGACATAAATAAACAACAGAAAATAGATTGAAGAAAAGGTATACAATAACAAATACATTATTATTACTAATAACAATTATTAATAATAACTTCCCTTTCTTATCTTCTTTAAAGACGTTGAATAATATACATCAGATTTCTAAAATTTGCAGATTCGGATTCATATTAGAATTGTTGGAATTATTTCCTCCTCTGCCTGGAAGCATATTTCCACCCTCATGCTTACCAGATGGTAAACAGGAAGCTACAGACAGTGTGGTGCCGAAATATGATAGATTGTTTGTGTTCAAATACACCAGGAATCAATTTGATCCCTTCAAGCAACATCAGACTTGATTTTATCTTCTCACACTGAACACTCACTGAGGTCAGACGAGTTCAGTCTTAACTCAAGAGACAGTGTTGATCACCTGACTCATTAGGCTGCACATGACTGCCCAGCCAGTGTTGGCTCAGTATTTTCAAGTCCAACCCTTATATGCCTTTAACCCTGCTGTTAAAATGCATGTCATTTGATTTTCAACAGAATCTGTGTCAGTATATTTTAATATGAACCCAATATGATGGAAACGTGTTTCTCTGACTCTGTGATGAATAAGAGTACATTTAAATACAAACCTGTAGTTAAAGTTTAAAATAACATGCTCTTGTTATGTTACTAAATTATCACACTATGAGCTCAGATGCTTTTTCAAACATGGTTCAACAAAGTATTTATGTTAATTATTTTTCAATGTGTGCACCAAAATTATGATTGTTATGAAGCTTTTATTGAATCAGTCTTGTCCGTTTCTATCGTAGCATGGTTATGAAACCTGAATCTGACCCACAGGATTAAGCTTGGTCATCTTGTGGGCAGCAAACTCATTGAGGTGAATCCAGGTCAGCTCTCTAACCTCTATGAGCACGATCCTAAGGAAGGTCCAGGTAATGTTGAACTGTGCTGATCACCCCCTGCACAACTAGTTTGTGTGTCCACCTTTAGGAAGAAGATACAAGGAAGAGGAGTTCCTACCCAAATATAGTCTATGGTTCCTACCCTAAAAATGAAAAAGAAAATTCAACCTCCCTTTTGTCTGTAGACTTTTGTCTTTACATGACAAGTGTTACGCCAGGCCTAGGAGCAACCTGAGCATAAGCCAAAATAAGAAAAACAATCTATAAAACCACAATAACATCCTTACATCCAAAAGTAGCAAAAAAACAACGAAAGGCTTCTCTTCCCTACAATTATCAGGATTGCTCGGAATTTCATTGAAAAGGCAACAAACATTAAATACTCTTAACAAAATAGCAATAACACAACACTATAGATCAGACGTGTGATCAGACGCATAGCTGTGTTGGGCGTCAGGAAGAAGACGAGGGCCGGCAACTGGCAGGTGGAGGTTTTAAAGTCAGCTCCATCAGACCAATCCTGCAATCATCTGCCGGACCTGAAACACAGACACAGGAAAAACACAGAGCAGGGGACCAGCACCACCCCCAGGCAGGGAGGAAGAACCACACACAAACACACACACACACACGTACACACATTACGTTGCCTGGATACTGCGCAACAAATCCTCACTGACTTGGCTGTAACATTTGCAACAGCACAAGTTCATTTCATCGCTTTTTGAATAGATAATATATTTGTGATAAAAAGGACCTGCGAGGTTCAGCTCAGCCGCCGGAGAGGATCCAGTAGAGGAGGTAAAAGAAACAGGGGTTTGGGGGGTTGAGGTTGATAAGAATCAGAATGTGTTTTTAGTTCATAGGCAACATGATGACAGCTTTAAAATGTATGTAATTTTATTAAATGGAGGAATCTACTAAAATGCAGAATAAGCACCAATGTTTTAATATTCTAATCTATACAACGATTTAAGCTAGTTTAAAATAATACTTCACACTGTACACTGTACTTGTTAAGCATGATATTACTGTTGTTTATACTATTATGCAGTATTATTTGCATGCATTTAATTGTATTTCTCATATGCAAGTTAAGGCTATCTATCTATCTATCTATCTATCTATCTATCTATCTATCTATCTACCTTTCTATCTATCCCTCCATCCATCCATCTTTCTTTCTATCTATCTATCTATCTATCTATCTATCTATCTATCTATCTATCTATCTATCTATCTATCTATCTATCTATCTATCTATCTATCTATCTATCTATCGATCTATCGATCTATCTATCTATCTATCTATCTATCATTCTATCTATCTTTCTATCTATCTATCTATCTAAAAAATCTGTTTTCTACAAGATCCCATGACACAATGGTTGACAAGCTCATCAGTGCCAATTAATCTGAATCATGCAAATCTAGGGTTTGAATAAACATACAGTGTTATTAGTGTAGTGGTACATTTACTGTTTTGTCTTCCTGGGATCATTTCCTCCCTTTTAATCGTGTCTTCAGCAGAGGAAACCAGCAAGATGTTCCAGGCACCTGATCTCCGACAAGTCACCGTGTTGACCAAAGCTGAATGGCAGAGGATTCAAAATGAAGTAAAGCAGGGTGAGCGAGACAAGGAGAGTATGAGAGAAGCAGAGAACCAGAGAAAAGCCCTGCACCTGAAGTCAAAGCAGATGGTGAAAGAGTGGCCAGACACCATCGCTGTAAGTCGTCCTTACAGGGCTTCTCGTCCGATTTTGTTTACTTTTATTGGTTCCACCTGTGAGTATGAGTCTGTACTCGTTTTTATCAAAGAATCAAAGGCAAAAGAAGCTGGAGGCGAAGAAGATCCGGGAGCAGATCGAGGAAGAGAAAAGGAAACAGTTGGATATAGAAGAGGCCGAATACAATGACCAACAACGTAAAGAGGCCATTGTGAAAGCCAAGACTCAGCTCTACTATCAAACCGACCAAATCAAAGGATTACATGTTAGTATTGCATATTGTTTTTTAATTGTAATAGGCTGCATATTCATACTGTGGGATAATAGCAGAATTTGACTATTTCTACAGAGTGCACTCTTGCTGACAGAGGTGCTGAAGGAGAGGGAGGCTCAGATTGAGCTGAAGAAAAGGATAAAGAGTGTCTCTAAAGATGTGGAAAAAGAATTCATCAATTTGGCAGGGACCAGAAAGGATGAAGCTCTGAGGGAGGAGGAGGAGAAAGCCGCCCAGAGGAAGCTTGAGAAACTGGCTGTTGCAGAAGAGCTGAAAAATCAGTGAGTCCCAAATCAGAGCAGTTTCATTGTCTCCATTTAACATCGTATTTGTTTTAGAAACAGAGTAAAGTATCACAGTGCAGCCCCAGGTTAGAACCTGCAGGAGACTTAAATATACAAATATCTGTTCACATAAGAATATGAATTATTTTCTTGAGGATGAAGAAACATGAGTTGGCCAGAGAGCGACAAGAGAGAGAGAACAAGAAGGAGGGAGAGGAAATCCTTCGCCTTCATGAGCTCTATCTGATGGAGCAGAGAATGGAGGAGGAAAGACAGGAAGAGCAGAAGAGAAACCTGAAGCAGGCTCAACTGGTACGGTCTTAACAACACAAGTTGTGTCGTATTATTTTTATTTCCTAACACACAGCTTCACTATACAGGAACATGTCAATAAAAGAGACCTCATGAGAGCAGCAGAGGCCCAGAAACAGGCGGCTGAAGAGGAGCAGAGGAAACTGTTTCTCTCTGCGAAACAAAAAATGATGAAGTTAAGGAAAGAGAAAGAAACTGAATTGTTCAGGTAAGAACACGCATCTCTTCATCCAGCTCACTGTGTAGACCCACTCATCTGCCTCCACGTCCCAAAAAGTGAATCTACTCCACAGAGAGGTCCAGAGGCAGAGAGAGGGGCTCATGAAGAAACTGACAGACCAGCAGCAGGAGCAAACTGTGAACGAGGATCAGAGGATCGCGAAGGCCGTCGCCGAACAGGAGGCCAGACGTGAGCAGCAGCTGAGGGAGGAGGAGGAGAAAAGGGCTGCAGGGTCAAGGTCCATCGCTGAACACAGAGAACTGATGGTAACGTAGTCATGATATAACAGCAGGAAACTTTTTTTTATCAATTTCATTGGTACTTTAAATTATGTTTTAAACCTGGGGGTTTCAGGGTTTTTTAACTAGTTCAATTTAAGCAGAGGCAGATCAAGAATTAAAAAAAGGGGGGCCACAATTTAAAGAGAGGGGCCAATTATATTTCCAACATCCATGAACAATTCCTGATTCAGTAAGTTGCATATTTAAGTCATTCCTTGTTCACTGTTAGCTCTATGGCTTTGAGCACTTAAAGGTTCCTTGTTCAAGAACATTACATACTTCAGAAAAGATCAGGAAATAAAAACTCTCAACACATTTTCATCTAAATTGTTAGTATATGACTTGTTTTTTTTTTTGTTTTTTTAAAGAGAAGAGATTGCTGAAAGGATAGGGGCACTTCAGCGGCCAATCAGATTTCAGCTCGGGTCAGTGCCCCCCTTGATAAATTCCGATTAAGGTGTTTGTACGTTATCAGTTCCTGTATCCTTTTAATTTTTTTTTACAGCGTGCCAATATCTGTATTCGTTGAGAAAACTTCAACAGATGCACATTACAAAATGCTTTCAACCAAAAACATTTCTCAAAGAAATATCTCTTATTCATTTGAACAATTCTTAAAGCTTGACAGAAGTTGCATTAAATGGACGTTCACATAACTAACATTTGGCCTGAAATTATGATTATGAAATTTGAGGCTTTTTCAGACTTTTTAAGACCCTGTGGAAACCCTGTTTGTGCTGCTTTAATCAGCTGAATCAAACAAAATGTAATCACACTTTTATCACAACACGGTTTTATCAGAGACAAGAAACGGAGCAGAGGGACAAAGAAGAGCAACAGAGATCCAGAGACATGCAGGTGGCAAAGAAAGAGGCTGACAGCATATTTTGTGAGAAAGAAAAAGCGAAGGCTCAGAGGATCAGAGAAGATCTGAAAAAGATACAAGACTGCAATTCAAAACGAATGGTAACGACACAGCTCACCATCACTGCACCATCACAGGTAACAGCAGCCTCTGTTCTCTGAAAGTAAATCTCGATATTTCTGCACACCCAGGCTGCAAAAGCTGCCAGGCAACAGCAACTGAGACGGGAGGAAGAGGAGTTTGAGGCAAGGACCAGAGCCCTCCTGGCTGAGGAGGAAAAGCAGTTTCTAATCTATTCACACGAGGTCATCCATGCAGCAGCAGAGGCTCAGCGAGACGTCTTCCCACTTTGCAAAGCGGCAAGCGAAGGGATCGGAGGAGGACTCGGTCCTGTTTTCGGGGGAGTCAGGCCCAGCTACATGGTTCAGGACCGCAGCGGTGCTCAGATGCCTAACTACAGCTCTGGTGCTACCCAGAACATTAAAGAGCTTCACGAGACAGTAGATATCCAAGAAGCAAAGAAGAGACTGGGGTTCATGTGGGAAGACTAACATGTTTGCAAGGGGAATTGTGACGTTTATCTCCTTTTTTTTCATATTGATTTGACTTTTAATTTGTCACCTGTCTTTGCATGTATGGTTCGGGGGGGGGGGGGGGGGGGGGTCCTAATATACACTCAAACCAATAAACTACAGAAAAATGAAATAATATGTGTTTATGAACTGTTTGTAAATGTGTCCTCGAACACGCTGGCACTAAGAGAAGGAAACTGAACATCTAGTATTCGTATTAACGTTGTATAGGCTGAAAATAAATTTCAGCACTCTAGGATCTAAATATACACTAGTGTAAGAGCAGTGAACAGCTTTAAGCAGCACTCTTTATCTCCCTCAGATTGTGCTCAAACAAAGGTTAAAAAAAAGTTCTTTAGGTTTATGTATCCTTTAAAAACCACACAAACTCAGTATAAAGTACAGTAAACAACCTATATGTAGTTTAACTATTGGTGTGTGTGTGTGTGTGTGTGAGTGTGTGTGTGTGTATGTGTGTGTTTGTGTGTAGCAATACAGCAGGTTTAGATTATAGTTTATATTGATAGAAAAGATCAATATCAACAAACGTTTCTCTAGAAATGTTAAGATAATTAACAATATATAAATATATGCGTGAGCGATTCATTGTGATCTTTAAGGCCTTAAAGGTTCAGCGTTTAGAATTTAGTGACATCTAGTGGTGAAGTGTCATTTTGCAGCAAAACATGATTAAACTATACTAAGTGTGTTAGAAAGGCATTAATATAAAGCTAAATCATTCTTATAATGAGTCAGTGATGCCGGTTGTTAAAAAGACCATCACCATTAGGTCTGCCCCTCCCTTACAGTGGTGAGTTTTGTGTAGTTCACAAAGATGGCAGGAGATGCTTTGAGTTCCATTCGTTCAACCAATTTAGCCCCGAAAAAGGGTGTTATGGTTTTATTTTCACTGTTGTGTGCGCCATTTTAGTGAAAGTACTGCGAATCACTTATTGGTATAGTTTTATGTAAGTTCATCATCTTTAAAGATAATTGTTGCTTGTTTTATGTTGGCCACTTGTTATCAAGCTAATTAAAGCTACTTAAGGACAACCTGGTGTTGGCAGCGTTCGCGATCTGGGTATCATAGGATAATAAGTAATGAATGTGTAACTATCAAACAACAAAAACATAAATAGGTTATTTGTCCAGAACCTAAAACGGAAAAAAAAATGATAAACCAATCCAAAACTGCCATTTTTGAATTTTCCAAATTGCTGTTATAACTTATCTTTTAGGACTGAAGAATGAAGTGGCAGCTCACGCAGTTTGTTTTTTTGTTTGAAACGAGCTACAGAAGTCACTTGATAATTCGTTTTTTATTTCAAAATAAAAAATTGGTCCAAATCTTTTCATTTCGATGAGTTTTTTCAGCTATAAGAAGTGCTTTATTAGTTCCGCTTTGGGATCATTTGTGGGGACAGGCCTGGGTGGCTAATCGGGAGGACCGGGACAATTCCTGGTGGGCCTGACTGACATTTGGGCCAGGAGGGCTGGTAAATGGGTTGACACAATCCTCTCTAGCTCCTCCTTCTTGTCCATATTTGGAAATGTCCAACTCCAAACCGCCCAGATGGCACTGGTCAAATGCAGCTTCAAAGCGGCAGCTCAGAAACAAATGAGGGATATAACTGTAGGTTCAAAGGAAGTGGCAACCCATAATGTAGAACCTATGATTGGACCCTTTGATGATAAAGAGGCCAGTCCACGTGGAAACAGTGCAACAAGTTCTGACTGATGCAGCTGCACAACAAGGTCCCTTTATCAGCTTTTTAGATAGATCGACAATATATGTGATAAAATGACATCCGAGGTTCAGATGAGCCACCGGAGAGGATCCTGTAAGAGAGGTGAGAAATAAAGAAACAAGAGTTTAGGGGTTGAGGTAGATATGGATTCATTTTTCTGGTTTATTAGCAGCATGATGAGTGATTTAAAATCTTAATATATTATATAACCAAGAAATGAAAAATATATGAAAATATATGAGTCGCTACCACAATGCACAACTTCGACTAGCCCCGAAGCCTTTTATGTCATGTTTCTACAAATAAATATTTAAGCTAGCTTTAAAAGGATGACATTCCTGTACCATGGTGTACATGTTAAGTAGAATATTACTGTTTCTTGTCAATAATAAGCAGTATTATTATTGGATTACTGACTTTGCCAATCTATCTATATATGTCATTTGATTTGTTTTTTGGAAGTGGCCAACAAGAAATCTTTTGTCCCATAGGGAAACTTGTGTCTTCATCACACAACACTTATCACAATACACGTACACACATATACATGGATCCTACACGATCCATTTCAAAATCATTTCAGTCAGTGTAGTACAAAATACAGTAGCACACTTTGTAATTAACAGTGTAACTTTTCATGTCTGCTTTTTCGAACATGCAACTAATTACAGAATGAAAACTGTCCATATTCTAAGCAATTCAAATGACCTCAGTGTGCTGCACTAACCAGCCAGTGTATAGCAGATGTTCCACCTTTTAATATGCAGGAAATTCATTTGTATTCTACAACATTATTTAGAAGACAGCAAGATGTTCCGGGCACCTGCTATCCGACAAGTCAACGTGTTGACCAAGGCTGAATGGCAGAGGATTCAAAATGAAGTTAAGCAGGGTGATAGAGACAAGGAGGGTATGAGAGAAGCAGAGAAGCAGAGACGAGCCCTGCACCTGCGCTCAGAACAGATGGTGAAAGAGTGGCCAGACACCATCACTGTAGGTCGTCCTTACAGGGCTTCTCGTCCAATTTTTACTTTTATTGTTTCCACCTGTGAGTATAAGTCTGTGTCCTCCTTATCAAGAATCAAAGGAAAAAGAAGATGGAGGCGAAGAAGATCCGGGAACAGATTATGGAGGAGAAAAGGAAACAGTTGGATATAGAAGAGGCCGATTACAAGGACCAACAACGTAAAGACATTGTTGTGAAAGCCAAGACTCAGATCTTCAATCAAACCAACCGAGTCCAAGGATTACATGTTAGTATTGCTTCTTCTTTTTTATTATAATAGGCTGTATCCATGTACCACCTTTTTGTTTGGGGATAATTGATTTTTACCATTTCTATAGAGTGCACTCTTAATGACAGAGGTGTTGAAGGAAAGGGCGGCTCAGATTGAGCTGAAGAGAAGGCGTGCCTCTAAAGATGTGGAAAAAGAATTCATGAATTCGGGAGAGAGCAGAAAGGATGAGGTTCTGAGGGAGGAGGAAGAGAAAGCCGTCCAGAGGAAGCTTAAGCAACTGGCTTTTGCAGAGGAACTGGAAAAACAGTGAGTCTCATATCAGAGCAGTTTCATTGTCTCCACAGTTATCTCAAACATATGCATCACTGTTGGTAAATTTGCATGAAAATGTGCATTTAAAATCGTATTTATTTAGAAACAGAGTAAAGTATAACAGTGCGGCCCGCTGTTTCTGGTTGTGACATATTTCAAGTTAGAAGGCTTGAGTAAAAAAAGATTTGGTTCACGAGAATGTGATTTCTTCTCTTTAGGGTGAGGGAATTTGAGTTGGCTAAAGAGCGACGAGAGGAAGAGAACAAGAAGGACGGAGAGGAAAACCTTCTCCTTCATGAGCTCTATCTGGCAGAGCAGAGAATGGAGGAAGAAAGACAGGAAGAGCAGAAGAGAAACCTGAAGCAAGGTCAAATGGTAGGGTCTTAACAACACATGTTGTGTCGGATTATTTTTATTTTCTAACCCACAGCTTCACTATACAGGAATATGTCAATAAAAGAGACTTCATGAGAGCAGCAGAGGCCCAAAAACGGGCGGCTGAAGAGGAGCAGAGGAAAGTGTATCTCTTTGAGAAAGACATAGAGATGGAGTTAAAGAAAGAGAAAGAAATGGAATTGCTCAGGTAAGACCCAGCATGTCTTCATCCAGCTCCCAGTGTAGACCCACTCATCTGCCTCCACATCCCAGTGGTTCTTTGGTTAACATTGTTTAAACGTACGAGTTTCTTTACTCCACAGAGAGTCCCAGAGAAGAAAAGACGTGTTCATAAAGTACATGACGGACCAACAGCATCAGGAAACTGATAAAGAGGATCAGAGGATCGCCAAGGCCATCGCCGAAAGGGAGGCCAGACGTGAGCAGCTGCTGAGGGAGGAGGAGGAGAACAGGACTGAATTCGTGGAGTCCATCACTGAACACAGAGAACTGCAGGTAACACTGGCTCAGATTCTACAAACGTCCATAAAACCATCATGATATTATAGAAGCAAATATTTGTTAATCAATGTCATTCCTTTTAATTAAGGGAGCTACTATCAAAAAATAAAATCTCTTAAAGATTTTTTAAAAAGAACAACATAAGTTGTGTTAAATGAGCATCAACATACCTTTCAATTAAAAACACTGAAGACCTAACATTATTTTTTTTTTTTTTTTACTTTCAAGGCCTAAAGTTCTGATAATAGATTTTTAGACCAAGCAGAATCCCTGCTTGTGTTGCTTTGTCCTGCTGAAGCAAACTAAATGTTATGGCACCTTTAACAAAACACTGTTTTGTCAGATACGCCGAAAGGAGCAGAGGGACAGAGAAGAAAAACAGATGTGCAGAGACATTCTTGAAGCCAAGAAAAAAGCTGAGATGATCTTTCTTGAGGAAGAAACAGCGAAGGCTCAGAGGATCAGAGAAGATCTAAGAGAGATTCAAGACTGCAATTCAACACAACTGGTAACGACACAGATCACCATCAGTGCACCACCACTGCACCATCACAGGTAACAGCAGCCTTTGTTCTCTGAAAGTAAATGTTGTTTTTTCTGCACACCCAGGCTGCAAAAGTTTCCAGGAAGCAGAAGCTGAGACGGGAGAAAGATGAGTTTGAGGCCAAGAACAGAGACATTCTGGCTGAGGAGGAAAAGCAGTTTCTAATCTATTCACACAACGTCATCAATGCAGCAGCAGAGGCTCAGCGAGACGTATTCCCACTTTGCAAAGCTATAGGGGATGGGATTGGAGGAGGACTCGGTCCTGTTGTCGGGGGAGTCAGGCCCAGCTACATGGTTCAGGAACACAACGGTGTTCAGATGTCCATCAACTCTGGTCCTACCAAGGACATTTATGAGACAGTATTTATTGATGAAGCAAAGATGAGAATGGGGTTTATCTGGTGAAAACTAAGATGTTTGCAGGAGGATTTACACCTTACAATATTGTTTACCGTTGATCCCATCTCTATTTCTGTCTTTTCCTGTCACGATATTACTTTAGGCATAAAAATGTCTTACTATTTTTACTTATTTATATCTAAACAGGTTCCTCTTGAGTCCAAGTGAACATTATAAGCCGATCTTAAGATATCATGATCAAGAAAAACAAATGTACTCTGAGAGGCCACCGTGACCTTGACCTTTGGCTACCAAGATGAAGTGGTTTAATCCTCAAGTCCAAACAATGGTTTGTGCCAAATGTGAAATGATTCATTCACGAGGCTACAGAGATATCCCCTTCACAAGGCGAAATATTTGCTTTGAAAAGTCACTGAGACCTTTCATCACATAATTCGAATCATTTCTTCCTGGAGTCCAAGTAAATATTTGAAGACATTCCCCAGACGGACAGACAACCCATAACCATGCCTCACGCTATTGGCAGCATGAAAATCTGTATCCATTTTGCTTAACAGACATCTGAAATAACCGAATGTGATATCTGAAAAAAATAATAGCAGAATGGTTAATCATTCGACCTTGTTCATCAGCCACAAATGCGTGATCAGAAATGAAGCAAATACGGGTTCGTCTTTCGAAAAACAGACTCTTCTCTCCGGATAAACCAGGTAGGATGAACACAAACTTATCTAACTTCACTCTGCAACATCTGTTTAATAAAAACGCTGCACAGGAAGTCTTGGCATGCAATATTGTAGTTCTGTTTGAAGAGGACTAAAAAATGACAGAACAATTCTGATAGAGGGTCTGGAGTGTATATAAAAAAAAAACTAAAAAAGTAGTTATACTTAAAATCATTAAAAATATCTATTATTCCCAATACGGAAGGGGGAGATAGAACAGATTTTTAAGATCAACGGCATTTTCAATATTTAATTACTGCACTTCTGCAGTTTCAGATGGGCTCATTCCAAACAGGCATGTTAAGAACAGGCACTGAACTAGTGACTGAAATGCTGGAAGCTGAATGTTTGCGATATTAATTGTTTAGCTTTGTTTATAATTATATCAGTATTAACAGAATATCAAAACAGATTACAATCCAAATTGAGCTCTTTAATCTTTGTACACCGTAGTCGAGTACTTGAAACCAACTTGCACAAAACACAATTATACAAACTGATTTTATATTGTACTTACAGCATCATAATGACATTTCTTCTATCAAAACAGAAACGCAAAAAAAGAAAGAAAACAAAAGACAATCCAGAGATATCACAAAGTCAGTAAACAGTTGTGGATGTAAAACAAAAAATGATTTTATCCATTGATGTCAGGGCTAAGCACACATGCAAGTAGTTTTGAGTGGGCTCTTCCTGACTAACTGTGTAGTGAAAATAACTTGAATGGCAGGCATTTCCCAAATATGGAAGAGGCAAGTCACCCCCAAAACCAACTGCTTTAAATAATATTAAAACAAATTTTAGTACATGTCATCAGGGGAAAGATTTAGTTTAATCAAATTTTTTACAGCCTGAAATCAGAACTTATGATAAGCCAAAATATAATTAACCAAGTAATCCTAAATTTACCCCAAAAAACAGTGAAAATAATAAAATTCATCCCAAATTCCTCTGGTCATGTACAATTAAAATAAAATCTGGTACTAATTCTAGTTTCTTTTTCAGTCTCAAGTCCTTCTTTTTTAAACGGCCTTGCAGCTTCAGCTAACCATCAAAAGTGACATAATGAATTCACAATCCCCATTCAGAGATAAACAGTTCAGACAAATTTCATGTGCTGCCTCAGTTTGTTTAAGTTTAAGCAGTTAAATGTTTACTCTTTATACCGTTCTGGACCCTATAAATGAAAGGTTACAAACATTTTTCGAATCTGCCCAATAGATCCCCAACCCCCCACTGGGAGCAGCAACACAACAGCAGAGTCTTCAGTGTTATGGGGTAAATTTACACTTTACCAATCAAAGGCTCAACATATTCTGGGTCTTTGCAAAGAGTGCGACAAGATTACACATGTGCTAAACAAGAAGTCTTACGAGACTTGGATTGCTGCAGAAAGACGGGAGTAGAAATGTGAGTGAGCTTCGGAGAGAGGAGTTTATATTTTACTGAATCTATAATGGCTGAATCCTTTCCTGAAGTGGACTGTGTCGATGTTACCGACTTCCTACTTACAATTTAAGCCTTTAGTGAATAAAGCACTCTTAGTGGACTTTTCATGGACCGTCGTGGTTACGCCAAAGGATTACCTTGTGGCCACGGCTTCCATGTTGTGGCTGCCGTAAACCCACCGGACTGGCTAGAACGTTTTTTTGAATACCAATTATTTACACTGCCACATATATAAACAGGAACCTGGAAAAAAAAAAAAAAAAAAAGGAATTCCCCCTTATTCTTACTTTTAAAAGTGTTTGAAAATAATTTTCTACACTGAGCTTAAGTTCTCCTGAACAGTGAAGAGTTTCGTTTTTTTGCAATGAATGAGGAATGTGAATATGCTCCACTGTGGTTAAAAGGCTGCATGAATTTTATAGTGGGTATAAAATGGAGGAAATCTGTTCCTTCAGGCTACTGTCACAGGGTCAGTCGCTGTCAGAGCTGGAGCTTGAACTCGATTTGTTCCTCCTGCTGTCCTTTCTGTCTTTGCCTTTTGTACTATCTGGTCTTGGTCTGGATCTATCTGGACTTCTTCTGTCTTTAGATCTAGATTTACTTTTTGGTCTTGTCTTGGACTCGGGTCTCTTTCGACTTTTACTTTTCTCATTTCTGTCACTGTCGGAGCTGCTGCTGCTGCTGCTATGTCTTCTCCTTTGACTGGTAGCTGCTTTGTCTCTTCTATGAGATGATTGGTCTTTGCTGTGATCACTCTTATTACTCTTACTTCTGGAGCGCCTGCTTCTCTGAGAGTCTTTAGTCTTATTCCTGTCTGGACTTCTTGAACGACGGTCCCTATCCCTGGATGTTCCTCTCCTCTTGTTCTCTCTTTCATCGGTGCGTTGTCTTTCCTTACTCCTGCTATGTTCCCTGCCCCGCTCTCCGTCTTTCTCTCGTTTTTCTTCTTTGTCTTTTGACGGTGAAGATCCGTGTCTATCCCTGTTTTTGCTACTCGATCTATGTCCATCTTTTGAGGTTGTTCTTTCCTTGCTTTTGGACTTTTCTCTAGTTCCCTCACCATTTCTTCCTTTTGTGTCCTCTTTATGTTTTTCGTCAGACTCGTGGCTCTTGTATTTATCTTTACTACGATCAGATTCTTTTTCTTTCTTGTCACTGTTTCGGTTTTTGCTCCGTGAACGACCTCTCCTGTCATCACTTTTGTGCTTGTGACTCTTATCTCTGCTTTTTGACCTTCTACTCTTCTCTCTGCTTTTACTACGACTTGGAGATTTATCTTGTTTCTTTGCCTTGTGTTTGCTAGGCTTCCCATCCTCAGCTGTTTCTTCCTCTTTGCTTTTGGATCTATGTGACCGACTTTTCTTCTCCTTTTTACCCTCAGCGGTCTTTTCATGCTTCGTGCTGGAGGCTCGTCGCTCTCTTCTTGGTGCTTTAGCAGCTTCATCCTTGGCTTCATTCATATCACCTCTGCAAAAGAAAAAAAATGCAGAACACATGTCAGTGACAGAACAACAACTGACATCAGGCAGAATTTTGCTTTCAGTAATGTGAAAAATAACATTACTTGAATGACACTTGAACCATACAAGTATCCTGATTCAGGATGACGAAGTGTGAATCTGCCACGACTGCAGGTGCAGCCTGTTAAGCTTTTAATATTTAGATTTGAAAAATTCTGTTTTACAAATTCCTTTCACGATTAAGACAATAACTCACAATATTAATATTCAATGTAAAGTTGCATCCACAGTATATTTTTTTAATATTACACTTATTTCATTGTCTTCCAACTGCAAGTCATGTGGTGCAATCACGATTCAGTTAGCAGACCTACAGTAAAAGTTAGGTTAGTTCAATCAGCTGAAGTTTGTTTTTCAAAACTGTCCACAAGCATCCGAAGTCACTGCATCTTACCTGTCACCCTTAATCCAGCGCTCTCCAGTGACTGCTCTCATCCTCTGACGCTGCAGCTCTTGACGCCAGTGTGGAGGAGTTTCACTTCGCCGAAAGCGGTCTCCGGACCTTGAACGAGACGGTGTCCGGTACCTCTGGATTGGAGAAATGACACATCAATTACTTCCTCTGCGATAACGACACTAAAACGACGGCTCAATAGAATGAACGGTGACAAGAATTTTGTCCACCTACCCTAGGACCTCTTCCTTTGATTTTCCTGCCAGATTTGGTCATCACAAGTCTTCTGTTGTATGCTGACTGAGAATTATATCTTGTGCTAGAACTGGAAAAGAGGTAAGTATTAATTGACAGAGCCAATTAAATGCTACAAAGAGTTTATATTATATAATAAATGCCTGTGAGGCAGACCAACCTCTCTCTCTGCCGTTCCTCTTTATGTCTCTGATCCTTTTCATCCACCTCATTCGACTTTTGGGCGGCCTGTGGACTTCTTCTCATGAGGAATCGGTTCTCTGGGATGGGTGGGATTTCTTCAGGACGTACAGTAGATGAAACCGTCTCCTCTTGGTCCTTCTCTTCAGCACTTTCAGCTTCTGACCTAGAAAACCATTGTGGCTCAATATAAAGACACCAAGTACTGTTTACACTGTAGACAGGGAAAATGTGAAAAACTCATTAAGTACCTTTTCTTGTCCTTCTTCTTCTGTTTCTTTTTTAGCTTCTTTGCCTTTTTTTTCCGCTTTTTGGATTCTTTCTCAGACTCTTCAGAGTCAGAGGAGGAATCTGAGGAGCTTTCAGAGTCGCTGGAGCTACTGCTAGAACTGGATGCTCTTGCTCTCTTTTTTTCCTCCTTCTTGGCTGCAAATAAGTAAAATTGTGTTATACTACAACTGCTTTATAAAATCTAAAAAGTGTGCCTCCTCATCCAACAGGAGAATAAGTTGGTATTTAAAAAAATCATTCAGTAAAATACTGAAAATGCTTTGCACAAACAAACCTTTAGATTTCGGGACCAGCTCTCCACAGTTCAAAACTTTCACGTCTGAATATGGTCTGCTGTTAGGATCCGTTTTCTGGTTCTCCATGGTTTGAACCACCTCTTGGCCAGAGATCACATGACCAAAAACCACATGGACTCTGAGAAAGTAAAGCGGTGTTAACTTTATACTGTGAGACATTTAGTGTACATTGAGCAATATGCAATCAAGTAGACTTTCAAATAACAGTCAAGCAGTCTTTACCCGTCCAGATGTGGTGAAGGTTTTGTTGTTCTGATGTGTCACAGCGAACAATTAAAAAGACAAAAGCAAATCATTATTATGAAGACTTACAGATAACAGAATGATACAAAAATAAATACGTAATATAAACAGTTCTTACATGAAAAACTGGGATCCATTTGTGTCTTTGCCTCTATTGGCCATAGACAGGAGGTAATCCTTGTTGTGCTTAACGGCAAAGCTTTCATCTGAGGGAAAAGGAGAAGATGAAATTTCACCTTGAAGCCAACGTCAATTTGGAACAACTGACAGCTCTGATAGTGGCGTCTTTACCTTCAAAAAAGCCTCCATAGATGGATTCACCTCCTTTTCCATTGCCTGTAATGTGAAAGAAATAATAGGTTAAGGAGCTGAAGCAAAAAATAAAGAAAAATACAAATTTGAGAACTTTGAAACTATTGATTTTTGGATACTCAAGACAGAGGCTGATAAAAGCTTTTTTGCTGCTTTCATTATAAGATTCTGTCACCATCTACATACGATATCTAGGAGGTAAACCCTGAGTGCACACTTTACCATAGCCTTTGCTGTAGATTGACATGCACCATCCAGGAAATGTAACAAAAAATCACAGCCATGCAGACCACAACAACTGGGATTGGTCTTTCTGATGTCTATGGCTCTATCCCTCCTACCGCTTCAATGGTCTTACAAATTATCTACTCCAACATTTTCTGTCTTTTGGGCTATGTGGTAATTTTAAAGTAACAGTTGTTTCATATTTATCAACTTCAACGTTTCAGTTGCCATTGTTTGAAGTAAACACACAGTGGTACAGAAGCTCTATCTGCAATCTGCGTTTTGATGGTTTAATTGCAACAATAACACTAGTGCACAAATAGACAAAATGCCGCAGGCCACAGTGTAGACACTATGTTGAACCTGTGTAGAAATAAAAACCATGTAAGACAGTCAGGAACTGCATCCTGGCATGTGTCACATTTGTTCTCAACGAAGTACACCATTCACGAGTGTCAACATTTATTAACTCACCTTCACTGAAGTCTCCCCCTTGAATCATGAAGTCTTTCACAACACGGTGGAACAGACATCCTTTGTAGTGCAGAGGTTTCATAGTTCCTTTACCGATGCCTTTCTCACCTGGAGGTCACATCAGCAATTATCATTATTCCACGTGTGATCAGAGAAAAAGAGCTGCTGGAATATTCTTGGCGAGGAAATTACATATTCACCTGTGCAGAGGCATCTGAAGTTCTCACATGTTTTGGGACAGATGTCGGAAAACAACTCCACCACAACTCTGCCAACTGAGAGGAGACACTGGGTTAGAATGGTTTACTTGAGTTTTAACTGAGGTGAAACCCTATACTCTAGTTGTCTTTGTATTGTCTGCACCCAAGTAAAACTAATGCAGTCAAAGGCCCCTTTCAGAAGTGTTATGAGAGATTCAAACACAAGTGGACAGTTCAAAGTACAGTACATCAATTCACACCTGGGATAAGAATGTAACTCTATACATCTCCTGTGACCAATTCTGATCCGATCTCCCTTAACCCCTTTATATGCAAATATTGAGTTTGTTTTTAGATTTTTAGTCAATCTGACAATACAAATGTGTATGTTGTCAATGTGTGTGTGTGTGTGTGTGTGTGTCTGTTTGTGTGCAAGAAACAGAGAGAGGAAAATCTGAGTAAGGAGAGGCTGAGTGAATCACTGCGCTGCACAGTTCCACCATTCAGTAAGATTTTACCCATTTGGAAAAAAAGGAGAGAAAAAAAAAATATTATGATGTGGTGTTCAGCATTTATATTGTGGTGGTGGCTACAAACACATCAACATATGGAAACAGGGAAATACAATTACATTTGAATCACAGTGAAACTGCAACAGGGCAGAGGACGTCAGCTTAGGAAGCAATCCTATGTTATGTGACCCAGGACGGATTCAAACTCACGCAGCGAAAAGAACGTGACCGCATGTGTCCCCAGACGACCTCTTCATGTGGTCTGAGTCATTAGATCTCAGGATGCACAGTGTAACTTAGAGCTAATCACTTATGACCAGATCACTCAGGACAAATGCTAATGTCAGCGGAACTGGGTGTCATAAAACCTCCCTGATATGAATCCTCCCTTCAGGGAGGTTATAATGTTCAGGTGGCATTTTAGAGGGATTCCTAATCCTACTTTATGGCCAATCAATAGGCAGTAGTTTGTGGTGTCGTATTCTATTGCACTATACTGAGACTTGTTTTCAAATTTTGTTTTGTACACTACCTTCATACAATTCACATATAGTAGAAGTGTTAATTGCAATGCAAATTTCCTAATTCTCAGATTTTCTAAACTGAAACCCTAATTTTGTAAATTACAGCCCACTTGCTTTAACAGTAACAGGTTATCCACCATTTAAAGCACTTTCTAGATAATACCGATTGAATTAATTAATGAAAAGGCAACCATGTGTAATCAGTAATAGAGAAGATGTAATAATATATAGAAAATTGAGGAAACATTGAGATACATTGTGCATTCGTATCGTGGGGTTAGTGAAGATGCACAACTCTTCTCGCTCCTCTCTAAAGGTGAATCAAAACAGACACTGGTAATCCTCGTGGAGTTTGGAATCTCTTAATTAAAAGACTGCGTCCGTATTGCGGAGGTTTCCCCGGTGACCTCGCAGGTGAGCGAGCGCATCAGAAAGTGGACAGTGTGAGGTGAGGTTCGATTCTTACCGAGCACATTACTGATGCCAACGTCGAAGAAGCACCGTGTGCGCGGAGCCTTGATCCCCATTATAACCTGATCTGATCAAAAACCTGCAGGTGAGAGACACAGATCACAAAGATGAGTGACAACAGGATGCACGAGTTCAGGAATACAGTGAAAATCTCGGTTTGTTGAAGCGTTACTGAAACCCACTCATCACAATAATAAACGATGCTGGTGTTGACTGTAAATCAGAGGTGTCCAACATGGCAGGTCAGCAGGGGAAACGGGGCAAAAACATCAGAGTTATAAACAAAATAACGCGAGCTAGTGTTTTTACTTGTATGCTAACGTTAGCTAGCTAGCGTTACATTATACGGTGTTGTGTTTTGAGTGTCCCCGTTTACACGCTCATATCGCGGCGGCTTCACGTCTCTCCACCTAGCGCCAGGCCTGGGGTTAGCATTAGCACGCTCAGCTAGCCTCAGTCACACAACACGTAAGGGGAAGAGCACAGCGCCACACGGACGGTCTCGGTGTGTTAAACCGCACACAGAGGTCGCCATGATAACGGTAATGTGAAAGCACTGCACCTGGGGAGGAAAGGAATCGTTCCATACAGCGAGCGGCTCCTCACAGGCGACGAAAATGAAGTTTCATTCAGAGCAGCGCTCAGGGTTTCTAAAGATGGCGCGTCAACGTCTGGGGAGGCTCGTGCGCACATCGGCTGAACGCGAGCGCTCTGGTGCCCCGAGTTTTACCTCTCAGGCACAACCTCTCTTAAGGCTGCTTAAAGGGATAGTTCGCCCCCAAAATGAACAATCTACTCAGTATATACGTATGCATGCCGATGGAGGGGAAGTGTTTGAGTCCATTTACATTAACTTTTTGGCTAAATGTCCTGTTATCCTCCTCTGGAACCCCGAACACGTTCGTTGGCACACACTGCACACAAGCTTTTACTTATCGTATCTGCCTTGACCTTGCTGTGTGTTTATTTTGGTACTACCCTATTTTGAAATATCTTCAGTACTGTATCATAAACTCTATCCATAAAACAATTATTTTGTACATGTACTATTTGTGATATCTATGATGACAGATTTTGAACTTGTTATCATTTCTCTTTCTATTTATTTTATATTGGCTAAACTTTCTGCTGATTATACCAAATTCACAGATTCAAAAGATAGACTTTTTGTTATTCAAAGCGCAGGTTCGGTACAGGTTTTCATAAGTCATATGCATGTCATTTATTAATATCAAGTTTTTGTTTAAAATCTATGAATTTTACCTCCCCCCCTGTTGAAAATCATGACATACTTTAATACTTGTATGAACACGACAAGGGTTATTTTAGCCAATAAATGCAAAAAGATTCATATAGAGATTTCATACAAATGGAAATCACTGGTATTCGAGCAAAGTTTTAAAGTATATGTTGACATGAGCCTCCATTCTACAGGATGAGTGAGCTGCAGCCTGAAAGACAAATCCCAGGGTTGAAAACTCTCCTGCGTCACTGGCTACGGAAGTGAGTCACTGTAGCACACATGCTAGGTGATTTTGACTTTGAATGAGCGGTTTTTAGTGCGACCCTTGTGTTTTTGCCTCATATATAAGTCTGTTTCTGTCTAGCCTGCAGAGAAACCGCTAAGAGCAGGGCGAGCAGGGGTGGTCCGGTCATTTCAGTCATCTGAGCTGACTGGTTCTTCATCCACGTGAAGACCTCGTTGCAAAACTGAACTGCTGTCAGTGGTTGTCCACTCCAGTCCACACCAGAGGAAAGTCACAGGAAGTGTCTGAGTGGGTCTGTTTCCTCTCAAGCTTCAGAGCAGGTGAGCTCCTCTGAACCCAGAGAGATCTGACATGTCAGCTGTTTGTCTCTTTAATGTTATAGAACCAGAGAAAATGTTAGAAATTTTGATTTAGATGAAAATAATGTGTGTTGTTGTGTTTTTTCTCAGTTGATAGAGGTCCTTAAAGGTGCAGCTAACATCTACCACCTCCACACTGAGACTTGATGGGAGTGACACCAGACTGCTGTCCTTGCCTGTCAGTTTGAGGTTGACGGTGGTGGTGGACACTGTTGGCACAATGAAGACCCCAGTCTACACTTAACCCGAAGCCCCCAGGCCTGTGATCATGTTTCGCCTCCGGCGTGTGACCTCCTGCCTCCATAGGCTCCTCCACGGGGGCACGGGGAACCGGGACCAGGTTCTGGAGCAGCTGAGGGTCTGCTCGGCCGAGGACCAGGTGCTGGACATGGTGGGCAAGAACAAAGCCAAGCTCACGGTGAGCCATGTGAGCTGTGCTGTGGGGATGCTGTGGCAGTTCCAGAGGGAGAAACCTCAGCTGCTCAGGACCGTGGAGCTCATCAGGACCCACCCCCAGTTCCTCACCCTCCGGGTTTTGGCTGAGAACAAAATCGCTATAATGGATGATTTCATCCTGGTGGACATGCTTTATAATTTCCTCAGGTACCTGAACACACAGACACCATTATCTTAAAGAGTATCTATCTGACTTATGAAACTGTATTATTGTTTGTCCTGCAGGCTGAATGTGGATCCACATGACTCCCTTATACAACAGCTGGTTTCTGAAGCATGGCTCAGAATAGACCGGTATGATTATATTACACTATTTTGTTATTTTATCTTTGTTTTCAGGCAATAAAGGGCTCAACTATAATTTTCATCACTGATTAATCTAGTATTAATAAGTATCTTCTTCAGTTAAATGTGTGATTGTTTACACTCTAAGATGCCAGATAATTGAGAAAATCTTCCGCCATTATATCTACAATTTTGCTCAATAGTAATTACGAAAAAATTTGATCGATAGATAGACAAATGGATATGTAGATATGTTTTGTCTGTTAATAAAGAGCTCAAAACCACAACCTTCTCTCAGGAGAAAAAATCTTAAAAGAAATAACAATATCACATTTATCTTGATAATATTTTGGCCATGTTACCCAGCCCTCGCTGATCTTCGCATTAAAGAAGCTGGAAGTTGCAAGTTTCCTGCTTTTTGCCTTGATAATAATGACTGAAGCATCCAAGATGTAAATTGATTTGATTTATGAAACAAATGTTTGATATTAATGAGATGTTGCAAATTTTAATTTTTCAGATTTCAGATGGCTTCCCTATCCAAGTTTGCTATTTGTCTCAGTGATCAGCACCTTCAACACAGTCCTCTCATGGGCCACATCACCAGTATTGTGGATCAGAGGTTGTCGTCCATTGATGATGCCAGGTTGGTGTTTTTCAGACAAAAATCTAAAAAAACTCTGACAAATGAACCGTCCCCTTAAATTCAGTCAAGCTGCACTCAATTGCATACACTCATAGATATCGATCCCCTAAATATGCCTGATTCTTTTCACTGAGGTCTGTGCAATAATTCTTGAGAAATTCACAAACATTTAGAAAGATCTTGATCTCGTTGAAGAAAGTTAAAAGAGGTTAACAGGTTTTTTCTTGGCTCATTCTCCATCTTTCTACCAGTCAAATCAGTTTGGTAGGTTTTATGTAATCCTGCTAAGAAAACCTCCTCTTATGATTAATCTGAATCATCTTAATATGTTTATTTACTCTGGCATCGTTTTTCTCAGGATCCTCACGACACTCATGATAAGCACATCATCCCTGGTCTCTACCCGGCTGCGGGACGCCTTCGTCAGCAAAGCAGATGAACTCCTGGACACCATGGATCCCTCAAATTACAATAACCCTCGCAGAGTGGTGCAGTTCCTCCGCAACATGAAGTATAGCCATCGCCCCCTGCTGGAGAAGTGCAACCAGATCCTGTTGTCCAGCATTCCCCGGCTGGACGCAGAGAATATCAGCATCATCATGGGGCTGTATCAGGCCCTGCAGTTCAACAACTGTGACTTCAGGCTCGCTGTGAAACAAAGACTGGTAGAGCTGATCGATTCCAGCACTGATCCTTTCTCCTTCTCTAAACTGTTTGTGGCGCTGACTCCCATGGCCAGTCCGGAGATCCGAGAAGGGTTGGTATCATTATGAGTGGAGTGCAGTGGAAATCGAGCCCCTTCACCTCACAGCAGTCCTCGAGAGTCACCCGTCTGCTTTGTGCTCTCCGTCCATTCAGGTTGGAGAACACGGCCTTCCTGTTGGCGGATGAGCTCAGTGCACAGCAGGCCCTGGCTGTAGCTGAAGCACTGGAAGAAATTCAGAGCAGGAACCTCAGCTTACTGAACAAGTGTGTTTATATGTCTGTCTTATAGCATCTTGATAGGACATATGAAAAATATAAAAGATTGTACGTTGCTTTAAATTTTTTATCACACTATCGACCTCAGCAGAGGAAGCTTCCCTGCTGTCATGTCATCGGACACTTTAAGGTTTTTTCGCTGCTACATTTGCGTATATGTGACTGAAACAAGTTACATTTAAAACTGTAAACACCTCCCACTCAGGTCGTAGCCTGTTTACATATCTTTACAAATCTAATTTCACGGATCTTTATCATCATTTTGTGTATTTTATGTAAAGATCATCAGATTTTTTAAACATGTTAAATATTTTGTGAATATTTTTAAGAACATAAAAGCTTAAATATTTTATTCCTTCTTTGTTTTACAGAATTGCATCAGTGGTCCAGAGGAACCTTCATGTGTATAGACCAGTGGAAGTGGCCAGAATCACACAAGCCCTTTATCTGTTGCAGTACCAGAACCCTGAATTCTTCACCAAACTAAGAAGGATTTTGGTCAAGTATGTTTTCCCTTGAAGCCATTCTGTGTCTTATCAACACTGTGATTGAACGAAAAAACCCTGATGACACTTCTTCACCTGTGCAGCTTTTTGCAGCACAGCGTCTTCCCCCACGAGGTGACCATGCTGACCCGCGTCCTGTCCATGCTGCCCAGCCCGCGGCTCGAGGAGGCCGTGAAGGCGCGCGTGGAGGCAGTGGTGCCGCAGTGCAGCCTCAACGACCTCAACACCATTTCTTTTGCCGTCGCCAAGTGGGTACGGAACGATCCGTCCCACCGCCACGGCACTCCCAGCAAGTACGTCCGCCTGCTGCAGACCCTGAACCGCTGCGGCCACGAGAGGCTGCAGACCTCCGACCGGCTCGACCTGCTGCTCGAGGAGCTGAAGTACGTGTCCGGGGAGTGGTTTGAAGAAATGCTGCTGCAGGAGACGATGGCCACGCTGCAGAGAATGACGGATCAGATCAACTGGACCAGTGTGCCGGAGCTGGCTTTCTTTTTAACCAGGATGAATCACCTCTGCCCTCCGCTGATGGACAGAATCGCCAGTGTGGCCATTAAAGAGATTGACAAGGTGCTTCGAGGACCATCACGCCACATTGAATCTGTAATCACTGATTTTATATTAACTTTATATTTCCCGTGTCATTTTAAAGATTCACTACTCTGCGACATACGCCACCCTGCTGCCCTTCTCTGTCCTGAGTTATGATCCTCCACAAGCAGACGAGTTGTATGACTTGTGCATTCAGCGGTTCACTCCTCATATCAGTAAGTGAATATTGGGATTACAGACTTTTATTTGTCCTTATTTAGAGCTCGTACTAACAGCAACTTTTTGTGTATTTGCAGGTTCCTTTGACCCACATCTGCTCGTTCTCCAGGCGTACTCGCTGGCTGTGGCTGACAGTTTCCCTGAAGAACTCATCAGAGAAATCTTCAGTATTGACTTTCTGGGAAAACTGGATTCCCAACTAGAAAGTATGTGCCCAGTTGGTAATTTTCAACTTTTTTTAGACATTTAATAGACACGCTAATGGAGAAGGGAAGGGGAGAAGGGGTATAGGTGGGTCGTTTCAGTTGTAATGTTTCACTCAGGATGTGTTTGAAAATATTAAATGTTGGGGGTCTTGCATTTCTTTGCAAGACCCCCATGTTTGAGCTCCTCGAAGACGTTCACCTCTCATCGAAGAGGCTTCTTCAGCTCTAGCTGTCTGCTAGGACTCCCAGGTATTTAAATTGTAGGGTCGTTAGGAGTAGTTGAGGTTACCTGAGAGGCAAGACCCAACCTGCTTTTGGTTTCACTGGGAGTTGTTGCGGGTCGTCGAGAGTTGTTGACCCACCCGCCCCCTGTGAGCTTTGAGTCCTCAGGTGTGAATTTCAGTGAAACTTCCTGGAAATGGATGTCAGGACTGTCTTGTATGTGGCTGTTAGAAACCTCCTCCTCTGTTTGGCAAAGCTTTTTACCAAATGTGAATTTCAAACCAACTATGCGATGAAGTTTACATACAAAACCCCTTTCCAGGACAATAGAGATCATTTCCAGGATATTTGATGATATTAATATATTTTCTAGGCTCTTTCAATGATGGGAAAAGTACTGCCTTAAATGTTCAAGTTTCCAGTAACCTTATAATTACGTGTCCTTGTTTATCTGTGGCAAACTATTCATCTCGGCACATAACCTCACCACTCTTCCTCAAAAGGACAAGTTTAGATTCTTGTTATGTCTTTCAGCTCTGCCTGATTCCCTCAACATGCGGACCCGACTGCGCCTCATGGAGCTCAATCGCGCTGTGTGTCTCGAGTGTCCTGAGTTCCAGGTGCCGTGGTTTCACGAGAGCCACTGCCAGCAGCTGCAAAGGAAAGGTAACGTGGTTGTCTAATATGTTCCAGAGTTGGTGGATTACAACTTTTCAATTCAAATCAATTTATACTGTCGACCGACTCTCGATCAAAATGTCTTTCTCAGGGAATAGCTCTGTGGGTCCTGTGCAGCAGCAGATCCACAAAATGCTGGGTGAAGTTCTCGGTGGCATTAACTGTGTTCAAGTCGCCGTCGTCACTCCCTATTTTTATACCATAGGTGAGTAGTATTTGATTATCTTCTGTGTAATGAAATTTACCTGCACTAGGCAACACAGACTGAACTTGTCCCTCCTAAGAACTTCAATGGAGGTGAATGGGGAAAAGTCCAGATTCCTATGATAGGATGTAATGCAGCCATGTCTTTGTTTTCTCTTTTAGACTTTGAATGTGTTCTGGACAAACACCTACAGCCGCTGCCGTACTCTAACCTGAACACACTGCAGATCTCTGACAGAGGGAAGGCTCACTGGGGGGTGAGCTCGCTGGAAAATGACAAGCACGAGCTGCCACCCGGAGCTCAGCGGTAACTAATACAGAACACGGCCTGAAATATCCAACAGGAATAATCACTCAGAAATCCAATGGACACTGTTTTTACTCATCTTTCAGAGTGGCTGTGAACTTCCTTGACTCGCGGTGCTTCTGCAAAAACTCCCACCACATGAAAGGTGAAGCCATGATGAGAAAACGACACCTTGAGATTCTGGGATATCGTGTTGTTCAGGTGAAAAGACAAATTTCCAGTGGACGTCGCATGAATCATCTCTTGTACTGGATCTTATTAGTGGCCAGTTTAATGTTGTATAAAACACGGAGAGTGAAATAATAAGCGTGTGTTTTGATTACAGATCCCTCACTTTGAATGGAACTCCATGGAGCTTTCAACTCAGGATGCTTGGAAGGAATATCTAAAGAAGAAAATATTCAGAGAGCTTTCTTTATGAAGCCGTATTTATTGAAGAATGAAAGAAATGTTACATTGAACACTTTCAGCATGCCTGAAGAGATACCTGTTTTTTGATATAGTTGTTTAATAATCAAGTGCTCCTTATTTTTTGTAAAAGAGCCTAAGATTGACATGAATCTACCTCCTTCATGTTAAGAACGGTTGTGTATAATGGGCTTTTGTATAAATATCTAAAAAAATAAACAAAGTGTGAAACTTTTTTTGTTGTATATTTTATTTTGTAGAATTTTTTGTGGGAAAGATAACGGTTGCAATTGAAAGTTTACAGTGGGTTTATAATTCACTGTTATTTGGTATTAATACACTAGCCCCCCAGTTCCCCTCAATGAAGTAGTGGTATGGATAAGTGATGGATGGATGGTTTTATTATCTGCACCACATCTTTATTATTATTCAAAGTATTCAAATAATGTGCCTTAACGTGAGTCAATGTGTAAAGTCACTGCATAGAAACATATAGATAGTTATTTTTTTCTTAGTATGATATATGAATTTGCACAAACATTCCAACATTCATCATCGGCAGACATCTGACTTGTTATTGTTCTCGTATTAAAAACAGCTACAATGTCTTGGAAAGGAATTGAAGTCTGTCAGACAAATGTATATATGCACAGGGTTTCATGTCCGAAGTAAGGAGACTTAATATTTCACGAGTCGTGTTAAAAATGCTAATGCTCATGGACATTTTGTAAAATGGAAGTGAAGGATAAATGTAGTTGAAGATAAAGCCAACATGTCAGAGTGGGCGATGATTTGCTAATGCCGAAGAGTCAAACTAGACATTTTAAATGAGCAGAAGAGGAACATTTCAAGATGAACAGGAGATATTTATTTCTATTTAAACCATTTACTGAAGAAACAACAACTTATGGTACAAATAACAATAACTCCTCCATATTAGACATTCTAATGATGATAAATTATGATAAGAATTTATTGTAGGAAAAAATACAAGTTACTGGGACGTGTTTGATATGTTAAAATGTCATTTGACCACAATGAAGCATTCTGAGGATGTACTCTTCTACAGCAGAAAACTGAGTGTCCCTGAACTGTTATTACAGTTTGGGCATTCTGGCTGCATTTAGACGCATGGACACACACGATGCTCCGGCTGCGTAACGCATCTCTTTGATCATACCAGTCCACTGTTTCTTGTCATCTTCATACCTGGCAAGGAAGTGAAAAGATGTGACGAGAGTTGTCATTGCAGAAGAAAGTCACCAAAATCGTGTGAATTACCACATTAAAATATGTTGGATAATGCAAGAAAATCCACACTTACTGCCAAATGTCAGTGATTTCAGTGGGTGCAACCTCTTTGTTCTCATTCTCCATCACAGCGAAGCCTCCCACAGCGTGGAGCACCCCACCACAGCTGACCAGGTTGATTGAAGTCCTCTCCTGGGGAAACTCTGTGAAGGGTGACCACCTGCAACACAGTGACCTCAGTTGTAGTAATGTGATACTTTCCCCCTTTATGGCTCTCGTTCCTTGACTTTTTATCCTCTTTATGGATTTACATCATTGGTCCCAACAACTCCCACACAGATGATTCAGATATATTAAGGTTGAAAATAAGGGGGAAAAAATATATTTCAGTGACACATTTTCTCTAATTTCGGGGGCTGGTGATTTAAGATCAGGTGAACTGCAGAGGGGTCACAAACCAAAAAGGTAGGCAACTAAATAATTTCAGATTTATTTGACAAAAATGTATTTGAATGTTATAATTGAAGAAAAAAATGTCACTTTGAATGCCAATGGGAAATGGCATTCAAAGGAGATGTATTCTGTCCATATTAAGATTCACAATTTCAATCTTGGTTATTATTAAGATTTCCATGCTTTGATATTCAGAAAACGCATCAATTTCCTCATATAGCTACGACTCATCTGTTTATTCTTTACTGAGGACTTTGAGCTTGACGGACCCAAACCATACTAACTTTTTAACAGACACACAAAAACCCACTTAAAACACTAGAGGAAAGAGAAACTGAAAAATAAATGAATGTGGTTACTTTAACAAAGAAATGTTAGAGCAATCCCCAAATCAAATCCATATATAGTGATAAAACACATGGTAAGTTTATAGGGTCCATAGTAACTTTAGGTATAAAAGCACATACTTGTTGGTTGCAAAGTCATAGGCTTCACATGTAGCTGTGAGTCCTTCATCATTGATGCCTCCAGCCACAACAATTTTCCCTTTGTGGATAACGGCTCCGAACATCGATCGGGGCGTCGTCATGGAGGCCACCTCCTTCCACTCTGACCTCTTGTGGTTGTATGCAAACATCTTGTTGGTGGATTTACTTTACGGGTAAGACAAATTGATTCCCCAAAGAGTTAGCATACTGTGAATATGGTATCTTGTCTTTATATTTAATGTTCTGGCATTGCGTTCTTACTTGTCATCCGTTTTGCCTCCGACACAGTAAACCAGCCCGTTCTCAGAGACAACACAGTGGCCGTGGATCTTTAGGGGCAACTTCTTCGTCTCACTCCACTTCATTTTTCTGAAAAGGGCAGATAAAGTAACAAAGCATATGTGAATAAATCAATTATTTCAATATAATCCATTGAATTAAAACCCATATGTTGTCGAGCTGAACTTACTCAGTGTCATAGCACAAAACTGTGTCGTGTGACTCGTCAGCCTCTAAATCTTTCCCAGCTACAGCAAAGATGAGATTCTCAAACTCCCCCATACCAAAGAGACACCTGGGGGAGGCCATCGGTGGCAGAGCGATCCATTCAGAAGAAAGACTGTCCAACTGGAAGACACATTTTGAGATATTTGTTAAAACAACCATGAAAGTGGATATATTCGAGTGAAAATGAAACGTTGTCTTTCAGTCAATCCACTCGGTACAAGGAATCAATCCCTGTCTACTAATGTGTAGTACCGAGGACTGACCAAAAGGGAACATTGGTTATATAAACACATTTTTTCTTACCTGGTAGAAGTAACATTGCAACGGGTTTTCTTTGTCTTCTTCATCGACAAAGAGTCCTCCCAACAAATACAGGTTGTTCGTCTTCGATGTCAGACTGACGTGGTTCCGTGGGATGTGCTCCGCCATCGCAGCGAGGAGGCATTCGTTCTCCTGGCTGTCATAGGCCACGGCAGCAGTGTCACTGATCATCAGCACCATGTCTTTGGCATACATGCCATATCTGCGGTCATTGTTCAGGTAGCCGGGCAACTTTTCCTCTTCTCCTTCCTCACCATCTACTACCTTTTTCTTCTCGGGCAGCTTCCCCGCAAAGGCCTCCTTGATGACTTTGATTTTCTTGAGAAGCTCTGGATCTGCCTTGATGAGTTCGTCTTTCTCTACCTTTTCCTTGAAGTACTTCTCCGGGAGCAGACGGAAGCGAACGCAATCGAAAGCCTCTCCCAAGGATTTCACATGCTTCTCTTTGTCCTTCCTGATCCACTTCATGACAGTCTCAAACACCACTTCCTCCTTTACCACGTTTAGTGCATCCGCTCCAATAATAGCAAGGAGCTCAGGGGGTGAAAGCTCTAAGAAATCCTCATCCATGGAAATGGTGTCAAACCGATCTGCGATGTAATCTCGCGCCGCTATTGCCAATCTGGCGGAGTTCAGCATCAGTGCCAGCCTGTAGATGGCGAGGCAGTTTTTCTTTGACAGCTGCTTCTGCAGGTAGTTCACACAGACCGTGAACACCGAGGGGATCTGGAAGCGATTGGCAACAACCAAAATATCCTGCACGTTGTTCTCATTGATGTCTATGTCTGCTGAGTACATGTAGTTCACAATCGACTCCATAATATTGGGATCCACGTTCTCCAGAACAAACTCAGAATTGTCCACGTCCTTGCCATCCTCAGCGAAGTAAAGCTCCCGGAAATAAGGACTACAAGCCGACAGAATGAGCCGGTGGCAGGGGATGCTCCTGTCTCCCACTTTTAAGATACAGTCGATTAACTTATTCTCATTCAGGAGCTCTTTGAGTCCGTCCTGCAGCAGGGTGCTCTGGAACAGACGCAGATCGTCCCTCATGGCGCGGGGATCCATTCTCTCAGGGCAGGGAGTGGATGAGCAGATGAGTTTTCTACCGACTGTCCCAGCTTGTGAAGGCAGAACTCTAGGCAGTCAGGTCTGAGGCCACTTCAATATAACTATGCCCCTCTAAATATAGCCGACCACTCCATTCAGAAAGTATTCCCCTTGGCCAAAGGGGAGAGCTCACCCAGCTGTCACAGAGCAGGAACAGCTGTGACGGCCTTGTCACCTTGGTGATTAGTGACAACATTGTTGTACAGCCGCACAGAAATAACCTCTGATCTTTTCGTTTGAGTCACCTTCCGGTCTAACTAGAAGAATATATTCTTAAAAGAATTTCAGCATAGTACATAGTAAAAGCACCACACACTTAATAACACAATGTCAGGACCACCTTCTCTACTGTACACGATGATGGATGTGCTTGGTATTTACCACAATCCAGTGTGTTCTACGTACTTCTGGATACTGAGTGTGGAGTACGTCACAACCCTGGACAGGGACAGTGAACAGCTGCGGCTGCAGGAGGTGACAGTTTGTCCTCCTTTGACATTTTTTAAATACTTGTGCAGCTTTGTCGAGATCATTGTGTCCCTTCCCCACACAAATACAAACACTCGTTTTGTATTGTATTTTACTAATCTTCAATATACAGTTTTATAATTGTTCAATGCATAGATGAGTTTACAATTGACATTTATCACATGTATATATGTATGTTTATGTCATTATATAAATTTAAATATTGTTTTACTTAAAAGGTATATTTTCTCTTCGTTTGCTTTATTACTTTATCAAAACTCAACAAACATATTGGTTAAAAAACCCAAAAAACACCTAAATATTGGGAAGAAAGTACTGTACATTATTTATTTAAATACACGTATTTATTAACTTTAAAACTTTACAAACTTTATTATATTTCACATTCTACCCATGACAATAAAATATACTTTATACAAATTACTCCAGAATAAAGCATTCACACATGATATTGTATTTTCTATTTATGTGTGTATGGATGAGCTGTACAACTTTTAACCTGAGCTATAAATAAATACATTATTTTCTGAATAATGACACAATGTACATGCACATTATTTCAGCCCATTACTTCCCAAAGTCCATTCAGTGTGAAGCCATCTTTTAGCTTTTCGATGGCTAGCCCCAGATCCTCAGAGAAAACTGGCTCACGGTCTTGTTGCTTTGGAAAAACGATGAACAAGTTAAGTTTAGCATATTTGACAACACACTTAAGGATGATGATTATCATTATTCATTATTTGTGTGACATCTTACCTTATTGCCATCAGCAAAGTAGGCCTGAAAGCAAACAAACAGAAACAACAAAAACATATTGAGTCAAAGTAGCTGGGGCGCTGACTGTGATAATAGGTTATTGTTGTCTGATGAGCTCCACCCATACAAACAGGAGCACCAGGCAACACAAATTCATGTTTGTTCATTAAGCTGAGGTGCATTAGCTCACAGCTATTCTGAGAGTCTGAAAAGTAAACCACTGACTCCCAGAGGAGTGACGCGGTGGCCAACAGACACACTCACAGTGAAAGCGTCAGTCTGCTCATCGGGTTCGATTTCCACATCATCAGGGGGCTGGTCCACGGTCAGTTCTTCCAGCGGCTGGGGCTGCAATCACAGTCAGGACAAACAGCGCTATGACAACAACATCAGCTGAACATATGGAAAACTATCAAAAACATTAATGAGGGTCTAGGTAAAATAAATCCACTTGTAAAAATGGCATCATGATATTTTAGACTTTTTAAAAATTGGTTTGTTTACAGTGAGATCACTGAAAGTCAGATATTTCTACCTTTTCTTCCATTTCATAGTCCACTCCAAAGATGGGGTTGGCAGAGTAAACCTTATGCAATGAGTTGATTTCCTTCAGGGCGTCTTGAAGCTTATCCACAGGGTCAATCTTAAATCCGAGCACGTAGCCACCGCTCTGAAACCAACACAGACAAAGCATGTTCGTCGATTACCAGTGAATTGATCAGAGAAGGGACTCCTGTCACTAGTATTCAATCTTTGTTTTGTGACTAGTGGAGGTGAAGGACACTCAAAAACAAGTTTACCTGACGTGAACTCTCTATCACCAAAGCCAAGCCAAACTTTGAGTCTCTTATCCTGATAGACCACTTGGGGGGGGGGACGGACAGACAGACAGACAGATAAGACAATAACAACAATGTTAACAGGGATGGTATGTGATTGTTACTACTGTCTACATTATAGTATCTAGTCCCTTTATTATGGAGATTCATTTCAAAAACATTTGTATCAACAAAGAAGCAGAAAACTATTTGTTTATCAAAAGCTCAGATATGAGTTCTGTTAAATAGAAAGTTTGACTGTTGGATCATTATTGATATTTAGTGGTATATACTTACAATCTGGAGGTAAGGAATGCTGACATTGAAGCTCTCATTCATATTGGCATGCCACACAATCCGAACATTTGTGATGAAGAAAGTCCCAAGATTACCCTGAAAGAAGCCAACATCAGAGGAGTAGGTACAGTAACTCACACTTATACAGTTTACTATTTATTAAAAATCGAATTAACAACAGCAATAAAAGTCAAACTCTAGACACCTTTAATTAAATCTGCAGTTAATGTCGTTGAGAAAATATCTTACATTGTTTACTTTTCTTACAATCATGCTGCTTATTACGCTGATTAGAATTATTACAATTGAAAGTACACAAATCTCAAAATATTTGGGTTTTGCATAGTACAGTAACTGTGAAGATATGTAGAGCTAGTCCAGGTTTAATCTGTAAAGGTAAACTGTACATTATGTGAACTTGTAAATGCTAAATATTCTTTCAACAGACATATTTCATGATGCGCACCAGTACCTGATCACTGGATAAATTCCAGACTCCATTGATTTTATCATAAACTTGCTCCCGGGGCAAAAGTCTCAGCTGCTTGTTTTGAATGAGAGCCGCTCGCAGCTTCAGGTCCCTGTACATCTTAGAGGTCTCATAGGCCCTGCAACAAAACACAACAAGGCAGAGACATTTAGTAGGAAATGTATTTGAAGTAGAAATGTAAGAGGACTGAATATTTCCACAGCTTTGTTTTACCTGTGCACAGCGATGACAGAAGTAAAGAGCCGTGGACTTCCTGGAACCACATTTGTAAAAATGAACTCAAATCGTGTGTTGTTGGACTTTGTCAAGATGTAGAGCGCTTCAGTTTGGCCTCTCAGTTTCTGAAAAAGAGCATTCAATTCTTACATCTCCATTCACCTTTATTACTAATATTCGTAATATCATATTGACAACAGTTTTTAAAAAGTTGTTGTATAACAATAAATACTTAATAAGGTTTACTTACTGAATTAGCGGTCCTTGTTGTGATGTTAATGATAGAGTTGTAGCCCACAGCTGAAAACCAAAACAGATTTGCATTTACATTTCTCATTAAGTGTGTGTGCCTTTCTTGTTTAAATATTCAGAACTATTGTTGCTTATAAATAATACGATTTGGAGGAAGTACATGCTAAAAGGAAAACCGAATAGTGGGTGCACAATCCAAACAAATCTAACCTCTGGCAATAACTGTTTGAAAAGAGTCATTAATGCCCCTTCCAAGAGAGGGCAGAATTATGCAGCTGATGGTGAAAGAGTCAGACGAAATAAACAAATCCTTTTGACAGGTGATCTTACACAGATTGACTCTAGGCAGAGCCAGCGAGTGCCAGATGATCCGTAGGTTCGTTACCAACAATCGTCCTGTAAGACAAAACGGACATGGTCGGTTATAAGGTCTCTGATCGGCCACACACTAGATGTCCAAAGAGCGTTACGGACCTCGATCTCCGTTATTTCCTTTCGTGTCCTCTATGGAGTCCAGGCAGTCGATGAGCGCTTCTCCTGGGCGAGTTTTCATCTGCCTGTGAACAGCGATACGTTAATAGACAGGTCGGTGTGTTGTACAGTTATAATACTCACATCTACCACATGGCTGCGCTTCATAAACACCGTGGACACACAGTTATTGGGGAAACAACTATTAGCTGCAGGCCATGTAGCGTAGCTGAGCTAACCAGCTGCTACGATGGAGAAACGAAGTCAGGGTAAACTTACTGCGCTGTTATGTCGAATCTCACGTCTCTGTCTTCCCACAGAGCGTCTAACACAGACGCCATGGCCGCGGGTTATAGATCCCACAGGTCAGTGTATCCACGTTCACTACCTGTGGTCGCTTCACCTGTTGGACAAGCGACCACTCGGTTAGCTAATCGGCTAATCTGAGCGAGCCCCTAGCGTCATAATCACCGTGGTAACAGACGGTGGGAGAGGAGGGCCAAAAATGTGGCGGAACCGAAAGGCCAAAATAGAAATAGATGAAACATTTGAATAAACAAATAAATGAATTTAGAATTTCATAAATTGAATTACTATGGCATTATGTATGTATGTATGTATGTATGTATGTATGTATGTATGTATGTATGTATGTATGTAGGTCGTCGGACTTCTGATTGGCTGGTGGAGGTCTATCAAAACATAATGCAAGGCTTTAAAACTTTTTACAGATTGAAAAATTATAAACTTTAAAATATATTTTTTTTAACTTTCAAACACAGAGTTTCAACCTTTCAAAACAGTTCAAATTAAGCAATGGTACTTTTCATAACTAAGAATACAAACATTTATTACTCTGTATTGTGTATTTATTTTGTATAAAATTAATATAGTGTGCAAAAACTATATTTAATTATAACAGTAGGAACTCAAAGAAGGGTGCACAAATGTTTTAATACTTATAATGGTATTAGTAATACTTTGCTGAACAAGCACCTGTGAAACACTCAACGACTCTTGTTTTATATTTTATTATTAAACAACATACAAAACATAGTACACACACGCTGCCCAAGTAGACAGGCATTTAAATGGGTTGATTTCAGAATGCTTCAATGTACAAGTTGCCACTTTTACCAGACCTCTGAAAACAGTAATGGCCGGCCCTTTATTACAGCTGCACGAAAATAGTCAGGACATATTTCAGCAGGTCAACATAATGTAAACAAACATCTCACTATTGCTATTTTATTAGAACTATATTAACTGTATGTATAGCATACATGGGTCTAATAGGCAAAAGATCTAAACCATAGCTTATTTATAGATTGGATTTGAACTGTAGTTAATTCCCTGAAGTCGTCGCTTTAAACCCAGGACAGCCAGGATTAAGACTATTTTCTCTTCTGTACAATTTCTTTGAGGTAATGCAGTCAGTTCTTGTAGAGGTTATTAAGTCAGGAGGTTAAAACAGTAACATAATGGCACTTTTTCAGCGTTTGATTCGATTTGTCATGACTATCTCCAGGGGCAGTTCTGGCTAATTGGAGGCCCTGGGCAAAGAACAGGGCCTCCAATGGGCCCCCCCCCCCCCCCAAAAAAAAATAATCTATTTTGACTATGTGTGTGTGTGTGTGTGTGTGTGTGTGTGTGAGAGAGAGAGAAAGAGAGAGAGAGAGAGAGAGAGAGAGAGAGAGAGAGAGAGAGAGAGAGAGAGAAAGAGAGAGAAAGTGAGTAAATAAGTGTGTGAGAAAGGGAGACATGTGAGTGAGTGAGTTAGTTTTTGTGTCATACTAACCCAGGGGTAGTCAACCTTTACTATCGAAAGAGCCATTTTGCCCCCTCTTCCCCTCTTGGAGCCAAAAAAATATTTGATAACACAGGTTATAAAGTTATATATATAGTTATACAATATATTTAAAAACTATAGTTTGTTGCATTTATTAAATTATAGAACGACAATAAAAAAACGGTTTAACTGCTATTTTAACCTGTTACAAAAAAGGAAAACACCAAACTCTTATGAAGAGGAGAACATAATACATGTGTAGGCCTACTTTGAATTAAATGAAACACAGAACTCTGCTTTTTTTGCTCATCTCCAGCTTGGTACTTTTCAGCAGATGCTGTGTGCTCGCTCTGGAAATGTCTTTCAACATGACTTTTCTTATAGTTTGCTAATTCCTCGCCACATATCAAGCATACAGGTAAACCTACATCGTTGGCAGTGAAAGTTAATCTGAAAATTAATCTGTCCACGCAGAATTAAACTCTCTATTTACCTCCCAGACATTTCTTTTGGGGGATTTGTCCCTGGTTAGTTTACCGAGGCCGGGGGTCGGACACTATAGATTAGCAACCTGCAGGTAAGAGCGCCAGGACGTAATAGGATGTGACGCATATTTTAGTTGACGAAATATTAAAACAAAACATGAGACCAGGTCAGACTGGAGGCGGACACAGACACTGAAGCTCGGTACAAACCAAATGCAGCTTCTGCTCTGATCAAGAAGCTGCAGCGCTGATCTCTGATCAGCTGTGACCAGAGAAACTCTATGTTTTCACTGTTTCCACTGATAAGAAGCAGGCAGTAAGTCACTGAGTGGCTGCTTCACGTGAACGAGCTCTGATCTCACTGAGTCTCTCTGAGCGAGTGAGCGGGGCGGGGGGCGGAGCCCCGGGGCCTGTGTGTGTGTGTGTCCGCTATCTGGGAGCACGCACCCACACATTCACCCGCTCCTGGTATTTCATGACGGCCTGATATGATGATGATTTAAAAAATGAACGTGACGTTCACTCACGTTCATTATATGAAAACTTATTCGTTAAGTTCACCGTTCGCGAAAAATATGCGCAACATGCATAACACTGTACAGGGAGCCACTGCAGAGGGGCTCCGGAGCCGCATGTTGCCGACCCCTGCACTAACCAAACACACAAAAAAAAATCATCTGGCCCGCGAAGCGGTTTTCTATTATCTATCATATCACTCTGTGGGGAATTGGCAACTGCAGGCACCCCTGCTTGATGCTGTGTGAGAAGTGGGAAGGGGAGGGGGCGAGGGGGACAGTTCACCTCTGGGTCTCCCAAATGCAGTGATTCTCAAACTGCGCCCCAACTGCGGTAGGGGATATGTGAGGAGGAACTAATGTTTTGAGTCAAAACTTTTGACGTCCGCATCTCTTTAACAGTGGAACTGTAAACAAATCATTCTTTCGCCGTAGGCAGGGGTCGGCAACCCGCGACTCTACAGCGGCTACCTGTACACTGTTGTGCGGGCGAGTGTCAAAAACCAAGTTGAAAATAAAGTACGATGAAACCTGTCTTGCTATTGGGTTCATATTGAATGAAGGAGGACATGAGGAGTGATTTATTTGAAAAATAAAGAAAAAAATCATAAATACGACGAGGCCCCCTGGTGGCCGAGGCCCTGGGCAACTGCCGGACTTGCCCAATGGGACGCGCCGCGCCTGACTATCTCACACGCCTTCGCTATTTAACCAAAAAATATAATTGTGGGACAAAAGTGCATGAGAAGTTTTGAACACGTTGAAAGAACACTTCAGAAGAATGTAGAATAGAAATGTCAACTTTCTGTCACGTTCTGCTTCTTTCTTCTGTTCTTCTTTTTATCCAGCTGGAGGCAGAAAAGTGTAACAGATAGATGTGAATAATAATGGAACAACAATTTATAATATAGTTGCTGTTAAAAATCTCTAAAAGTCACCTCTTCTGGATAGAACACAAGTCTCCTTGCATTCGTCCTCTGTTTCATAACGGTTGTCATTTCCGCCACAGCCTCCATACCAAAACTGTGCACAGGCGTTGGCCTGCTTGTCATAGTACCAGCGGATGATGTAGTCTCGGCAGGTACCTTGGTCCAGGCTGAGGTTACAGCGGGATTCAATAGCGGCCTCTGCAGGAGAAAAGGTGTGTGTGAGATCTACATTTTTCATAAAACATTTATTTACCCAATTAGAGTAGCAGCATATCCCAAATCGATTCTGAATATTACAACATGTCACTTTATTAGTTGTATCTAAGTAACTGAAACCACAAATCAGGCTAATATAATAATTCTGCAATAAATCATCTCTTCAGGAAGTTATAATAAAAATTTAATTTAGAGATGTTGATTCAACTATATGGTCCTTTGGGAGGCAACAGTTTATGGTGCTTTTAAATTAAACTTAATTTTCTTGAGAAGTTTTTCTAATAATAAGTCCAAGCCAGGTTGTATGAATATAGTACAAAATAGCACCACAATCTGCAGCCTCCAAAATGACCATGCAGTTGTATTAAATCCGCTCACTTCACAGTTTCAACTGAGACCGAACATTTTAACCTTCACTGGTGTGGATCTATTGTAGGGTTGGTAATTTGGTAAGCATGTTTTGGTATAAAGAGCAATGCACAAAGGAAATGGAGGATTTGCTCATTGCTGGAGGTGATGAAACAACATAACACAAAAGTATAAATAAACTGGGCAGGAGGGCCAACTCGGTCTTGGACTGTCCTTAATGAAACATAAACCATCCAGTGACGTGTCAGAATGTTCTCTGTGAAAAAGGTCTACTGAGCAGGAGTGCAGCTCTCACCTTCAAGCAGGACCGGGGTCACCACTGGCTGCAGTTGATTCGAGTTTAAGGATATTTCTGAATCCAGCGTTGAAGAAGATGCTGCTGATGAGGATGAGGAGGACGAAGATGATATGACTGCTTTGTTGGGGACAGAGCGATCTGTCACAGAAGATTCAGGCACTGTTGTTTTGTTAACAACAGCCACAGTGGTGCTGGCCCGCACTTGGGCTCTGATGTCTAAATCTTCACCATCATCATCTTCCACCACCTAGAGTAAAGCAACATACATTTTTTTAATCAGAGACGAATTTTCAGCAATCAGTATAGAAAGGATAGAATTTTAGTATTTCAGCAAGACCTGAAAAGGGAGAGGATCCGCACTGATGGGCAGCGTGAAAGTGTCTCCACGGCCTCTGGTGTTGGTGCGTCTCTCGTTTTGAATCTCCTCTTGGTAGTTATAAGTATTCCCGTTGTTCCCATGTCCATTATTTCCATAAACATAACCATTATTACCATGGCCATTATATCCATTGTTTCCATTGTGTGCATTGATACCATGCCCATTGTTGCCGTTCCTTTGTCCATTTGCGATGCGATTGTAAAAGACTGCGCCGTTTTCATCTTCACAGAACTTATTGACAAGCTGAGACTCCAGTGCTGAAAAAAAGAAATTAACTCATCAGTTAATTTAAGGAACTTTACAATCTTTCAGCTGACAACAATTGGCTTTATAATCTAATAAAGACCCAGCTTAAAGAATGATATTTACAACATCTGGCTGTGAATATCACCTGGTAGTGTGTTGAAGTCATCAATAAGGTACATGTGTTCACTGTCGGGGTCAGAGGCAATGAGGTTGAGTTCCTGCAGAAACTCAGCCTGTGTCGGATCAGATGAATTGACGATCCCCAGTGCATACATCTCGATGTTGGCAGCATGAGCCTCCCTCACAGCTAGATCAAGCTTAACAGGCTCTCGCTTGTCGGTCTGCCCATCGGTGATGACGATGGCCACTTTCCGGACTCCAAGCCGAGCGCTGAAGAAGGCCTCCTGAGTGGCTTTTCTGATGGCGGTGCCTGTGTAGGTGCCCTCACCCATGTAAGAGATTTTTCTGATCGCCTGCTTGACCTCCTGTTTGGTCATGTAGCGAACCAAGTTGAATTCCAAATGGACCTCCAGACTGTAGAGGACCAGTCCGATCCTGGTGGCGTTTCGACCAACTGTGGTGCGGTCCACCAGCCGTGTGACAAAGTCTTTGATGATTTCAAAGTTCTCGGGGCCGACACTTTCTGAGCTGTCGATGACAAACACAAGCTCCATGGGCCTCTCCTTGCACTTGATGCCACATCCTGAAACAAAATAAGGTCCATAGATTTAAGCATATCTCACTTGCTCCAGTACTTTAGGTTACCTTATGCTAGCTAAGGGCAAAATCTATAGTCGCAACAACAGCTCTGTTACAATGGACAAAGGCATGGCTGTGACCAGGGGTGGACTGGCCATCTGGCATACCGGGCAGCGTCCCGGTGGGCCGTTGACCCAATGTGGGCCGGTCTGGTCCGCTATGTTTTTTTTTGTTTTTTTTTTCTCTTCTTCCTCTCTAAATTCCCTCCAATTGGGCCGGCCAATTGGCTACAGAGGGCTGGCAGTGTGTTGCCAGCATCGACACATATTATTGGTCTATTGTTTGTCATTGTCAATCAATCATGGTCTGACAGGCTCAGAGAGCCCTGACAGTGCTGTCAATCACAACACAAGCCAGGGTGGGGCGGGACCTCAAGGCATTGGCGGGGAGAGTCGCGGGACGGGCTGCTGCTGAGACAGAAACTTAAAATGGATAATAAGAGTAAAAAACGCCCGGGTGGCGCTGAGAAGCATCGGGAAAAAAGCCTAAGTCTCTGGAGGTGGAGGCTGCTACATGTGCCAAACTGACCTATTTGGTGCCGGGTTCACCAGCCCAGCAGCAGCAGGTGCGCCGGGAGACGAGCGAGGAGGACTCGACAATGATGAGCGAGTGGAGGCAGACATGGTAAGTAACGTTGGCCTGGCGCTGGCTAGGCTACATTTTTGAGACATGTCCAAAACAGAGTAGAAAACGTTTTTGATTTTGTTTTAATATGCCGAATTGTGATATTATGGGTTATTATTGTTCAGATGATTTAGCTAAGCTAGCTAAGAGCTGCTAACGTCGTTTACTGTTGCCATAGCACCAGTAAACTTTCTGAGCTGTAAATAGAGATGAGAGTGCTTATGTGTTGATCCTTAATGGTGTGATCATGTACACTAAATTATCAATTATTACAGGTTGTTGTGATATATTTGAGGAGTCGTTCTCCCTCTGTTTTATATGTGGACATTTGGGACCACTGTTGGAATTTGGTAAGTTTATACTGTATTTTTTAATGTATAAATTCATACTTCATAATTATAATAATTTTCAAAAGGTTTTAAAAGAAACACACATCCAAAAAGTTCTCAACTCTAGGTTCAGGACAGAGGAAAACATTTTCTTTATTTTTCAGACATTATAATGTATCCATGTCCTTCTCCGGTTGACCACTTGACATGTGAGAGCCTGAGGAGTTGTTCCCCCTCTGTCCATGTTCGAGGACTTGCTCTCTGTCTGCCTCCACTCTCTGCCTTCACTGTACCAAAGTTTGTCTGTTGAGTCTCCTCTAGTCTGGTGAGTTTTTTATGTTTTATGAAATCATACTTAATTTGTGATGATTAGAGACATTATAATGTATCCATGTCCTTCTCAGGTTGACCACTTGACATGTGAGAGCCTGAGGAGTTGTTTTCCAGACACAGGTAGAGCTGGCAGGGGTGTCACCCTTGGCCTGCCCTTTTGGGCTGGGCTTCAGCTGCAGATCTAAAGGCTGCTTCCAGGGGCATGGGGCCCTCAGCCTTTGTTTTTCTTTGCTTCTGCACCTTACAACATACATCACACCTTATTTTCACACATCCAAACACTGTTAACACCACTGACGCGTAACATATTTTACACATCCCACTACGTAGTTAGAGCTATCTTGATTTGGAGTTAAATAAATTTACTTTTGGCTTGAGAGGTTTGTGTGTGGCCTCCCTTCTTGTTGCCATCTTTGAGCTAGGTGGTAACAGTAGTATGCATGAGAAAAGACGCCGCAAGATTTGTGGACTTCTATGTGGTGTCCGCTGATAATGTAGTGGGCTGGTCTGGACAGACAATGCCAGGGCTGAATTTTTGTCCCAGTCCACCCCTGGCTGTGACACAATGACATTGTTCATGATCTTAAATTAGCTTTTTAGCCTGCTAAAATTAGCATCAAACACAGCTGAGTCTGATGGGAAGGTCATTAGTTTGGTCATAAACTCAATTATTCGTTGAAAAGGAAAAGTCAGTGGGCCACCAGAATCAAAAGGATTTATCCTCTGTGGCCCATGAATTATATACACAACATCATTGTAATCCATCCAGTAGTAAAGATTTTTTGATCTGGATCCAAATGTTCCAACCGTTGGCTAAATTAATTGTAGCTTATTCAAAATGCTGTTGCCGTTATTTGGACCAAGCTAATAAGATTTGAAAACAAAATACTTATACTGTCAATCTCACTTTGCCTCTACATTTATAGCAGTTGTGAAGTTAAAAACCACCAGAAACGTAGTTAAACATAGTTTAACCCCGAGTGGACGTTTGGTCTTACCACAGATTTCTTTGATCAGCTTAATAATGTCTTCTCTCTGTAAAACATGGAACATTCTTATTAGTATAAAATCTATTTAATTTGTTGAATGGTCAAACATTTGTTGAATTTATAAACTTACCGTCAGGCCTGTTTCTCCTTTTGTTCCTGGCTTCCCCTGGGGTTTGAGAAAAGTATAAAAATATCACCATTTTCACTTCGTGGTAAGTAGTTTAGTTTCTTTGTCATAGCTTTGTGATGCTAATATTAATACTAACAGTATACTATTGTTCAAGTGTTTTACACACAAACACTTTAACTCCATTGTTCTGGAATAAGAAAAGCATAAATTTGACTAACTTAAATTTTTCTGCCTCTTGGTACATTTTACAAGGTAATGAATTGAAAATATCTTCTTAAGTCATCATCTGATGAATAACAGCTTCCTCTGCTGTTTTATTTCACACTATATATGTGTATTAATCATATTCATGCAGTAAGTTAAGTCATAATGGCAATGTCAGTACTTACTGCTTCACCAGCGACTCCAGTATCTCCCATCTCTCCTTTGAAACCTTTAATTCCCCTCTCACCCAGTAATCCACGATCACCCTGTATCAAGGAGAGTATTGTCAGTCTAGTCAAAGACCTGTTCATGTCATAATCATTACATTTTTGAAAGCTACATAGAAATTTCTCACCTTAGGGCCAGGAAAGCCGTCTCCGGTAGGACCTCTTGGTCCAGTCATACCTTGAGATCCAGGCATTCCCTGAAATTAGACTGTACTGTAGACTGACGCATTGGACACTCAAATTCATCCAGTCTCTTGAAGGATCTTAAAATACTTTTATGAATTGTCCTGCAGCTAGTTCGTCAGACAGTTGTCTACTGTGTAACTTGTCAGAAAAAATTAATTAAATCATATTGCTTCACACTTGTCACAAGGAAGTAGAGTTGTGAAACAAACCTTATTATGAGAAGCTTGGTAAATTCCAGAAATAAAGAATATCCACAAACTGTAAACCACAATTATTTACCTTTGGACCTTGAATGCCTTCGCCTGGAGTTCCAATTGGACCAGGGGGTCCTGATCTCCCAAGATTACCCTTAAAACAAAGGTTAAGAAGTAATCATGACACTAGTTTACGACCAACTTACATTTAGTTAATGATCAAATTCATCTGTTGGACAATTTCTAATCTTATAAAGTATATTGTGTGTGGTTTATTTGATCATGTATTAGTCGTGATTCATATTTTAATATCAATTGAATTTGAATGATTTGAGTGGTTTGTATCTTAATGTTCAAGAATGTTTTTTACCGGTGGTCCTGGTAAGCCCTCTCCAGATGGGCCAGGCAATCCTGGCAATCCTCTAAAGCCAACATCACCCTAGAATAGACATGACATAATCAAATTGACAATGAACATCACCATATTCACACATACACTCCCATAAAAAACAGAAAGACAAACAACCAACAAAAAAACAACACCTAGACTCGACACAAACCTTTGGACCAGGAATTCCAATTCCCTCTGGGCCTAGTTCTCCTTGTAAGCCTGGCAGGCCTGGAGGACCCTAAAAGATGATGCATAGATTAGTTCACACTGTGCCAATGTCCACAGGGTTTTATAAACTAAAACATATTAGGATTTGTGAATTCTTGGTTTGTAATACAAACCTCAGGGCCAGGAAAGCCTTCTCCTTTTGGACCATGTGGACCCGGTAAACCTGGATGACCACGATCACCCTTGGAACAAAATTAATTGATGAAGACCAATAACATGTTGCAGTCCATACAAACATTGTCTTTAAAGTTCTATAACACTCTAGAATAAAAGATAATGGTATTTACCTTTGGACCGGGCAGTCCAAGGCCTGTTTCCCCAACAGGACCATGGGGCCCAACAGGACCTTGATCACCCTGAAAACAGGACAAACAAGTCAAATGGATTCTTGGCTACAACAGTATTTGGTTGCATTACATCTCATCAGACACTTTCAGGAAATTACTCTTGATGTGTGGTTATAGTCTATCTGCCAAGGTAGATGATAAATGTTTATTAATTTACCTTTGAACCAGATATAGACCGTCCTGGCTGACCTGAGATGCCCTGCTGACCTGGTATTCCACGTTCTCCCTGGAAAGAGAATTGGTTAGAGATGTACAGTCTCTATATTGACAATACCTCAGATGCCAATTGAAGATGTGTTTTTTGGTTGTAGGAAGAAGCTATCATAACATAGCAAAATACAACATTAGCTCTTACCTTTGGTCCAGAGGGTCCTGAAATCCCTGGAGGACCATGTAACCCACGGATACCCCTCATACCCTGGTCACCCTGGACAGAAAGACAGCCATACATTATCTGATTAGCATTTTACCTAATAAAAATGTGAACTACACAATGATATATGGTGTAATTTAAATCATACTTTCTCCCCTTGAGTTCCAATTCCTTGTGCTCCCTCAAGACCTCTTAAACCTGATAAACCAGGCTCCCCCTAATGGAGGAACATTAAAAGAGACAAAGACACAATCTTATTAACACAAAGAGTTCTTGAAATAATCGTTTTTGTATTAGTAAGTCAGTGAACAAAGGGAAGGACGGTATGGTTCAGATACAAAGAGGACATTTGGGGTTTTCCACTAAATTGGCATTAAATACTGTACCTTCTGTCCTGGAGCTCCATCTTCTCCAGGAAGACCAGGCAGCCCACCCAAACCAGCTGTTCCAAGCTCTCCCTGTGACAGCAAAATAGGTTTTTCATGGATTTGTTACATGGGCAGTGATAATACGGACCTTAGCTTCATTGAATTGTTTAGTTGGAGACATGTGTTGGATTACCTTTGAACCAGGCTCACCAATGCCTCTCTCTCCTGGACCTCCCTGCTCTCCTGGTAAACCTTGGTCTCCCTAGAATTAGAAACAGAAAAATGGCATTGGTCATCATTAAAAATGTAACACAGCATCAGGAGCAATCTCTACCCGGAGAAGGTAAGGCTGCCAAGAACTGACTCCACTGACTTCCCCTTTCTTCAACAAGAATGGTCACTTCAAATATACCTTCTATTTACTGTGTATTTAACCATTCACACTGCTAGGTATAATCAGGCATGTCATATCAAATCCTAAGTCTCAGCAACCCAAAGTATCCTAAATGTAAAACCCTTGAATCCCTTGACCTTGACTGTATGAGATGATAATAAATACTGCACCAGCTCTCTCTGACCAAACAAGCAAATGGACTCTTGAATTTGACATGTGTTTAAACAAACCTTAGATCCGGGTAAACCTTCTCCTGTTAGCCCTCTGACTCCTGGTGGACCTCTTGGACCCTCAACACCCTGTGTAACAATAAAGAGTAGAAGATTATAATTACTGTAGATTCTATTATTGCATTTGTATATGTCAGAGAGTGTGACAGAGACATGAGATACACAACTTTTTAAACATTTAGAGAACAATTTCTTGCTGACCTTTTCTCCCTGTATGCCAGCTCCTGTCAGTCCAGTTGGCCCGAGAGGACCTGCAGGCCCAAGTTCACCCTACAAGTAGAACACCATTGACAGGTCAATATCGTAAACTATATAAAGATGGAGGGAAATAAAGCCCCCCCCCCAAAAAGTGAAGCTAAATCCCCCCCTGGTCACTGGTTGTAGTATAGTGGAAGGGAAAAAGTAACTTTCCAAAAGTACATGACAAAATAAAGGGTTTGCAGAGACGGTTTCTGTCATTTTAGACAGTCCTTATCACATTGCTGTTTACTGAACTGCTAATTTTCCCGGTTAGTTTGGTTTTAATTAGTTAAAATGATACTATAAAAACGGGGTGAAACATTATGATTGACATCTGAGACTCACTCAGAACTTTATGTTCACCGAAGTGGAACATTTTCTTCAACTTGCCAATCAACAAGCAACAACATGAAGACAATCATAAAAATAAGTAGCAATGAATGACATAAAGTCTTAAAAACAGGCAACACAAAGAGACAACATAAACAGGCACATACACAGGTTTGTATTGCAAGCAAAAGGAGTTCTTGTGATAGCCTACCTCTGGATTGGATGTCACTTTGTGGAGTTAACAATAATTCTGTCCCAAAACACATTTTTTTGTGCCAAAGTTACTCTACAGAGCCTCCCAGAGCTAGGGGTTCCATCTAATCATACTACAGACACCAGGCACAACATCGAAACCACCTGTCTGATATTATGGCAGGTGTAACACCGCGGTGAGGGTTGTCTTGTCTTGGGGTTTCTGTCTCGTAACTTTCTGTTTTGATTTATGTTTTATACCTCTTTCTTTTTCTAGTGAGTGTTTTGTATATATTAAGTGAGTTTTTTCATAGCCCGATTGTTTGTCACTCTTCTTAGAGGATCAGAAATCAATAAAGTGTGCTGGTACGTGTAATCCTCTGCATCTGAGTCCTCATTTCAGTCCAGGCCTGACAGTGGGTAGGTTTTATGCTGTGGCTGATATGTATTACCTTTATAGTCCCACATTATTTATAGCACATGGTGTAGCCCGCTTTTACCACCATTAACTTTAAACCTTTCCATATTAACCAGATGTTTAGTGTAGGTCTCCCTAAACTCCTCTTGGCCGAGTCTTGTGTTTCAAAGAGTAGAGAACATTTGGGCTCCTTTATGGATTTCATTTCTGCCTTTGTTGTGTGAATACTCTGTGTCAGATTATAAATTTATAACCCACCCTGTCTCCTTTGATTCCTGCACCCTGCTGTCCCCTTGGCCCCCTCGGTCCTGGGAGCCCCCGATCACCCTGTGGAAACGAAAATCAGTTCATGTTCGTCAGTTACATCACAGCCAGTTTGAGTCAAAGCCAAATGTGCATTGTTCTCACGAAGAGAGTATGGAAGAAAGAGCATGTTAGCACCTGTTAGCTTTTCATGATTGATGCACAATGATCCTATGCACGAGGAATGATACAGTTTTTTTTTCAACTTTCTTCATGCCCGCATGATTGTTCAACTTTTTTCCACTGCCCATGAATAATGAAGCACAAGTGGGTGATGACAGGAGCTGAACAAGAACTGCTAGTTTAACTAGATTTAGACAAGCCGACCTGAACTGAGAAGTTGATCACCTGTGAGAGATCCCCCTATTACAAGAGGTAGAAGTGAGCGGAGAAGTAAAACTTACAACAGCCAGGAAGTCTGGCACAGGTCGAACAGATGTGAAGTTGCTTGAGGACATTTCCCAGCGATCATTTTCTCTGAGCTTCCTTCGACCAATAAAAGTGTCCCGAAGGTTTCCTCAACAACCTCATAATTATGTTCCTTACATTGTCAGATTTACTGACAAGCTCTGTCATGAGCCGCTGTAAAATGAGATATAGTTTACGTCTTGTAATTTCACTGTTCAATGCTTTCTGTTTTGAACACTAAGACATGTTGCTGTCATTTATAATCCTCAAGTATAGTTTTAGGCTTTGAGCCACATGCTATTGCATCCAGTCTCGCATGTAACGTTAAAACCCTGGTGGAAGCCCTGCAATGTGCTTCTGAATGAGGAGTTTGCGGTCGATTGTAAAATACAATGTTCCATTGTGAGGCATGTTGCAGCACGGGAGGAAAAACAAAATCACAGGTTTAACACATCAGCTGCAAAGCTTGAACAAACACCTGAGCTGTGAGCCGTTGAGTTGGAACAGAAAGAGATGTGGCTTTGACAGATGCAGGCCTTGAACTGAAGAATGCCCCTGTTAGCTACAATTACACTGAGATCAGGAATTTGTCAGCACATTGTGTTTCTGTGTTAATTGTCGGCCTGAAAGAATCTGTCTCTGAGCAATGCCAGCCACACAAACTGGAAACTGGTGTCACATTACTTTCAGCATCCAACAATCAATTGATGTGGTAATTATGCAAGTGTGTTTTAAACTCTGTGAAAATTAAAGCAGGTAGTTATTTAGATTAGGTGGTAATGAAACAATTGCTTTTTAAACTAATTGGTTCAGAAGTCTCTGTTTTGCGCATCAATTACAGAATGTCTGCTGCCCCTAATTTTATATTGATATCATGTTGATACAGGAGCGACACAGAATTAAACACTGGAACATGACTCCACAGAAATAACTTGTTGCAAAACTCAAAGATCAGTAGAGCGTATGCCAAACTTCCTGACGCCATAGACACTCAAAGTATGTATTCACTGTCATCTATTAAAAGATGTGGAATAACCTAGGAGAGGGTTACAGTGGTTCAAGCTTTGGTTCTTTGGATACTTTATGACTTCTTTATTTTGATTTTCTACTATAGGGTTTGATTACTTTACCAGAAGCACTGTACAGATTATACTATTGCAGATCCACATACTCACCGCTGAGCCATTGCCTCAGCAGCACTGGAGGTTAAATGCTTTCTTCAAGGGCAGCTTGACAGAATCATCAGTGAAGGGGATAGAGGGGTCTTTGCTCACTCTATTCTACTCTCAAGAATGTATTTATCTATTTTTTAAGTATGTTACCAAAGCAATATTCCATACCCTAACCCTAACCTAGACAATGTTACTGTTGTTTGATTGTCTCAAAATAATAGGCCTACCTTTGGTCCAGGGAACCCTTCACCCTGGGGTCCTTTGTCCCCTTGAACGCCTTGAGATCCTTGAGGTCCCTGTAAACAAAGCCAAAGTGTTGAATACGTCACCCAAAAATTAAATTGAATAAAACATTTAACAATTTACCAATGATACAACTACAGCCACAGTTTGCCACAGACAGTTTGGTTCTTAACTTACAGGAAGTCCAGGTTCCCCCACTCCTTGAGGACCATGAGGACCTGGCCTGCCCTGGAACCCCATGTCACCCTGTAGATTGATATAATGATTTAGTTTAATAACATCAACCTAAATAAACGACACCTAATAAACAATCACAAAGAGTCTCATAGTACAATAACTTATTCACTGGATGATCCATTACACATCTTACTTTTGGTCCAGCAAGTCCAATACCAGTTTCCCCTTGAATTCCTGGAGGACCAGCTGGGCCACGTTCACCCTGTGAGGACAAACATAATAACACTTGACAAAAGTGTACACTGGAAATTAAAACTAGACTTGATTGACACACAAACACATGTAGACAAGATGCTGAAACGAATGCAGTCAATCTTTCAGCTGCTGTGTGTATTGTAAATCGGGTAATGTGCGAGGTATTTGATCTCTCCCTGCAGGTCAGGACAAATATGAGCGAAACTCAAGCCCCTGTAATGTCTCAATGTTTATCCCCAAACAACTGTTTCTCAAAATAACTGAGTATTGGTGGAAGCTCTCTGTTTCTCTTTTTCTTTCTGGTTCGCTTTCCTGTATTTTTTTTCCTGTCTGCTGGATAGACGAGACTTCTGGCTTTTTTTTCATCTTCTGCCAACTGGCCCACACACCTGGGCTTCATCCTTCAAATTCAATCAAGGCCACTAAAACAACATTATAGTTTTTGATGGATGTTATAACAACAAAGTGAATTGTCAATGTTTGACAACCGAGACTGAGAATTTGATTGGTTGAGAGCATGTATTGGTGCACTCTCACGAATCACAAAATGATGGTATGTTTATATACAGCAAGCATGACACGTAAAAATGTAATCATTTTGCCCATTTTTATGTGATTGAATCATCAGGTAAATTTGAGCAGTTACTGCATTTCTTCCAGCAATCTGTTTTTGGGATCTAATACAAATCACACTAAATAGAGACCACCAAGATTGCTGTTAATCTTTGCAAATGCCACCTACGAGCATATCCTCACATGGCGAGACTGAGCATATACATTGACGGTCCGTGTATGTTATTAACAGGAGCTCTTGTTGGAGAAGCTGACAATGCTGTAGGCACTTTCTAGTCTGTATTTAGTAACAGGATACACACAGGAGAAGCAGTAGTATGATTTTCTTTTAATGTTGGTGAATAACAGTAATAATGGTGAGGATTTCGGCTCATTGCCAAATGTTCATGCAGGGGTCTATTAGCAGACAAACAGGCCTCTGTGCAGGATGGTTATGACCCTGGGTGGTAAAACTCCAACCTCTTGTTTAAACTTATCATAAAAGGAAATGTAAAGGTCACAGCAGATGTGCACGATGAGCTGAAGTGAGAGTTGTTTAGAAAGGGGCTGACCTGTTTCCCCGGAGGGCCCTCTGGTCCGATGTCTCCATGTGGTCCTGGTACCCCCTGCAGAGACAACAAACAACCATTAATTAGAAAACAACCAGACAGTTGGTTTGTACATGACTCTGTATGGAAAGGAGGAAGTGTTGGACATAATCTGGTCCTTTGTACCTGCTGTAGTGTTAAGTGTTTAATGAACATTGTCGTTGACTGACACTGTAGTTGTCGATTACGAAGTTGGTTGTACTGTGTAGAATATCATGATAATGTATATCTATATTTTTAATGGTTATTTACAGTATCTGAAATAAGTTTTATTGTATTTCCAGTTGTAAGTATCCAGAGTATCCATGGATTGTAGGTAAAACATGTCTTTGTTCTCTTCTATGTGACTGTTTAAACAATATAAAGTCTTAACGAACAAAGACAAGCTCTATAAACACGTGAATTATGACTCACCTGCGGGCCTCTGACTCCTCTTGGACCAAGTGCACCTTCAAGACCCTGGAGGAAAGAGATCACAACATCAAATACAGTGTTCTCAAACTGCAAACATGTTATTCAATATGAGTAGTGTCGGTAGTACCAACGTACCCTGTCTCCTTTGATTCCTGGAGTGCCACATTCCCCCCCCTCACCCTGTGTAGAGATTACAGGTACAGCACAGATCCATTTTGTGTGCAGCAATATAAAACATCATCATTGTCAATACCTGAATTGCTTACCTTATCTCCTTTCAGACCTAATTTCCCCTGCAAATAGAATAAATGAAATATGTGTGAACAAACTAATGTGACAGTAGCGAATATTCTTTTTATTTTGGTGTTAAATATCCTCATTTACCTCAGCACCTTCTCGTCCAGGTAGACCACTCAATCCTGCTTCACCCTGATATGAAGGGGTTACACAGACTCATTATAATAATCAATGTTAGTATGTCCAGCCTGTTGTAGAAGGTCAGAGTCTGACATTGCAGTTATTAACAAGTTTAAAAGAAAAACAAAAAACATATGAAACATATCAAACTGTTACCTCTTAATGGACTGAAAACGTCAGACCCTTTAAAATCCCTGTCTATAAGCCCCATACAAAGAATTAAATAATATTAATAATATTAAATATATTTTAAAACAACAAATACTAAAATAGTGCAAAATATGCAGGAACAGATCCATGGATTAGCAGACTAAACACCAGTTGGCATCATCTGTTATTGAAGGAAGTTACAGCTAAATATCATCAGTGAAACAATACAGATTGTCACTTTGTCTGTAAAATCAGAATCAGAATCAGAAAGTAAAGGGCCTGGTAAGCATACAAAGTAAATAAAATAGGGCCCTATAGCAAACCTTGGGGTACTCCGTAGGAGATCAGTGAAGAGTAAGATGCAAGAGATCATAATATGCTCAATATTTGCATAAATACTTGTCACTAAATGTCAAGCAGAGCACAGAATCGCTTGGGTCAGAAGGTAACGTTACTCTCAAATTACATCCAAATCTGTTTAAGATCATTAGCATGTAATTTATCTAACCCTAAAACTAATCCTAATCACAGATAACATGATAAATAAATAAAATCAAATAACATAAGAACAAAACATAATAAAAAATATCCATTAACTCTGACACAAATATAAATTTTTAGAAGTCTTGCTCAATGGATCACAATTAACAGATACTGGATCACGCAAAACGGAAACATATGATTTAGGAGTGCACTCAGGAGGGTAAAAAAGATTCCCAGCAAAGAATGTCAGCCCATATGTCAATCAAACCACACACCTTATGCCCTTTGAGCCCCGGGGTTCCATCATCTCCGGATCGACCTTTCTTTCCCTGGAGAACGAAACAAAATATGGGTCAAGATTGGGATCATTTGTTCTTCTGAGTGTTTTCTCTCCAGTCAGTATGTATTAAAATCACTAATGACAAATACACAAGTCCATGACCCATAACCTGAAAATTAAAGATTGTCTACTACGTTGTTTGCAAAGTCAAAGTGCAAGGATTTTTGTCCACTACAGAGAGACACCGGGCAATACAGACAGAGGCTAATAAAACCACTGGCCTCGTGTCTGAATGTGTCGTACGGGTGTGCTCTTGGATTTGAGGGCTGAACGTCGGTTGACGCCATTAGTGGGCATGAAGTGTCTTGTCCACGGAGCCACAGGTCATTGTCTCTAGCTGCACCTGGACCAGGATTTTCAGTTGCCGGTCACCAGAAATTGCTACTTTTTGACCATTAAACTAATGAGAGCAATTATGAGAACCTTTCTGTCTTAGTGTAAGAATTTAAAGAATCTCTCTGAGGAGAAAGCCCCTGGTTAATGACCATGCAGCTGTCTGTCAGCAACGTGATTACCCGTCCGGTTGCTGGAAAGCTTCACATTACCTGCGCTGTCTAAGAAGGAGAGGGATCGAACGGAAATTTGGAAGTATACACAAGTGGGTACTAAGAGGGGCTGTGAATGTCTTCCTCTAGCATCAACCATTACATACAGTAGAATATCTGGCTCTCCATACTGCACTCCCTCATCCTGTGTCCCTGTCTTACTGACCTGGTGGCAGACAGGGTTGCATTTTAGATTTATGATGGCCAAAGGTCCAGTTTTACAGGGAGAAGAGCCCTGAATGTGGTGCCTCTGGTTTCCATAGGACATCTTATGTTGCATGAGAAATGCACAGTAACTAGCTGGGACAAGGAGCTTGGAGTATCGACAAACATATTTCTATGGCAAATACAATCCCCTGTCTCTCCTCTTGTTTCCCAGTTGCCATTGGTTTGCTTATAGAATGTAGGACGGCACCACCTGTCCACTTACTGCGAGTTTGCAAATGCCTGCAAGCTATACTGGTGGAGGAAAAGCAAACAGTTATCCTGATTGTTCCAAACGGCACAATTACCATACCCCACATAACAGGATCAATGTCAGATTTCTTCGCGCCAGATTTCTGATATCGTTTGTTCTGTCAGACATCTTTGACACTTCAAAAGGAAAACTGATCTTCGGTTGCGGGGTATTTTGAAAAGTTTGAGGATTAGTACTCACCGCAGGCCCACTGGGCCCCCTCTCCCCTCTCTCGCAAGCACATCTCTGAGCCAGAGGGCACTTCAAAAAGAAGAGACATCGTTGCAAAGTTGTCACGGCTGTAATTCTACACAATCAAAGTGGGCATCTTGTCCTACACATTATTAAATGTCTATCAGTTAACTGTAATACTTACTCCTTCGTCAGCCAGGCCAGTCTGCAAAGAAATGAGAAGTTTATGAAAAAACATTATCAAGTTTGTTCATTCCTAACCTATAGATTTTTTTAATAACTCAATGTAGCAAAAACATCACAAAAAAAAGCTGATAAAGACAGATAACATTCCTGAATGCTTCTACGTTAAGCATCTTCTACCCTTCGAGATGAAGTGGAATGAATTGCAAACCTTGTGTGTTGCTGTAACGAAAATGCTTGTTTAAATGCAACTGTTTCCACATAAAGGAATGTGATGAGAGATTTAGTCCTAAAAGAGACGCTAAGCCTTTAAAGGAAATCCACGGGATAAGCTCATCAAAACATTGAGTTTTTTGTGTAGATTCTCTGGAGAAAAACTTAAATCCAGCGCTGTCACACATACATTATCCCTTTGTCTCTCTGCTGAATTGTCATCATTCCATCTCTATATAAATACCTGAACAAGCCCGTATGTGTCAACTCCCAAAAGATGCCTCGTCAAGGCAAATGCACGACTTTTCTGCAAGTGCTCTCCGCTGAAAGACAAGATATTTTACTCACAATCTCAGTCACGATTTTCTCGACTATGTCTTCGTCCTGTAAATTGCGGAAGAACCGGGAGGCAGGGGAGCTGGCGAGCAGACGCAGCTGGTCTACATTGGCTGGGTCATTGGCCGACCGGGTGATGCCCAGGGTGAAGAACTTGACACCCTGGTTCTTGGCGTCAGCGACAGCGGAGAAGATGTCAGGGTTCCTTGGGTGGGAAGTGCCATCTGTGAGGAGGATGGCCACCTTGATGCTGCCAGGACTGGATTCCTCCAGGTAAATCTTGGTCATGTTGGTGATGGCGTAGGTGGTGTAGGTGCCGTGCCCGATGTAGATGATGGGAGCGATCCGGGTCTTGAAGTTCTCCATGCCCCTCCAGTCTTTGAAAGTTTGCTCTGTGATGACATGGCTGCTGTACTGCAACAGGGCCACCCTCAAACTCGTGCTGCGGCCGGTTTGCAGTCGAACCCCTTGGAGTCTGTCCACCACGTTCATGGCAAACTGCTTTTCCTGCTCATGGTTGTCCTTAGCGCTCTCAGAGCTGTCCAACAGGAAGGAGAGCTCCAAGCTGCAGTCCTCGTCTTGGATGGCTGCGTGCACACAGAACAAGATGCAGCATGTTCCATTGTCATTACAACCCATTTTACAAGTTGTTCTTCCAGCGATTTCAATGATACACTTTCTTTGGATTTCATGTAAAAATCTTGCATTTTCTTCAGGTTTTTATACAATTTGTCTTTAGTAAAATATTTATAAATCCTAAATAGGATTTCTTTGATAAAAATGAAGGAAAGCATCCACAACTAAACCACTTAAAATACTGATTGATGTATCACAGCAATAAAATGAGCTCCAAAAAGACTGAATATACTTTTTTTTCATTAATTTTCTTACCTTGTCCATAATGAATATTGGCAGCCAGAGGTTTGACTCTGGATTTCTTAGCAGTTCTCCTCTCTTCATAGAGGTCCTGGGCCCAGACACTGGTCAGTGCAGTGACTAACAGCACTGATGTAAAGGAGGGAAACATCCTTTTCCCAGTTGTGGAGAAAAATGGCAACAACAATACAAAGTTCCATCAATGTTACTGTCCACAAAAAGTAGTTTGAGCATCTAATCAAGTTCATCCACACTTCTTATAACAAGACAACAGTTTAATTGCAGCGAGTTAGAGGAATAAGTCCTAAAAACAACTGAGTTTCCACATTGACTTACCTTTCACTCAGGAACGCTGTACCTCAGTTGGAGTGCAGCCCGAAATGTGGACGTGATGAAGGCAGCAGGGACGGCGGAGGACCCGGGGTGCACAGCTGGCTCCGGTCAGCTCATCGATTCTGCAGCAGCCGCAGTCGTGTGGAGCAGAGAGTGAGGGACCCTCAGACGCTCACGCCTCCTTTATAAGACGGCACCTTCGGACCACATCCCATGGAGCCCTGCCAAGACTCCAGTTCTGCCCTCAGGCAGGGGGGCGGCTGTGTGCAGCAGTGAAGCAACATTATGTGTGTTTGCTGAATTTAGTGTTTGATCACTACAAGCACAATAAACTGCAGATACATAGGTTAACTAGAAGGCCAATAAGTTATTTTATTACTGCAGATTTAAAGTTATCATGTAGTGCAATTTGCTACACTTTGTATTTGACAATTATAGATCTTTCACAGCTAGGTACAACTACTAAGTAATAGTTAGGGTGAGACACATCAGGACACAACATACCTCTATGTCTTGATGTGGATAGTACAGCTTCAGGCTCTTTGTTTTGATTGAGCGAGGAGGAGGGGTGGAATTGTTGGGCTATACATGGAGACCTGGGAATAGAATTTCAGTTTTTATACTTGCATTCCCCATTCTCAGTGCATAGAGGTTGTGTTGCAAATAAAACAGTTTGCATAGTAGAAAAGCATGAATACAAGTTGCATTAAAAAAACACTGAGAAATAATTTCAACAAAAATGTTCATTTTGAAGAAGCGGTATAAAAAATACTTGTGGTATATAACCCTACTTATATACCACAAGTAGGGTTATAAAGTTTAGAGCACCTAATGGAAATGGCCTGGCCACCTTTGGTCTAAACCCTGGACTTTGGAATGACCAGCAGCCCCGCCCGAGGAAAAAAGGGTTAAAAGGTCCAGGTTTTCCTTTTTTTAGGAAGTTACTTAGCCATGATAAATGGAGACAGGATGCTAGAAATCAGATTCTGTTGTGTTTAACAGTGGAAGGTAAAAGCATATGGAAAAAACATCAACTATATATAAATTGGGTTAACTTTATTAAAGTCACCTAGGAAACAAAGATCGACAATACCTTCTAAACAGATCGAGTCTCTTTTTTAAGATCAGAAACAAATTAAAGATATCTCTTGTTTTATTATCATTTCATGAAGAGGAGGGTTGCACTTAGAAGGCGAGTGACATGCAAGATATCTTTCAGAAAATAAATTGCTGAAAGCCCCTGGTGGTTCACCTCTAAGACCCTGAGAGATGACCATCTGACTCGTAGTCGTGACCTCTTAGCATACTCCTCCAGCTGTGATTTAAAGACGCATGGGGTCCGGTCCTGTGCAGACATGGCTTAAGATTCATTTAGCATTCTGCCTTCCGTGCTCGAGGTGAAGAGGCTTTGTATTCCGAAGCTTCAGGCAAGAGGCAATTAGAGGAGACTCCCTGACACAAAGGAATGTGGCGCTGAATGATCGCTTGGCCAAAATTCAGCCCGTCACTTTGTTTTATGACGAATGGCAGCAGTTCACGGTGTGTATGTCCTGCAGCAAGATTTATCGGATGTGGAAAAATAACTTTAAAATCCAGTTGTCGTTCATTTACTTTTATCACCGACTGAATGCTTTTGTGCATGTTCCCTTTTGTGTTTATGACTGCAAACGATTACAAGATAAGAGAATTATATGAAGAGTGTTTTAATTTTAACCAATCAGATTTCAGTTGATCAATCAATCAACTGAATCCTATATGGAAAAGTGGATTTTGAAATTAATCACTTTCCACTTCTCCCCTCACCAGTTACATCAGTTTTATTGGATTTGGCCCAAATGCACGCTGTACCCCTGAAAGTCCAAAAACGTTTTCTGGACTCAAACACGTCACCCACCCCCACCCCCCCCCCCCCCCCCCCCCATCAGCATAGTGGTGAGTAGATAATGAGTGAATTTTCATTTTAGGGTGAACCATCCCTTTAATGATTTATGGATAAGGGTGAGATTAAAATAGATTTGTGCTTCTTCTCACTCCTTTTTGAATATGTAGATCCAATGATTGAGTGTTTGAGTTTTTTACCCGCTTATCACTGTTTGTAAATAACATTTGTTTCAATTTATTGTTTTTCACCTGTTTTTAATCAATTCTCGTGTTCTCATTTAAATTAATGAATGTCAGGTGTGAGGCTTTAGGGGGGTGGGCGCTGCCCCCCTGCGGTTAGAGCGGGTCATAACAACACTGAAAAAGGGCTCAGCAGTTCCTCTGATCACCTGTAGGTGTTTGTCTATGTGTGTGTCTGTGCGCCTTCACCTTCAGCCATCTTTAACATGTTGGGCTATGCAGGACGTCGCGCTCTGGGGGCTCTCAACCCCGGTATTAACTCCCTCAAGACGGTCAGCACCAACCATGCAGCTCTTAATGCCAGTAAGTGAGCACTTTGTGTTTTACACGGAGCGACTGTCAGTGTTTTCTCCGTGACTGGTTTTGTGACGCAGCAGGTTCAGCACACAACTTCTCCATGAAGTCTCTCCGTTCACTTCAGTCAGCGATGAAGAGATAGTTGTTCAGCTGGAGCTGCTCGAGTAAAAGCTGCTATATGATCACAGTGTTTCCTTCAGTCGGACTCTGTAGCTCCGGTAGTGGTTTGGTTTGCTCACTGCAATGAATGACCTTGCAAAGTGACTTTGTACAAATCAACTGCGACACAGTTTCCCTGACTTGGTTTAACGCTACAATAATAATTGTTTATCACTGTAATTCGAATTTGATGAATCTGTTAAGTAAATTGATTCCGTTTACATTTTACATAGTTTTTTATTTTATAAAACAAATTTAACTTTAAATAAGTTTATAATTTCTTCTTGTACCACGCATGGATATATTGATCATCATTCAGTCTTTTTCTAGAATCTAAAAGATATCAAATCAAACCTGTAGAAACCTAACAAATAGAAAACTAAACTATATTTAGATTTTTTTTCAGATCCAGCTGCTGTTGTCGCACTTCCAACGTGTCGCCATTTATATCAGTGTCCCCTTCTTGTCTCTTTTCCCCCTCAGGCAGGGCTTATGCAGCGGCTGATCAGGCTGCACCGGCCCATGGCCGCATCGTGGCAGTGATCGGTGCTGTGGTGGATGTGCAGTTCGATGAGGGCCTCCCTCCCATTCTCAATGCACTGGAGGTGGCTAACCGCGAGAGCAGGCTGGTGCTGGAGGTGGCCCAGCATCTCGGTGAGTGGGTTTAAGTTTGTAATGCAGCTGAGACGCCTGCTATGACCTTAAAACACTGTCTTACCGTCCCTCCTCATGTGTTTCTCCAGGTGAAAGCACAGTCAGGACCATTGCCATGGATGGTACTGAAGGTCTGGTTCGAGGTCAGAAGGTTCTGGACACAGGGGCCCCCATCCGGATCCCTGTGGGTCCTGAGACCCTGGGCAGGATCATGAATGTCATTGGAGAACCCATCGACGAGAGGGGTCCAATAACCACCAAACAGTGAGTATTCTATTGAAAAGATTGATGCTGGACTTCTGAATTTTTCTGAACCCATTTTTCGAATTTGACCTCCAGGAAATTTGGGTCTGGGCATTTTTCCAGAGTTGTCCTTTCACAGAAAAAAGAAAACCGCAGGAAATCGTCCAAGTCAGAAAATTCAGTCGAGCTTTGGCGTTTGCGTAAAGCAAGCTGAAGGCAGGACATGACAAATCAATTCTGCTGTGGAAAACACAAAATGTTGGGAGCAACCTTACGTTGTCTTTATACTGCCTCTACAGTCTGAGAGCAGCTGTAATGTCAACAAATCCCCACTATCAAGACCAAATTCTCTAAATCATTTCTGACCTCCCTACCCAGTCTGTAGCAGCTACAAACTCATTTGTTTAAATGTGGAAGTAACCTTATAAAACTTCATCACAATTTATACGATATAGTTTTTAAAAAGGGAACGATTTAATTTCCTGTGTGTGATTTGGGTCTCTTGTTGACAATAAAGTTGTATTCTATACATTTCACATTTAATCATGAGAATTATTATGTGTACAGCACTGCTGCTATTCATGCTGAGGCCCCTGAGTTCACGGACATGAGTGTGGAGCAGGAGATCCTGGTCACTGGCATCAAAGTGGTCGACCTGCTGGCCCCCTATGCCAAGGGTGGAAAGATCGGTTGGTGTATTATATTACCAGCATTTCTTTTTGACACATTCTCCTACATGCTTATCATGCTGATTGGTAATTGTTTAATGATGTGTTCTTTCAGGTCTGTTTGGCGGTGCTGGTGTGGGCAAGACTGTATTGATTATGGAGCTGATCAACAACGTGGCCAAAGCTCACGGCGGTTACTCCGTGTTTGCCGGAGTAGGAGAGCGAACCCGTGAGGGAAATGACCTGTACCATGAAATGATCGAGTCCGGTGTCATCAACCTGAACGACAACTCCTCAAAGGTCACAATCTCTAATTAGATCACTGTATTTGTTAGAACACTCAAAGATACTGTGTGTTATATCATGCTAAACTTCCCGGGTCTTCACATTCTCAGGTAGCGCTGGTGTACGGTCAGATGAACGAGCCCCCAGGTGCCCGGGCCAGAGTTGCTCTCACTGGTCTGACTGTGGCCGAGTACTTCCGCGATCAGGAGGGACAGGACGTGCTGCTCTTCATTGACAACATCTTCAGATTTACACAGGCTGGATCGGAGGTTCACTATGCTAGATTTTCTTCCCCAATTTTTGCAGATGTCATTAATGGAACAGTACTTTTTGGATCTCGTGTCTGAATGCTTGTTCTTCTCCAGGTGTCTGCCCTGTTGGGTCGTATCCCCTCTGCTGTGGGTTACCAGCCCACCCTGGCCACTGACATGGGTACAATGCAAGAGAGAATTACCACCACAAAGAAGGGCTCCATCACCTCAGTACAGGTGAGAAGACACAAGATGGGAATCATATTTCAGCACACTCTGCTATTTCTGGTCTATTCATACCCCAACTGTAAACTGGGTTACAGGCCATCTATGTGCCGGCTGATGACTTGACCGATCCTGCACCTGCCACAACTTTCGCTCACTTGGATGCGACAACTGTGCTGTCCCGTGCCATCGCTGAGCTTGGAATCTATCCTGCTGTGGACCCTCTGGATTCGACCTCCCGTATCATGGACCCCAACATCGTCGGGGCCGAACACTACGATATTGCCCGTGGTGTCCAGAAGATTCTTCAGGTTAGCCTCATGTGGATGCCAACAAATTATGACCATAGAATAAAGAGGCATGTTGCGTATTCGGTCTCTATTGTACAAAAATGAAACCAAAACAAACTGGATATGGGTGCTGCCATCTTGCACTTTTTAATTTGGAGCCAGAGTCGGCTGTAGTTATCATGGTGTGGAGCCATGGTATCAATATCCTGCTGATACGCGCACTCGACCAATCACAATTAAAATCAAACTTGGGTGGAAATTAGCAGTTAAACAGACATCAATGTGATTAGAACTACTTACAATGACAGAAACCCTTTTAAAAACGTGAACTTTGACCTAAGTTTGGTCCATGTCCCATCCTCCAACATGGAGGAGGTGGAGCGATAAAGATGATTTGGCTTCACTTTTGAGGCGCCGTCATGTGGTCCGTCTTCATTTACAGTCTTGAGAGTTTGACTCACTGTAAACAACTGCTGCAATGCATAAATTTAAATGAAACCTTGTCTCACAGTTAATCTGTTCTTTTGTTTAGGATTACAAATCCCTGCAGGACATCATTGCTATCCTGGGAATGGATGAACTGTCTGAGGATGACAAACTGACGGTTTCCCGCGCTCGCAAGATCCAGCGTTTCTTGTCGCAGCCGTTCCAGGTCGCTGAGGTGTTTACTGGTCACTTGGGCAAGCTGGTGCCTCTCAAGGAAACAATCAAAGGATTCCAGAGTATTCTAGGAGGTACAGTGCCGCACCGACGCTAAGACATGAATAAATAAGGGCTAATTAAGGACATTTGATGGTAATGACTCAATCCTTTTCTTTATGTCTAGGTGAATACGATTCCCTGCCAGAGCAAGCATTCTACATGGTGGGTCCGATTGAGGAAGTTGTCGAAAAGGCTCAGAGACTGGCAGACGAACACGCTGCCAGTAATTGATTTGTCGGTTTTACGAGATACATATTTGTTCAGTATAACTTCTAGTAGAGGAACTGCTGAAGTGTCAAGTTACATATGATGTGCTGTGGCCCCATTTCTGTTGAAATGTGAAGATTAAATAAAAAAAATATAATGTTGTGATGTTAACTTTTGTGATGGGCTTTCATTGCCAGCAGTCGGTGAGCAAACATTCTTGGTGAAAAATAACATTTGTTTTTCATTTTTATTTAAACCATGTCTCATTGGTAAGATGACAACACTTCTATCATAGTAAATGTCAAGTTCTCCAAGGTTTTTGTTCACCTCCTGCCTGCACTTGAAAACAGCCTTGTTAACTTTAAAGGAGGCAATGGACGACTCTTCTTTTCCTCTTTTTATTTTCATCCACTTAGTGCACAATTTTGATGTTGATTGTAGAATTTCAGTTTTAATTTTTTCAGAGTTAATCAGTATATCTTTTTTCAGGTTGATAACCTTTAAAGACACAAATAAAAAATGTTTACACTATATAGTAACAAATCAACCGTAAGTACATAAAAAAGAGAAAACAAGCTTGACACTCTTCTAGACAATAATATTCACACTACTCAAGGTGAGTCAACTTGTGTCATTTTCATTGACTTTTCCTAATGAGCCGGTGTTTCTCTCTAAAAATTTAGCCTATCATGTGGCGAAGTTTCTTATTCAGCTCCCTCTCCTGTGTCAGGAGGCTGGCACTGTGTTCTCTGAAGGCATCGAAATCCTGCAAACATAATTTAAAGAGGAAAACATGTTGGATCATTTCTTTATGGGCGACTGATTTCACTTTTCAATGCTGCAATGCTGCAGATTTCAAACCTTTTGAAGCCTCTGGTACTTTGTTGCTGAGTCATTGAGAGCACACTTGAGCGACTGCACTTTGACGTCTGCGTTCACAGTCTCTGCGTCCTGCTCAAATCTGCGTCAATGTCAAAGACCGATGGAGTTATTACTAGTTATACTACTAGGCAGTGTAATGTAAAATAAAATACTTTACTTGTCTTCTGCTTCAGTTCTGGATTTCTTCTCCTTTTTCCATTTTCTCTCCAGCTGCTGGATTTCCTCTTGTTTCTCCTGAATTTAAGACCAAGGTGTATTTACATGAAGGGACTGAATCACTCTAAATTTTTCAACAAATACTCTCTTATATCACCTGTATAACTCTCCCTCTCTCTATGGACAGAGACAACAGTTCTTCCTTCTCTTTGATAAGACGTGTTCTTTTCTTCATGTTGATCTCCTGCGCAGTGTTCTTTTCTTCATCTGTTTGTAGCTTCAGCCTCAGCTCTGAATGTAGACAACACTTTTATAAAAACTTGTAATTGTTGCACTTGAGAGAAAACGTCAACTACTCACCTTTGCACATTTCTACAGCTTCTCTTTGCTGTTGCTCAGTGTCGTGCAATTGATCAAGTAGCGATGCTTCTTTGGCTTTATGTTGAGTCGCTTCTTCCAGGAGTTTTGATTGACATTCAGTTAAATTCTTTCTGAAACAGAATCGCAAAATATCCAGCATGTAGTAGCAATTTATGGTTAACCAGTTGCATTACTGATTAATCCATATATCTACACTGTGAAGCACTGGCTAACAATGCTAGGGAAAGTACTATTAAAAAGTTGATTATATGTTATTAGTATTATATAGATTTGCCTTACATTATCAATGAAATGATTAAAAAGTTAAAAATGCCTATCACAATTGACATCTCCATATTGTTTGCATCAAGTCCAAATTCAGTTTTTACATTTTACAATTATGCATAAGTCTGATGTTGATTTTGATTTTTCAGTACCTTTACAAATAGATGTATCCACTAAATGATTCATGCTTATTGGTATATGAGTGATTTTAATAAACTTACTGATAGTCCTTTGATTTATTTGTGTAATCCTCTGTCAGCCGTTGGATTTCTTTCATCAGTTTTTGTACCAACACTTCTTTATCTTGCAATTTTTGGGAGAAAAGTGTGTCATTTTCTGACTGCAGCCGTTTGTTTTCCATCTTCAACTGGGCATTCTGACTTTTGTGCTCATCCATAAAGACAATAATTGCTTGATTGTTGGCAGCTAAATCATTAAACCTCCTCTCTATTAACTCTGCTTTCTTTCTTTCACTGTCCAGCTCTCTCTGGTGGTCTGTTACTCCGTCCCCCTGCTCTGTGTTGATTTTCTGCAGGGCTTGGCATTGGAGTGTCAGCTCATCTGCTCTCTGTTTCAGGATGCAGATCATACTTGACTGTTCATTTATCCTGGACCGCAGCATTTCTGTCTCAGTCCCATCCTCTGTGGAAAGACTCAGGAGTTTGTCCAGTGACCTCCGAAAACTGTCCATATGCTGGTGGGAGAGGAAAATGGCAGATGATAAAACATGATAGACAGACACAATTAATACTACTTATTATAACCACATGCTTATATTAATAGACGGGCACATTTAGCAGCTTGATAGCTTATTCATGCTGTATTTGAGCTTTAAAAAACAAATGCATGTGCTTGGCCTGCTCACTGCTGCTTTGCAGTCCTAGAAATGTTTTTTCAGGCAAATTAATTGGCTTTTGAGGGCTTTAACATCCTCAAATTCGCACCTCCAGCACAGAAGTGAATTTAATTTAATTTAATTATTTTTTTTAATACTTAATTATTATTTTTTATACTTAATTATTTTTTTAATTTTTAATTTTTTTAATTTTTGCTTTTATATTTTTAGACACATATTTTTAGACACAGGTAGCAGGTGTGTTTATGAGGGAAGCAGCAGGAAGGGAAATTATTTGTTTTCTACCCTACTGTAAATTCAACTTGGACAATGGACTTCTTTAGCCTGAGTACAACCCAACAAGTCTGGTGCCTCAGTGGCTTTTTGTTAAGTGTATGAATGTTGACAGAACCATCTTTTGGACAGAGAACCACTACATGAAGAAAAAAACTATCCTTTGGAACATCAAAGTAAAAAACATTCCTTTGGAAAATTAGAGTTAAAACCCACCCCTAGATCAACAAAACTGGAAAAATTCCAGTCACATTCTAGTTTTTAATGGAGATCCTCACGAGAACATTTTGGAAATGACCAAAAAATGTATTCTGCTCAGATAGAGAGAGTAATAAGCTAGACACCTATTAAAGGTGAAGATGTTCAAGCATTACAGGCTTTTGCTCTCTTTCTCCGTGGATGCTGGAATGCAACAGAACAAATCATTTACATGAAGGAATTGGAAATGCCATCAAACATGAGAATCATTGTGCTGACGTTGACCTTTAAGCTTCGAGAAAAGTGAAGGGGCACTGCCTGTGATCTGCAAAAGTACAGAGGGCCAATGATTATTAATATTTTTATTTTTGCATTTATATTTTTAGACACTAGGGGGCAATAAAGACTTAGACCAGGTAGGATTCCAATGGTCTTCTTTAATTGCCTGAGTACAACCCAACTAGACTTGTTTATTTTGAAAGACACATCTTTTGGACCAATAGCCACTACCAAATTACGACACAAGGAGTATTTCAACTCGTAATTACTTTTTATAGACATGTCTAGAGCTTAATCGAATTACAATGTCCTTTTTGAGACATTTTGTGACTTCAAGATGTAACTGCTCGTTGTCATACTCAGACTTTGATCTCCAACATGACCAGCATATGAATTGAGGACTCTATTAACAACTTGTGTAAAACATCATAGTCAATATGACATCTTACCCAGATCAAGTTGGAGTTTTTTTGTCCATGTAAACATGCTCACTGTTTTTAAAATGACCCAATTTACTGAAGTTGGGACAATGAAGTGGCAGACCTGGGTGATATCTATAATTTCAGTAAAAAGAGGTGTCAATACAGTCTGATTCACATACATAAGAGCATTTATAGTAAAAGTACAGCTGTATTGTCAGCCAATATACATGTGAAAGTTCATGTCAAAGTACTCATAAAGGCAAACTATTTCCTGCCACTTGTATAATTTTATGTATCGATTGTTATTATTATAAATTTATGTTAAAATAGCTTAATTTATCATCACAGTCAAATCTAGAGTTAACAAGACAACTGGGAAACGGTCCAATTTACAGGTAAGAAGCTGGCATCAGGGAATATTTGGAATTATGGCGTAGAATTGGGAAAAAAAATATTAAAAAATCTTATTTCTAACATGACCTTATCATTATATCTCCAAAGTATTGATAGTTGTGTGTCAGAATCTGAATCAGATTTGTAGCGAAGTGGCATTTCAACACACAAGGAATTTACTTTGTTGTTTGGGAACATAACAATCATATTAAGTAGGAAAAAGATTCCCAGATTAAAGCAAATTAAGAGTCAAATACTGAACTTCAGGGGGGAAATACATAGACAGCTACCTAAATTACAAAAGCATTGGGTGAAACGCTATATATTAAAAGTTAAACATTTATAAAGAAATGACATGCAGACTGTGTGTGTGTTTGCAAGTAGTGGATGTGTCAGTGTGGTGGACGACCAGCTACAAAGTCTCTGAGGTTCACACAGCCGTGTAAACACAATAGTAACACTCATTGTAAGGAAACTCTGAACTCACAATTCTCTGCAGACTCGTTAGCAAACAGTGATTTTTCATCGTTGTCACATTTACATACCTCAGAGGATCTGATGACCTTCTCAGCATTTCTCTGAGGGGCTGCCATGGTGACTAGAAACGCATATTCTCACTTCTACGTGTTGTTTTTGTTGTTTTTACTTTTTAAGTTTCACGCTCAGCTTCTAATTTGACGTAAGAAACTTCTGAGAGTTTCAGTTGCTCGGTCGCTAATGGCAACAGAGACGGATACGTTGCTCGGTCGCAAGATGGCGCCGTTCGGCTTCACACCGGTCACCAGTGGAGGAACGCACCGCACCGACAAACAACGGTAATCTTCTAAGTGTTCCTTAAATCCCCTTTGTCAACGTTGCGTTATTTTTTTTTTGAACGTGGCAGTTTTATTGGTCACTTTTACCCCGTTTTTTAAATGTCTGTCGTGTATCAATTGAACGATTTCCCTACGCCTCCCTAAATTAAATATTTATAAAATTTATAACATCTTAACGCTTCGTTTTCCATGTGTAAAATACTTATAAAGTGAATTATTATTGTGTGTGTACATTAAATTCAGTGTGTGGGGGTTGTTGGTGTAAAATATGCCGCAACAAGTCTACTACTAATCAGGCTCGGACTAGAGACGCAGGGATTACGTGACATCACCAGGCCTCCAGGACTCCCTGGTTTATTATGGTTATTTCTAATAGTTCGTATAATCTAATAGTCCCATGATTGTTTTCCCTTAGCGGCAATGACTTTAAGTCCCAAGTATGGAGCAAACACAAGGGGCCGAGTGAAAAGAGTTCACCGGCACTCGGGACAAGTCGGGCCCGCATGGCGTTATGCAGATTCCAGGGCCAGAGGGATTTATCCGGAGGGCCGGGGCTGGGGCTGGGGCTGGTGGGGGGGAGCGGCTCCGGGCCTTTGTGCACGCCCCCTTCTCATCAACTCGCGGGGCCGAGAGAGACAGACAAGAGGAAGGCAACAGCATCCCAGGGCCAGTTCCCCCCCCACAGCTCCTCCATCTGCACCGCGGAGCTGGACGGACCGGCCAGAATGTGGAGAGCACCGCTACTCAGACTCCTCCTCGTCTTCGTCGTGTGCTGCGTGCGATGGTGCCACTCTGAGGGTAAGTGCTGTGATTTATTATTTATTTAAGGGCTTTATTTTCCAATTTATTTATTTCATCCACACTCAGTGACACCTTAAAGATTCACTGAGGCAAAGGGAGGGTTGTTGAGATACCAGTGATCCCCCCCCCCCTTCTCCCATTGCACTTGTTGCTCAACCAAAACAAACCTCAGATAAATTGAACTTTTTTCTTGCTGAATTAAAGAAAAAGGTGAGCTCAGTTTATTTTTTATAAGAAATTAAGACATTCAAATTGAGTGAACGCTTGAAAACAACCCTGCTGCTGACTGAGAAAGCCCTTGTTTTACCCGAGCTACTCGATATCCTCCACTCATGTTAATGTGGCCTTTAGATAAAGTAAATCTGGCTGTAGAGCTAAACGTTTTACCACATAGTATTGCTTTAAAGGTTAGGCACAAAGCCCCCCCCTCAGACAGATTGGAAGTTCTCCTGAGGAACTTTTGCCTGAGCTTTACTGTTGCTAGGTAACAGAAAAGAGCATGTGACTTACAGACAATCTGTGAGGACTGAGGGCTGCTGGTACAAATCTCATTCGGCGGGGCAGGTCGCAAAAATCACTGATTCCAACTTGATCGCGCCCCGGAGAGGGAAGAACTTTATTGTCCTAACGTGAGACGGACGAACAACATGCTGAGATGCTGCTCTTTTGTACATGACAGCCTTGTGTTTGTCTCCCTGTGTTTGTCGCCCCGGCTGGATCCTGCTTCTCAAATTGTAATCTGCTTTCTTTTTGCTCAACCCTCAGTACGTAAGCTCCTTAGTGTGAATCAAGCAACTAATTAGACTGCAGGTGCTGCAGAATGGAACCATTTCTACCTAAGGAGCAGTTTAAAGTTGAGAGAAAGAACTGCAAGGAGAGTAAGGTCACAGCTACTGCTTTTCTTATTGATTTATTATGAAACGTCCTATTTCCTCACTAGCTGACAGACACAGAAAAAAAGAAAAGAAAAGGTCAAACTCTACATGCCAAAGAAGACAATATATATCTGAGATTGTGGCATCTGAAAAAATGTTACTTGGCATTTCCTCTGAATCGCAGCAGTCTCTGTACTCACAGCTGAATTTTGATGACGACAACTGAAACAAACAAAATGATGTCTTATCTAAAAAGCACAGTATCTTCAGTAGTAATCTGTTTCTTCATAAGCACATGTTTATTTAGATTAACACACAATAATACAGGTTTGGAGACTTGTGGGTTGTGATGTGGCTCCTCCATTTATCTTTCATCTGAAGGTATAAAAACAACGGCACATTAATGAGACCAGTGACCACCACAGTAGAATAAGCTTCCTGAACATTTCCAGTTAAGCGTGAATCACATTGGGAGTACACAGTACAGATTACAAATGGTTTATTTGTGTAGTTCCACTTTGAGGGGACAACGTACTTCCCCTAATCTCGGCTTGATCCTCCGCCCAAATCCTTAAGTGTGATAGTTGTTTCTTCCGTAACTTTCCGTGACACCCTATCCCGGCCTCAGCCTTGAGACTGATGCAGAATGCTGACACTGGCACTAATAGCTGATGTGACTGTCGGGGTGGTTAACTACCCTCTGCAGATTTTGCTGTTCTACACACATTTTGTTAGTAAATTGAATTGTTTTCTCCATTAATCATTGCCCGCTTACATCCTAATAACCCATTAAGTTCACAACAACAACCTCAATTATGTTACTCATTAAGTTGTTACTTCATGAGAGGACTATGAAACAGTATAATGAAAACAGACATGTTTACTAATGTCATTTCACTCCGCTTGGGCTCAGGTCATGTGCGCAGCTACAGTCCGTCTCAATTTGATCAAACATATTTTCGGTTTTAGTCTCTTATGACGTGTTCAAACTTCTAAGGTCATACAAACTTGCCGGCCTGTGCACGTTAAACCTCATGCATGCCGGCTTCTTTCCGGTGTAGGAGCCTAAATCCTTGTGCAACAGTAACACAGCGTTAGAAAACAAGAATGCAGTTGGCACCGATCGAGAGCAAATCCTTTCTTTTCCTGCAGCTCCCTGAGTCTAGGTTACAGACACCGAGGATGGAGTCCAGCCCTCCAACTCACAGCTGGTGATCTGTGACTCACTGCACCGAGGGAAAATAAGTCGTCCAGTGGCTGTTTCATTGCATCGTAACAACTTAATTCTCTGTTACATTTGACACAAAACTCATGTTGAGTTTCCCTCAGTAGTAACCAGACCAAAGCTTTATCCCTCGCTCCATCCATTTCTTCCTTTTGCTCCCATGCCACTGCCGAAGCCCCCCCGGTTTTTCACTCTTCTGTGCGTCGCAGTTCAAGCCAAAGTCACTTGTTTGGCAATTGACTGCATTCTGCTGCTTTGATTTCCATATGAAATAGGCAGCAGCACTTCACTCTGACAGCATGGACAGCTCCAGTGTTTCATTCTGCCAGCAGCCGTTTTCACAACTCTTCTCCACACACACACACACACACACACAGACACACACACACACACACACACACACATTCAGTCTGTTTGGAAGAATTCGGCAAAACAAGACGATGTCGGTGGAAGCTTGACGAAATCTTTCAGGGACCCCACGTGACAAGAAAGAGATTCAGAGGGTTTCAGTGGCAGTGCCCAGGTCTGCTTAATGGGTGGCCATGAGAGGGGAGCTCATGTTTAATTTTTGCTTCACCTTATCGCAGGAAGTGAGCCTTACTGTACTCGGCCTCCTCCTGCCCATCTCCAGAGTGGCATTTTTATGGCGACACTTCCAGTTATGAGTTTGCAGCCCTGCTGGCACCTCTTTTGTGCCATTGTGATTTCACAGTGGGGTTTAAGGCTTTTGGGGGGTTTCATTCTAATGAAAATTCCTCCACTGCTCTTCTTTGTTGGTCAATAGTAGGGCGTCCTTATCTTTCTGCATGGATGGTGCGGTGCGCTCTCCTGCTGTGGGTTTAAGTTGCTAATTTTGAAAACACAAGGCTGGAAAGAAGAGAAAGGAAAACCACCAATAAAACACAAAGTACAGGTATAAAACACTCATTAACTGACTCGGACTAAACCTTCTAATCAGTGGATTTGCATCATTCACTCAGTCTTGTATGTAATATTGACAGAGGTAGTCAGATTGCCACTTTGTTAGGATGTAGGGATAGAAACTTGAGGATTAAGGAAAACTTACAAAGGTGATGTTCTTGTTAGGATGTAAGAGGAACCCTCACACAACGCAGCGTTGTTGAAAGGTTCTGCTTCACTGTATCTGTCACCTTTCCCAGAAGTGATACTGCCAGGACATACTGGCTACATTTGAAAGCCTCCTGTAGACAATTCTCCTGGGAAAACTTTGAAGTTGACAAACTGCAGGCCTCAATGTATGGGAGCTATTAACATCTTGATCTTTTCCAAAGCAGATTTTATTTATTTGTAAAGGACATTTTTACACCTTTCTTTCATAACTAGTGTTATTATTCTTGGTTGAATGAAATAACTTTATATTTAAATAATAGGAAAACCTTTTTACTGTCCACTTGATTTGTTTTTTAATCTTTGTTGTCCTGGTGTTGTCATTTAATTCTTAAAATCAACAAAATGCCTTTATTACAGGGGAAATTTTTTATTTTTGTTTAACAGAGAATATCTCTTTGCCATTCTTATACTGTACACTTGTCCGTGCTGCCAAGCTATAGATGATGCTGAAACCTCAGGGATCACTGCCTTGTAACAAAGGCTTCCTTTGAGCAGATCGTGAGCAATTTTATCATTAGTAAACTGAGCAGGAAAAACGGTTTGCTTCCCAGGTAGATGCTGCAGGAGTTAAATTTGCAGCCTGGTTGTGCCGGGTTGATCGTGAGGACGTTTGGTTGTTTTTCAGTGTTTTTAAGATTTTTACTCCAGTAGCACATGCAGTGACCCCCACAACTGATGTGGAAGTCATCTATCTTTTAAAGAGTATATTAGATAAAAGAGATACACTCCCTGATTTAAACTCAATAAATCAGACACCTAGAAACGTTTAATATTGTATCTTTAAGATGTTACTTTGTTACTGCACGTATAACCACAACAGGCATACAAGCATAAAAAGGAAGAGTGTTTTCAGAATGCAAGATACAGCAGGAGAGACATAGACCACCAACCCCAAGCATGCACCACCAATCACCACCTCACAGCTCGTCTCGTGAAGAATTTGGGTTGAAATGGTTGTGGTACCACCCAGTACCACTATTTATTCCAATTACACCTCAGACCGGACAGAAACAGCATGCGCCATAAATCAGGCTGTCGGAGAGACAATCAGAATTGCACATTCCTATTTGGACGGGTCTGACGGAGTGCTCTGCCACTGAACTATGCTGCCTGAATCAATCTCCCCTGGAAAACGTCAGGGAAGGTAGAGTGGTAGCACCTTATCTCTACAGATGCCACTCAGTGAGAACATCAAAAGGAGGCTCGGGATGAGTGCAGTGAAGGTTGTGTAACTGTCGGGAGGACGGCTGGCACGCTTGTCTCCAAGGCTCGTCAATGTTATTAACAGCATGCTCCATCAGTGGAAGGCGTCTCTGCCCCCTCATGCCATGTTTTCGTTAAATATACAGTGTTTAAGTATTATCTGATTTCTTTTTTATGACAGGAATGAGTAGAATAACAAAAGTTAGTTTGAATAGTGGTACGATTAATAATTGAATCAACTTTTATATTTCAAAAAGTGAGAAACTGAATAGTAGTAGTGGATAATAGTCTTATTAGCATGTAAGAAAATGCTTTAAATGAAGTACTGAATTATGGCAAATTTTAATTGTTCATAGGATGTGAATTGGGGCAGTTCCGCTGTGGGACAGGGCGATGTATCCCAGGTAACTGGCGCTGTGATGGGACATCAGACTGCGTGGACGACTCTGATGAGCAAGACTGCCGTGAGTTACTCATCACTCATTATATCATGTTTATTATGTGTCAATATATTCTCTGAGAGGGTTGGGATCTTCATGATACTCGTTGGAAGTGCCATCCCAACCTGATCCCTCTTATTACAACAGTGGTGAGAGAAATACTCAGAATTACATAAATATTTGTTTTCACTAGATGAAGAGAAGTTTTATTCTTTATTTATACTTTAGCACATCATCATATTTTAACTTGTTTCAAATTTATAATCTGCACGTAAACTATAGTAGCCAAATGTAATTATTGAGTGTAAATAACAATATTTTCCTTAGAAATGCTGTGTAGCAGAAGTGAAACAAAAGTACAAGTAACTCAAAGTCAAGTTGAAGAAACTATAGTTCTACCAGTGGATTTCAGTCCACTGTTATAAATAACGAAATGCTCTGTGTGTGTTCCCACAGCTCAGGTAACATGTGATGACAGTCACTTCCAGTGCTTGAGTGACGGTGAGTGTATCCCTGATCTGTGGGTGTGTGATGATGAGGAAGACTGCGAGGATGGTTCCGATGAGAGGCAGCACTGCCGTGAGTATATCTTATTATCAGCAATTCTTTGTCACCTGAAACCTTGACACACACACATGCACACAAACACACACACACACACACACACACACACACACACACGCACACAAAGGCACACACACACACACACAAAGGCACACACACACATCATATATATATATTTAATTTACAACGTTTAATATCCCACTTTTAACTGAAATACTCAGATACCTTTTTTTGCTGCACCCCTACATCAATATTGTGCATTGTAGTTGATGTTGTTTACTATAAACAATCTACAAATTTTCTCGCTGTTTAAATAAGTTTTATTTGGTGTTATGTGACACCTTAATATTTTTTATTAAAAACTTGAATTAAAATCTGTGTTTTCGAAAAAAAAGAAATGACCTTGGCAAAGGTTCTGTGAAGATGAGGAGGTTAAGTATTTTAATTAGAGTGTTGTATATCCAAGTAGATCCAACTTTATCTATCTGGCTCAAACCTTCCTATGTGTTGCTTAATCCCCAGCTGGACAAACGTGTACCAGTGGCCAGTTCAGCTGCAGTAACAGAGCGTGCATCCCGGGAGAATACCAGTGTGACAGACTGGCGGACTGCTTAGATGGGTCGGATGAGAGAAACTGCCGTAAGTTTTTCACCAGGGTGGTTTCCTTTTTTTTTTTACATCTCAGGCTCCTGAGGCATTTTAATCAATTTGTTAAGATTAAGAGGCTCGCTGACTGACAGAATGGGCCACAATATGCTTCTTGTTGTCAAAGGTTGATTGCAGATTCCTTGGTGGATTAGTCAAGCTGAAGTTCAGCTGCTATGCCATTATTGTCCCGACATGGTAGAGCCACAGCACTACACACTGTGGTAATCTCACAATTGCATAAAGAATGCTGTGCTGGCTGCCGTTGTTATGGTGGCGGTGTTAAATTTGAGTCCTTTATCCTTCCCATTCCCGGAATTTTCACAATTTGAAAGCTGAAATGCACACAGTTGTCAGACGGATTTGAATGCATTGCATCCCCCTGATGATGATTTAATCTTCCAGATTACCCCGAGTGTACACAGTTGAGATGTGCTAATGGGGCGTGCTACAACCGGACCCAGCGATGTGACCAGAGTCTTGACTGCCGCGATGGCTCTGATGAGGCGAACTGCAGTAAGAAACCAATCAATTTTAGAACAAGGCATTTCCAAGCCACTGTCACTTGTGCTGACCAGTAACTAAATGGTTTGTTTTTGTGTCCTTTTTAGCACAGCAATGCAACACGGGCCGGTTTCCGTGCCATAACGGCGAGTGTGTTCCTCAACGCTACGTCTGTGACCATGATGACGATTGTGGAGACAGAAGTGATGAGATAAATTGCAGTACGTAGCCTCTGTCTCTATATCCTCTTTTTCTCTTTAATCTAAACTTATCAGTCTAATAAATCATATCTCTGCCCACAATGATTTAATCTTTGATGTGTATTCAACTCTCCATTTCACCTACAGCATATCCTACCTGCAAGGGCAACTACTTCACCTGCCCAAGTGGCCGCTGTATCCATCAAGTCTGGCTCTGCGATGGAGAGGATGATTGTGAAGACAATGCTGATGAAAAAGGCTGCGGTATGGATGTAGTTGGGAACCAGTTGTCATACTATTAGTTCATTTTTACTGTGACAGGAAAAATGAGTGGGTTTACTGGGTTACAACTGGAGTTCTCTGTGTGAACCAGATTCATCTCCAGTCACCACGGTTGATTCGGGGCGAGCGAGACACTATGCCTGTGCTCCTTTAAGTGCGCTATTCAAACGCCTCTTTGTGGCACAAGATTGCGCAGCCCCCCCAAAGGGCTTTAGAATTCCTTCACACGGCTGTGAAGAGTGTGTGTTTTTAGAGGATGGGCTGCAGAAGCCCTCTGAGCCCCCATGTGACCCCCTCAAAGCTCCACTCCCCTGCATCGATTTAAAGGGACAGTAAATTCCCTCACAATTAAATCCTAGTCACAAATTTCTTTAGACCAGTGCCGCATTCCTGTGGACCCAGTGTAAAATCCCAACAGTCACATTTAAAGCTTACTGCTGTCCTATTTTTTCCCCATGTGTAAGTATTGAAAGACGATGAATCTGTTTGGCCTACAGATAATGTGCCGAGAGAGTGTTACCCAGGAGAATGGCCCTGTCCCTCCTCGGGCCTGTGTATACCCATGGATCAGCTGTGTGACGGGACAATTCACTGTCCCGACGGAGAGGACGAGACCAACACCACTGTTGGCCGCAACTGCAGTCAGTACCATCACAACGAGTGTACAAGGGTGAAATCGCAGAAACCGTTCCACTGAATCATGTTCCTCACCGCTCTGGTCTCTGTGTTGGTCAGGTATCTGGAGATGTGCCACTCTCAGCTGCGAGTACCGGTGTCATGCTTCTCCCGAAGGAGGGAGCTGCTCATGTCCTTCTGGTTACATTGTCAACAGCAACAATAGTCGCTCGTGTATAGGTATATATATTCATTCTGCAACATTTCCCAATGATTTCAATATTTCTGTTCATGTAGATTATAGTGAGGAAAATATACTATACTATTTTACACTTTCACATGTAGTAAAAAGTTTCCCCATATTGCTAAGTTGGTAAAGTAAGCAGTAGCTCTTTTCATACCCGTTTGGAATCATACCCACATTGCAAAAACACCTGTTGAATATGCACTGACTCAAACATTGCAAAACTGGTGTTTAATCCTCATCCGCTCTGATTTCCTGATGAAGACTTTGATGACTGTTCGATGTGGGGTGTGTGTGACCAGCTGTGTGAGGACCGCGTCGGCTCCCATCGCTGCAGCTGCCGCGAGGGCTACACGCTGGAGCAGCACAGACACTGCAGAGCCGACATCTCCAGTGAGTGTTGTTCCCTCTCCCTCCGAACATGCCGTTTGCTCAAATTCTGAACATATGAACAGTCCACCCCATTGAGGCCCAGTAGCACAGACCCACTTCCCTTCTTGCAGACCTCTGCGGCTGCTCTGCTGAGAGCTTGTGCTGCTTTGTGGTGCATCGTTGCGTACTGAGTGTTGATTCAGCTAGTCTCTATCCTCTGCTGAACATACCGAGAGTGTTGATTTATTTGCCTTTGAAGAGTATGAGTTCAAAAAAAGAGTGTGAAATGACAACGGATAGAAAGTCCTCTACCTTCATTAATCCTCAACCTTCATTAGTCTGAGTCATGGACCTGGAATAATGTGCTGCATTCTGTACATGTAAAACATTTTACAGATACAGATTCCATCTTGCTGTGTTTACTGACTTGTTGTTTGCTGTTTCCTCTGCAGCTGGAGTCCCTTCTTTGATATTTTCGAATGGCAGAGACCTTTTAATAGGTGACGTCCACGGCAACAATCTGCGCACTTTGGTCCATTCACAGAACAGAGGCGTCGCAGTGGGAGTGGACTTCCACTACACTCTGCAAAAGATCTTCTGGACTGATACCATTCAGAATAAGGTATGTTTTTTTATAACCAATTTATATATTCAATGATTTATTTATTCTTACTACTATGGTAGTGGAAAGTGCAGTGCCCCCAGAGTAGTCTGTTATGGCTGGGTAACATTTCATGAGTGGTAGACTAGTGTCTTCTTTGAGTAAATAATGGAGTTGGACTGGAGCTGACCGTTACTGAATTCTCGCTGTTATCTGTTAAAATATCAGAAATGCTGATACTATAATAATGGGATTGCTGTTGGCTCCTTTCTGGCTGAGTCATAATGAAGGGGGGAAATAGATGTGGAAAGGAATCCAAATTGCCTGATCTTGATGCCCGTCTGATAGGCTAGTATGATGTTCACATACCAGGGTGCAATTTTTGTAACTGGATCTTGTTCGAAGTTAATCACGCTGTATTTGTTTTCAGTGGCACTGTACATGTACATGCATTCTTTGGCCATCTAAAAAGTCTTTGTTCAGCCCATGCCTTGGCTCCTAGATGGTTCGAAACCGCAGCCAAAGACTAGGACACATCTCTGACTGGGCATCTGTGTGTATCGGCCACCTCCATGGCAGCATGTCAGATTCAGAGTAGGGAGAGAACAAACAGGGCATGTGAACGCGACTGGAAAGGTTAAACTATCGGGCGATTTCCACATCTTCTGTTTCTCTGTAAACAGGTCAGTTGAAAATCCTGCTTTTTTAGATGTCGGGATTTTGTTTCAAAAGAAGCAGAGCAGTGCCCCCGGAACCAGCTGCATGCTGCCGAGGCTTCCAGACAGAGAAACTAGTGTCATCACAGACCTTTTTTTTTATTTGTCACAGTAGCAGAAGCACTGGTGAAAATAATGACATCAATAATGGCTGAATTCCATCGAGCTGCTTCAGTTTCAGGATCCTGGGAATGAGTGCGTCGGTGCACTGTCACACATCTAATTACACCTGAACAGAACAGAGCCATTGTTACTGTTGTCACCAACACCTGTGCTTTTCCTGCTGCGACATTTAAAACTGTCTGCTGTGAAGACCTATGGTATCTATAGAGTGTCAGGTTCAGATGACTATCTCACAGAATTAAAAATGTAACAAGACAGTTGAATCAGACAAGCAAATAAATATCTCCACCTTTCCCTATAGCATCTTCCTAAAATGTATTTATTTTTGTTACCTACATTCAGCTCGACTGCCAAAAATGCTCTCATGCCCATATGCACATTGAAAGCACATTTTTCTATCTCTTCATATTCACATTTAAAGCAACTTCATTAGAATTGATGGAGGAAAAAATATTCTTCTATCTTTTATCTACAGATTTCAAAGTTCTACCAAAGTTAAAATCAGGCAGCTCTGTTTTTTTGTGTAAAATCCCCATGTTGTGTTTTTGACTCTAACATCGCTCAGCAAGAAAACACTGAAATGTAAAGAGGGAATTCAGTTTAAAGAAAGAAGAACATTATTTTGAAAGATACTCACTTGATTTGACGAGCTGATCCCACAGAAGCCAAATATTTGCTGTAGTTAAACTTCAGTAGTCAGGTTTACACCAAACCAAGACTGTGGAATTGTCTACCATTACCCACACTAACTAAGTGATGGGATACCTCAATGGGAAGGGTTTTTAATTGCAACACCTAATAACCCATACAATACACCTAAATGTATGTGGGTTTATACTATAATAGTCTTGATAAATTCAGAATCTATCCTTTTAATATTTTCCTTTATTTTTAGAAGCTGTACCCATCTAAACTAAGGGCTAAGTTCTCGACAACAATGGTGTGTTTTGTCTACAGGTGTTTTCTGTGGATATGGACGGTTCCAACATGCAGGTGGTTTTAAACGTATCAGTTGACTACCCGGAGAACTTGGCCGTGGATTGGGTGAACAATAAACTGTACGTGGTTGAGGCCAGCGTCAACAGGATTGACATGGTGGACTTTGATGGAAGTAACCGGGTCACGCTCATCACCGAAAACCTGGGAAACCCTAGAGGACTGGCACTGGACCCCACCGTAGGGTAAGCACATCTCCCGGTTTCAATCCAGCTTTCCATTCAACTGTCCCCCCCATCCCCACATATAGTATCTGTCGTGCTCCATTGGCATGGAATAATGGGGGGGTGTGTGTGTGAGATTAGGAGATTGCCCTGGGTGGATTAGTGTGGAGCAATGTAAGTGATGACCCTCAGTGTAATCCAATAGTATAGTTCAAGGGGGGAGGTTGGTGGTGGCTGCAGAGAAGTTGCTCACTGTAAATTAAACAGCATTCTGTTGAGAGTCAGAGCCGCCCACCTGGAACATGGTCTGAGGCTAGAGACCGGCTGATGTGGATTTTGGGGCTAATGTCGATACTAATATTAAAGTGTACAAAAGGTCAGGTATATTGGCTGGTATACTGTTTATTTATATTTAAAAAAAATTGTAATGATAACTAAGATGTCATTATCAAACTTTTATGACTAAGAAATGTAGTTGAATCTTGATATTTTTTCGTCGACCATAAACATTATTAGAAAACACTGTAAATAAAAAGAAAACACAAGTAAAACTAAATAAGTAGAAAATAAACTTTTTTGTAAAGGTGTATATCGTCAAACGCTGATACCAATATGTCAATGAAAGGTGTAAATGCTGATTATTTTAACGGCCAACTGATAAATCTTTTCCCCTCCTTTCACACAGGTACATGTTCTTCACAGATTGGGAGGCGCTGAATGGACAGCCAGGCCTGGAGCGGGCTTTCATGGACGGCACAAACCGTCACGGCATCGTTTGGAGTAAACTGGGCTGGCCAGCTGGTCTCACAGTGGACATCGAGGCCAAGCGCATCTACTGGGTGGACAGCCGCTATGACTACATCGAAACGGCAACATATGATGGCCTCCACAGGTACAGATACCACATGGGATCCGACAAAATGAAGACAATAACAAGAAAGATTAATGTGTTGCTAATGGAATAAATCATTTCATCATTATTTCCTTTAATAGAAAAACAGTGGTCCATGGAGGTGCCGTGATCCCACACCCATTTAGCATCAGCCTGTTTGAGCACAGTGTCTATTTCACGGACTGGACCAAGATGGCTGTGATGAAGGCCAACAAGTTCACCGACAGCAGTCCTCAGGTGGTTTACAGTACAGCTCAGACTCCACATGGAGTAGCAGTGATTCATCAGCTGAAACAGCCTCAAGGTAAGACCCTTACTGAGGCAAGTGTGCATTCTCCAGAGTGGTCCAGCTCACAAACTGTATATCATAGTTCTACAGAACTTCAGTGTAACTCAACCCAGATTTTCTGCTGTTGTTTCAAAAGGAAGAGTTACAAATAGCTATCGTTGAAGAAGATCACAGTCCCTAATTTGTCTCATATGAGTGTCTCATACCATTAACTGGGATTTGTTTTGTCTTGTCTCCAGTGACAAACCCTTGCAGTGCAGACAGAGGTGGCTGTGAGCAGATCTGTGTTCTGAGTCACAGGAGTGACAATGGAGGACTGGGTTACAGGTGCAAATGTCGCATGGGCTATGACCTCCATGCTGATGGAAAGCGTTGTTTGGGTAAAAGAACAATTCTACTATGACTATTTCGCTAAATATACCAAACTCCCTAAAGATATAACGCACCTACACACTAACCAACATTGGTTTGATGCCATTTAACCTCTTCTTCCTTGTTTCATTATGATGCTTTGGTGAAACATAGCACTGATGTCTATTGTTTTGTCCTGTTTGCAGCTGTGAGGCAGTTTCTGCTGTTCTCCAGCCAGCTCTCTGTGAGAGGGATCCCCTTTAACCTCTCCACCCAGGAAGACATCATCCTGCCCATCACTGGATCCCCTTCCTACTTTGTTGGGGTGGACTTTAGTGCCGAAGACGACGCCATCTTCTTCTCAGATACAACCAAAGATATCATCTACAAACAGAAAGTGGATGGGACAGGTGAGAATCATGTCGCTGTGTGTATGAACTACAATATCTTAGACATTCACAACAATAGTAGAAAAGCTGAGCGGCTAAAATGTTTACAGTGTTTTCTCTGTGCTTACATATTTGGAGCAGAGAGCTCTACCATGTGATTCAGTCAGGCTTATACCGGGAGTTATGGGAGTGCCTGATGGGGCCGACTGGTACAATGGGGGAGTGAATGGACACGAGTATGGACAATGGAAATGAATGATAAAATAAACCTAAAATCTAAAACTAATCTCCTGAGTAGAGACTAATCAAGGGTGTTTTACCGAGCAGTTTTGATGTTTAGTTAATAAACGACCACTTCAGCCGTGGCAAGTCGTTACTAATGTGGTAATCCCTGAGGAGTCACACCGGACCAAAAAGAAAAAGAAAAGAAACACCACTGCCCTGATCTGCGATGTTGTTTTTGGAGCTGCTCTAGTTTTTTCTGTCCCGTCTGGTCCACACGGGGAAAATTGAAGCTGACAGCCTATTTATTTAAATGTGTTCCTCTTTCATCTCTGTGGTTAACTGTGGTCTGATCTGTACAGGCAGGGAGGTGCTGGCAGCCAATAGAGTGGAAGGTGTGGAGGACCTGGCTTACGACTGGATTTCAAAAAACCTCTACTGGACTGACCCGCGATACCGGAGCATATCGGTCATGAAGCTGGCTGATAAGTCGAGGAGAACCATCCTGCGTAACCTCAACAACCCGAGGGCCATCGTGGTGCATCCTCTCCTCGGGTAAATCAGTATAAGATCCTTAGACTTGTTGTACCCAAATGTAAAATATTAACATTTTGCTTACACTCCACTTTAAGAGGTTAAGTAGGTAATGCAGGGTCACATCTGATTCTGCACTTTTAAGGTTGATGGGATACAGTGGTATTCAGACTTGTATTGGGAAATATTACTATCATACATTTATACTGCCCCAATAAAAGACCTTTAAGCCAGTTTACACCTGTACTGAATGTTCTCCACTTTAATTTGTTTTTAGAATATTTCTTTGTTTTTAAGGATAGGGAAGGAAATCACTGCAAAAGCAACCGTGTACAGTAATCCTGGTCACACACCTTGAGATGTACTTACCAATTCATAAACTGTATCAAACAAGAATCCTTATTTAGAACAAACTCTTATTTCCGATTGCCTCAAAGTCAAAAGACCTCTGTGTCCAGCAGCTGAGATTAGTTGAGTGTGAAGGGCAGTATTGTAGTTGGCTTAAACCGAAAAGCTCCAAAATGTGAAAGAATCTAATATAAAAGCTTTTTTGATTGAAATATGACTGCATGATTTTTTATCCTTGTATGTTTTTTTTTAAAGGTATATTTTTTGGACTGACTGGTACCGACCAGCGAAGATTATGAGGGCATGGTGTGACGGGTCACATGCCCTGTCTATTGTAAACACCAGTCTCGGCTGGCCAAACGGCCTAGCTATCGACTGGAGGTGAGCCAGAAGTCTTACAGTCTCATAATACACCATTTCACCTTCTTAATGTATTTGTATGATTGTATTTTATTTCTCATCCTCCTCTTCTTTCTCTGCTTTGATCTCCACGCAGCTCAATGCGTCTCTACTGGGTGGATGCGTTCTTTGACAAAATTGAGCACAGCCGTTTTGATGGAAAGAACAGGCTTTCATTGGATCGCATTGCCCAGATCTCCCATCCATTTGGTCTCACCATTTTTGAAGGTAATAAGCCTGGTTAAACAACAAGTCTCCTGTAAAGTTCCAGTGAAGTAGAATGTGTTTGATCTAAATGTAGAAGAAGTGCCCTCGCAAACTGTCTATTAAGATTGAACGGTGTTTTTTACAATTTAGCTTTAATGCTTATCATGTCAAAAGAGCAATTACTGCTACAAAGAGGTGATGAAAGATGAAAAGACTTTCTGTTGCTCCCGTCCCAATAAGGTTATGCCTATTTCACCGACTGGCGTCTGGGTGGCATTGTGCGCGTGCGCAAGACTGATGGAGGGGAGATGGTCATCATCAGAAGAGGAATCAGCCACATTATGCATGTCAAATCCTTCAACTCCAACTCTCAGATTGGTCAGTAGCCTCATTCTCCGCTCTTCTCACTGTCTCATTCATGTCAGTCATATTCCTTGGTACTCAACCTGTGCTCCCCTTCTCAGGTTCCAACTTCTGCAGCAGGCCGCAGAATCCTAATGGAGACTGCAGCCACTTCTGCTTCCCGGCCCCAGACTCTCAGCGGGTGTGTGGTTGCCCATACGGCATGAAGCTGTCGCTCAATCAGCAGACGTGTGTTGAGGACCCTTCCAGCGAGCCCCCCACGCTGCAGTGCGGAGCCAACTCTTTCTCCTGTGGCAACGGCAAATGTGTCCCAAACAGCTACAGATGCGACGGTGTTGATGACTGCCATGACAACAGTGACGAAGCCCACTGCGGAATCAACAGTAATGCTTTTCTTGTGAATCCAGTTTATTGTACTGGTCCAACCTGACCAGAGTATAAACCAGTTTCATGTCCTGGGTCTGCTCTTCAGTTTTATGATGTTTAATCAAGATCCTCTGTTTTGTTCTCAGACAACACTTGCTCCCCCTCTGCATTCACATGTGCCAATCAGCGCTGTGTGCCTGCCAGGTGGCGCTGTGATGGGCACAATGACTGTTTTGATAACAGTGATGAGATCAACTGCCCTACACACGTGCCTGGAACATGTCCTGCTGATCAGTTCACCTGCACCAACCATCGCTGCATCCCGCAAACTTGGCGTTGTGACACTGATAATGACTGTGGTGACAGTTCGGATGAAGCTGACTGTCGTGAGTATCCTGATTGAGGCTATCAATTTAACATTAATACAATTTCTTTGTCAATTCTAAATGCCAAGTGGGTAGAAGTAAGGTATCAAGGAGCCCACATTTATTACAGTGGCCAATTTATTTCAAGAGCCGAACTACAAACCCCAAGTCTAAAGAATGAGTTTAAAATGCATTATACTAGTTTAAAGTTTTGAATAGAGTAATGGATGAGCATATGTATAAGCTGCTACCATGAAAGCTGGTAAATGGTCACATAGTAACATTAATTAGATTATTACTGAAACATTTGTTTTTTATCTCTGAAGAAAACTAAGACCAAGAAAGCCAGAGAAATTAGCTCTAAGGAAGAAGTTCACACTATATATTCTCATATTCTACAATTTGTGTTGACAGATCTGAGGAGCGTTTGTAATCCTGGACAGTTTCAGTGTCCAGACCACCGCTGCATAGATCCCAGTTATGTCTGTGACGGGGACAGGGACTGTGTGGACGGGGCAGATGAGCAGGGATGCAGTGAGTACCTTTCTAGATTACAGTTTTCCCTGGACATGCACATAGTCACAGGTCTTATTTGGTCCTTACTTGTCTTTGGAGTGTTTTGTGGATAAAATCTATTTTGTTATTTCTTTGTTTATGTATTTATATGAGAAATAGAAATTACTTGAGATTGATATCCGGTTCTATTTGCATTAGATCTCAAGACCATGTAGATTTTACCTGGACCTAACTGTAAACTTGCTTCAGTCGATCCTCTCAGTGAGACATGTTATAGGCCGGAGGTATTTCAGATTCTATTAGCTCAAGCATGTTGATAACTGTAAATGTTGTAGAGGTCAATTGAATGTTCTGAAAAATTCAACAAGCATTTGTTAAGCCTCTTAGTTCATAGATCTCATTACCTGTGTTTCACAACCATGTAGCTCAGCATACATGCACAACTGCAGAAATATGGAATATCAGTATTAACATGCTCAACTTGATTTTTTCAGTCTATAACTGCACTGTGAATGAGTTCAAGTGCTCCAGAGGTCACCAGTGTATCAACTCCTACTACAAATGTGATGGAGTCTTCGATTGCAGCGATCGCTCAGATGAACGAAACTGTCGTAAGTATTTTCCGTAAAAACACATCCTTTGGCCCCAAATCATAAACCTGAAGTATTACTCAATCTTGCACCATTATGTACATAGCTCCTAACATGTTTGAATTTTGATTCTTTGGTCCGTACCAAAAATGTATTTTATGATGTTTCCTAATGTATTTCAGCGACCAGGCCTCCAGGGATGTGCCACCACGAGAGTGAGTTCCAGTGCCAGTCGGACGGGAGCTGTGTCCCGTCCACCTGGGAGTGTGACGGTCATCCAGACTGTGAGGACGGCAGCGACGAGCACCACGCCTGCCCACCCCGCACCTGCCCTTCCACACTCTTCCGCTGTGACAATGGCAACTGCGTGCTGCGCAGCTGGATTTGCGATGGGGACAACGACTGCAGGGACATGAGCGATGAACGAGACTGTCCCACGCCGCCTTTCCGGTGTCCAAGCTGGCAGTGGCAGTGCCCGGGCCACAGCGTTTGCATCAACCTGACCACAGTGTGCGACAACACTCCTGACTGCCCGAACGGAGCTGACGAGTCTCCTCTTTGCAGTAAGTCTGTTCTCTGCTTTTGCTGTGTGTCGATCGAAAAGGCTTGATTGTTTTATTAAATTTCCAAGTTTGCCGGTCTCCTCAAACTCAATTACATTTTTTACATCACATGACAACCAGGATCAGACTCACAACTGATTTTGTTTTTAATGCCACATTGTGTGTTTCTTCATTTCTGCTTGATTTCACATAAATTCTGAATTGAATGTCACCTGTTTGTCCTTGGATTCTTATTTTGAAATCATGCATGTGTGTGATTTGACCTGCATTAACCTGAAAATGATTTGTGATCTCCCTTTCTTGCCTTTCTCACAACTTTCAGATGAGCCTTTGCCAGGTAGGAACCTACTCTCAATCATTGGTATTAATTCTGCTGTAGTCGTATTTCGATCGCTTTCAACTTTCAACATAAACAATATCGATAATCAATAGTCTCAGATTGGTTCAAAGCATGATCAAAGGTGTGTTTTGTTTTTTGCAGCTCTAAGCATACTGAATGACAATAGTTAGTGTTTCTTTGTTTTTTATCATAGAGTGCTGTGTTCATATCAATGAAATCATTTGATGGATTTGTTTGTTGTATCATTTCCTTAGTTTATTTTGTAATGAAGACTTTTCAGTCCTAACTTGTGCGTCCCCTGCTTTCAACACAGATCAGGAGAGCTGCTCTGACAACAATGCCGGCTGCACCCACGGTTGCATCCAAGGGCCATTTGGGGCCCAGTGCACGTGTCCTCTGGGTTATCAACTGAGCAATGACTCCAAAACCTGTCAGGATATAGACGAGTGTAATCCCCCTGGACTCTGTAGCCAGCACTGCTTTAATGAGAGAGGTTCTTTCCGCTGCCACTGCCAGGACGGTTATACTCTTGAAGCAGACCAACGGACCTGCAAGGCCTCAGGTAAAGAGGGACTGTGTGTCTTAAACCCTGTGTGTATGTAACATATCGGTCCCCTGGTAGTTATAAATAACCTGTTATTTTATATAAATCAGGAAAATTGGCATATTATTAGTCCTACAGTAATTTGGATGTCAGCATGATATGCCTATTCAGCACATGTCAGAGTTTTCTCCACTGTGCTGGCTGCTGGGCAGGAATGAACTACACTCCCCTGTGTCTCTCTCTGCTGCTCTGATTTCTTAGATAAGACAAATAACATATGTGTCACTCAGTGGCCATCACTGGTATAATTAGGACATAATCACCAACAAAGGGCTGTTTATAGGGAGCGTGCCTGACATGAGCTCCTCTTCCACACAGATAACCCGCTGAAAGGCTTTGCAATACAATGGGTCATTATTTGGACAAAAGCGCATTCCCTTAGGATTGCCATTTGAGTAGGATCCCATTTAACGGTCCTGTTGTATAGTTTTGGAAGACATGCAAAAGCTGATAAGTGATCTTATTAGCTTGAGAATGGACATGAAAAACAGGTCACAGAGATTTGACGTCTGTTTACAGATTCCCGTCAGGCCTTCCTGCTCGTGGCCAGTCGAAATCAGATCATGCAAGATGACATAACAACTCAGCCCAACGTCGTCCGCTCACTGGTTCGAGATGGACGCAACATTGTGGCACTAGACTTTGACTCGGTTGAGGACCGTGTTTACTGGTCTGATACCAGCCAGGACAGAATCTGGAGTGCTCACAAAAACGGCACTGACAGAACTGTGGTAAGATTGATTTGTTCCATTTTTCTACCACAGACATTTTTTACCGTTTATGTTTGTTATGTACAATTCGAAAACGTCACCAGTAAATCATCTGTGAATAAGATTGAGTCTCTTTTGGACAGATATTTGACAGTGGAGTGACTGTGACAGAGAGCCTTGCTGTAGACTGGGTGGGCAGGAACCTTTACTGGACTGACTATGTCTTGGAGACCATTGAAGTTTCTAAGCTGGATGGCACCCATCGGACGGTATTAGTCAGTGAAAACGTCACTAATCCCAGAGCCCTGGTGCTGGACCCAAGGGACAGGTCAGTGAGACTCAAATAAAATCTGTGTCTTGGAATATAAAGTATGAAACAGCTTTTAAAAGTTCATGCAGTTGGTTTTAAAAGTGGAGCATTTCATTTTCAGTGCTCACCTGATGTTCTGGACCGACTGGGGGAGGAACCCCCGCATTGAGAGGGCCAGCATGGATGGAAAATTGAGGACCGTTATCATAAGCGACAAACTGTACTGGCCCAATGGTCTAACCATAGACTACCCAAACAACTTGTTGTACTTTGCTGACGCCTACTTGGATTTTATTGACTACTGCGATTATAACGGCAACAACAGGAAACAAGTTCTTGCCAGTGACCTGGTGAGTGTACGAGAAGGAAGATTTTATTATGACAAGAAATCATATTTATGTTAATAATCTTATAACAGAGTACATTTTTCTTTTGAATAGTATGTGTAAGATGCACTTGTTTTTCTTTTGCTACTCTCTATGAAAAGGTACTGCAACATCCCCACGCAATTACCATTTTTGAGGATTTTGTGTATTGGACCGACAGATATATCAACCGTGTGATGCGAGCCCATAAGTGGCATGGGGAGAACCAAACAGTGATGCTGTTCAACCTCCCTCAGCCCATGGGCCTGGTGGCAGTTCACCCAGCCAGGCAGCCAGCAGGTATGGCAAAGACAATTACATACGCCAATCTCTGACCGTTGTGACGCCACCAGAATAGATTAGGTTGATAATGAAGCCTATACGCAGCCAAATATAACCTCTATCATACTGTTTGTTCAATGCACCATGTAACTTGGTGTGTGTCTGTGTGGTTTGACAATGTTTAGGTGAAAATCGCTGTCTAAGGAGCCCCTGCACTCACATCTGCTTGCTCTCCGCGGTGGGGCCGAGCTATTACTCGTGCGCCTGCCCCTCAGGCTGGACACTGGCAGCAGACCAAATCACCTGCACCAGAGGTATGCATCCTGCCAAATGAAGGAAAACACTCATCACTCAGTTTGATGAAAATGGAAGTCAGGTCAGATCCTGGTGATAAGTACTCATTAGGTATTCGTCTTATTGTTGTAAAAGAGCACCCTTGTTATTTTAGCAATTGTGGTCCTTGCATTTGCCGCCATATCAATGTAGGTAAGAAGGGAAATCTTTGAAAACACTCAGGTTGTGTCCAGGTACTTAGGTCTCCCATTTAGATTTTTTGTGTAAACTACTGTTCCAGTCATAAATATTAAGATCATATAAGTGTGTCTTTCAAGGTCTCGAGAAGACAAAGGAGCTTTAATTCAAAGCCCAACGAGTCCCCCCCCCCCCCCCCAGGTCAACAGCTTAACTCGTCTCTGGTTTCAGCCCATTCAAGCAAAGCAGAAGACAGTCTCCCCCTGAGGCCGACGATTATCCAAGAATGAAAATGCCCTGCAACCATTCATCGATCCTAATCTCTGATGACAAAGCAAATCAGATTGTAGGCCCAACTTTCACCAGTCAATCCTTTTTATAGATAAAGGGCTGTTAGCTGGGTAGTCTTATTTTACACCAGATTACCAGAAAATGAAAGCCACTACAATAGTATTGAATTACAAGTGACCAAGTCCACTAAAAACGCTGAACTAGCTCAGTTTCAGAATTAGTATAGAAATCACAGTCTTTAAAAAAAAATAGCTGTTGTTTATGTTTGTTTATGTTTAACTGTCGGGGAAAAGAGTTTGTTATTCTATCGAGTTTATTGATTAATTCAGTTTTTTCTTTTTTACCTGCAGTTGAGGATCCCTTCCTGGTGGTTGTGAGAGACAGCATCATCTATGGAATTTCCTTGAACCCAGATGACAAGAGCAATGGTGCGATGGTCCCTGTAGCTGGGCTTCTGAATGGCTATGATGTGGATTTTGATGACAATGAACAGACCATCTTCTGGGTGGAGCACCCGGTAAGTTACGGTCCCAAGACAGACATGCACTGAACTCCTGAAAACAAAGAGAATGCAAATATCTCAGAATGAAAAAGAGGAGCAATACACATAGAAGATGTGGACGAAGATGTTATTTTGGAAAGACAACAAGATAATAATAAATAATAATAATATTTGACTGAAATTAGCGTTGTTTCCCCCCTTTTTCATCTGTTTTCGATACATGCTGTGGTGAACAAGGTTCTTATGTGTTGCTCAGAGACGTAGTAGAGCTATTAAGTCTACAAGAGACATAATATACCTGTGTTGTAACTTTGCATTTTACAGTTCAGTTCATCATCCAAGGACAACTAGGGTTAACGTGTAAAAGTACTCTAAACTAAAAAAATATAAAACCAGATTCTTCCTGCACATCTCATTCAACAGAGGTAAATATTAATCATTCGTCCTTTCTCCACCAGGGTGAGATCCACAGGGTGAAATCAGATGGTACTAACAGGACAGAGTTTGCCCCTGCAGCCATCCTGGGCTCGCCTGTCGGCCTGGCCTTGGACTGGTTATCAGAGAACCTATACTACACCAACCCAGCTACACAGTCTATTGAGGTGAGATAAATTTGACTTTGCCTTGTAATTGTTTTTTTCCAGATATCACTGGCTGTACATTTTTGATATTTCCTCTTGTTATAGCAACATTTAAGGCAGTGTCACAACACAGGACAGTAATGGCATCTGTTTGTGTATGTGCTTGTTCAGGTTTTGAAGTTGAGAGGGGAGGTGCAGTACAGGAAAACTCTAATCACAAATAACGGCTCTCCAACTGGCGCTGGAAGTCCTGTTGGCATCGCTGTGGACCCAGCACGTGGGTAAGCCCCATTTAACACAGTCCTGGCACAGCCACTCATCCCCACAGCTACTGAGCTCCAACAGCCTCCTCATCGCCATCTGCTCTGCCTCCAGAGAGAACTCAACCAGCGTTACTGAATACCACGCTGCTCTCTCAGACCCCAGCGACATACAATAGAGAGCGGTCAAGAAACAAGAAAAACTATCCCAAACCATCGCTCTTCACTCTTATCTAATATTACTATTTTATGCATCAGCTTCTTGTCCATTATAAAGTCGTCATGACTTTCAATTCATGACGTTATGAGGAAGTTCTGTCACTAACCCAAAAAGTTTTATATCAATGCATAATCGCTAAAAGTGAGTTTTTTTGTGTTCCGTAGAAGTTCTTATTTTAGAAGTAAAAGATTTTTCACCCAACAGAAACAACTTAAAACAACTTATTTGACCATAACTTAAACAATTACAAGACATATGTTAAGATGTAATAAATATAAACAGGAGATCAATGACGAAGAACACTTATCTACTTTTGTACTTTCAGCAAACTGTACTGGACAGATCAGGGGACAGAGAGTGGAATTCCTGCCAAGGTGGCATCTGCAGACATGGATGGCCTCAACCCAGTCACCCTGTTCACCAACAACTTAGACCATGTTGAGTTCCTCACTGTTGACATCCAAGAGAACAAGCTGTACTGGGCTGTGAAAAGCAGTGGCTCGGTAAGTCTTCAACTTCTGTTCATTCTCTAGAGTTGTCACAAATATAAAATGATATTAACCTTGAAGTTTGGTGATGATACTAAGTGCAAACGCTGCTCTTGACTTCCTGTCTGGCATTGAACCTCCACAGATTGAGCGTGGTGATCCAGACGGGACTAACCGTATCACCATAGTGGCCGGCCTGTCTCACCCCTGGGGTGTGGCGGTCTATGAAAACTACCTCTACTTTACTGACCGCGACTTTGAGGTCATAGAGCGCGTGGACAAGTCCACGGGCGCCAACAAGGTTGTGCTGCGTGACAACGTTTCTGGCCTCAGAGTTCTGAAAGTGCATCACAGAGAGAGTGAGTAACACAACGAGACATCATCAGTTGTCACTCGTTGTTGCTTTTTCCCTCTGTTTCTCACTCTGTTTTCTCACAGCTTCTGCAGGCTCGTCCAACGGCTGCACCAACAACGTGGGAGTGTGTGAGCAGCTCTGCTTGCCACGGCCACAGGGTCTGTTCACTTGTGCGTGCGCCACGGGTTTCAAACTCGGTGCTGACAACACGACCTGCGCTCCCTACCAGTCCTATGTCATCATCTCCACTCTGTCTGCAATCAAAGGCTTCAGTCTGGAGGGCGAAGATCACTCTGAGGCCATGGTGCCCGTGGCTGGGAGAGGTCAGTGATTCTCATCGGATTTAACAATGTAAATAACATTGTTAAATGTCATTATCATATAAAAAAAAATTCAAATTTTAGTGATGGACTCACTGAGTATGAACTGTTCATGATGTGGTTGTTGTGTTCGAAGTAATGCTAATGGCCTCTAATGACCTGGTTATCCTCTTTCAGGCCGTAATGCTTTACACATTGATGTACACATGGCGTCTGGTTTCATCTACTGGTGTGACTTCAGCAGCACCGTGGCGATACAGAACGGGGTCAGACGGATCAAGCCAGATGGCTCAGGCTTACGTAGCATAGTGACATCTGGAATTGGACGTAATGGCATACGAGGCATCGCTGTCGACTGGGCTGCAGGTACGCTGTTGTGTCAGCTTGCAAATGTGCTCAACACTATTTTTACCAAAAATGTGTCATTAAGTCACTGCAGCAAACAACACTGCTAGTTTTGGATCTCAGACATTTATTTATTCTCTGCCATTAAAGCTACGTCTCTAATTTTATGCAAGCCATATATTTTAATCCATGTAAAGTAGTTCTATAACACTGAGGTAACAGGTTAAATGCAGGCCAAAGAGGATCTTAGTCACAGGAGATTAGGATCACCACCATCTTATGTTCATATTGTAGAGCGGAGGAGCTCAGTGGTTGGAAGTGAAAAAGATATCAGCTATTACACTAGTTATCAAAGGGTTTTGTAATGGAGATAGTTCAGAGAATAAGTAGCTTGATGGACATTTACTGTTCTTCTAACTTTCACTAAATCAAAAACAAATGAATGCTTGGGACAGATTGCTTTGTGTCGGCCTATGGGGTCAAATAACTTCATCATGATCCCAAAGGCTTTCAGAAATGACTACTGAGGGGAGGCCAAGAGGCCCTCAGACTTTGAAAAACCCTGTTGTAAACGTTGTTGCAGACAGATGCCAGTCTCCCCTTTAGCTTCAGCAGTGGAAGATGCTATTTAAAACTGCTATAATGGTCTGATTTGTTTGTGTTGAGTCATAATTTGCTCATTACAAGACAGCTGACATATTGCCCAACTAAATCTATACAAGATTTAGATTTTATCTGATCAGAAAACTAAAAGAGAGTTGGATCAATGTGAACTCATGCTGTGATACAGGTCCCAGCCAGAATACTGCCCGGTCACAGTCAGAGTTAAGAAGCTTTATCACAGTGTCTGACTCATGGTGCAGGGAGATCAGTCCCACACTCGTGACAGGGGAGAAGGTTTAAGTAGCTAGCTGAGAAAAAACAGAGACATCTGCAGGCGGAAGAATTTGTAATTGCATCACTGACACTAAAGACATCTCAGAAAATCTACCATCATAATATCAGCTTGTCAGACGTATACTTTAATTTTGACCTAAGTAGTTTACGATTGATAACCTCCTATGATGTATAAACATGTAATGCTATTTTGAAATCAAGCCTTTTGGATCCATTCTCAGGGAATTTGTATTTCACCAACGCTTTCCTGACCGAGACCTACGTGGAGGTGCTCCGCCTCAACACCACTTTCCGCAGGGTGCTCCTGAAGACCCAGGTGGACATGCCACGTCACATCGTTGTGGATCCCAGAAGCCGATACTTGTTCTGGGCTGATTATGGTCAGAACCCCAAAATTGAGCGAGCTCTCTTGGATGGGACCAATCGCACAGTTCTAGTGTCATCAGGCATCATCACTCCACGAGGTCTCGCTCTGGATGGGCAAACTGGCTACGTCTACTGGGTGGATGACTCCCTGGATATGATTGCTCGAGTCAGCCCTCAAGGAGGGGAGACAGAGATCGTGAGGTATGGCAGCCGCTATCCGACTCCTTATGGGATCACAGTGTTTGAGAAGAGCATCATTTGGGTGGACAGAAACCTGAAGAAGGTGTTTCAAGCGAGCAAAGAGCCGGGGAGCACAGAGCAGCCTGCCGTGATTAGAGACAACGTCAACATGCTGAGAGATGTCGCCATCTTCGACCAGCGTACTCAGCCAATCACCGCTCAGGAGCTTAACCACAACCCCTGCATGGAGGCCAATGGACGCTGTGACCACTTCTGCTTCGCCCTGCCAGATTCTAGCATGGACAACCAGTACAAAAAATGCAGCTGCGCTTTTGGGAATCTTGGAGCAGATAACGAAAGCTGCGTGGTGTCAAGGGACGATTATCTCATCTACACAACTGAGAGCACAGTGCGCAGCCTGCGCCTTGATCCTGAAGACCATTCGTTGCCCTTCCCTGTGGTCAACGTTCCTCGCACCTCCGTGGCGCTGGATTTTGACATCTCAGACAGGAGGGTCTACTTCACTCAGAGCTCAGGCGCAGGAGCAAGCAAGATCAGCTATATCAGCCTGTCCTCTCCCACCTCAGCCCCTGTAGTGGTGGCATCAGGTAGGTTTTTCAAATCATACTATTACTTTTGGTAGGTTTGGTATTATGGATGCAGGCAATCAATGTTTTTTGTGCCCTGTGTGTTTTGACAGATCTTGGCGCTCCCGATGGCATCGCTTTTGACTGGATAAACAGAAGGATTTATTACAGTGACTATGTTAACCAGAGCATCAGCTCCATGTCTGTGGACGGCTCTCGGAGGACTGTTATTGCCCATGTGTCTCGACCAAGAGCCATCATGTTGGATCCTTGTAGGGGGTAAGACACACTCATTGGCTTGGTTGATCTGGGATTTAGAAATAAATGCTTCTGGGCTGGCATGAAGGGCAACTATAAACCGCAACATCCCCAGTACAGATCCATTTGTTGCATTACTTTGTTTCATGTACACAAAAGGCACAAAAAAGAAGTAAAACTATAACAGAAATGCTTCCTTGTTCCACAGATACATGTATTGGACGGACTGGGGAACCCATGCAAAGATTGAGCGTGCCACTTTAGGTGGAAACTTCAGAACAGAGGTTGTGAACAGTAGTCTTGTGTGGCCTAATGGACTCACGCTGGACTATGAAGAAGAGAGGCTGTATTGGGCGGATGCCAGCTTGTAAGAAAAAAAAATATCACGGTTGAAATATGGACACAGATCTTTCTATCACATTATCCTCAATCTACCGCTGTTATTATTTTCCTCTGCCAGACAGAAGATTGAGCGATCCTCTCTCACTGGCTCCAATCGGGAGGTCATCGTCGGTACCGCCATCTACCCCTTTGCTCTGGCCATGTTTGGCCAGTTCATCTACTGGACTGACTGGAACACACGTAGCATCTATCGGGCCAACAAGCACGACGGTTCTGATCAGCGGGTCATGATTCAGAGCCTTCCATCTCGACCAATGGACATCCACGTGGTAGCCAGCAGGAAGCAGCAGCAGTGCGACAGCCCCTGCCAGCAGTTTAACGGAGGCTGCAGCCATATCTGCACAGCAGGTACATATAGGTCATCATTACCACTTCAGCATGATGTCACATCTTTTTGTCCTATCACATGTCCTATCTTTCATAGGACCCAACGGAGCTGAGTGTCAGTGTCCGTCTGAGGGTCGCTGGTACCTGGCCGACGACAAGCACTGTATCCCTGATAACGGGACTCGCTGCCAGCCGGGACAGTTTACCTGTTTGAATGGCCGCTGTATTCATGCCCAGTGGAAATGTGACAATGACAACGACTGTGGAGATGGCAGCGATGAGCTGGAGAGGGTCTGTGGTAAGGTGTTCTTTAAGACAAGGAGTTTGAATTCACTGTGTTGCTCACTTGGGTTTCTTCCTCACTTTTAATTGAATTAATCAAAAATGTCACCGCTGATTCTTTGTAATAGTTCTCATATTGGACTTAGTTCTCTTCTCTTTACTCTCTTTTTTACTAAATCTTCACTAACACTTTTTTTTCTCTTGACAAATTTTCTTAGGACCTAAACCTCAGTTCAACTATGTTGGTGTGTATGCTTTCACTTTGATGATTAATGTTCCTTTCACACGCTCCCTCTACCTAAATGATAACACAAATCAACACTAACACCTGAATCAATCTGCTTATATCTTTGCATGCAGTCCCACAGTTGCTGTCGTCTTTTATTGCATTGTCAGGTAAAATGAGCAGATGTGTGTCTGTGTGTGTATCACCCCTCTTACCCCTGACCTCGAGCTCTGACCTGTCCTTGATTCTGATTGGCAGCCTTCCACACATGTGAGCCCACTGTGTTAAGCTGTGGTAATGGGCGCTGCGTGCCCTACCACTACCGCTGTGACCACTATGACGACTGCGGGGACAACAGCGACGAAGTGGGCTGTCTGTTCCGACCTTGTGACCCCAACACCGAGTTCGCCTGCAACAATGGCCGCTGCATCGCAAAGGACTATGTCTGCAACGGCCTCAACAACTGCTACGACAACGGAACCTCTGATGAACAAAACTGCCGTGAGTATCTGGATTTGGTCACATGAATTAAACACAGGTACTTTTCTGTGCAATTAGTCAGTAAATTTTGTAAATTTGTGCTAATTTATTATTATCTTAGCGGAGAGAACCTGCCAACCAGAACACACAAAATGTCAGTCTACCAACATCTGCATCCCACGATCATACCTGTGTGACGGAGACAATGACTGTGGGGACATGAGTGACGAGAGCCCTACACATTGTGGTGAGTTCAGTTACTGCTCATAGGAGAAGAACAACTTTTTGGGGGTTTCTGTTGATGATTTTTCCATTTGTTCTTTTAATTTAATTATAGCCTGAAAACTATTTTCAACTAAAAAAGGATTGGTGTAAGAAAAATCGAATTCAGTAGAGTAGAAACTCCACCAAGGTCCATCATTCTCCTTATGAAACCTTAAAATGTCACTAGATCTAGATTTTTCATAAATATCGATTAATTATTCTTTGAGAAATCGACAAAAATGTTGATAAACACTTTATCTCGCAATGTTTAATAACGTGAAAACAAATTCCTCATCCCCCTGATCTGGATCCTGACAAATCTTAAATGAGTTCTTCTCTGGGTCATTCCCCACCCCTGTCATGGATATTGGAAGTAGCACTTAAAGAAGATGGCAGAAAACAATCAACAGTGCACAAAGTGATTTTATACAAAGCCATGTAGGTTCACGGAAATAGGATTGATCAAACAACCCTTTACGATTAGAAGAGCGCCTCTACAAAAGGATTTTACAGAAAAATAATTTAAGTAAAAATGAAAAGAGTGTGTTAATTTATCCAAAGTGTTCTATAACTATAAATTAGACTATGATGGGTTGCAAATTTCCAAATCCACTCAATCTGTGTAAAACAGGATATAAAAGAGCGAAGAACAGATCAGTCTTTGTCCTTTAAGTGACTTAATGCCTTTTTATTCTCTATGCAGCAACATCCACATGTTCCCAGAGCGAGTTCCGTTGCTCCAGCGGCCGCTGCATCCCCGCCCACTGGCAATGTGACGGAGGGGCGGACTGTTCTGACGGCTCTGATGAGCCCCTCTCCTGCAGTGAGTGTCACAAGACTCGTCTCAGCCTCAAAACGGGGCCTGTGTGCTTTTGTGTGTCTGCCCCTGCCCCACTATCAGCTGCTTGGGCATTGTGTGTCGGTGTCCGTCCGCCAATCTTCGTTTGTGTGCTGGTGTGAGAGAGCGCTGTGAGTGATGTGGCGGAGGGTGCGAGTCGCTGGTGTATTTCTTTGTTGACGATGTGGTCAGCCAGGCCTCCTATTGTGTGCGGCATTCCTCCGTGGTGACGCCCCTCAGTGTCCTCTGACAAACACCACCTCCCCCTCCCTTTGTCCACCAGGGGTTACAGAGCCTCACTTTGGCTTTTGTTTAGATAGCTCACCATGCATGGGAATGTAGAGCTGCAATGACTATTTTGAAAGGCAGTCTTGTGGCGGGGGGAGTACTCGAGGTAATTAGTAACTACAAAAAGTAACAGCAAAGGATAAACATTTATATCGGATATAAATCAGTTCACATACACTATAGAGTCACAGCGCTGTATTTGTTTTCCTGCACTATGCCCAGTTTAATGTCCTATGATTTTTATCTCTGCAGTCACATCGGTCAGAACCTGCAACACAGACCAGTTCCGCTGTGATGATGGCAGGTGCATCGCTTCATCCTGGATCTGTGACGGGGACAATGACTGTGGGGACATGAGCGATGAAGACGAGAGACATAACTGTGGTATGCATCCTTAACTTTCTTTTTCCTCTCTCATTTTCTCTTCTGGATCTTCCCCAGTTCTTCATCTCCTCCGCTCTATTCCTACCACTTCTCCACTTTGCTCCACCTCCTGCCTCCTTCATCCTGTCGTTACTCAGGACTGGATGGCTGGATTAGGATGCCCACCCCTGGGGAAGTGTTATGGGGGAATCGCTGGCAGTCAGCATCCAGCATCTTTGGTTTCCTGTAGAAGGTCTCCAGCCGAAGAAGCTGACATTCCTGATTTCTCCTGCCTCACTCATTACTTTTGTGCCTTTCTCTGGCTTCCTGGCTCAGGGAGGATCAGGACTCTCATGTCTCACCAGTGTGTGCTCTAACAATAAGATGCCTGAAGCTAAAGTGTTCAGCACGGCCTGAGCCCCTGTAGGAAACCTTCTCCAAACAATGCAGATCAATCGCTCTAGGTGGATAAAAAAGTTGAGGTCATGGCTGGACGTTATAAAATACAGATTGGAATGTTTGGCTCTCCAAAAATGCAAGTTGACATTTGGTCAGATGTTATCCTTCATTCCCGTTCCTGATTTTGTTTGTTTATTCTTTTTTTCAGCCAATCGCACATGTTCAAGTTCAGAGTTCACCTGTGTGAACAACCAACCTCCTCAGCGCAAATGCATCCCCCGTGACTGGTTGTGTGACGGAGACGCAGACTGTGCGGATGGATCAGATGAGCATCAAAACTGCTCACGCAGATCCTGTGGCATCAACGAGTTCACCTGTAACAATGGCCTCTGCATACGAAGTTCCTACAGGTTAGAAAAAAGCAAACATTACAAAATAACGAAATCATGAAATCTGTCGCATTTGTTTCTGAAAACTTGAAGACTTATTTTTGTCTGGCCTGTTTTATTTCTCAACTCAGGTGTGATCGGCGAAATGACTGTGGAGACAGCAGCGACGAGCAGAGCTGCACCTACCAGCCCTGCCAGCAGCACCAGTTCACCTGCCACAACGGCCGCTGCGTGTCCCACGACTTCGTCTGCGACGGGGACAACGACTGCGGCGACGAGTCTGACGAGCTGGAGCACATGTGCCACACGCCGGCGCCGACCTGTCCTCCTGCAGAGTTCAGATGTGATAATGGCCACTGCGTCCCGCTGAGCCAGATGTGCGACAGGAATGACGACTGCTCTGACAACAGTGACGAGAAAGGATGCGGTGAGTAAATATACTTTTACTCTTTCGGTATCTTCGTCTGCAGTTGGGTTTTGTTCAGCTGGTGCACGCTCCCTCTAGAGGAAATGTCAAAGAAGTGATGGAAGTGGTATGAGAAAGGACAAGACTACATATCCAAATATATGTGATGGAAAATAAAAAATTTGAGAATTGTACTGGTTAATAGTTTTTAAGTCATTTGTACTGTACAAATAAAAATCAAATTTTTACTACACAGATCTAGAAATAGAATCAATTATATACTATGATTGTGATTATGATGATTGTAGATGTAATATGTAAAGTTAAAGTAAGAATAATGAGTCATTTTATAAATTGAAATAAAATATTATTATCATAGGAATAGAAAAAAAAGAAGAAGATATCGTTAAATGATTAAAAGAAGACAAATAATATGAATTTCCTTATAACTTCTTTATCTTCTTGAATATTGGACTGAAACGTTTTGTCTCTGCTAATAACCATTAGTGACTGTGTGGCTCTTCTCTCACTGAAGGTATCAATGAATGCACCGACCCATCCATCCATCACTGCGACCACAATTGCACCGACACGCCCACCAGCTTCATCTGCACCTGCCGGCCGGGCCACCACCTCATGTCCGACGGCAAAACGTGTGACGATGTAAACGAGTGCGAGGAGACACCGGGTGTGTGCAGCCAGGTGTGCGAGAACACCGTGGGCTCATACGTGTGTAAGTGCGCCCCGGGGTTCCTGCGAGAGCCCGACGGCCACAGCTGCCGCCAGAACAGCAAGATCTCCCCTTACCTCATCTTCAGCAACCGCTATTACCTGAGGAACCTGTCCACAGACGGGCAGGCCTACTCTCTGATCCTGCAGGGCCTGACCAGTGTGGTGGCGCTAGACTTTGATCGCGTGGACAAGCGCCTCTATTGGATTGACGTGAGCCGCCGAGTCATAGAGAGGATGTCCTTCAACGGCAGCAACAGAGAGGTGGTGGTCAATGGGGTTCTACACGGGGAGGGCCTCGCGGTCGACTGGGTGGCGAGGAAACTCTACTGGGTGGACAGCTTCTTGGATTGTCTCAAAGTGTCAGAACTGGACGGGAGATTTGTGAAGAAGCTTGCTGAACACTGTGTCGATGACAATAACACCTACTGCTTCGAGAACCCCAGAGCCATTGTGTTGCATCCAAAGTATGGGTGAGTAGGAATCAAATCTCAGTGAATAATATACTGGCTTGGTTTGGCTGCTGTACTTGCCCACATGCTCTTATCACAATATATTAATTGGTAATATATTGGTTGACATTTAGCAATAAAGGTTATATCATAGGTACATTTTTTGCCAGAATCTGACCTTATTCTGACTTTTCTGACATAATGTGTATTTTTAACACTTTATGTTAAGGTCTTGATTTTTGATGATCACCACAAATGTTTATTGGATGTAATTATGATACATATTATTTGTTGCTAATTTACTAAAAACAGTCCAAAGACCCTTGTTTTGGTTAAGATTTTGTAAGTTTCCGAGGAGCATTTAATTTCCTGAGGTATTTCCTTGAAAAACAAAAACTCCCATATTATTGAATCAACTATTATTGGAATGACATGCCTCATATTTGTTGGAATTCTTTTTTTGTCCTTTCCGCATTTTTCCGTGTCTTGCTGACCTGATGTGGACTGAGTAGGACCAAGTATTTTTAGGTCACGCTAGTAAATTGCCAGATGATAATTATCTTGCAATGTAGCAACTGAAAAATGTACCGACAGTATTTTAACAATAATTATATACAGGTTACAAAGTAGCTGTGAACTAAAGCGTTATTCCTATTAAGATGATTTCATTTGCAATATTTAGTTATAAGGAAAGATTCTATATTCACATATGTTGTATGTAGAGATATGATCTAAAGTAATTTTCTTGGGTTGCTGCTAGATACGTGTACTGGACAGACTGGGGAGACAAAGCGTTTATAGGCCGTGTTGGGATGGATGGACTCAACAAAGCAGCCATCATTACCACCAAGATCGAGTGGCCCAACGGCATCACCATCGACTACACCAACGACAAGCTCTACTGGTCCGACGCTCATCTCAATTACATCGAGTAAGTGCGTTTGTCAGGAAGTGGTCACACTCTTTCATCCTGCAGCGCAGCGAGACCTGTGACCCTTGACCTTTTTGTCCCCCTCAGGTTCTCAGACTTGGACGGTAAACACAGACACACAGTGTACGATGGAGATCTGCCTCATCCGTTCGCCCTGACCGTGTTCGAGGACTATGTCTACTGGACGGACTGGAACCTGCGCACGGTGGAGAAAGGCAACAAGTACGACGGCTCGGGTCGGGAGGCCCTGGTGAACACTACACACAGGCCGTTTGACATTCACGTATACCATCCCTACAGACAGCCCATCGGTGAGTACTTTATTTACAATAGACTTTTATGTCATCGGTAGTTAAAGCTGTTCATCATCTTGATACATCCTCTATTTATCTACACAGGTTTTTACTAACAATCTGAACAATACCTGCCCTGTATTTTCCCTGTGGTGCTGAACTGAGATTTCTCTCCCCCTGACAGTAAACAATCCCTGTGCGGTGAACAATGGCGGCTGCTCTCACCTGTGCCTGATCCGTCACGGAGGACTAGAACACGCTTGCGAATGCCCCGATCATTTCATGACCGTCCAGATCGGCGGCCTGACCCGATGCCTTCCCATGTGCACCAGCACCCAGTACAGATGTGCTAACAACGAACGGTTTGTTAAGATTTCTTGTTATCTTAATCATGTGATATGTAGCGTTTAAAAAAACATAGAAAACCTAGAACAAAGAAAGTTTGACTATGGTTGTGAAGAGTGATGGCTCACATGATGGTGGTTTTGCTTGTCTCATCATTCCAAAGTAAGCACACATTACTCATATGGCTGCTGTCAACACTTCTTGATCTTTTCATTAACTGAGAACAAAAAGATAATTCCGGTAACATAAGCTGTTAACTTGATAATGTCCTTGTTTTCTCTCGTCGAATTGGAAAAACTGCGCCACCTGCTGTTTGTGCTGTAACGTCCATCAGATATTCCAGAAAAATCTTCCTTTTTTGTGGCAAACATGATCCACTATAAACAATGTTTTGTGATTGTTTTATATAATAAATTCATGTAACATGCTCTGCTCTATATAATTCAACACATTTTTAACATGATCTAAATCTCTCTTTTTTATCCTGACCTCTGGGCTAACAGTTGTATTCCTATCTGGTGGAAGTGTGATGGTCAGAGCGACTGCAGAGACGGCTCTGATGAGCCCCCTACCTGTCCACCTCGCCACTGCAGGCTCGGACAGTTTCAGTGTAACGACGGAAACTGCACGAGTCCTCACTTCCTCTGCAACAGCAACCAGGACTGTCATGATGGCTCAGACGAAGACCCTATCCTGTGTGGTAGGTTGTGTTCTTGTAAACATTAGTGTTATTGCATGTTTGCTTTTACTGTTCTACTTGCAGTTTTTGTAATTTCCCCCGTTTCTGTGTGAATATGTCTTCCCTTTAGCGACGCACCAGTGTGAATCCCACCAGTGGCAATGTGCAAATAAGCGATGTGTCCCCGAGTCGTGGCAGTGTGACGGAGAGGATGACTGTGGCGACCAATCGGACGAGGACCCCGCCCACTGCTCCGCCAGGACCTGTCGCCCCGGACAGTTCAAGTGCCGCAACGGACGCTGTATCCCCCAGAACTGGAAATGTGATGTTGATGACGACTGTGGGGACAACTCTGACGAACCACTAGACGAGTGCAGTGAGTAATATTCACGTTCTCTCTCTTTAACTGTTATCCCAAAAGGACTCACATTTCGATGTGATGTATGTCCTGATATCTTAAAGAAGTCATTTTAGAGTCATACTTTTAATCCAGATAAGGAAGCACCTTGAATCAGCTGCAGCTATAGACATTTACCCACATATGAAAGTATGAAACTCAAAGGATTTTGATATTCTATACCTTCATTAATCGTCTGTTTTCTCCACAGTGGGTCCGACCTACCGATGTGACAACCACACAGAGTTTGACTGCCAGACCAACTACCGCTGTGTGCCCCTGTGGTCTGTTTGCAACGGCCACAACGACTGCAGAGACAACAGCGATGAGCAGGGCTGTGGTGAGTCCGTGACCGAACCGAACTCCTGCTCACATTGTGGAAGTGGCTTGAAGTTTGAAGTGACTTCTTATTTCATGTTTTTTTATCATTATGCCACTATTGGTGCTCATGTTTGAGTGGATGCGGTCCCATTTGGTGTTTTTACGATGGTAAGGTTGATTTTGGAGCGGATTAAAAAAAGTGACACCTTAGAAACAGGAGTATGATTTCAAGCAGTGAGCGAAGGGGCAATTAGCCAACTCCTCGGCCTCCTGTGGAACGCTACACAGTGAGGTAGTGGGAGATTGCTGATGGAGAGGGTCTCACCACTCGTCCTCCCCCGCAGCTCGCCACTCCCCGAGAGCGCCACGGATTTATGAGCTGTCCGGTGGAAGGGATCCACGTACGTGCGCGTACATGTGTGTTGCTGCTCTGTCCTTGCGTGGGGGCAGGGTTCACACAAGCCTCTTTGTAATTTGCTACAATCCAAACACACTCACCGCGGCCCTCCCGTCTCTTATCAGAGGCTCCCACTCCATTAGTGCCATGCCCGCGCAGGAGGGGAGATCCGCGCTAATCTTCCTGTAAGAATGTAGCAGACGGGCCAGGTGGAGGGCAAGCAGGGCAGGACTAGCTAACTTTGCGCTATCTTTGACCCCCAGCACCGTGTGGTAGAGACAGCTCAGAGCAGCTCTCCTCCACTCCTCTCCCTTCTGTGCTTCTCATCTCCTGGAGTCTTATCCTCCACAGACACATACTGGCTTGGAGAGAGGTCACCCATCTGTCTCAGGCATGCTGCTCTCCTCCCTTCATCACTAGTGCGCTTTAATTAAATAAAACGAGATGCCTTTCATTTCAAACTGAAATTTTCATTATTGCATAAAAATCTAAAAATGTCCTGTCGTAATGTGAAGTGATTGCTCTAATTGATACGTTTATCTGCTGCAGCTTCTCGCTTTTTCTCATCTCAGACATAATAGAAAATAGTGATTATACTTTATATAAATTAATGATGTAGTGAATAGTTTGAGTATAAACACGTTTGAAATAGTAAAAAGTATTGTATTGCACAATATGTATTATCTTCTGCAACAATTCTTACCTTCATAGAACTTATAATGTTTAGTTGTAAACATTATTTATGATTATTTGGAGGCTGTTGAGTTGTCTTGTGTTACACTAAGAGGCATTTATTATATTTTGATCATCTATATGCGATGAGGGTAGTTTAGATATTAGAAACACCTCTCACCCAATAAAGTTCAACAGCTCCACAAACAACAACAAGTCACAAACATCACAACATCAACTGAACATTGTGACTTTATTAATAATTTGAAGAAAATACTGAACACATAAAATTCTCTACATAAGGATTCAAACCTTAATCCAAGGTGGCTTATATCTTCTTCTATAAATTGTTTTACCACTACCAAGAAACTACTGGTAAGATAACCACAACATTGGGGGATATGGTACTGGTCAGAGAAGAACTCTTTAAATTCCATTGCAGATTTAGATCAGGATCAAGGATTTAGTTTTCACTTTCTTTAACATTACTAGATTAAGCATTTTTTTGGATTCATATGGAGACTGTTTGGCGATTCTTGTTTTTTTTAAGTCTTTGTTTATTGTGTCTTATGTCAGTTCATTAGTGTCTAATTAGCGCAAACTTGTCAACATAGGCCTTTTCTTAGAAGTTTTAATACATTTCTTCTTATAGGATCATTGTAAACTAAGTAAACTGTGTCGTTGTGGTCCAACAGTACAGTATTAGTTTCTAGAAGTCCATAGATACAAGTCTCATGTACCTAAAGAAAAAGAAAGCCAAGGTCACATGCTCAGTCATTCCACATAAGGTTAGAAGTTAAAAAGCCCTGTTCTTCATATTCTCTCGGTCAAGTTTCTTTATTTCGATGTGCATTATGTTGTAGGAGAGCGTCTTCATTCGTGTGCCTTCTCCTTCCCCAGATGAACTGACCTGTGATCCTAACGGAGACTTCCGCTGTGGCAACAACCGCTGCATCCCAGTGAGATGGACGTGTGATGGGGATGACGACTGCGGGGACAATTCAGATGAACGCAGCTGCAGTGAGTGCTGTTTATCCTCACTGGCAGAAGTGTAGCATTCAAGAGTGAATTACAAGAGTGTGAACAGTGAAAATCAGTGTACATTGTTTGGTAGATTGTACATTGTCAGGTTTATTATGGGATTACTGCTCAGTTTCAATAAAGGGTCAAAATGAAAAGGGAGAGTTGATGACAAAGAATAGCCCTGCTATCATTTCATCGGATACGGTTTAGTAAGAGGCTCGACACTGCTGCCGACAGCAGAGTGCTGAGAGAGGAGGTCTTATCAGCTGCTAGAGAAACAGGCTGTCTCCAGCGTGTCAGGCAGAGGGTGAGGGAGTGTGTCACCCTTTGCCCTGGAGAATTTAAACACGTTGGCGCACATGCCAGTTAATAAGAGTAACGTAGGCCAAGCCGGGACGAGGGTGAAATCACAGAGGTGCCGCTCCCCTTGTTGCTGCGCTGGTGAAACCATGAGAGTTGATCTCTTGTGATGAGCTCACTGCAGAGTAACGGCTGCACACGCTGCTTTTGGATAAGTGTGAGTGCGCTATGTCAAATTAAGGAAAGAAAATAAAATCTGTCATTCTTAATGTATTTTTAGAAGTTTGAGAAATACAATGAAACTTTAGTCTTTAGCGTTGATTGCCTGATTAGTTACCTACTCCAAGTGGGTTATGTTTTCCTCTGTGTTTGTTTGTTTGTTTGTTAGTGAGCAGGATTACGCAAAAAACAACTCAACTGATTTCCATGAAAACAATTTGGGGGGTGGGGTATGTCTCAAGGAAGAGTCCATACATGTTGGTGCTCATCCATTCAAGGGGGCGGAACCAGGAATTCTATCTTCCCTTTCTTGATATTTTTTTTTTGTGCAGATCCAAATAAAAATCCAGATCTATTAATTTAAACGTGGTTTTGTGAGGGCCCTGTTGGGCCTTGGAGCCGGTTTGAACTCTACTGAGTGGCATTCTAGTTTGTTTTGAACATGGGTTCTTACATCAATATGATGAAGTTCTACATTTCTCTCGGTTCTATGCTGAGTTTTCTGTTTTCATGTTTCCCCCTCAGCTCCACGCGTGTGCACAGAGAGTGAGTTTCGTTGCGATAATCTGCGCTGCATTCCCGACCGTTGGGTCTGTGACCATGACAACGACTGTGAGGACAACTCGGATGAAAGGGACTGTGGTGAGTGGAGGGTCTTTGTTTTGGTTCGGGGGGGCCTGGCTGTTTGTCAGTAACAGAGAGCGGCACTAAACAAAGAAGCAATAAAACTCCAAAGATTTGAAGGATAGCGCAGACAGACGGGACCACCAGAGAGTCGTTTATTCAAATAGTTTATTCACGCCTGTTCAGCTGGAAGGATTTCCTCCATAGAGAGCTGGCGGTGTGCAGGGCAGAAGGGTTGATTTAGATGATATACAGGAAATAGAGTATTTCACAATTCTGGGAATGCAGTGAGACGTTTAAACAAGGTTTAGAGTTCAACTTAAACGGATCTTTATTGTAATTACAAAGACAAATCTAGTGCTTCCCTCTTGTGTGAGTTCACTCTTATCTGAAGTAATGTTGTGTTTGGTGCCGGTTCATCTCGGTTGCAGAGCTGCGGACGTGTCATCCCGGATACTTCCAGTGTGGCAGCGGACACTGTATCGCTGAGCGTTTCAAATGTGATGGAAACGCAGACTGTCTGGACTATACTGATGAGATGTCATGCCGTGAGTGTCCCACATCTACTGGTTTTCAAACGTGTATTTTTAATAATCCTCACGTACAGCATTTTACTTAATGGCCTTGCTGATTTTCATGTCAATAAGTCACAATTTGAATTTGACCGAATGGCTCTTACTTTCAGCGACGCGCTATCCCAATGGCACATACTGCCCCCCGTTCCTGTTTGAGTGCAAGAACCACGTGTGTGTCCAGCCTCAGTGGAAATGTGATGGAGACAACGACTGTGGAGACAATTCGGATGAGGAGCTACACCTCTGCTGTGAGTCAACACAAACACAAGGGCGGCACGCATGAATCCACAGCATGTCACATTGTGTGAAGCAGACACACCCAGAATCGCATAAAGCAGCATTTGGACAAATAATCACTATTTGTTGATCTAGTGAAGTCGCTGTTCTCAGACCTGCTGTTTCTGTTCGTCCGCAGTGGACATCCAGTGTGAGACTCCGTTCCGTTTCCGCTGTGAAAACAACCGCTGCATCTACAGCCACGAGCTGTGTAACTCGGTGGACGACTGTGGCGACGGCTCCGATGAGAAACAGGAAAACTGTGAGTTTGATGCTCGTTGTAACACTGCACTTAGTTTAGCATATATCTGCTCAAACTAAGGAATTCAAACTCTATTTTTCTAAAACCTGATTCAATGAATCAATGGCCACTCTTGATGTGTTTCTCTCCATCCAGGCCAAACCCCCACTCATGGCCCCTGCACAGACGATGAGTACAAATGCAGTAATGGACAATGCATCCCTCTGCAGTATGCCTGTGATGATTATGACGACTGTGGAGACCAGTCAGATGAGCTTGGCTGTCGTAAGTTACACTTTAAAAAATAAGCATATTGCTAACAAAATCCAATATTTATATTTATTGTGGCTTATTAAATCACTTTATCTCTGGAAAGATGAAGTTTACGTAGTTAAATAAAGTTATTCAGTACCACCTACAGGATTCCATGGTTTAAGTACTAAACAGGTACATGAAGCATAATTTTCAGCATGTCTTTTTCTTTAATCTGCTGTTGTCAGACCAAGGCAGTGGGCACATGTGCAGTGACAACATCTGTGAACACAACTGCACCGACCTGACGGAGGGAGGCTTCCTCTGCTCCTGCAGGTCCGGCTACAAGCCCAGAGAGACAGAGAAGCACACGTGTGACGGTAAACCGCACCATCAGTTTGTCAGTCATGCACTCAATCCATTTACCCACTGTCAGATCACAACTTAATTTCTTTTTCCTCTTTTTTAATTTCCTCTGCTTATGCCAAAAGATGTGAACGAGTGTGAGGTGTACGGGACGTGTCCTCAGGAGTGTCAGAACACGAAGGGCAGCTACGAGTGCTTCTGTGCTGAAGGCTTTCAATCGTTCGGGGAGCCGCACGGGACAGAGTGTGCCGCCCAGGGTAAGAGCTTAACTTTCAAGCTCAGAAGTTGCACATATACTCCTTTATATCTCATTAAAGCCAAAGGTCTGGATCATAATTGCTAACAACTCTCATCCCATCTCACCTTCTACTCAGGGAACCCACCAGTGCTGCTCCTGCCAGACAACGTTCGCATCCGTCGTTTCAACCTGACGTCTGAGGAGTATTCAAACTATGTGGACAACGCTGAGCACATCCAGGCCCTGGATTATCTGTGGGACCCCGAGGGACAGAGCCTCAGTAAGAATGATGCTGTGTTAGACCATTTCATCTTCTGCTTTCAGAAGTGTATACACAAACAGCAATATCTCAGAGTTTGGATAACCCGTAATTCCCCCCGGATGTGCTGCAGGTATCGTGTACTGGACAGTGCTGGGTCGAGGCTCCCAGTTCGGCTCCATCAAACGTGCCTACATGACCACGTTCAACGATCACGGCAACAACCCGGTGAAAGAGCTGGATCTGAACCTGAGATACGTCGCTAATCCCGACGGCATCGCGGTGGACTGGGTTGGAGGGTAATTTACCAGGGTTGAGAATTCACTTGTATAAAGGCCACTCTAAGTTGCATTCAGCTGCTCACTGGGTTCCTTTTGGACCATTTGCAGGCACATATACTGGACAGATTCGGGCACCAATCGGATTGAAGTGGCCAAACTGGACGGGCGGTACAGGAAGTGGTTGATCCACACTGACCTCGACCAGCCTGCTGCTATTGTTGTCAATCCATCCCTCGGGTAAGAGGCTGTTGAGTTTTAGTATTAAAAACACGTTGTTGCATCTTATTTTACGTCTTGAAAGAACTAGTGAATTTTGTGTGTGCCAGAATGATGTACTGGACAGACTGGGGCAGGAAACCCAGAATAGAATCAGCGTGGATGGACGGTCAGAACAGAGTTGTGCTGGTGAAGGAGGAGGACCTGGGCTGGCCTACTGGGCTGGCTCTGGATTACCTGAATGGAAACCGGATTTACTGGTGCGATTCCAAAGAGAACATCATCGAGTCCATGAGTCACGACGGCACAGACAGAAAGATCATCATATCGGGAGGTCAGAACACTGCGATACAGGGCAGCGTGGACACTGAACTGTTTTTTATTCAAATCACACGTTAGTTGAGTAAAGACTGAGTGTGATGTGATTTAAAGTCCTGTGTCTTCTCTGCTCTAGATATTGGAAATCCCTACAGTCTGGACGTCTTTGAAGGGCACGTGTACTGGACGACAAAGGAGAAAGGGGAAGTGTGGAGGACCAACAAGTTTGGGAAAGGAAACAAAGTCAAAGTTATAACCATCAACCCGTGGCTGACTCAAGTCCGAATTTACCAGGAGCACCGACACAACCGCTCAGGTCAGAACACAGAGCGACTCAAGTGGAGTTGTGTCTTTTTATTCAACCCAAAATCAGTTACAATTTTTTGATGCATCCTTGATCACAAACACACTGAAATTCTACAATAAACAACAAGTTATATGAATGAAAGAAACCAAACTCAAAAAAGTAACAATGTGCATCATCAAATATTCCAACAACTCCTTGGGATTAAATGTGTTGATTAAAAAGGATCGTGGAAACAAAGAGCAGAGCGGCTCATGTATTTTAGATTTTCTAAACAATCATAGTGAAAAAGATTTATTGGAGTGGTGATGGGTAATGAAATATATAATCAACCCTCTCCAAGCTTATCTTAGAGTATGCATTCTCTTTCATTAAACCACACCTCACAGTGTTGTACTTCTGTTCTTCTGTGCTCTGTCCTCTTCAGTGCTGAACCCTTGTAAGAACGTGTGCAGCCACCTCTGTCTCCTCCGGCCTGGCGGCTACACCTGCGCCTGCCCACAGGGCTCCTCTCAGGTGGAGTTCGACTCCAACGAATGTGATGCAGGTAAACCACAACAACAGCCCGGCTGCATGTAGCTGTCGTGTTGTCATCATTTTGCATTCATTTACATTTCTCAATCTCTGTTTGCTCCTGGCTGCTCCTGTGTTGCTTCTGTGAGCTTGTGATGTTTGTGATGTTGTTTTGCCGTTTTATTATTTATTCATCCCGTGCCTACCTGGCGTTTTGCTCCTTCAGCCATTGAGGCTCCTGTTCCAATGCCCCTTGCATGTAGATGCATGAATGGTGGAACCTGCTACACCGATGAAGGTGGTCTGCCCAAGTGCAAGTGAGTGTGAATGCAGGTTCCATTTATACCAGTGAATGATTCTCCATCAGTCATTCTCAGTAATGTGTGTTATACTTGATGATCAACCTTTTCATACATAGTGTAAAATGCAGTTTCCCAACGTAAAATCTCCCAGTATTCAAAATGTATTCTGGTTGTATTGTTTAGATGTCCATCTGGTTACTTGGGCAGCTACTGTGAGATGGGGAAGTCACGAGGAGCTCCCGCAGGAACAGGTACTGTGTTTCCAATACTATCCATCATTCTACAATGAGAATGATATTAACTTTATTTATATGGTACCTTTAACAAGGGGGTTTAAAATGTGATTTGACTGAGCAGGGAAACTTGGGGGCAATCATAAAAATCCAGTCACATGAATAAAATAATTAAGAAATTGAAGCAATAAGAAAACATAAAAAGATGACATCCCATAAAGGCAAGTCTGTAAAGTATCCTCCCTTGAGGCTCATGCTGGTTCATATGAGGTCAACATTTCTGTTATGTAGTTTGACAAAGCCGAGCTTCACAAAGCTTAAAATGAATTCTAAATTAAACAGGCAGCCAATGGAGAGAAGCCACTCTCGGGTTGATGTGGTTTCTTCTGTTAAAACCAATGTTTTTGTATCTCAAAATGTACGAATCAGCTCATAGTGCTTAGTAGTTTGCAGGACTTTTTAGGTGATGAGGTTAATGGGTTCTCTCACGTGTACTGGCCGTCATGTGAGGCCTGTTGTTCAGTACCAGTCGTGTCATCTTGGCTTTACTGAAGCAGGTCGAGGCCAAAGGTGATGAAGTCAAACTTCTTTCTCATCCAACAGCTAATGGTTAAACAGGGCAGCAAAACAACTTAGAAAACTGCCTCAATCAGCAAATTATGGAGATGTTAACCGGACAAAATATAACTAAAGTTGAATTAATAACCAAGAAAATTGATGACTGTTTACCTTCAGCAAAATAACAGGTCTTCTAGAAGTCATGAAAGGTAACAGACCAGTCAGCAAAATATCATTAGAGAATATTATTTAGCATTTTGTTGTGACAATGTCCCATAACCACACAACTGAATATCTGTCACTCTCCATGTGTGTAGCTGTGGCTGTTCTACTGGCCGCCATTATCATCCTGATCACCGGAGCGTTGGCTGTCGGAGTTTTCATCAACTACAAGCGAACGGGATCCTTCATGCCCTCCATGCCCAAACTCCCCAGGTATCTCAGCTCTTGTCCTTTCCAATCAGTGCATGTTTAATGATCTGAAACTAAACTGAAGCTCATTGGAGTTGTTTTTGTTTGTGTTCAGCCTCAGTAGCCTGGTGAAGTCCAGTGACACCGGGAACGGGGTGACGTTTCGCTCGGGTGATAACGTCGACCTCGGACCGTCACACATTGGAGTGTCATTCATTGACACGGCCATGCAGATGGTGAGTCCAGCAGGGAACGTTGTTAGCAGTTAATATTCTCCTCAGTCACTGAAGTGTGTTATCAGCATTTTACACTTAAAAACAAACACGTTCTCTATTTGATTCATTAACAACTGTTATTTTAGCATTCATGCTTGTCTCAGCATTAGTCCAGAAAAGTTAACATTTGCATAGTGTGTCATTTGAGGTTGAATATATACTGAAAGATGGATGTTATTAATATCATATCCCATAGGAGGATAACTTTGCAGTGGACACTGGGAGGCAGCCAATCACATTTGAGAACCCATTATACGCCACCGCCCCCGGGGTTTCTGGAGATCCTGCTGTCATTTATGCCACACAGGTACTCGTTAATGAATGTTATCTTATCTTTTAATATGTCTGTCACACATTGAGGCTTTATGTCAACAGGGCATCTCAGAAGTATAGGATGAACTGAGTTCATTCAAACATACAGTTGTGAATGAAGAGAATCCTGCTGGTTGGAAAGAAAACAGTTCATTGACTTTGGGGATATGTTACTATGACATTTAATCGGAAGATATGTGTACTCTGGTTAATTGAGTATTCTGTGTCCCTATTAAGTGGACAATATCATAAAATATAAACGATTTGTAACAATATATACATATATTAAAATTCATATATGTTCATGAAATGTAAAAGAAGTTTCTGGTCCTGAAGAAAAAAGTTTGTGGCTCCAATACTGTTATGTGAGTTTGGATCATTGCAGGTTTTTATTTATTTTAAGATAATTCAAGACTTTACGGACGAGCATGTTTCTCCTGATAAAAGCCTAAATCTTATTTGATGAGCCCTTCCTGGTGACACATTTTGATCATATATATGTTAAGCCTGTTACCGCAGTTGTCCTGGCAGCAGACATAACATTCTTGTGTTTTTGAACAGGTGACAGTTAATGTGAGCGGTGAGCAGCTGCAGAACAACTTTGTGAACCCGGCGTATCACGTGGATCCGAGCGTGGGCGTCGTGAACACGTCTTCAGTCAGCACCAGACCTGTTCCTGTGAGTCAAGTATCTATTCACATACAACCCCATGTAAACTGAATGATTCAGGCGTGAAGTCAACTGATTGCTTGTGGTCGTTCACAGGAGTCAAAGTGGAGCTTATTCAAACGGAAATTAATGCCAAGCTCCCCGTTCGAGAACCCGACGTATTCAGAGGTGAATTAAGACATGATCAATCTTTTTCAGAAACAAGTTGCAAAAGAAAAAATGTGATGCTTTTTTCCCCCCATCGTTTTCACCTCCTCATTGTTTTGCAGATGAAAGACGAAAAGCCTGTGAGCAGCAGCGGGGGCTCCTCTGCCCCGGAGCCCTCTCCGTTCACCCCCCCCGCCAAACCCCAGAGGAGGGATCGTCCGAGCACCTTTTCACCGACCGAGGACACTTTCAAAGACACGGCCAACCTCGTCAAAGAGGACAGTGACGTATAACCCCCTCTCTCACAGACAGGGGGGGAAAAAAGACACACTTTGCACAGAATTTATTTTTTTATGCAGCCTGTGTACAAAACTCAAATTGTCCTAGAAAAGAGAGATACATCGCTACAGAATGAAGATAAAAAAAAGTCTCGTGACCATGCCTTCTGACATTTCTTATGCCAATTCTTGTGTTAATGTTCTTTTCTTTATTCTGATGTACAATATGTATATCTTTGCACTGACGCTGCTGATAGAAATGTTAATAAATATGTTTGTATATTTGTAAATTTGAACAGAAAGATTTTGTCAGAAAATATCTTTGAAATAGATCCCGCGCATAGATCAATGTAAACACAATAACACGTATAAAAGCATTCTGAATGTACAGAATTTATATGATCAAAGGTTATTAGTGTCGCATGATGACGTTTTTGCCACTGAACAAAACTGAGGATGGATTTTGTTCATCTGTCACGTTTATATACCTCATTTCAGGGCTGAAAAATTCAAGTGAACTCATGTGGATTCTAACTCATGAGCCAAAACAAACATGTGAAACATACTTAACGTTTCCTTAATCTCACACCTACATTCCCTGACTTTGTGACTTTGAATCAACGTGATCATTTCGTTTTTATCTCTAGTAACGATATTGGAATAATGGCCAAAGTAGTTTGGGACAATACTTGAACACGCCCCGTGTATGTTGCATGGAAATTAATTTATGTAGTCGATGATCTGGGAGAGCGACACATGACCTGAGGATGTAGAGAGTCATTTTATAAACAAGGTGAATGAATCCTTTGCAGAATGATCTGTTTTGTATCTTAATGAGGACCAATTAAAAGTCTACCTGTGATCATGGAGAAACGTGTGGTTTAAATACTGCTGCTGAGACGTGAATGAATAAATTTACTATTTTGTAACAAAGTCCGGGTGTGTTCTTTTTTATTTGTATGATGTTCATTCTCTTGTTTTCATACATTTACTCCGCTCACGTTCAAAAAATCGGTGGGTACCACGGGTCAGTAGTTTTAATCTAGAGCTTGTCTTCTAAATTTTTCTCGTATCTTTGGGCGAAGGAAGAAGCATGTTGATGACAAAGTCTGAAACAAATGATGGCAGATAGGACAGAGGGATCCAGAGGAGCTTGGCGTCCCAGCCGGCACTGTAACGGGCCCGAGGGAATCGAGCGGTCAGCGCGTGCTCCATGCACCTGGTCACCTTGGAGAGGTCTGGACTGCACAGTAAACCCATGGAGAAGCTCTGAGCTTTCAAATCTGATCGAGAGGAAAGAGGAAATCATTTAGAAGTATTTCGCGGTTAAAGCCCTATGGGACAAATTGTAACTTGTGAATATGGGCTATACAAGTAAAATTTGATTAATTGAGTGATTGATTGATATTCCTATATATTTATATATTTTTTTTTTTTCTGCTGTTTTTATAATATATATACAGTTTATATTTTTTTGTACTTTCCACTCCAGCAGCACAAGAACACTTTCCTACTGGACACTGGCACAATCACATCCTTGCATTCCATTCCTGTATCTATAAATATGCTCTCCGTATGTGATTTATGTATGTATGTCAGTGATGTGTTAAGTGTACAAGCTACTGGATGATCTGAATTTCCCTCGGGATTAATAAAGTATCCATCCATCTATCTATCTATCTATCTATCTATCTATCTATCTATCTATCTATCTATCTATCATCTATCTATCTATTATGAGACACTTGCTGAAGGAAATTCACTTGCACTGACATTCTTCAAGGTACGTGGCTCCGTACGAGGCTTGAACATCTTGAGGCAGGCGAGTCCACAGCCTCCTCAGGTCGGCCTCTATGAGATCCAGCCGTGTCACAGCTGTTTGGAAGAAACCAGGCTCGATGATGCTCACTTTCACCCCAAAGGCCTTCATGTCCTTCCTGGACAGGAGAAACAGACGATAGCGTTTCTTTACTGCAACAAACGTTTTTCTAACTTCTGTACATGTTTCTTTAAAAGCAGGTTTACTAAAAGCCAACATTTTACAGCTGTGGTGTAAAGTAAATAAGTTAATTTACTCAAATCATTCACTTAATGTTCAATGTGTACGATTTAGGTGAAAGGGATCTATTGGCAGAAATTGAATATAAAATAATTCTAGTGATGTATTCACTAGTGTGTTTCATCTGAATTGTACAAATTGTTGTTTTCTTTGGCCTAGAATGGTCCCTTATATTTCAATACTTAAATTTATACAGGTGCTGGTCCTCTTTATGGAATTCGCCATTTAAAATAAAGTGTTTAAAGTGAAGGCTGCCACAGGTTCTCTGTCGTGTTTGGAAGGGGAGGGTGAGGTGAGGGTGCAATATGAACTTTCACCACTAGATGTCACTCAAATCTACAGACTGAACCTTCAAATACAATCTGGCATAAGTGTATACTCCTACTTTACTTGAGCATTTCTATTTTCTGCTCCATAATTCTTTCTCTTGTGATTTAAAAAAAAGTATCGCTCTAATCCTTCTCCAGTACAGTTATTTCCTCTGCAAGGTGGGTTTCCTTCTGTGTTTGTTTGTTGTTAGGATTATACAAAAAGCACTCAACTGATTACCATGACTTTTAGTGAAGGTACGGGAGCTAATAAAGAACCTGTCCATCTTTTGGTGTGGATCTGGATCAGGGGGCAGATCCAGGATTTTTATTTTTATTCACTTTCTTTAAGGTTGTTTTGTTTTTATTTTTCAACATTTTCGTTGATTTCTCAGATAGTAATTCATGGATCTCGAGGAAAAAGACAAGTCACGTTTCTTCAACAGGAAAATATGACGATTTGAAATAAAACACAATGCTCTGTTAAAGATGAAATCATTGGTCTTATCCACAGATATAAGTTGTTAGCTGTTATAGCAACTTTTTTACATTATTTTATTCAAGCAACCCAAAGAGGTATTTCATAGAAACCTATTGTGACAACCCCCCCGCTCCTATTCTGTTTGTCTTGGTTGTGCTCTTTCCATTCCAGGAGGTGGCAGCAGAGTGGAGGTCGTCAGGAGGTCTACCTGGGTGGGTGGTCTCGAGCCTATAGCCGGCTGGCTCAGTCTCTTTCTCTCTCTCTCTCTTAGTTCCCACAGGTTTGGGTTTTGTTTGTTATTTTCTTTCAGTTTTCAACCTGTTGTATCTTCCACTCACTCATGCACTACTTAACATTACCGACATCTTGTTTTCTTCTTTTGGTAAATAGTTTGATTTAATAAACTCATTATTGATTGTCAACCATTGGTGTGTTCTCCTTCCCATTTCTGTTTTTTTGAACCGTGAGCCAGTTCAGACAATATACTTAGAGAAATGTCAGAAAAACGAAGACATGTTTGTTTTTCCGGATCACCCACCCAACTGTTTACAAAGTTGCTTCAAACCAAATATTGCTCCTCTGAAATAACCTGTCAAAGTTGTCAAGTGTGTGTCGACATGCTGTGTACTTTCTTTGTTGACTCAGTTCAAACATTTACTTTGACCCGACCGAGTGATAATCAGAATTACAGGGCTGTAAAACCTCATATATAAAGTCAGAGGCCTCGGGTCATTGTTCTGGACTCTTATTGTCTCTAGAGATATAGTTTGATTATCTTTTATCTGCTGCAATATATATATATATATATATATATATATATATGTGGTCTTTTATTTCATGTATTTGAACAAAATGTCATTTGGTCTGTTCCTCACATCGATCTCTGTGTTTTTTAACACTAATTATTAACAATTTGACTTCTCTACAAACGCCCCCTTGGGAAAAGTTAATCTTTAGCCTATTGGACACGACAGGTTTGTTTTGTTTCTACCGACTTCTCTAAAGCATGTTAATGTTGGCATCATGGGGTGATGAATCACGTCTACCTGAGGCTGTCAGAAAAGGCCTGCACTCCAAATTTGGAAAGGCAGTAACCTCCACCAATCATAGACAGTCTGCCCAGAACGCTGGACACGTTCACCACCCTGCCCTGGGCTTTCTTCAGCAGCGGCAGCGTCTGGAGCGTCACCTCGATGACTCCAATCAGATTCACATCCAAAACCTTTGTGAAGTCCTGCAGATCCATCCACTCTATTGGACCGATGGGTATGGACCTGCCGGCGTTGTTCACCAGCCCCCACAGACCTGCAGAGAAAAGGCCACAGGGATCAGCTTCTCTTCTTTATTTCTCTTTTGTAAATAATTTCATCCAAATTGCATGAATTGTTGTTTACTTTAACCCTAGTATGGCCCCTTTATATACAAATACTTTATATTTACATCAGGAGTAGGTCCTCTCACCAGAGGCCGCCATGTTTTTTTTACAGTAGCCAAGACTGGACAAACTAAACACCTTTTGAGTTTTATTGACAACTGAAGGCTAGGAAAGGTTCTCTAGGATCCACAGGGGAGGGTGTGGTGAGGGTTATTCAGCTGCAACTTGCAACTTCTAAATGATTGCAAATTTTAAATGAAAAAGTGCTCTTTTTAGATTCTGTCATTCCTTAATCATGACACACACACACACACACACTCACACACACACACACACACACACACACACACACACACACACTCATATATAGAGAGCTTGTTTAGTACAGAGGGTTTATTGTTCAAGTAGAATTGCAACACGGTGGGCAAAAAGGGTAAATCTACAGTAAAAATTGAGCTACGTGGAAAAGCTTGTAAAAGTTTTAAATGAAGTCAGGATTATTTCATTGATCTGTAAAACTGATTTATGTGTAAAGAAGCTTTACTCTCTCTAAAAGTTAAAGTGCTATCCTCATGTGAAGGATGAGTTGATGATGGGATGGTCCAGGCTGCCTTATCTCCCCCAGTGCCTCACTCTGACTGGCACCCCCCTATCTGTGTGTGTGTGTGTGTGTGTGTGTGTGTGTGTGTGTGTGTGTGTGTGTGTGTGTGTGTGTGTGTGTGTGTTTGTGCATCCGGCCCACCTCGCTCTCCGACCTCTCTGCTCACCAACTCCACCGCCCTCCCGATGCTCTCACTGTCTGTGACATCCAGCAGGAGGGTCTTCAGTCTGGACGAGGTCGCCGCTGCCAAATCGGCTGCACCTTTCTCTGTGAGACAAGCTGCTATCACGTGGACACCTTTTCTGTCCAGCTGTCTGGCCAGCAGATTCCCAAAGCCACTGTCACAGCCTGTGATCAACACGTGCTTCTGGCCGAAGCCCCCGACCCTCTGGGAGTCTCTGATGTACCAGCGGATGGCAGCGAGAGCGGCCAGAAGAAAAGCAGATGCTAAGACCAGATGTGACAGGGTTTCCTAAAACACACAACTCACTTTGAATTCGCGCTCTGACTCATCCGCGCAACAAACGTATACATGCAAATGGTGCAAACAGAAAGAATCAATATGTAGTTAAACTGTCAGTTGACACCTGAAGGGGGAAGAATGAGGTTCTTAAAAGCGTAACATCCATGCTCCCCCGCGATGAACATGTATGTAAGTTTGTCTACTTTCCAACAACATGATCAAACATTATGAACAAATAACCTTCACTTCTGCACTGTACATTCCCTCCTCATTAACATAGATCCTTATTGGGAATGAGGAGCAGGGATCTGCAGCAATAAAACAAACCCATCCATCCATTATTCATACAACTTATCCTCTGAGGTTTGTAGGGCAGACCCCTGGTGACATTAGGCAAGAGGTGGGGTCCACCCTGGACAGGTCACCAGTCCACCACAGGGTTGATATACAAAGACAAACAACCGTTTACACCTACAGAATTAACCTAAGTTGCATGTAACTGTGGGAGGAAGGAGAACCTGGAGAAACCCCACTCAGCCACAAGAAGAACTCCACACAAAAGGATCCTGGACAAGCTTCAGGCAGCCGGTCTTTATTTGCCCCGCCTCCATTACTGCAGGTCAGTTTAGCAGTTTCAGAAACAAAGCTTGAGCCAGCATCATCACAGGCCAAACAAACAGCAGCATCAGAACAGACACAGCAATAAGTCATACACATTAAAGAAGAATTGTACCACACATCAAGTTCATTTTTCAGTATTTAGATGATGGGATGAGTTTGAGTCCACTACACTCTTCAACACAAATTGACCAGAGACAATACAAGATTTTTGTTTGTGGGGGTCAAATTATATAAAATAAACACGCCTTGATTATATTTTTGTGTTATTTTCTACAACACAAACCTCACCACATTTACCTGCACTGCGCCGGGTCTCCGCAGTGGAAATCCCCAAAGTAGGCAAGAGAACCTTAAAGCATTTCTTTCCCCCGCTTGACCACCAGATGGCACCAATATAAAAAGATAAATGGTTCTCAAAGCATGTGCTCCTTAGTTTGACTTGAATAATGAAAACAAGTTAATATTCACCTTACAGATGTTTGAGTACTTCCAACTAGCCTCAAGCCACAGTTAACACAAATCTCATTTATCATAATAATAATAATAATAATAATAATAATAACAGCACACATACCATGGTTGCAGTTGTTCCGATAGAGGTGTGTCTTCCCGATCCAGAAAATGTATCAAATGTGGTGAAGATCCTGTCTCGGTCAACACTGGACCCTCCGCGAGAAACTTAAGTTTATCTGACTTCCGTGCGTCTGCAGACTCAAGGTCCATATGTTGATGTAACTGTTTCACCAGCACACGATTGTGTAATAGACTACACCAGATTACATGACCCCTGGATTTGATAACTCCTGTCCCCTTTACCTCAGATGCCATCTGAAAACACTGTGAATCGACCCAAAGGTTACAGAGCAAATGTTGATTATGGTCTTTTATATTGAAAACAAACAACGATCGAAGGAGCAGGTTTACACAAGAGGAGTGGAGACAAAGTCCATCAAGACCAGGAGCCCACTGAGGTCAGCAGGAAGAAGCATCTTAAAGAGACAAAATTCCTCCGGTTCTGGCCCCGACCCTGCTCTCCGTCTCAAACCTGCTGTCCTGGAAACTAGCAGACTCGACTCGACTTGGATATAACCTTCTGGAGCTGTCACCTCTACCCTCATCACTCCTGCCTCAGCCTAAAGCTCCTGGCTACCCACTACCAGCTCCAGCTCTCCCTGAACTTCAGCCTGGAAATAATTACCTTTCACCTACTCCTATCTCCCTCTCTGTGTTTTTACACCTGGGTTCGCCTGTCCAACATCCCACTCAACAACATTTACCCCAAGAAACCACATTTAAATTCCCTAGCTCTAGATTTTTATCTGGATCTGGACCAAATTGCACACTCCCATAAATGTTAGGCCCCTTAACAGGCCATATTTGTGTCCATCAAAATCAATCAATGATTTTCTGAAAAATCCACAAATATGTTTAAATGAATCGCACATTGTTAAAGAAATTGAAAAACAATTCAAATCCTAGATCCACCCCCTGATCCAGATCCGCACCAAAAGTGAATGGGCTCTTCCCTGAACCATACCTAATCCTTCCACCAAGTTTTCTCATAATCTGTCATTTAGTTTTTGTTTAATCTTGCTTACAAACAAAGCAACAGAGAGGGGTGAAGACGTAACCCCTTTGGCGAAGGTAACACAATGTAAAAAAAATTATAATAGCTCTAGCATCCAGGGTATTGAGAGAGTTTGAAAAGACAAAAGTCAACAAAATGCAAACATTCGTCATTGAAACATTCACCTATAGCAGGGGTGTCCAAACTACGGCCCGCTGGCCACCTGCGGCCTGCCATCCATTTTTAATTGGCCCGCATCAATGTCTAAAAATATAATATATTTAAAAAAATAGATAATAGCCGGCCTTTACTGTATGTGGCCCTCGGGACCTATAGGAACAAGATATACGTTGTAGTTGTTTGTCCGAAGATCGCAGACTTTTTGTCCTGCCCTGAGGATATCATAGTTACTCACAGGATGTGTCAGAACAAGTTCTTCGAAGACAGTTAACATGCAGATGATCTCAACCACTTTCTGCAGCAGAGAGGACACAACCGGCAGCTGGTGCAATTGGTGTTTTGGCCTGGCAGCGACAGCGATATAAGGATTTACTGGGGAGATCTGCAGCGATGAGCTCAATCAAAGGTGTGTTATTCACTGTACGTCCGTGTGATGATTTACAAATCTTTATAAAGACTGGAGCAGGACACAAACATGGGGAGCCTCTCCAGAAAGAGTGACAGAGCAGCTGCTTATTACCTCCGCAATGGAGGTTTTGTTTAACCCCTGGATGTTTGTCAGTTGGTTAGTATGTAAAGAAGATTACACAAAAAGTGCTCGAAAGATTAACATGCAACATTCTGGACGGATGTGGTAAGGGTCAGTGAAGGATTAATTCAAGTTTGGTGTGGATTCAGATTAGGATGTGGATCAACATGGTGAAATAACAAAAAAAAATTGGTGACATTTTCACCAATTTCTCTAGGATTAATTCAATAATTGATATATCTGTTATCTAAAAGATTTAAAGAAGATACAAAGGGACTATATTGGAATTTGGCAAAGAAGCAGATTTTCAGGGCACAATCAAAGCAAAAGTAAAAGTCCTTTATCCGTTATGTAAAGGTTCACATTCAAATTAAACTTTGGCGGATTATATGTCCCAACCTGTCATTCGTAGTCAATAAAATCTCTTAATGAATCTTTTTTAACTAACACATCTTAATGAAAAAATATGGTTGAGGTCTCAAATGAGGCTTACATCAGATATTCAAATTCCACCTTTGGGATACTAGTTGAGTTTAGACGAAATAAATTTACCTAGATGAAAATTAAGGATTTTTCCTGATCTGTGATAAAGTGCATTACCTGCCATTGTGAAAAAATTGACATCTCAAAGGAGCTAGGAAGAGAAAAACTCTGCTGGTGGCTTTATTGTGTTAATTTGCAATGTATTTGCTGTCTTTTTCCTTCAAATAGTTGCTTATTTGCATACCTCTACAGCTGTCGATGCAGTTAAGTTTTAGAACATATGTGGCTTTCTAAAGGTGGAAAATGGAAACAAATTAATTATAGTAATTTAGTAGATGTTTTGGGGGGGGTCAATGCCCACAAGAACAGTTAGTAGATGGCCTGGGTTCGGGAATTTGGATGTGGGTTTTGACCAGCCGCTCGAAGCACTTCATGATGGTGGAGGACAGTGCTACAGGGCGGTAGTCGTTTAAGCAGGTGATGGATGATTTCTTAGGTATGGGGATGATGGTGGCCTGCTTGAAGCAGGTGGGGACTGTTAAGAGATGTAGGGAGAGGTTGAATATGGAGGTGAAGACCTCCGCCAGCTGGTCGGCGCACCCCCTGAGGACGCGGCCTGGAACTCCATCGGGCCCAGATGACTTTTGAGGCTTCACTCTTTGAAGCTCTCGCCTCACATCAGCCATGGTCAGGGACAGAGTGCAGCCGTCTCGGTCCTCGGCCAGTCTCGCGGATGGAAGGGAGTTGGTTGCCTCAAACCGTGCGTAGAAGGTGTTGAGGTCATCAGGTAGGGAGGCGGCATGCTGATCATCACTGCTATTTCTCCCTTTATAGCCAGTGATGAGTCGCAGGCCACCCCACAAGCGTCGGGGGTCAGAGCTGAGGTAGTTGGATTCCAGCTTGTCCCTGAAGTCTCTTTTTCTATCTCTGATGGCCCTCCGCAGGTCACATCTGGACTTCCTCAAAGACTCCGGGTCACCAGATTTATAGGCAGAGGATCGTGCTCTGAGCTTAGCACGGACATTACCATTTACCCAGGGCTTTTCGTCAGGGAAAGTCCTGACACTGACCCTAGGGACGACGTCATCGATGCATTTGGAGATATATGAAGAGACAGTATCTGTGTATTTGTTAATGTCCCCATCAGCTGCAACACAGAACATCTGCCAATATGTTGTTTCAAAGCAGTCCTGGAGAGTGCTTATGGATTCAGCACTCCAGCGTTGAACTGCCCGAAAAACAGTTTTTTCCTGTTTTAGGCGTTGTCTGTAGGTTGGGATGAGCATAGTGGAGGCATGATCCGACTTCCCAAAAGCGGGGAGGGGTTTGTAGCTGCTCCGTATTTGCGAGTAACAACGGTCAAGAGTCTGGTCGCCCCGGGTGGGAAAGTTAATATGCTGATGATATTTAGGGAGAACTTTCCTCATATTAGCCCTAATGAAGTCACCAACAACAATAGAGACTGCATCAGGGTGTGCCTCCTCAAGTCTATTAATAACTCCGTACGTGCACGTTTTGTCTGCCTGCGGTGGAATGTAAACAGCTGTGATTATAACGGAGCTGAATTCACGGGGAAGGTAAAAAGTGCACACTTTTATCGATAGCAGCTCCAGGTCTTGTGAGCAGTGTGTAGAAAGCGCAACAACATCCGAGCCCCAGCGAGAGTTAACCATCAAGCACACCCCTCCACCTCTGCTCTTACCCGACTCGGAGGTTCTGTCCTGCCGGTAGATGGAAAAGCCGGCCGGAGTGACGGCGGAGTCAGGCACCATAGGATCCAGCCAGGTCTCCGTGAACGCCAGCACACAGCAGTTCGCGATGTCCCGCTGGAAATTAATCCGTGCGTGTAGCTTGTCCATTTTATTGTCCAGGGATTGAACATTCGTGAGTAGAATGCTTGGCAGCGGGGGATTGCAGCATCTCGTCCGAGATCTGCACAGGATACAGAAGTTTTAAATCACAGATGAAAAAATGCATCCCACTAATCTGCATGGCGAACGATTAAACTTCCAAATTATAATATTGATTATTTTTTCTACAGTTGCCAAGTAAGCACACACTTGCCTGAATCAGGAAGGTAAACATGAAGGAAGCGTTCAAACTTACACCGATACCAGGTGTCGATAAAGGAGGTGAGTGAGCTTCATTCATTGTGCAAAACTGATGCAAAATAATTACTTACAATTCTAAATATTGTTTCCCTTCTTCCTCAGCCGATCAAAATGGGTAAGTTTTTGTTAGGTGAACCTGACATATACATCAAATATACAACGTTTCAGACCACAATAGATTTGCTGTTGTCATGTTATTTATTCCCTTTGTAATTTACATGTTTGACAGAGATGAGACGAAAAAAGAAAATGCACTGAGCGTTGGATTCTTTCAGCTGGTAAGTTATTCAAATTTGGGTGTGAGCACTAATTTGACATTCACAGAACCATGATCCCAATCTTCATTTACCAAATTATACCAAATTGTTCAAAGCTGTATTCTAAGACATTATTTATGTGACTTGGTACATTCCAGTATGCTTTTGAGTTCTTTTGTGATGTAGTTATGATAATGATTTTAGTACTGTTATGTGCATGGAGAAAAACTTGCATTTTTTTTTTCAAAAACAGGGTGCAATATTCAGAAGATCCCTCTCTCTGCTCAGTTTATCACAGTATTACAGCAGAGTTACGGATGATGTTGAAAGCCACACTCAGGTTTATTCCCTTGTCTGAATGATAATTCATTTTTTAGACAGAATAGACAAAACCATCCAGTGAAGTGGAGTAACAAGTTCATTGGACTTGCCGTTTTGAGTTTGATGGACTTGAAATATGTAAATAACATACAACAAGAACTAGATTTAGAATAAACCTACCTTAAAACCAATGAACAAGTTCTCTGCTGCGTTTTCTTCGATTTTTTAAAAGTAAGATCAACTTGTCAAATTGTACAGTGTAGGTACTGACTGCAACGTGCAACTGTATTACATCTTAAGATATCTTTTTGCAAATTCGAGTCAGATTTTAACTTTTTTTTCAGCAGTTCTTGGCAAATTCTGTATCATCAGCAGGGAAATGCATTAATTAGTTAGTTAATAACTGAGTCCTTCAATTTCTACAATCTTAAAATATATATCCAGCATACAGTTTGTCTTCATTCCATTTTTTTCTTGCAGTTCCAGTTCGCCACCACGAAAGAAATCGCTATGATGGTGGTGGGGAGTTTGTGTGCCTTAGTACATGGCTCGGCGTCATCTCTCATACTTCTAGTGTACGGTTCTATGTTGGACTCGTTTGTGAATCATGAACTTGTGGTCCAAGAGCTCAAAGATCCAAACAAGATGTGCGACAACAGCACCATTCATTGGATCAATGGCTCAGTTTATGAAAAAGCTGAAACCACCACTTTCTGTGGGTGAGTCATGAGTTTATTCCTGATATGAATGTTGTTAAAGTGTGCAGGAGCTGTTGTTAACTGCTTTATTGATTTCACAGGACGGATATTGAAGCAGAGATTACCATATTTGCATATTACTATGTTGGACTTGGATTGGTAGCGCTGATATCTACTTATTTGCAAGTAAGTATTTCTCCTTTAATTTATTCCCCCCATTTTGCCTTAGTATAGTGTGGCACATTTCCTCTACTCATGGAAATCATTTTGTGGCACGGTGCAGATTACATTGTGGGTGTCCGCAGCCGCGAGTCAGATTGACAGAATCCGAAAGACTTATTTTCGAAAAGTCATGCAAATGGAGATTGGATGGTTCGACTGCACCTCTGTTGACGAATTGAACAGTAGGATCACTGAGTGAGTCTGGGGTCCCTGATATCAATGCACGGCTGTGAGAACGCTTTCCATAGCCTCTGTTGTCTTCTGTTTCTTTACAGTGACATGTACAAGATCAACACTGCCATGGCTGACCAGGTGTCGATTTTCATTCAGAGGATCTCCACGTTTCTGTTTGGCATCATGGTTGGATTCATGGGTGGCTGGAAGCTGACTTTGGTGATCATATCTATTAGCCCATTGATTGGTCTCGGTGCCGGACTCTTGGCTATGGTAGGGGTCCAGTTGGGAAAAATACATTGTGTTTAAACAGGGGCAGCCCTGTGGTGTGGTGCTTAGCACAGCAGGAAGGTTTAAAACCCGGTTCTGCCACTGTCTTTCTGTGTGGAGTTTGCATGTTCTCCCTCTGTCCCTGTGGGTTTTCTTCCTATTACTCCAGTTTTCTTCCCGCAGCCAAAAGACAAGTTAGGTCTGGTTGGGTTTAGGTTTATCAGTGACTCTCAATTGAAATTAGAGTTGTGAATTGGAGTTTGAGTGGTATTTTGTCCCCTGTGGTTTGCTCTCCAGGTTTTTATCTCCAGCTCCCTCAAAGGATAAGCATTATACATAATGGATGGATGGACAGACATCGTGTTTAAACAAAGAAGTGATATGTTTTTAATGTTTTGTGTCTTCTGGTTACTTTTTCCTGAAGGCTCTGACCCAGCTGACCGAAAAAGGGCTGAAGGCCTACGCAAAGGCAGGGGCAGTGGCTGACGAGGCCCTGTCCTCCATCAGAACAGTAGCAGCCTTTGGTGGTGAAGAAAAAGAAGCAGAGAGGTACTTTGTCATTTTCTAACAACTCAAAAGGTTTTCCTGTTTTGCATGTGATGATGGGAAAACTGCTTCTGCATTCAAAATGAAATGAAAATTCTGGACAGGTACGACAGAAACCTTGTGGAAGCTCAGAGCTTGGGTTTGAGAAAGGGCATGATCCTGGGACTGTTTCGGGGATACTTGTGGTGCATCATTTTCCTCTCTTACGCTCTGGCCTTTTGGTATGGATCCCAATTGGTCATCGAGACCAAGGAGATGACCGCTGGTAGCCTTATGCAGGTATGTAAATTCACTGCAACATCGGATACTTTTTCCAATTTTGGCCTTTCAGAAAAAGGGGCAGTTGTTTCACCATTTTCTGCTGTTTGTTTGCAGGTATTTTTTGCGGTGCTTATGGGAGCTATAAACCTGGCTCAGGCTTCATCTTGCCTGGAAGCCTTTGCTTCTGGTCAAGCAGCAGCAAAGACCGTCTTCGACACAATTGAGCGGGTAAATCATGATGATGTTAAAGACTTCATTACAGATACAATCCAGATTGGAAAGATCACATTTTAAGAGAAAGGTTCTTCTGCTGTTGTGTTCACAGGAACCAAAAATTGATTGTTTCTCCGATGAGGGTCACATATTAGACAAAGTGAAAGGTGACATCGAGTTCCACAATGTTACTTTCTTCTACCCGTCCCGGCCCGAAGCCAAGGTGATTTTCTTTGCCGAGCAGGTCTGACTGTCCACATCTCACTTCTCAAGACTAAACTCATTGACAAAAACCACCAATTTGTTACAGATTTTAAATAATCTGAGCATGCAGGTCAAAGAAGGAGAAACCACAGCTTTTGTTGGGGCGAGTGGATCTGGAAAGAGCACGGCAATCCAGCTCATCCAGAGGTTTTATGACCCAGATGAAGGAATGGTAATGATCTGACTGATGACACGTGACATCATTGGGAAGATTGAAGCCTTCAGTGTAGCATCACATCTGAAATTTGCATTCTCAGGTGACGTTGGACGGCCACGACATCCGCACTTTAAACATCAAGTGGGTCCGCTCCCTCATTGGTATTGTAGAGCAGGAGCCGGTGCTGTTTGCTACAACCATAGCTGAAAATATCAGCTTTGGTAAACCAGGAGCCACCATGGAAGACATTATCAAGGCAACAAAAGAGGCCAATGCCTATAATTTTATAATGGCGCTGCCCCAGGTATGTTTCGATAACACACATTCTGAACCTGTCTTAATGCAAACTATGAAACGATAACTAACCACAAAGGCCTTAATTAATATTCTACAGAGATTTGACACTTTTGTGGGTGACGGTGGAGGCCAGATGAGTGGAGGCCAGAAACAGAGGATCGCTTTAGCTCGAGCTCTGATCCGAAACCCTAAGATCCTTCTGCTGGACATGGCCACGTCCGCTCTAGACAATGAGAGTGAAGCTGTTGTCCAGGAAGCACTGGATAAGGTGAGGCACTCTGTCACTACACTACATGACACAACAAACTTCATTACCTCATTGTGTTTTGTGGAATAAAACAAAAAACTGGAATATTTGCAGGTGCGCATGGGCAGAACAACAATTTCTGTAGCCCACCGTCTTTCCACGATTAAAACTGTAGAAGTCATCGTTGCTTTTGAGCACGGGCGTGTAGTGGAGAAAGGTTCGCACAGTGAGCTGCTGGAAAAGAAAGGTGTTTACTTCACCCTGGTCACCCTGCAGACCCAAGGCACATCCAGCCAAACTAACGGTAGGCTTGCATTTCCCAACCTCAGGCTACGTTCACACCAAGAAAACCTGCTTGAGAAAATAATGTTAGGGCCTGCATTGTTTGGCATGTGTTTGTATGTAAAAGATAGAATTTGATGGGTGCTGGATCATTGAAATTTCTCAAAAGTTTGAACATAGAAGCATGCTCCTAAAGCTTCTGTTAAAGGATTTATTTGCCATGTTAAAAATTAAGTTCGTACAAATTTGACATGAAACTAGTGGAATATATGCTAATAAGCTTTGCTTGTTGTAGTCCTACATTTTAAACGTGACATCACTGACTTTCTTTACTGGTCAAGAGGGCACGCAATAGGTCCAGCTAATAGTGAGTGCCCTCTGCTGGATCAAGAGGCGAACTACTTCTACATTTCGATATCTTCCCAGGGGGCTAGCTGAAAAAGTTCCTGAAAATGAAACTCAGACATTTGCGTTCTCTCATACAGCAACTAAAATGTTCGGACATCAGTGCATGTCTGTAAGCAGCGTATGTTGGAAATAAAACTACTGTAGGCCGCCCCCTCTGTATTTGTCGGCCTTTACCCACAATTTCCTTCCAGTCCCATGGTTTGTTGAAACAGCTCATTTCAAAGCGCACAGCAGGAGTCACAGGGTAATCCCCTTACGACACACAGGAAGGATGCTTCAGAAATTTTATTAAAGCCCTACTGATTTCTCCCCCAGATGAAGTCAGTCCTGCTCAGAGAGAGAAAGTTGATGTGAAAATGAGGAGTGGCAGCTGCAGATCCATTAAAAGGTATAAATCCAGGAAAAATAAAAAAACTGTCAGAAAAATTTGAAAAAAGATCATGATGCCAACATTATAATAATTGAATGTTCTGAAATTATTCTTTTAGGAATTCTGTTCGTCTACGGTCTCACAGCACTCTGTCAAGCCATGATATCCCTGATGCTGTATCAGGCAGCCTCAGTATATTTCCCAGCATTGAGATTGAAACAGAATATGTACTTTGTTTATTTTTATCATATTTTTTTAATATAATATTTGACTTTTATTGTCAATTATCCTGTGGGGATTAAATTTAATCAATGCATTTCTAAACAGAGAGATGAGAATGAGGATGATGACGATGAAAAAGTGGAGCCTGCCCCAGTTGCACGTGTCCTTAAGTACAACCAACCAGAATGGCCCTACCTGCTGCTGGGCTCGCTTGGAGCTGTTGTCAATGGCGCCGTCACCCCACTCTACAGTATCTTGTTAAGCGAAATTATTGGTGTAAGGAATGCTCCCGAGTATTACAATTGATTTATACTCACTTTTTACGAAATTTTTATTGATTCCCTTGATCTTTGTCTTTCCAGACTTTTTCCATTCCCGACCTGAATAAACAGAGCCAAATAATCAACTGGATATGTTTTCTGTTTTGCATGATGGCTGTGGCTAGTTTCCTTTCACACTTTGCACAGGTTTGCATCATCATTTTCTAACAGGGAGATTCAGTGGGATTCATCCAACTGGGATTTATGTGACGGATGTACTTAATTTTTTTACCTTAAAACCGCAGCTTCAAAGTTAGTGAGTTCACTGACTTGCAATCGGGATAACGGGGCCCCTTACTAAGTGGGTAACTGGCAGTTGGCTGCAGCTGAAATGACCAGAATCTGATCCAGGAAGTTAAAGAATAACGCTAATCTGTAGATCAGTTTAAAAAAAACAGCGTTTATCTCCAATGTTCAGCAAGGTATCTATTAAAATATCAAAATTATTGTTGTTACAGCGGTAGCTCTTCTGGCTCTAGAAGCCCGGGATCTTGAGGAATTTCAGTTTTGTTTCAGTTTAGTGAGTGGGACTACACATTCAGAGCTCCGGTTTGTTTTAGGACAGGAGCATAACTGAAGTAAACTGTGTTACATGCTGCTGCAGAGAGCACGGTTGCTCAGTTAAAGTTTTGCTTTACTGTTCCAGGTATATGCTTTTTCCAAGTCCGGAGAGCTGTTGACCCGTCGTCTGAGGAAAGTGGCCTTCCAGACCATGTTGAGACAAGAGATCGGCTGGTTTGATGACCCTAGAAATAGCCCAGGAACTCTGACAACCAGACTAGCCACTGATGCATCCATGGTCCAGGGGGTAAGTGGCATTTGTTTAATCCTGTACCTCTATTTCACCTTATTTATAAAACAGTGGTTCAGCAGCAAAGACCACACCATCGGCAAGTTGAGTCCAATGATTATGAGCATTGATGTCTTTGCTGGGTTTCGGGGAAGGAGGTTGAGGTGTGGTCCTGCTCTTGAAACTCTGCTGGATAGCTTCAATTTTGATAATGTCTGTTTCACATATGGCTGGTTTGACTTTTGCAGGCAGCGGGTTCTCAGATTGGCATGGTCATTTACTCATTGACTAGCATTGGAGCATCTATTATCATTGCTTTTTACTTCAGTTGGAAGTTAGCTCTGGTAATCGGGTGCTTCCTGCCTCTTATTGGGCTGTCTGGAGCATTCCAAGCCAAAATTCTGACGGGTTTTGCAAATCAAGATATAAAGTCCATGGAAGCAGCAGGGCAGGTAGGCTCCTCCTTCAGATATGATATGAACATTTTCCACTTAGGCCCATTGATATTTATTCATTTCACTGTAAAAAATCATGTAATATCTGCATTCAGGTGTCCAGTGAAGCTCTTTACAACATCAGGACCATTGCAGGCTTGGCCAAAGAGAGCTTGTTTGTGGAATCATATGAGAAGGCATTGGAGCCTCCATTTAAATCTGCCATAAAGAGTGGCCATATCTATGGCCTCTGTTATGGCTTTTCTGAGTGTGTCATCTTCCTGTCGAATGCTGCTTCCTTTAGATATGGGGGCTATCTGGTTGTCTATGAGGGTTTATCCTCCAAGACAGTTTTCAGGTTAGTAAAACTTCACATTAATCAGATATTTTTCGGCGTCTATATTGATATTAATTTTCTGTTTTGTGGCATGATTACCAAGCATATGTTGTTCCTTCAGAGTGATTTCATCAGTAATTATCAGTGCGCAGGCATTTGGAAGATTTGCCAACTATACTCCAGAATATACCAAAGCCAAAGTCGCTGCAGCCCAGTTTTTCAAAATGTTGGACAGAGTTCCAAAAATCAGCTTGAGTCCCAAGACTGGAGAAAAATGGGTTCGTGAATTTACTAAATAAGATGGAATAATGATTAATTTGATCATGCTGTTACTTTGAAATGATGATGCCTTGTTATCTATCTTTAGGACAACTTCAGAGGTGAAATTGAGTTCCTCGACTGCAAGTTCACGTATCCAACACGGCCATATACCCAGGTTTTGAAAGGACTGGTTGTGTCGGTGAAGCCTGGTAAGACTTTGGTGTTTGTCGGGTGCAGCGGCTGCGGTAAAAGCACCAGTATTCAACTATTAGAGAGGTTTTATGACCCAGATGAGGGACAAGTGGTGAGTATACGGATTTAGACATCAGCACAAAATGAGTGTTGTCTATTTCAAAGCTATTGTTGATGTCATCTTTTTATTTTCAGAGGATTGACGGTCGCCTGTCACATAGAGTCAATGTGCCGTTCCTAAGAGCTCAGATTGGCATAGTGTCCCAGGAGCCGGTACTGTTTGACTGCAGTATAGCAGAGAATATACAGTATGGAGATAACAAGCGCATCGTCAGCATGGAGGAGATTGTAGAAGCTGCTAAGAAAGCCTTCCTTCATGACTTTGTAATGACATTACCAAATGTAAGTGCAAATACATTAATTACTCCCAATTTACGATTATCGGATATCCTCCAAGCTACAGAACAGCTACGGAATGGATTTAGTGTTGAGACGGTCAAATGTCAGTTGAATACCTAAAAACTCATGTATATACAGGTGTCTCAGTGACTTTATCACATGACAGGTCCAGATTTACCTCCACAATAAAAAGCTTTCTAAACATCACAATCGCAGACTTCATGACCTTTGTCTTTCTCCACTTCACCCACTCTGTTTATCAACATGTAGAAATACGAAACTCAGGTTGGTGCTCAGGGCTCCCAACTGGCAAGAGGAGAAAAACAGCGCATTGCCATCGCCCGGGCCATTGTCAGGAAGCCCAAGATCCTGCTCTTGGATGAGGCGACCTCTGCACTTGACACAGAGAGCGAAAAGGTGACACATTTCTTAACGCTATCAAACAACATAACACATAATGTCAGGTTTAATCGTGTATTTATTTGATCGGGACAGTTCTCAATAATTAACAGACAAAATACTATTAATGAAGAATAAAGAACTGTATAATCTCTGTAATTCCATAATAAATCTAAAATCCAATTTTCCTCTGACGTCTGTAAGGGAAATGTAACATGTGACCATAATATAATCATGTTTATGTATACTTGGATTGATCATCATTGAATCTCTAACAAATGTAACTTTGATGTTGCTGTTTCCTGTAGAACTGAGTGAGTGTTGGCCTGATTACTCCAGTCACAGTAATCTAATTAGTCCGGACACAGTGTGATAGTAATTAGCTATTCAGGCATTATGATTGATGTGAGGAACTACTTTGATGTTCCTTACACAAACTCACCTAACAAAGACCTTACAGCACGGGGGATTTGTGGTGGTTGTAGACACTAAGAAGGGATCTTGGAGACAGATGTTACACTCCAGGGGTCTGAGAGCAGGGGACAGGATACCCGTCACCTATTTCCTTTATATCAAAGAGGCTGATCAATAAGTTTGTTCCTCTCTAGGAGGAGCTTGAAGATGTTTGAAGTGCTGCTTCTCCTGTGTCATTAACTGTTTAACAACCCCCTCCCGAATGGGTGGGGTTAGCCAAATGTATAAATACCAACCACTGTCTTCTGTCTGTGTGCATATGACAAACTCAACTCTGTTGTATGTACCATGCTCGAGCATTAAATGTGTGACAATACTGTAAGAGAATTGTGTCTCGTTTCCTCCTTGCTAAAGGTGGGATTGTAGAAATTGCCACGACAATTTGGGGGCTCGTCCGGGATGCCTAACTCATTCACGCTTCAAACCATTCTCAAGACCAAGTTTAAATCTGCGCGCAGTCGGTGAGGGGATTTTCTTTTTATTAATTATTATTGCCCAAGACCCGAAGTCTACCTCTCCTGAAGGGCAAGTCGTAATCGACTCCCAGGGTGAGAAGAGGCTGCTTGTGAGATTATGGAATGAAGATTGTTCGATACGGCATCTGAAATTTTTCTTTGAAGGAGGATACAGTATTGAAGAGCACGGGGTGACGCGTGAGGTAGAGTGACATTACTTAGGGGTGATGACCCATTGATAAAGGAATTAATAAGAATAATATCAATTAATGTCATCTATGTGCTGGTAAGTGAGTGACTGCGAATTTAATTTAAATGGGGAAACTTAATAGCAAGCCTTTTACTGAAGTGTGTGATCTAATGGGATGTGCAAAAATTATGTGTGAGAAACATGGTGATGACTCCTGTAAACAGCTTCTGGTGTGGATAGAAAAGTTTGCATTTTCTGAGAACGGTAGTTTTCGTATAATTCAAAAACAGGCGCTACATGTTGAATTGGGAAAATATGACCAAATGAAGGGTAAAACTAAATAAATTAGATAGCATTGATAATGTGTGATTCAGAATTGTTAAATGTAACAGATAAGTAGTGAGCAGGGGTGCAAGAGGGGGGGAAGGGAAACTAATCAATGTCCTCAGCTCTCACATTCACAGAAAGAACTGGATCTCCTCCCTGCCTCAGCCGCTCATCAGAGCCACCTGAACCAACAGCCTGCTATCTCATACCGAGACCTCCAAGGACAGTCTGCCTCAACAGGACGCACCACATCAGGCGCAGCATTCGCTCCAACTCCATGTCACCAGAATCAGGGTGAGGCTGCTGCAACCATCGCGGCACAAGACAGTCTTGGGTCAGACAGACTCAGTCCCATCTCAACAAGAACAAGAGCAGACGCAGATGCAGTGATGTATGTCTACAGAGCCTGGACACCAGAGGAGATGTGCTGAATTTCCAGTGAACTGTCAGACATAGCGTCACAAGGAGGGCCTGCAATTTTCGAAGTACTGTCCCAAATTGTATAACAGTAAAGGCAGACTTTGAGAGAAACCAGAAGTCTCTTGCTCCACAGCATGAAACTGAAATGGCAAGGGGCCAAGTATAAAGGGACTGGCCAGGGACAGACATGCGCTATGACTGGAGAACAGATGCGGTTTCGCGGACATGTGAAGAGACTCTATGAGAACAACCTGCTGGAAAGGTGGTCAAATCTATTAAAGTCTTCAAAGATAACCGCTGAATGTTGCCACCAGAAGACCCAGACCACTGTGCGAGAGACTGTAACACGACAAGGCTGAAAAGGAGATCCACTGGACTTATTTTTCACGTATCCCAGAGACTGCACAGAGGATGAGGCATGGCTTGAGGCAGAGGCGGAGGAGACTCCAGATTCAGGTGAACGCACCCCCAACACCACACGTACAAACATTACAAAGAATTGTTTAACATGGCAAAAAGCAAGTGGATCTGAAGTTTTACCTGAAATATCTCTACAGGTAGCAGGCAAAATATCTAATTTCTGGTTGATTCTGGGGACGCAAAACAACATTATCTTCCAAAATTGGTTGGTATATATATTTTCACTGTTGGGGCATCAGGCACCAAAATTAAATAATCATATACCACACCACGGTCTGTTACCAAAACAGATGGGGATATAAAATACATGTTGACTTGAAAATTTGTTAGGAGGACACCAAATGTGGTCTTAGGCTTGATTTTTGCATTGTAAACAGGAAGGGGTTTAAGTCACCAGAACATGAGATATCCATAGTGAATATGTACAACCAGATCATGGTTAGCCACTGTACCTACACCAATGGGACCTGTTACCCTCTGGGCCAAGGTATATAACCTCAGATCTGCTTGAAATAGCACACACACACACACAGCATCATGCAAGTATCTGATTTACATTGCACAGCAACAGTTAGTGAAGGAACAGACATAAAAAAAAACTGGTTCCAGGAAGATTAAAGAAAGCAATTGTATTAGTAGTGATTGGGTGCATTATGATAATAGATTGTAAGCATTGACTGTTGTGTTGACCCCACAATAGGCAAATCTTGAATATACTTAACCCATCACCAGATGTATTTCTAGCTAAAGCAAATGATGTGCAGTGGGAAAATTTGGCACACATGGTCACTGAGTGTTCACAAGATTGTAAATGGGAGGATAGGGGAGAAGGAATTCAATATTCTTCCGCAATGCAAACACACAGATGCCCATTTTCAGAGCACTTTTATGGGGGAAAAGGAAAATGTTAGTTAGAACAAACCGCTAAATTTAAACAAAAGGTTTGCAGTTTAACAATTGACTCTTCAGAGTTACAAAAAAGTGCAACAAAACGTATGGACTAATGATAAGTATGATCTGGGATTATTTTAAACTGAACCTCTCAATGTGACACCAAAAAGCACATAACGTTAATGTTCGAGCGCACATCCACTCAATCCAGAAGCAGCAGCAGGGATAACACCAGAATTTTAAAACTGGTAGAAAACCGGAGTCATCATTCCATGTGCACACTCACCAGTAAGAATGCCTATTAAATAGATTAAAATAAAACAAAAAAGAGAGGATAATATAAAAGATTCTCTGGTTCCACCAGAAAGCATGTTGTTTTTGTTTATTTTGAATTGTTTATTTTGCTAATGCATTTTTCAGTGTCCCAGTTCATCAACACTCTCAGTATTGGTTTGCTTTCACAATTCCGGATAAATCATATACGTTCAGACGTATGTCCAAAAGTTTTGTGGAATCCCGCGCAGTCAGGTCACGGGTTATGCAAGTGAGTCTGGAGGACTTGGCATTACCAGGGGTTATGCAAGTGAGTCTTGAGGACTTGGCATTACCAGCGGTAAGCAAGTGAGTCTGGAGGACTTGGCATTACCAGCGGTAAGCGCGCTGATATAAATGTTGATGATTCGATGATTTGTTCACCAACAACACAGGCCTTTAAAGTCGACACAGTAGCATGCTAAAATATCTTGCAGACCAGGGCCACGAGGCCAGCCTGGCTAAGCAGCAATTTGTCCAGAAAAGTGTAACTTTCCTAGGACACAAAATTTCTAGCAGCGGTAAAAACATTGAGCTCAAACGAGTGGAAGCCATCCTAAAGATTCTAACACCGCGTTCAAAAAAACAATTATTGTAATTTTTTTAGGGATGACGGACTACTGTAAACAGTGGATCTGTGATTATGCATCCCTGGAGGCTCCACTCCTGTATGTTATGCATGGCCAAGGACTGACACCAACCGACAACCTGACGTGGACGACAGACGCTGACACAGCATTCACCTAACTACAACAGACTGACTTCGACACCTACACTGGGACCACCAGATCAAAACAGATCATTTACACAGACTGTAAATGAGAAACGGGGTTTCATGACAACAGTTTAGTGCAAACGACCAGTGGCGTATTTATCCTCCAAGAAATTAGATAGCTTGGCATTGGGTCAGCCTCTCTGTCTAAGAGCAGGATGATATCAAGAGGTCACATTGTTAATGCCATATTCTGGATCGTCCATTCTGCTAGAGCAGCAACCTAATTCTATTAACAGACATTTTACTCTGTAAAGTGTGAAGCTCACACTAAAGGTGATTCTGTTTTTCAACAGGTAATGCTCAAGCAGATACAGCAGCAGAGGAAGCGGCAACTAACCAACATACTGTCATTGATATTCCTTTTTCCTTTCTCTCACAGATTTAGCAGAAGCACAGAGCCATGCTAACAACATAGAGAAAGCAGAATGTAAATGTTTTAACAATGTATGTCAATCTAAGGACGGCCGTCCATGTGTGTTTAAATGTTTATTTGTTGTTTTGTTTGTTTCTGTTTTATTGAAAATTGTCTGGTTTCCCAAACTACTCCTTTACGTTTTATTTCAAAATGTTTAAATGTTCTGACAGGCAACACTACAGGAGGCCAGGACGTACAACCCCCTGGCCAACCGATTGATCGCTTGCAAATGGATTTCATTGAACTAACACCATGTGAAGGAAAGGAGCATTGTCATGTGGCTGTTGACATGTTTTCCCTACAGATAAAGCAGATGCCTCTGCAGTAGCAACGGTGTTAGTGCGAGAAAACATTCACCCTAGAAATCCCACATGAAATCAACAAGGGGTGGAGCAGTTGAAAGAGAACATTGGAACAATTCAAAACAAATGGTCAAGTGCTGTGATGACACAGAACTCTCATGGATCAAAGCACTACCGGTAGTGTTTACTGACCATGAGAGGGAGGGGAAGGGCCAGAACAGGTATGTACTGTGTGTACATAACCAAAATGTTGAGCCTTATACACACAGGTAAATGCAGCAATCCCGCAACCAGCAGAGGGCCAGTTGCATAAATGGAAACCAGGAGACTGGGTGCTGATATAAGTCCGCCACTTGAGACGGAGGCCCAGGGAGAAAGTGTCGCTTCCCTCACAGACGAGGAACAAAGCAGAAGAAAGACGACAGCTCTCACTGAGATGTAAAACCATACCAACAACCAACAGCTGTTGCAGATAAAGGAAGAAACGGCGAGAAAGAGACAGAAGGAACTAAAAAAAAAAAAAAAAAGAAAGACCAGTACCAACTCATCATAAACCAACCCGACAGTAAAATGGACATCATTTATTTTATCTTATAATTATTTAACAGAGCGCACAGACCAAGTGAGTTCAAAACTGACTGTAGAAAATATCCAAATTCAAGATCATTGTGCATGCAATGCTCCAACCACATGTAGAATTCCTAGCTCTGCCTGCTAGCTTCAATGACACAGAATGCTGGCCAGTAAGTAATCCAGAATATACTTTTTGCGTCATGGCAGGAATGTGGATAGCACCGTGGAAAACTCAAACCCAAATAATGTTCTTAGAATTTAAATCTGAATTATTGTTCAAAGCCTATATTTTCATCTAAATCCTCAGCCCGCAACTGCTCAGTCGCTTGGCATCCTCTGCCAGTGCATCCTACGTCAAATGTTTCTTCTGTGTACAGGATCCTAGCCAAATAATTACAGCAAATGCTTATTTAAATCAAACAAAAACTGTTTCTTTTAACAGACAGTCTGCACTGCCAGAGAAGGTGTATTTAGTCTGTGGGGACCAGTGTTACAGCTGCTTACCAAGAGAATCCCACAGTCGTTTGTTCATGTTTTTGATTGCTATTTCTGTTATCACTTGTAAGATTGGTCTGATACGCAAACAATGCACTTAGGCCATTGTTACCGCTATGCAAGTCGACCTCTAGCCTATCTCAGACTGGATTCCACCATATGATGACGTTGACAATATATCACACAACTGAAGTACCCTCAATCGTCAACTTCGGACAGAGTGGGATTTCCCCCACCTTATAAAGTGTTATTGATCCATAATGATCAAAATGACGGATTGTAAGGGAAATGTAACATGTGACCATAATATAATCATGTTTATGTATACTTGGATTGATCATCATTGAATCTCTAACAAATGTAACTTTGATGTTGCTGTTTCCTGTAGAACTGAGTGAGTGTTGGCCTGATTACTCCAGTCACAGTAATCTAATTAGTCCGGACACAGTGTGATAGTAATTAGCTATTCAGGCATTATGATTGATGTGAGGAACTACTTTGATGTTCCTTACACAAACTCACCTAACAAAGACCTTACAGCACGGGGGATTTGTGGTGGTTGTAGACACTAAGAAGGGATCTTGGAGACAGATGTTACACTCCAGGGGTCTGAGAGCAGGGGACAGGATACCCGTCACCTATTTCCTTTATATCAAAGAGGCTGATCAATAAGTTTGTTCCTCTCTAGGAGGAGCTTGAAGATGTTTGAAGTGCTGCTTCTCCTGTGTCATTAACTGTTTAACAACCCCCTCCCGAATGGGTGGGGTTAGCCAAATGTATAAATACCAACCACTGTCTTCTGTCTGTGTGCATATGACAAACTCAACTCTGTTGTATGTACCATGCTCGAGCATTAAATGTGTGACAATACTGTAAGAGAATTGTGTCTCGTTTCCTCCTTGCTAAAGGTGGGATTGTAGAAATTGCCACGACACGTCCCTGCAGCCAGTTTAAACAATGTGACCTGAAATAAAACACAATTATCTATCGTATATATATAATTATAGACAGCTATGGATAATCCATATGGCTTGTACATATCATCCAAACTAAGTGTAAAACAAAATCAGGATTAAAATGCTACGTCTGAGATTAAACACATTATGAAAATTAAAGAGTATAATACATCACATTCAATACAAAGCCACAGACATGCATGTAAACTAAATCACATGAGACGTAAGTGGAATGATTGTACAACTCATCTACCTCTGTCAGAGCCACCATCACAGAACTGCACTAAATATACCTGTTTCCTTGCACTGTGTACCCTGTACATCACTCCGCTCCAGATACTGGAACACTTACTTCACATCATATGTGAAATGTGTTAATATAAACCATATTGATATTATATATATTTTATACAATAATATTGTCTTTTGCACACTCTGTCTACATATTCTTACACTCATAGTATATTATATTATCTATTGTATAGTCAAATACTTACATCTATACCTCCACTATATATCATATCATATTATATCACTGTCTAACAATAACATTACCATCATATCATCAGTACTATTACCATCATATTGCCACTGCACCTTATCTACCTATTTATCTTGTGTTTCTGTTTTTTATTCTTTCTACCTCAATATTTTTCTTTTCTTTTATTCTATTGTATTGTATTTTATTGTATTCAAATATACCGGCTGCTATGACTATTTAATTTCCCTTCGGGGATGAATAAAGTAATCTATCTATCTATCTATCTATCTATCATTACATATGGTGATGCCTTTGGTTTGTTATATGCCTTAAGTTTGTTTTTCAAAGTTAGACAATCTCTTAAAATGTATTTTAATCAAATACATCCTCTCTATATTTAGACAAGACACCAAGAGGTCTTCCTTGAAGTGGGACTGTTAATAAGAAAGATTTGTTTTTCCTGCAGATCGTCCAGTCTGCTCTGGATGAGGCGAGAAAAGGACGAACCTGCATCATCATCGCTCACAAGCTCTCTACCATCCAGTTTGCTGACGCCATCGCAGTGATGTCACAAGGAGTCGTCATAGAGCTCGGCACACATGATGAACTCATGGCCACGAAGGGCGCCTATTATAAACTGGTCACATCAGGCGCTCCTATCAGCTAGGCCCCTTGAGCCATGTTTGATGAGCATTGAACTTTTAAATATATATGTTTGTACAGGCCTAAGAGTACTTTTAATTATTGGCCTGTAATGTTGTGGTGTGTTGCGGGTGGAAATCCAAGGAGAGGAGGAGTCGTTCTCAAGTTGAAATTAAGCAAGTTTATTCAGAGGTTACAGGTCAAGAAAACAAGGTGTCCAGCAATTGAACATGCATGGGTCTCTAGTTCTACGCAGCAGGCTGCACAGGAAAAGAGGCGCTTAAACAGAGTGCGCACATAGTTTATATATTGGGCGTGACAGGGGTTCTTCTTGGATTGGTCAAAACTAGATGGAGGCCGCTGCATCTAGACGTGACAGTGTCTCATCCTCTTGGAATGTCGCGTGATGAAGATATCGTACGTGCACTCCGTTGTCGTGGTTACCAGAGGTCATAATGTTCCTGCCTCAAAGCAGCTGCCTTAGTGTGTTGTGGGGGAGAGGATTTAGACCAAGGTCTGCTCATTATCTGCTGTTGGTGTTCTACTTTGTGTGTGTGTGACTTGAAACAGGGAGCTGGGATGTGTGGTACAAAGTGTTGACTGTTCTACAGAGTGTAATAAAGAGGTCAAAGGAATGTATGTGGTGTATGTCAATAGGTGTCACACTGAAAAATTCCAGGGGGAAAGTGGGTTTGTTACAATGCAAGTATGGAAATGGAAGCATTTAAAGAAAATATGTAGAATAAAATTAAATAAAATATGAAATATTTACACAATATGTGTGTTGTGTACATTGAGTATTTAGTGCAAGCTTGCATTTGTGTGCGTATTACTGGCATTATAATGAGTCCATTCCGCTGACTCAGAGGGTCTGACACTCAGAGGGAGGAGTTGCATGGCTGGATGGCCACTGACAGGAATGACTTCCTGTGGTGCTCTGTGGTGCATTTTGGTGGTTTCAGACTCCTGTGAGCCATTGTCCGAGATGGCAAGTAACTTAGACAACATCCTCCTGTCTGACCCCGCCGCCAGAGAGTCCAGCTCCATCCCCACTGCATCACTGGCCTTGCGTATCAGTTCGTTGAGTCTGTTGGCGTCTGCAACCCTCAATCTGCTGCCCCAGCACACAATAGCAAACAGGAGAGCACTGGCCACCACAGTCGTATATAACATCCCCAGCATAGTGCAAGGGAAATATAACATGTGACCACAATATGATCTTGTTTATTTCCCCTTTGATTGATCATGATTGAATCTCATACAATGTAACCTTGATCATGCTGTATCCTGTACCACTGAATGAATCATGGCCTGCATGCTTTAACTAGGCATTGTTGTTCTTATGTGATCAGAAGATCCCAACCTCTGACTTTGTAACAACCCCAACCAGAATGGGAGGGGTTAGCCAAATGTGTAAAGACAAAGAACTGTTTCCCATCATGGTGCATATTACAAACTAAACTTTGTCGTATGCACCATGCTCGAGCATTAAAGGTGAGAATACTGTAAGAGAAATTTGTGTCTTGTTTCCTCGTTGGTAGAGTGGGATTGTAGAAATTGCCACAACAATAGTCTGGCAGATGTTGAAGGACCTCAGTCACCTCAGGAAATAGAGGCGGCTCTGGCCCCTCTTGACGAGGCAATCAGTGTTCTTAGCCCAGTCCAGCTTACGGTCTATGAACACTCCCAGGTATCTATACTCCTCCACAATGTCCACGCTGACCCCCTGGATGGAAACAGGAGTCACCTCCTGACCCTCCTCAGATCCACAACTAGCTCCTTTGTCTTTGTCACGAGGGGGGCCTCCACCTGCATCACTGTGAGTTTCTAGCCCAGTAGAGCTGGCCTGATGGTGTAGAAGACTGTCAGCTTGTGAGCCAGAGGAGGAGGAGGAGGGGGGAGCTTCCTCCTGTGGCTGTCCTTTGCCTCCTCGATCTTGATTTCAAGGTCCCTCTGAATAGTCCTCAGCTTCTCCCTGTTGTCACCTGTGATAACCCTCTTTCTCCTCGTTAAGGATGACTTATTGAGAAGTGTTACATACAGAGCTGGGCAATAAAACAATATCAATAACTGTCACAATATAATTGTCCAATGTATATAAATGTATTCCTTGTGCATTGTACAAGCACAGTGAGGCAGAATAACACATAATTGATCTATTGCACGTGTGTTTATCAAGTGTTTGTCATTGTCTGTCCATAAAGAGTTTAAAACCACAATCATCACTTACAATATCAGTCCTTAAACTTAATATAAATAATTAATTATGTGACATTTATCATTATATTTATGATCACTATCGACTGATATTATATTTTTAGCTTGATATATTTTTGGCCACTTCGCCCGCAGCCTGTTAATACTGGTGCTGCAGAAGAAGACTAAATGGCAAGACTCAGACGAGGTAAGTTCAGAGGCAAAGTCATTTACGCCGCACACATGTTTGTTCAAGCCTGACTGAACAGTAGCCTGCTTACTCAGGTACAGTTACATCATGTTGTACCAGGCCTCAGGTGCGGCTGGATGCTAGACAACCACAGACAGTGGGAAAAGACGTGGAAATCAGTTAAGCTAATCTGTCTAATCTACTTACATCAGACACTTTGTTCTACCTCATTACATTTTGCCTGATTAGTACTTGATTGATTTGAGTTTGCTCGAAGAAACTAAGTGATATTAACACAGAACAGGACATACATACACACATATAGATAGTTAGATAGATAGATAGATAGATAGATAGATAGATAGATAGATAGATAGATAGATAGATAGATAGATAGATAGAGCACATTCATCATTGTTAGAGAAAAGTACATTTCAGACATGTTGTTGAGTTGAAGTCACGGTGCAGCACAATCTCAATGTTTTATAAACCTACACTGATATCTGACATAATATAAACATAATGCAGAGTCTCCTTATTTTTCCTAACATGATCGTGTTTTGTCACTGATATACTGAACTAAGGCAAAACATTTTAAGAAAGGCTTCTGATTAAGATATTTTAATATGTTTTAAAGTTGACATATAATTACAACCTGTGTTGGGCCGTGGATTGTGTTCATGTCCAATGTTCTTTAGACACTGTTGCGAAAACCCTGTGTTTATTCAGAAGAAAATATACTCTTAAATACAAAATAATGCAAAATTACTTTCCAATAGACCTCTTTAATGAAAAAACAAACAGTTTTATTTACAACAATCATATAATATCATTAATGCTTCACATAAACACTCAAACAACAGGCAACTCAGACTACACTTTTTATATTTTGCTATGTTCAGGGCATAAGGACCAATATTTCATCATATCACTACATATTACTACTATAACCCTGTTAAGTAACTTATTTCAAGATATATTGCAGTTTCAGTGCTTGTGTGCAGTAACTGGGACTAGGAGTCTGACATGTGGTGTCAGTTTATCCAATGGCCATGTCTTGTAATGCTGGTTAAAAAGGGTTGTGAGAAATCCTACAAATTCGATGATAATCTAAGACAGTTTCCTGTCCTCATCTCCAATCAGCAAATGAACACAGTAAGGAATAACAGCCACCACAGCGAGAGGTACTGATGCACTCTTGCAGAACGACAGTGCGTAAAACAGAACCTCAGTGTGAGTGGGCATTTTCATCAAGTCCAAGAGCTGCAGACACGTGAGAGTTGCGGCCACACACATGAGTTTGAATCTGGTTTTGTTGCCGTTCTTCCCCTTGCAGCTCTGGAGGAACATCTCAGAGTTGACGGCCAGGCCCAGGCCAAACAAGGCTCCAAGGTTTCTCAAGAGACCAGCGAAAGGGGAGGTGTCCAGATGGATCCACTCTGGGTTAACGCACCACTTCTTGGCTTTGGTGACGGACCACAGAAGATCAATACCCATTACTTTGAGGAGCAGATAAAAGCAAACGGCAAAGGAGAAAAGAAAAACGTCGGTCTGTATGTAAACTTTCAAGCTCGCACTGTAAACTGAAGGGATATGATCAAACACGGCAGCAACCAGCATACCTGAATAATAAAAAAAACATCTGTTAATTATTACACAAACAACAGCAGCAGATTGTGTTTGTTTGTGATTGCACGATGGAACTCACCCGATAAAAGACCGAGGATAACCTGATGAGGGAAATGTGTCGCAATAAAAACCCTGGAGATGCAAACGCTCATCTGAATGATCCAGAAAGCCATCCACAGACCAGACCTCAGGAGACGAAACCTGAAAGGACACATTGAGACATCACCAGTGATGAGGAAACTCCTCACCATAGGGAATACTTGCAATATATCTGCCCACCTCTGTAAACTCTGTACAGATGAGGCACTGGGGGAGGGCCTGGTGAAGTGGAGAACAGAGGTGATCATCACATACCACACACAGGATGAACCCATGGCATGACCAGATGGACTACCTGCAGAAACACATCAGGGTCAGTTTTGCTTTCAATGGGATTAATTACCATCACATTGCAGACATGGTGCTGACCTGGCCCTGTTTCACACGTGATTTGAAATTGCTCCAAACGTGGGGCTGAATTGTTGTGGTAGAACGTGGTTTCTTGGACCCACCAGTAAGGCCGCTGACCAAACAGAATCCTAAAAAAGGCAATCACCAGATTATAGATTGAGTACATATAAAATGCACTGAAAGTTAAAACATTCGTCTGTCCTGAAGGTCGGCTTACCATTTGAAAATGAGATTGAGCCAGTCTCCTATAACAGCCACCCATATCATCTTGGTGCCAACTTTATGACTGAGATGGAACCAGAGGGGGAAGTAAACTGAGAAGATGTTGCGAGGGTCGCCCACGGTTGACATGAAGTTGAGAAAGCTGTGATATTCCCTGTAGTTGTTCTGCAGGTGCTGGATAACCAGCACGCCGCTGATGTGCACTAAATCCATCTGAAGCTGCGTCTCTATGTGCACCACTGCAAACAGCTGATTCCTCGGCTCCAGTCGAAGCACCATGAACCCTCATCGCACCTCAGATACCTTTATATATCTCAGACCACCGTCATAAATCATTGGACGGGACCATGGAAACACCTTCCATCTCTCTGGAAATAAAACAACGCGTCCCCTGGTCGTGAGGGCTCAGCATTTTAGGACATGTTACAAAAACTGTTTACATCCAGACGAGCCATTAGATGTTTTACAGGCCATTGCTTTTACAATTGTTAAATATTAGCCATTGTACACACTGAGAGAGACAGGACCCCGTGTGACCCTGTGGAACCTTTCAGCCTCATTAATGTTGTTATTTTCTGAGAACGTGGCAACAAAATGGGTTTCCCATAAAACCGGGACTGGAAAAGACATCCCATCTGCCATCCACAGCTGGGAACGCTGACTAGCTCTGTCACTATTAGTTTTTTTTGTTCCATATTACAACTACAGTTGACTTTGTTAAAATGTTAATGTACACAACATTTTCAATGGTTATATGCTGCTGTACAATAATAATGTTATTATTTCATTACTAGTTTTTACTTCATGCTGATGAGGAATATGATGCAGACTTGGTTCAAACCTACCTGAACTTCCTAAAACTCACCACAAGGTGGTGTAAAGTCACAGCAAAGACATTTTGTCTTAGTTATTATTTGCATTGTGGGGTCCTCAAGGTGTTCCTGGTTTAAACTGAAACGTTCACCAGTAGATTACAGCTTAAATTAAAAGGAAGTTTCCTATTTAGGAAAAATATAGATTAACATGGCGTGTCTGATAGTTGGTGGAAAGAAAAGTAGTATCACGTGGTTATTGCCTAATAATTACTTTTTACAAAACAATGGTCACTGATCATATTTGAACTAGCTTTACATTACTGTGGAAATGGGTTGTTTGGACACATAGTGAATGACAGGAGTCATCATTAGGACTATTTGATTAATTTGAACAATATTTTATCCAAATTTCCCATCCATGAATCTAAATTCCAACATAGAAATCCAAATTTGACAGATCTGACCACTTATATCAAGCAATGCATCTCTTACATCTCTGATTGTACAAATAAAAAAAGCTATACAGATATATAAGTATTGTAAACTTAAAATATTTTTATATTTCAGTATTTCATTATTTTCCTGTAGAATATTTTTCCTTTTCACCCCCCCTGTCGTATTTATGGTTTGATAAGTGTGGACTTATGTTCAAGATGTGTGTATTTTATATTTGTCTGTCTCTGAATGACTTAATAAAGTTATTAAAAAAAGTGATGATAATACGTCATTTCCGGTGCTCTGTCCCCGCCCTTGTACACCAGTCAACAAACAAAAAAGAAGGACAAGCCACGCCTTTTCATGCTAGCCGCCTATATTTGAAAATAACGTCTGTTTCAGCAACAGGACGTAAAGAGAAAAGAGCTGAAAACGTGAGTATATTATTCATCAAACTTCTTTATAACGCCTCTGACATCTACTCCCACGTGCAACGGAGTCAGCTTTGCTCGACATGAATCTGTAAAAGCACCAGTCGCTGTCATTTTGCTGCGGAAGTAGGGTAAACTGTGTGGAATCTCCGGCTAGCTGCTAATGTTGCCCGGCTAACGCTAACCTGCTAACGTTGCCCGTCGGTGTCAATCACTCGCACTGTTTTCACATGTTGTCAGTGACGTCGCACATGGATAACCACGTTAACATCACTCCGCAGTGTAAACGCAGTGTGTTAACGCACAGAGGGGCGAGTTAGCACTCGACGCTAACAACAACGAGCGAGTCGCTCTGTGCTACATTCACTTGATAAAGTTAATAAACCTGTCTTAGATGTCGTTTTCAGGGACCATATTGTTTATAACGCACCGAATTTAACTCATCATGAAAGTTCAGGATCTTATCGATCTTTCACCTCATGGGTGTTGCAGATAGCAGACTGGGTTTGTTCATTTATCTTTTTTATCAGTGGTAACTGAAGCTGCAAATATTAATAATGCAGCTAAGTTGTACGTTTTTAATACTAATAACCACTTCTTTTTTAACTCACTCTCTCGTCATCTGCCTATGCATTTATACAACCGTACTATCTTACATGTGTATGTATGGAAGCAGATAGGAGTATTGATTTATGTCACATCTTTTTGTATTGTTTATCATTATGGCAGGTGCCTGGTTCCCTCATCTTAACATTACCATTTTAAGTTAGTTGGTCGAAAATCATCTGTTCTTGCAGCCAGATGTCAAACATGAAAATCATAAATATATTGGTGATGTTACAAGCGACAGTTTATTGTATAAATCATACAAGCAATGTGTACATTTATTTTCTTAAAAAGTTTATTGTGAAGTTAGAATAATGCTCATCTTCCAAGTTTTTTTCTTTCTCAGATCTCAGATTGTCCAACAACACGCCACCATGACGTCCATCACTGATCTAAGCTCCAGTGTCAGGTTCACCAGTGCAATGGAGAACAGCCACAACAATCTGCTGAAACAATATGGGGAGATACTGGACACATCTACAGAGTTGTGTCAGTCCCACAGACAGTTTGTGAAGTCTGCACTTGGTATGTTCTATTTTCACATTTTGTATCTGAGCTTGGTAAAACTTTCAAATGTAAAGTGACAACTAGAGTTTGTCTTGTTAATTTACCTATAACCACCTATTCTTTTTAACTATGTAATTGTAAGCTTCTTTCTCAACCACAGCAATTCACAATATTAACAGTTATGCAGGCTATGAAAACATGCAACGACTGGGTCATTGTTCAAACCCCTAGCTTGAGTTATTAACAGTTACTAAGTGGAGTGCAGACTTACCTAGTTCAGACCTGGTATTAAAATCAGATCGAGTGGACAGCTTTAGTTCCTGTAGACACATTCAGGACCCATTCTAATGCCAAGGGTGAACAAGCTGTCCACTTTTGTGATTGTGTCACTCAGGATAGATATTAATATCAGATCTGAACCATTATCACTGTAAAACATGGCTTCAAATGGTGAAGGGCTTTCGCAAAACAGGAGCAACACCAGAACAAATATAATTTGATATCAATATGTGAGATTGTTGTTTTTCTTTTCGCTCTGTTGCGTGGATATTTATAAATTTTTTGTTGTTATTGTAGATACATGTTTAAAGAAATGCAAGGATGATGAGATGCTGTTTGAGACGATACAGGCGTTCAAAAAGGGTGAGTTGCTGCATTAGATCATAGAACTTCGCCGTACACTCAGTTGTTATACTTTATTTATATGTTAACAAAATTGATTGATTTGTCTGAATCTGTTTCATTGATCCAGCACCAAAACAGTTATCTTACGTTTTCTTTTCTTTTTTTACACAAATTTTAGGCCCATATTTTTGCTTTGGGACAAACTATTATAACACAGTTTCAAAACCTCTGTTGTTTCTGCGACTGATGCAATGTTTGCCCCCTAGATGTTGAACAGAAGACTGTATCATTGAAGCAGAAACAACGTGATATTTCTGAGGTCGTATCTGAGATCCAGCAGAAGGAGATGCAGAAAGATGAAATCATTCAGAAAATCGAAAAACTTAAACGGGAACAAGCCAAGAGAAAAGAGTGTAAGTTGTATATTTAGGAATTTAATTCATAAAAAGATCACAGAACTAGATGTATAACTGTAGCATTCAACCCTGAACTTATTATTATTTTCCCTTCCAGTGATAGTGTGTCAAAATAAAGCAAACAAAGACAGACTGAAAAATCTCCAGAAAGCCAGAATAGTCTTTCAGGATCATTTGGGGATGGAGATACGGACAATTCTTGGCAAAACAAAATTGGTTAAAGGTAAGTGGAACATCACATTGTTCATTTTCATATTCCGCAATTTCATATTTTCATTGTTAGGGTTTTTTGAGTTTAAGTTTTGTACAACTCAGCTGGTTTTCTACCTACTTACCCATTCTTCTGACCTGAAGCTTATGGACTCTGTCTTCTTTTGTTACTTTTATTAGCTCCATAGAAAAACACAGTTGTTAGTGTGGAAATAACTACATTGTAATAGTTAGTCATACGAGGTGCAGCCATTGATTACCTGAAAACCGTAACTTATTACATCTGGTCTTAAGATCATGTAAATAGGACTTCAAGACTTACAAATGTGTGTTTTTGTCCTTGTGAAGGTGAAAAGCTGCAGTTTGTTTTCCGGAATATCAACCCCTCAAACCAAGACAGCGCCTACATCGTCACAATCGGGATTAAGGAAGACGGAGCTTACCAGAGTAAGTTAACACACAGACATGCACTTTATGCAATCATGGAAAAACTTTTCTGCCCGTGCATCTTAGGGTGTGTGATCTCTAACGTGACCGGATGATGGGGAAGATTTAGTTGCACATTAAACTCAAGGGTTTGGTCCATGGCGGTGAACAGCTACAGTACAGTTTCTGTGGCTATTGAAAGTGTAGTTCACCCAAGGGGAGGATCAAACCACCATCTGTCTGATAAACCAACAACCTGCTGCATGTGCTCATCTCCTAACTCCAGCACATGTGGGACTTTGGCACAGGAAGCAGGGCGGGGTCTCAGCTCATCAGAAAGTCCGATTTTTTTTTTTTTATCCTCCAGCCTGCATTTCAAGGTGTCCTTGGGAAACAAGTGGCTGTAACAGCAGTGTGTGAATACTTGAGTGGGGAGGTGCTGTATTAATGACTTATTGAATGTGACGTATAAAGCACAAAATGCAAGAATGTTACTGTAAGAATGCAGCCAATTTAGCAAAGTGTCTCATAAAAAGGTTTCTAGTAGTATAAGACTGACATTAAACTTGTATATGAGATCGTCTGAACACTGTAGTGAGCAGTTCTAAACTTGAAATTGACCTTCGACATCAGTGATATGTTAGGATCTCACATCCATTTGTTTTAGAGACAAACAACTGTCTCCATCTGGGACCTAAACCATAACCAATCATAAATCAGGCTCAGGTTTTCCTTGGCCTCGGCGGACCCTGTATATATTTGTGACCAGGGACAAATTGGTGTTAGTGGATAAATGCCACGGGAAGGAGTTTTTGGAAACATACCCTTTAGTCAAAAATACAAATATAAAATGTCCTCATCCTTATTAAACATCACAGGTGATTTCCATAAGATTTACCAAACTCTTCCATTTCTGCAGTTGTGTCTAGTGACCCAGAGATCGAGTGTTTGCCGGCATTGGAACGTCGACTTCAGGAGACCAACAACTTACCTGCATTCCTGGCAAATGTCAGGAAGGAGTTTATCTCTCAGGCACGCTGCTGAGATCAGAACGATGGAGGGACACACGTTCCTGCTGCGCTGTGGACTTACGTTAACAAGGAGGAACCATATGAGAGGAAGGATCTTTTTGTAAAGACAGTTTTTAATCTGTATCTACAGACCTGTAAACAACACATTATCAAATGTTTGTGTCTATGGATCTTAAGTACAGGTAGGTTCCGGGAAAATAATTGAAAATTCACATATTGATATGTTTTCATTTATTTTTAAATGTATTTACTCCTTTTTCAGTATATTTTTATTTTCCTGTGTTCCATTATTAAAACACAGACATTTTTTTTTAACAGTAATTCACTTCGCTTGCATTTCATGTGGCTTAAATAATGAGAAATTCTAACAACAATACAAAAATAACAAAAAGAAACTGTGACAAAAATCAGCAATGGAAGGTGTGTCATCAAACTGAGTGCAATTGGATTTATTAATGATTTTAAAAACAATGAATATCATTAAGTCACTACATGGAGGGGAACGTGATTTGTTAAAAGACGTCTCTTCCATTTCTTTGCCGTGCATCGTAGAAGTGAATCGTCAATTCATGGTTCCTTTTTAGTTTTTTTTATATATTTAGGCATCAGATGATTGGACGCTGTCTAACACAGGCAGCTCCTCCACATAGGTTGATGGGAAATGTCCCGTCTTTCCATTTAGTTGACCAAACCACCAACCATTGTCCTCTCTGGTGTAAATGTCTAGAAGATCTCCTGTGAAATACAAACAATTCCTTACATTAGTTTCTCCATCTTCCTCTTCTGTCGCTTTATATCATCTCGAGTTGTAACCCACCTTCTGTCAAAGTCAGTTCATCTTCCTGTTCAGATTGGAAGTTGTACAGAGCCTTGCATTTTCCTACACTGCAGAACACTGCCGTTGTTTGACCTGTAAATTGTTAATATTTTTTCATGTTATTGTAAATGTATGTGATAGAAATAAATCTTAGCTTGTACGAAAGTGTCTTACCCTCTTGTTTGTCCTCACCTGTGTGAGGGGGGGCTCTGTTATCTGTGCTGTCACACTCCGCAGCCTCACTGCCATGTGTTGAAGACGTGGAGGTGACCTGGTCACTGGAGCCCGCTGACGGCTCCACAGACGGTTGTGTCACAAACTGAGCCGGCCCTTTGTAAATGATGGACGCTCTCAGTGACTGTCGGGATCTGAATGGCGTCCTCCTGAGCTTGACTTGACGCGTCAGCTGAACCACACTGTGCTCGCAGTCCTTTGAAGAAATAATAGTGGGTTGGGTTTTATTTACGTTTCTTTTAAAGTGTTTAGGAGAAAAATACAGTTTTATGTGGCGATTTAAACTATATTTCCTAACAAAATACCCGCACAGGACACAGACCTGGCTAACCAGTCATTTCTAAAATCAACTCATGCTGTGTTTTTAAGTAGGGAAGTCAAATGGACCGATAAAAAGAATTGGAAAAATGGACACATGTATAGTTTTTAAATCAAAGCTGAAACAATTTACTGATTGAAAATAAGCAGTGACTATCACTCTTCATTATTTAATGTCATTTAAGAAAAATGCTCAATTTACCAGAATTTGCTACTTTGAGTGTGAACCATGGATAATGTTAACAATAATAATATCTGATGAATAATCTATTTTAAGATGCCTTGAGTCTTTGTCATTTAGGAAATTGTTTGGGCATTTTTCTCTATTTTCTCATATTTACAGACCAAGATATTAAGTGAATATTCAAGGCATAACAATACCGACAAAACAATTGAGATTTAAGTACAAATTTTAAGGACAATCTTTGTATCTCATATTACAGCTAGAATAAGGGGTAGTTGATGTCATGTGGGGGTTACGTTATACAATAAAATGCTAAGAACCTCTGTCCTTCTGGGACATGCACAGTCATTTTAAATCAGCAGTCACCCTGACAGTAATTGCTGGAGTCGGCTATTCTCTAAAAAACATTACCAACTGAAGGCTGTCGCACTGAGCAGAAACCTTTCCACACGTCCCTTTTAATCCAGGGAACTCTTGTCACAATATGAACTGTACTGTGGCTCTGCTTTAAATGCAGCCATTATGCTGAAGCTTAATTGGTTCTTCCCTCTTTCCCAGGACCATTCATCATTAGTTTCGTCAAACTAATCAAACATAAGTGACACCAGCAGTCTGTCCTAAAGTTAATACATGCAGTCTTACTTTATCTTTCCACTTCACGATGCTGTCACTGAATCGGTGAAAGGACTTGGGTTTTCCCTCCAGTTCCGAGAGTGACACAGAGAGTTTGTAGTGAGTGGCCTCGAGCAGATCCAGTTTTAGAGAACACTGCGGGCAGAGAGGCAACGTTAGCCTTTTTGCACATATCTACCTTACGATGAATTTAAATATTCACCCGTACACCCTCACTATCCAGCTGCTACACACACAGTCTCCAGTGCTCACCTCATCCAGCTGCTGCTCAGTCTCTTCGAGGTTCTTCTGGTTTGAGAACGAGGGATTCTCCGAGTACGTTTTCATCAGCTTTTCAATTCCTGCAGGAGGAAATGTCCGAGGTGTCTTTGAGACCAATGCGAATGACCTCATGGGGTCTGTCAGGTGTGAATCACAGGTTCAGGCTGAGACGTGGTCGGTGAGTGAACTCGACTAACCTTCACAGTCTTTCTTTGTCCTCGTAATGCCGTCCTCCAGACGCTGGAGTTTGACTTTGATGGCCTCGCTTCGTCGCTCTCTGCCCATCAACGATTTGCTGTCCTCCTCCTGTTTAATCAGAACACAGATAACAGATGTGTTCAATACATCAGTAATGGAGATGGTCTTGGTGTAGTATTGACTGTTGGAGTATTTGAAGGAAATTGCATTTGTGAGTAAACTTTATTAAATCAGATTAATTCCAGGGAATCTACTATCATATTGTCGAGCCCGAGAACTTGTAATGAATGTGCATCTCTGTATGTGCAGTGTGCACGCTCCCACCCCCCCCCCCCCCCCTTCCCCCCCTGCAGAGATGTGTCTTTGAACAGCTCAATCCCTGGATGAGTCGGAGGCCTGCAGTCAAAACTCTCTTCAACATGCAGCAGCACATTCTCAGAGTGTAAAATTGCTAAACTTACGAAATAATCAGCCATCAAAAACTCTGCTGTGTTGTCGTCGGCTGTGATTCTGTTTTCCTCCAACAGCATCTGGATGTCTTTATCCATGTCCACCTTTTGGACCAGCAGTTCTATCTGTCTTTGGCCCTGAAGGAGGCAGGAATGTATTCTTATATAAGTTCAAAATATCCGTAGCGGGCTTTAGAGTGTGTTTGCGAGCAGGAGGAACATCAAGACGCCTCACGTGTTTGAGGGTCTGGCCGAAACCGGACATGTGGAGGTTGTATCTGCTCAAGATGTTGCACAGGACTTCGATTCGCTGCTTCTCCAGCTCCTGTATGATCTGAAAGCAGAATGTAGTGCTGTGATGCTTTCTGTGCTCCAAGTTCAATCCCTGCTCAAAACACCAAGGAAAACAAGGTCTGTGTATCTCACAGAATAAAGGATGAAATCAGAATGGAAAGGATGAGCTGGTAGTGTGGAGCCCCAAACAAAGCACTGGAGTGACAGACTGACCCGTATAAACCATATCTGCAGCCAAAAGCTCACTGGTTTAACTTTATCCTAAAGGAGGCGTCCTGGAACAAGTCCGAACTTTCCTGTTCGCTCACAAAAAGTCTGGATACAAAGTTGGAACAATAGGAAAACATTTTCCACACCTGGTAGCAGTTTTTCAGTGTGTTTTCCCATTTGAGTCTCATCTGATGACCCTCCATGTTAATATGAAAGTACTCGTCATCCACCCGTGACTGCACCTCTGCAGACTTAGTCATCCTGTTCAGCATCTGTCGTCAGAACCGGGAAAAGACCTCATCAGCGGACACATCCGTTTTAATTACAACTCAATTATTAAAATAGTTTGCTAACTAGCGTACTGTACCTTTTGTTTTTCCTTTTGTGTGCTAATGTGAGCGTTGTTGTCAACAAAGTTGAACAGAGCCTCGTGTTCTCTCGTTAGTCCGACTAATTTCTTCTTTATCTGTTTATGACACAAGAAATCACAGAACAACAAATTTGTACAGGTAAATAATTCAGCATCATGCAACAGATCAGATTTGACTTCAAGCTAATTCTCCATTAATATTTTTTTTGCTACACTGTCCTATCCAGATTTATGTGTGGCCTCATTGTGCTGTTTATCATATATTTTCTATGTTTGTAATCTTGCTGTGTCATGAATGCACCTTCGCTGGATTTGAAAGAAGCCAAAGGCACATTTCTTCTGATACATATTCAACATATTATTCACTTATTATATGTCATTTATTTGCATAGCACATTATCATACATTCATAATGCAGGATAAGCTTTCATAATGTGTTATGTTTCCTAGCAACAGCCCCAGGTAATTTTAACTATGGTCATAATACATCATAAAGTCAAACATGTCAGTGGCTCATGATCCTACATGTTTTATATGAAAGGTTATGAAGTCACCTGAGCAGGCAGCGCTGTGTTTCCTGTCAACATGAGCTGGAAGTTACAGCTGATTGGTTCCTTGTTGACAATACAAGGATCTTTTACTCGTCTTTATTACTTGTCACACAAAATAAACAGTGTGATTATAAACTATTGAATCATTGACCGCTTAGAGCACGGCTGTCCCACTTTTAATGGCTCATCACTGTTTTAACACAGCATAGTGCATTACGAATGCTTTGCAATGCATTATGTAGGAATACACTTTACATTATACATGCTATAAGGGCCTCACTGTAAAGGTCACCATGGCATAAGAGAGGACAGCCACACAAACCTTTAATGGGTTTATGGATTTGTGTGATAATAACTGTCTGTGTGGTGACAACTGGAGGATTTACCTTGAGTTGATCACTCCAGTTAGCAGTGACTAGCTTTCCAGTTCTGTCAATGGCACTGTCGAGCTGTCCAAGCAAAGGACAGGTTAGAGGGACATTTTGAGATTGAAGAATAAACAGTAAACTGAAATAAAGAATAAACTACACACAGGCTTCTTCCTCTTATTATGCTCGTCTAAGACTTGTCGTATTTCCAGGATTGCCTCTTGTTGAAAAGCATTTCCTAATGATCTGGAATGAGAACAACAACAAGTTAACCCCGGATCTCCTTCACGGCGTGTTTGACAGGCACAGTTACGAGGTGAGCTGAACACTACCTGTGGGCGTCTGCTCTTGAGTACATCTCATCTGACACATGACACCAGGCGCTGTAGGTGGAACTGAGCGGGGGAGGCAGCAGGAAAAAGGTTAGAGCTGTGGTCTAATTATCCTGACACCTACCTGTGATGCTGCTCTTGTCTAACTCGCTCAGGGTGTGTTGTGTTTTCCCTAATAACACTATTTCCATGCGCCACACATGGCAGCTAGTCCCCGGGAGGAGGTCACATCTAACACAAAACAGACGAAAAGACGGAGCCTAGCCCAGTTTCTGCTCTGTCCCTTACTTGTCTGACATTCCTTTGGAGGCCCGGATGAGTCTGCTGGCGAGTTTTTGCAGTCCTTTCGCGTACGTCAGCTCCAGCTCAGCCCTAAGAGAGGGAAATGAACTGAGTCAAACAATAACCTGTGCAGCCATTAAAAGTTGGTCCGAAGGCCAAAGCTGCACTGAACCTACCTTTGCTGAAAAACTGCCATGAGCTCTTTGCAGAAATTCTCCCCGGATTTAGAGAAGCGCTTCACATTTTGATACAGTTGGTTATACTGGAAACAAAAGGATAAGGCTCCATGAGATTTTTGCCATATAGAATCAACTTTCAACCTAAGACAAATTTAGATGTGACGGTTCTCATTGTCTGATCCAGTGATATCCACACAACAACAGTCCTTTTTTCGCTCGCGTGCTGTAAACTTAGAAAACCTCAAGTATACTCACAGAGCAGGTGCTGATAGGATCCCTCATCTTGAGGCTATGGCTGTTTGTTGACTTTGGACCTGGAACGTTGACCACCTTCCGCTGAAAGTCACTCATGCGGAAATCACCTGCGCTATTGTCAGAGCGCCATATGAGGAAAATTCCAGTGAGTGAAGAAACTACAAGTGTGAACTCAGGCCGAACGCCAAGATGGGCTGGCACCGGTGCAAAAGAGAGGGAGAGATATAAACACTAAACAAAGGCCTATTCTTGTTCTTATCTGTCATTAATAGTCTATATGTGTTGACATGTGGAAGTATTGCATTCACCTGAGAAAAAAGGTTTCTCTGAATTACCGGGATCGCCTACCGTAAAATTCTAAGAGAAGCATTAAAATGCATTTAGAGCGTTGAAGCAAACTGTGAGATACGGTTTTATTTGGGTCTGGGTCATTGGGGAGATTCTTGTTTCTTTAAGTGATATCGATGGCATTGTTATCAATAAATAATTAAAAAATAAAACTTTTTATTTCTGTTGTCCTTATTTGAACAAGGTGCTTTACAAAATACATGGGAATAAAACAATGCAGAACAAAAACAAAGTAAGAAAGACAACTTAAAGAAAAATACTAAAAGAAAAATCCATTAAAACCAGTTAAAAATCAGGCAGGAAAAGGCTTTTCTATAAACAATAATTTGTAATTCACTAGTGATTATTAGTGTATGGGCTTTGTGCAGACACTTCCGGACTCTGGGAGGTGAATGCACTACTTCTGCAGTGCTAAATCTATTTAGCACGGCTTTATCAATCTATGTTAAAAAGAAGCAAACCTGGTACCACCTTCTAATAAGTCACCCTTTATAAAACTTGTAACTACAATGACACTCAGTAGAGCCCATTCAGCCGCCAAAGCTCAACAGTCTCCTTATGAGGCCACATTTAAATCCACTTCATCCAGATTTTTATCTTATTTCACACACTCATACGTCTAAGTCCCCTAAACAAGCCTGATCCATGGATTATTCCTTAGGAAATCCATCTAAATGTTGAAAAATTATCCATCTCATAGTGTCAGAGAGAGTGAAAGAATTCCAGGACGGGAATTCACACCAAAAGGTAACGGGATCTTTGTTCGGTCATGGCCCTTCACAACGTTTTCAATGAACATTCATAATTCTGGTAATCTGCTGTGGTCGAAGTTGCTGCGTTTATTGAGTATTTTGTTTCGTAAAGACAACACTGACACATGATAACCTTCATCTGTCGGTGAGTCAGAGACTGTACTTACTTCTCATTGAAAATACAGATGTTAACAAAAACATCGATGATGACTCATGCGCATCGTCAGAGGCCTGAAACTGAAGCAGATAAATGAAGCTGATCCATGATCCATCTTTATTTACGCTTGTGCTTTTCCTACTGAAACCCCCCCTGCTGTCATACGTCAAATAATCACAGCATAAATCTCAACGTTTACTCATGAATAATCGATGGATTAATTCTATCTCAACACATTATTGATGGCACTCTAGCATCATTTTGCCATTTAAACTTCTTTATGAAATTAGAATCTGCCAGCAGAGTTTGATGAATAGGTTTCCCGATTAGACATGCTCACACATATCTGCAGTTTTCATTTGGTTTTCTTTCATTGAATAATTCAAACGATTCACGTCCGCCTCGTAGGAGAGCAAATGGTCTTTAATGAAATGCTTAACCAGAAATGTACCAGAATACTTAACAAAATGCTTTGATAGGGAATACAGCCTCGAACCATATCTGATGCACACACATTAATACTGTTATTGACATCTCATATACAGTTTGAGTGGAGATTGTTTTACTTTCTGTTTTGAAAAGGTGAGTAGACTTCCCACATTACAATCCATTCGTGAGTAAAGACGAACTCAATTCATCGTTTTTTGGCAAATCTTTGGGGGTGTAGCATTGAACCATAAGCCCAGGTCTCCAGCGGGTGCTCATACTCGTCGTGATGTGTGGCGTGGGAAAAAAAATAATTATCTTTAACACTGACATCAAGGTAGAATAGATGTCTGACTATTGCATGTCTGCAATTACATTTAGAAAAAATAAATAACACAGAAAGAGACAAACATAAGGAAAACACACCCCCAGTATGCCGGACTGCTGTTTGTTAAAGTAGCATGCTTACACCGGAAAGTGGAATGCTTTTCATTCATTGGCTAAACAGAAAGTGGGTTGTACCGATAGGAGTGCTTTGATATTTCACTGAGTGCATTTTGATGCAAATATGACAAAAATGCAAAGATGAAAAACTGCGTGAGGAAATGAGTTAAGTATCGAACCAATAACAAAACTGCATTCACAAAATTCTTATAAGAACTTTCAGTACCAGACAGGCGATGTTTTTCATGTGTCCACCACACACTCAATTACACAAACACACACACACACGCACACAGATTGATGGATGGAGCCTGTATTATGGCTCCAGTGTTGTGATGTCATCTGAGTCAGTGTTCGTCGGGATACGGGGCCCCCGTCAGGTAGCCGTTGGTCCCGTGACTTTTGTTGGTGCCGTTGGTGGCGCTGCTGTGGTGCTTCTGACTGGGGGGGGGGCTGTCGTCCTCGTCAGAGCTGGACTCGATGTCGCTGCGGTCGTCTTTTGACACCTGTAGAAGCGAGAGGGACGGGGGGGGGGGGGAGATTAGATTCTCTTCTCGTTAAAATTCGTGTCGGAGTCATTATCTGCGGCAGCCATGCATGATGGTGTGACAAATGGGCTTTTGCATATCAGACAGGGAGGTGTTCTGCCAATCAGTATTTGCCAGCAAGCCGCAAAAGCCATTAAATCAATTTGCAAACTTAAAATACGGAGAAATGGAGCCGTGACCTTTATTTTTCCGATAGATCGTTTAATTGTTTGTCTGTAGAATGTCAGAAAATAATGGAAAATGACCCTTGTGATATCCCTGAGGTCGAGCTTGATTTTTCCTTCAATGTTCAATTTGGAAGGAATTAAACCGACCAGCAGCAAATTCTAACACTTGACAGTCACAGTTACAGTGAATGTTGATGAGTGATTCATTGTTAGACAGAAAAATCACAAAAAACAATAATTCTAAAATATATAATATATTTAACATGCCAGGTGTAGATTAATCTCCATTAAATACTCGTGATTTATAGATAAATTGATGTTTACAGGAGTACCAATAAAAACCTGAGATAAATGGTAACGATGAGATGGAAGATTAATGGAAGACAATGTTAGCATTAGCAACATGCACACAATGCTAACTATTTGCAAATCTAAAACTCATCAAAAAGTACATCTGAAGCTGGTGGCATTATAATCAGTTTTGTATTTGATCATAAATCAAAGTGTTAAAGTAGACCTATTATGTCTTTATGTCATTAAGTGTTGTCAGATTGTTTTTTGTAGAAGTTTTTGTAGAAGAAGTTATAACAGAGTAAGGTGACCTCCTGTCCTTCACAGAAAACACTGCTCCTGAAGCTCCTGATTTTTTTTTTTAACAGGGGGCAGGGCCTTTCCTGCACACAACGGAAGCATCGGCCAATCAAAGCACACTCTGCTGCATGGGAGGGAGGGAGTGGCCTTAAAGAGACAGGAGCTAAAACCAAGCATTTCCAACAGAGACTGAAATGAACATAATATGTATGTCACTTTTGAACAAATTCAAATCTGACCTATTGAAAAGGTGAAAAGGAAGAAGATCCCCATGAGAACATGAAGTACTTGTACACTATGCAAATCTAATTTCTCCTTGAGATTTGTCCGTCTGGACCAATAGGGAGGACTGACCAGAACTGAAAATGTAAGATAATGTAAGATACACCACGTGGATGAGCTGTTCCTACTTACATGTAAGGGATTCCATTTCCCCACCTTGTAGGTTGCAGGTTAGCATAGAGAGTAGAAAGTGAGAGTCAAAACAGGTGATTGAACATGCTGCACGGTTTATTTAGACGTACTAGCGGCATTTATACCGGTTCTTGCATGAACCGGTCTAAATGTAAATGATGTGGTTAACAGAAGAGGATCTGCAGTGACTCACCTTTCCTTTGGATATGGCTCGGCACGCTGTCTTCACTATGAGGTAGGACCAGAAGGAGTGGAGAAGCTGCAGCAGGACCAGGAGCAGGTTGAAGACCCACCAGGACGGGTAGGGCCCAACGATCTCCCAACTCTCAAACAAGGTGGTGTTTAAAATCCTTCCATAGCAACAGAAGACATGGGAGAGAGGGAGAGAGAGAGAGAGAGAGAGAGAGAGAGAGAGAGAGAGAGAGAGAGAGAGTTAAACACAAGGATTAAATGCACGCTCTTTGAGTGGGTGGATTTCTGTGCGTTCCTGAGGAGCAGGTAGACAAAGGACTGAAATGAGGACGGCTCCACTCCAGCTCTTTGTCTTTCACGGAGCATCTGGCCTCTAATGATGCATTCACAGCACAAATAGATTTTAGTTGTATTTATAGTTGTTGATGATTAAACACATGTACATCAATAAATCCAAATGCCATAAAGTTCAGCCGGTGGAGAAGAAGCATCGTCTGGCTCCATTACGCACAATCAAACATTCAAGTATCTGGGATAAATGTGTCCCTCGGCCGATTCATCCAATCGGCTGCGTGTGAATCATACTCCAGATACTGACGCCATGGCAACAGCTTTACAGTAATGACAACTTTACTACCAGTGTGGTCAGGGCTGACTAAAGTGTGGTGGAGCATCATCATAATCTAATGTGGAAAACAAAGTGGGGGAAGAGTGGGGGTGCAGACTGTAACATTTTTTTTTTAATACTTCCTTTGAGAATAGAACTACTAATTAAAGACAACAAACTTGAATCTATATGCTGGAAATATCCTTTTTGTGCCGATCAAGTATCAAAGGTATCTACACAGAGAGGCAGCCGACTGCTGTGGACCGATTCGGCAACTAAATCACATCTCCCTTAACTTGTGAGAGGCGTGAGAACACTGCCGCTGATGACTGTGAGATGTGCTGTACCCACTTACAGGGGCCAGTAACTGATTAGTGGTAACCCTGCAAATGTCATTACAATCATGGTAATTGGCATTCATCAGCTTCTGCAATTAGACTTTCACTGTGGCTAAAAGAAAGCAGTGAATTCAAATATTTAAAATCTGCCTCTGTTGTCTGGCACAGCAATTTGGATAAATTAACAACAACTTGAAAATGCTGAGCGACAACAAAGCAACATTTCAATTGAGAAACTAAAACAATCAAAATGATAATAAATAAAAAACATGGATGTTTAAAGAATCAGGGGAGACTCTCTAGACCATGTTTCCTATGATAGAGCTATAACCGTAATGATCTGCTTTTCATTTGTGAATTTCTTTGAGAGGTCCGAGCTGCCGTATCCATAGTAACCATTTCTTAGCAACACACATTCACAGAGATGAGTCTGAACTCAAACCGTCGAGGAGAGAGAGGAGTAAAAAAACAAAAGGCACTGAGGTCTTCATGGGCTCGGCAGAAACGTGCAGACAAACTCGCATCTGCTGCACACATACCCCAGAGTCACTGGCTGTTATTGCTCTTTCATGAACACCAGCCATCAGAGGGATGCCACGAATGATAAAGAGGAAGTGTGGTGAGTGAGTGAGTAACACTTACCAGACAGGGTAAACCCCCAGTCTGGAACTTATGAAGAGAACCGCAAACATTGCAAACAGGAGGTTGCACAGAATCTGACATTTGGCATAGTTGGCCATCTTGGCAGCCTGAGGAGAAGAAAATCTACAGTTAATGTTGATGTAAACAAGTGGTTGAAAAACAGTATCATGATTAAAAAGCTTGTGTTTTCATCATATAATTTTAACAATATCAAATCTAACTGCATTGTAACTTGCTAATGCCACCTGCTTTAATGGAGCATCTTTTCATAATAGCTAATTTATCTTATATATATATCTTGGTTCCCACAGATTATATTATTTTATTATACTTGTACGTCAATCTACTTTATGCTAAAGATTGGGAAAGTACCATATAGATAAATTGTACATTTGAACAACGATGTTTCAAAGCCTCCACCCACACAACCAGCCAGCTGTGCCCATTCTCCCAGTCGTCCTCACCTCTATCAGCACGTCGGCTGCGTCGTGCAGACACATGACCAGAGTTCCCACTCGGGCCATGTTGTTCACGTAAGAAAATGTGATGAGGGAGATCGTCGCCACGTGATGAAGGAACATGATCAGGAAATCCTAGAGACATAGTTACACCAAAATAAAAGGTCACACAACTACAGAACGTACTTTTAAAGCGGGTTCAAGGCTGTGGGGAGTCACTGCATGCAGGACAAACCCAGAGCTTCTAGTACAGTACAGCAATGTGGTCAAAGGGAAAGGGAACTGTGTGCACACACTGTGGCCTTGGACATTTTGTGCTTTCAAAATGACGAAGCCCCTACTGCTGACTAATATCAACTGAATTTGTGGAACCGATGTAGAACAGAGTGGAGCCTCTTTTTCAAAACAGCTGGAGGAAGCACGGTACATGTTTATGGTTTCATGGCCTTGAGATGCACATGTGATTATTGCATGGAGCTGTTTTGGGGGGGGGCATGCTCAGTGTGCCGGTGTGATTTCCCAAAGCTACTACAAAGATGACACAAACATTATAAATCACCACTTACACAAAAAATATAATGTACATCCTTAGTGTTTGGACATTTTGTTGCTGCAAATTTATTCTGATTCTGCCATTGTGTCTGTTACATACTGTATTAAGCAGATTGTTTAGTGAAATACCTGACAATACCACCAAGTAAAAATACTTTGGTACAAGTAATAGCAATTCATTGAAAAGGTTTCTAAAGTATAAAGTCAAAAAAAAGTACTTCAAGTATTAAAAGTAATCAATGCAGAAAAATGTCCCCGGTTTAATCATAAGATTATTATTAATGATGCAGTATTTTACTATGGTCATGGTGGAGATATTAGTAAATTAATTAAGATGCTTTTGAGTAGTTTAATCTAGGCTCATCAAATATATTTTGTTCACAAACTCTTAATTTGTAACTAGTGAGTATAGATGCCAGATAAATGTAGTGGAGCACAAGATATAATAGTTTCCCCGGAAGAATAAAAAAAGTGAAGTTTAATGGGGCATGAAATTAAAGGAAGTACAAATTAAATAAAGAGTAAATGTTCATATTTATTATATTCCACCAGTCGACCGCTGTTGTGGCTTTACTAAACATCTATGTATGTATATTCAAAAATATCCGTCAGTGTAGTTTTGGCCCCGTCTAGGTAGGAGACCTTCTGTTAGGGATTTCCCACCTATGGTGGACTATATGGATGCAGTCAGGCGGCATGGGGAAACATTCCTCGAGCAAATCTTTAGCTACTCAAACTCCTCAGCTCAAAGTGAACAAGCAACGGTCCAAAGTAGCGAAAGAATGAAAAGGAGGATGAGGAGAAAAGGCGATGATGCAAGATGCAGAATGAAAGCGAGGCGAGAGTGTGCAGGGAGAACATACTGGAATTGGCAGGGGGTGAAGAGGACCTCCTCAGTGTAGTACTGTGCATGAAAAAACTGAAAGGAGAAACAAAAACAGACAACATGCCAACAGTCAACAAAGAGATGACAGAGTGGAGGCATATGCAGCATGGCATCATGGGGCTGCTGTGAGTGCGGTGAGAGGAGTGTGTTTTGGAGAGGGAGCTGAGCTGGGAATGGACTGGAGACAGGAGGAGTAAGATTATTGCTGGAAGACATGCAAATTGATGCTTAATGAACCGTCTCTGATCCCAACCACTGTGCTCACAGCACTTTACAGTCACATTCACACACACACACTTACATACAGCGGCTCTATATATAGGTGTCCTCTATCTCAAGTTTTATTCACACACTGATAGAAAAGCCATCGGGCTTCAATTTTAGGTGTCTTGCCCAAGACAATGGAGGAGCCTGGGATCATAACTTCTGATTGGTGGACGACCTGCACTTCTTCCTGAGCCACTGCCGTCCCAACATAAATATATATTACACACCATTCAAGCTTCATTTACAGCGAAATGTGTATAATACATCTTATACTTAACAGGTTAACACATTAACAAAAGACATAGTTGTCATATAATGTGCTTGATTAGAGCGTGAACGCCTGACCGGAAGCCGCTGGGACAAATAAAACAAATAGTTCAAGTCAGTTTAGTCTCATTAGCATCTACTTCCTTATTCTTTTTAACTGCACCAGTCGGATTCAGGTCGGGGCTCGGTTAGTTTTCTCTCGGACAGAAATTTAAGTACCCGAGCCGCACTCTAGTGTGTACAGTATGCATCAATTATACATTATACTGTTATAATTGTTCAGTATTAATTGTGAGTGGATAATAAGTTACCAAAGTTAATGATTAAAATGTAAGTTATTGCCATGTATAATTATTGACTGCTTAACTTCAAATACATTCAGAAAATGTGTCATTTCTGCTAAATGTGCTCTTTTATAATTTCGAGTATTTTACGGCACCATCATTACAAAAGTAGTAATGTATGTCCTGAACACAAAAGCTGTTACTCGAAATCAAACTCTTCACCAACCAAAGACTGTAGGACACCAACCATGTCTGTGGAAAACTTTTTATGAAGTGGAACTAAATTTCTGAATGTTTAAAAAAAATGCTAATCCTTTTCACCCTCGAAAAGTTTTGCTATTTCACACATCAGTGAAACTACACTGAGGCCGAAAACCAAAGGCCCACAAGCAAAGACACCCTCCAGAGTCACTCTGGGAGTATGAAAAGAGACAGTCGGACAAACTATGTTGCTTTGTGAAAACACAAAATGCAACTGTCTGCTTTCAACACAACAAAAGTGAATAAAAGAGTCACTTTTTCCTGCAGTGAGTCTTTCAACAAACATCCAAAGAACATGCAGTTTGTCTCGGTGGGACTTGCTGTTGCTCTTACCTTCCTCCTGATGTCTGTGAATTGGGAAAAGAGTAAGGACAGGTAGAAAGACAGCTCCAGTACATAATAATAATGGACGTCCACGGTCAGTGGCTGCATGAACACACAAAACAACAGAGTTAGAATTACACATCTGACAAGTAGGAGTCATCTCACTGTATCGTGTATTAACTGAGGAAAACTGCTGTGTTGAAGGAGGCTCACCTGGTAGGGATAGTTGTACCAGCACTCTTTAGTGTTCCATAACCAGGGAGTCTGCAGACAATTGAAATGAAAAGATGGTTAAATCAATATGTTTTAACCTTTATGAAACACATAAAACTACATGGGATTTTGAAATATAAAAATTCACAATAAGCTGTTATAGAGCATATTTTAATACAAGTAAAACAAAGTTGTCAATGAACCCAAACAAAAATACATTCTTTGCCTCAAAGCCAGCTAAAATACTTTCAATAAAACCTAGAAAACAGGCAGACAATATTAATGCAGTGTCGTGGGTTTTATGTAGTTCCCATAGATGCAGCTGGAGTTTAATATTTCCTTGTAATTTCACATCTAACACAGGGATATCAACATGGCCACTAAAAAATGAGTACCTCCATTCATAGATTCTGAATGAAACCATGGAGGTTTATAAAAACCTGAATGAATGTTAGTGAGGGATTTTCTTACATGCTCAAACCAGAGGAGTTTATATGGAGTCCTGAGTGAGGGCCTGGTGATATTATCAGGACCACAAGAGAAATGGTGTGCTCCTTAAGAATGTGTTATAAGCAAACAGTGACCATAGCTGTGACTGAGTTTACGTCTCCTGGGCTCCTCTGCAGACACACTCTATTAATAACGCCCACAGAGAGTGGAGCTGCTGCTGCAGGGACTCACACAAACTTAACTGTTTTCACAAAGTGCTTTGTCATGCAACTTGTTTCTGTAAGAGATTTTCCACTTTCTTCTGTCTCAACTATTGCTCTAGTCATATACGCTTATGAAATACCTAGAATCCATTTCAGCTGTGTATATTTATTCATATCTACTGGACTCATTTGGCACAATGGCCTTAATTCCTGAGAAACAGTCTCTCCTCCTGAACAGCTGCTGGAGTTCAACCCTTCTAAACAGGGATTTATTGGGCTGTCAAACTGGAAATGCTCGAAGCCCTGAACTATTTTCACAAACTAGAATTTAAAAGGTCGAAATGTTTTGAAAAGAAAATGTTTTCGATGTGAAAACATGTTCAGTATGAATGCAGAGATGAGATATCTTTTTAGAAAGGTTTAAATGCAGTTATTAACATAAAACTTGCAGTGCAGTTGGTCTGTCTGTAATTTACATGCACAAAATACTGTATAACAGTGATTGTAATTGACTTAAAGGGTCAAAACTAGTGTCGACAGGTCACTATGTTTATTTAAGCTGTTATCATTTTGCAGGCAGACTCTGAGGTGGAGTAAGTATTGAAATGAGATAACACAACCTTAATAGTACATATGTTGACATTGAATTTACAGCAGCTGAAGTTCAAGATCAAAAGCAAGACTGAGTAACACAAACTCTGGCTGTTTCATGAAGGGTATTATTCACTGTAATGTGTGACATCAGCTTCCCCCTGACCAAATGATTTCCCTATTCCTTTATCAGTGAACACCTTTTGTACTGGACTGTTGTTGAACTCAGACTCAGTCCCTGACACCATCACCACTATGTTCCTGTTGTCTCATGAAGAGACATCAACCTATTCAGAAACCTCATGATTTTCATGCTGACTATGAACATGGCTTCATAGGTCAAATGACTCGTACTAACTTAAACAGTGATGCTCAGGAGGCTGGTGCTCATTTGTCAGGAAGTATACAAACCTTTTTAAGGAAACGCACTCCGTAGGTAAATATGTACAGATAGAATGTAAATCTCCACCTGAAAGAAGATAAAGAAGAACATGAGGATTTCACAACAACAACGATTTACACACACTACCTCTCCCCTATACCATGGTTTGATCTAAATGAAAGGTTACAAAAGGTCAAACACATATTCATTAATTAATTGTTAACATTGTATAGATAGTGAAGATGGAAGGATGGATGGGCAGATGGATGGATGAATGGATAGATGGATGTTGTGAAGATTCAAGGGCCATCGACAGAAGCCCTCAGTTAAGCAGTGTGATCACATTTCTTTTCTTTCTTTCTTCTTTCTTTCTATTCTTTCTTTCAGGTTAAAGATCTGAATGTGAGTATTGTGTCGTATTGAAATGCTTGGTTCCTATTTATTAAGAAATATAAAATACAAATCTTTCTTTCTTTCTTTCTTTCTTCATTATCTTACATTAGCAAGAGAAGCAAAGTGTTTTAATCTCAGAACTATTCAGAATAGCAGAGCTGCCTCACACCCTCTAATCGGATGCAAATACATTCAAATATATAAACAAGACCAGTGGATTTGCAGGCTGATGTAACTTGAACTGTATGCTGCTTATACAGTTGGTTTCTCCTGTTGTCCGGTGCAGCACACTGTGTCTGTCATGCCTGAAATCCAAAATCTGAAGTGGTGCGTGCTCCTCTTACTTCCTCCAATCTGCAGAGGAGAGAGACTCACTAAAAAAAACGGGGTATTAGTGACTTAGTGACACTGGGAACGTCCTGTCCCAGTCCAGCCTGCTCTGATGTGCTTTATACAACCCAGAACTCCGTCACCACAGCTACACCACTGTCCGGAAAGCGATGAAGAGGTCAGAGGCTGAGAAGAGACCGGTTCAGCCGACACCTCGGTGATCAGAGCTTTGCTGGGCAGGGAGATGTGAACATACACCCAACTCATAACAGTCAGCTCCTGGGAGGAAGGATTTAAGACCAGTCAACTAGCACCACCACCTTTCTACACAACTGTGGAGTTCGCATCAGATGAAATAACATACAGGCGAACGACTGACTGCAAGGCCTCAACGACAGACCCTCTGTTGTGTGCTCATTATCCCCAGTGGGGTCAAAGTTAGAAGATAAATACCGTGCATGTTATATACCTGGCGCGCTGTAAAAACTGTTGCATGGCAACTGGTTCATCAAGCACCGGGAGTCTTTTTTCAAGTGCTCCTGGATGGCTGCTCTATATGTGCAATCATAATGACTCACAGCAGCTCACCGTAGATAGACCTTTTTTTTCTGACATCAGCCACAGATGTTGTTTTTTTCAGTTCCGTTTCTTCAGATGTGGTGATGATTTAAAGTGGTTGTAGAGAAGAACAGGCCATTGTTTATTTTCTGCTCTTGATGAAGCCGCATCTCACTAACTAGGCTACACTTATAGTTAATTAGTGCTGGTTAGTAACTGGGGTTGAATTGGTCCTGTGTACCACTTGCAAACATTTTTGATTTATGTGCTGAATGAGAGAGAGCATGTATGAGGAGTCGTGACACAAACAGAGTTGCCATCCTTTCATAAGAGCTTTTAATTAAACTTAAAACCGTTTTTTTAAGTGGGACAGATCGGCCGATATGCATCAAACCAAATGTTCCTGTTCAGACTGAACTTCGCCTGAAGGAAGAAATAATTGTAAGGGGCAGCTCTGATTGGATGAGATGCTCTGAATGAAACGAGGCGGGCTTTGTTCCGAGTGCAGCACCTAGGATAAAAAGGATCATTGAATTCTGCTTTACTTCTCCGGGGATCTAAGCAGCAGCTGACAGCGACTGTTCTCTTTCAGCTCTTTCAACACAACAATTAATCACGGGGCAGTAACTGTGATCAAAACTCAGAAAGCCTGGATACATTCCCCCTTCACACGTCTATTACTCTTCAGGCATTCAAAACTATCCTTCTCCCCTTTGTACATTTCTCTCACGTGGTTGGATTGTGAGGGATGATTTCAAATTGTCCACATGAAAACGTTTGTTAATTGCCAGTTATTTTATTGTTTTTTTTAGAGAAAGCAGGGGCGTGGCTGCCGTCTCCTCGCATCACAAGAATGTGGCTCATCGCTTAGCTTGAGTGGAAGACGCCTGTGTCGAGGACAAACATGCTAATTAGCTGTCAGCGTGGTGTCTGAGTGACTTCTACAGGGAGGTGTGCTGGTTGAAACTATGAAAATTGTAAACCTATCGGTTAGAGGAAGAACACTAATGAGGAGATTGCTAATCTCTATCGATGGCATCTATGGATTGCATCCAGGTACTCAGGCTTAAATCCTCACACAGTCCGAAGACATGCAGATTGGGATTACATTGATTAGAGTCTCTCAATTGACAAGGGTGTGAATGGTTGTTTGTCTCTGTATGTCCACCCTGGTGGTCCAGGGTGAACCCCGCCTCTTTCCTCTGGGATAGATAATGAATGGCTATTGATAGCAAGTTTCTATAGATGTAAAATGCCTTAATAAAAAATAAAAAATCTTTGATTTTTTTTATATCTGCTGTATGTAAACAAAAGCAATGAAAAATTAAGAGATCAGAGTATTCAGTTTAGTTATAAATATGACATTCTGCTTTGTCCAGCCACTTCAAAAACTTTACAAAAATCATATTTATTTAACACAGTCTCTAATTATATCCTGGGCTATTTCTTGCACATGCATAATTATTTTCTACAGACTTGTCATCCCAGTGTTGTCTCTGTCTCTGTGCCCAGTCAATAAATAAAGCAGCAAATAACCCCCAACCAATACTCACTGCATAATTATTTTTCTACATTTTGGTTTAAAGTGGATACGATGTGTTGATTAGTGAGTTTTAGAGGTACAGTTAGAAGTGTTGTGGTACTTTTGACCAGATCCAGGCTCACTGTGTCTCCCTGTTTCCAGTCGTGGTAGCAGACTAAGGTAACCTGCTGCTTTTTTGAACATTTGTCAAAACCATTACATTTTATCAACTGAGGCCAAAGATAGATACAACAGGATAAAAATAGTAACTATATTAGCAATTAACTATATTATGTTGTTTTAAAACTTGTTATATAACTACATAGTCTCTTTGTCTTAAGAAGCTGTGAAGTCGTATTCATTTGCCCATGATCATTTCTCTGTTCTCAGTGGAGGCAGAGAAGGGAGAGGAGAGAAGAAGATGAGATCAGACAGTTAAGAGGTATTGAGGACATGAAAGCAGAATCCTGCCCCAGCCTGTTCAAACCGAGGAGAAGTGAAGAGAGGAGGCGTTCTCAGGTAAAACTACACGGTAAAAAAAAAAACACTGGGACGTCTCGTGATCTCATGACGCAACTTAAAGTACAGTTCATACTTCTAAGCATGAGTAATCTCTGCCACTGTGATGAAATAATACTACATCTACACGTCACTTTCATTGTTCTTCCTCGATCTGTTTCTAAGTATATGAATGAAATTACTTGTTTAAAATTAAAAACAATAAGGTGCTGTTGGCTACTTACAAATAAAAAAATAAATCAACACTTAAAGTTGTTGGAACAGCTTTTTTCTTGCTCTATACGAGGGAATAAAACAGGGCGGTAACAATAGGTGCTAAACAAACTCCATGAAGACTCTTCATTATTTCCTCGACCACACGTGCCTGCTACCGACTGTCTGCTCAATGAACAGAACAGACAGCAGATCAGCCGTCCTGACAACCGAGAGACAAAGACTGCTATCAGTCTGTAACAGCTGTGCATGAGGGCATAATTAGAGCACAATCGCCGCTCCGAGGACTGAAGCCATACAACGCTCGGAGAACTGCATCGTAAGCAAACTGAGACAGACAACCTGGCCCGACTCCTGCACAGCCCGGAGTCGGCCTCAGTCAATTACGCTGTGGGACGATAACGGCTTTGGTGCAATTGTTGCTTAAACAGAATGAATGCAAGCTGAGCATATTTGAAAAGGTCATAGGTACTCCAGTGTGGAAGAGAGACACTTTTTCTCTTTTGGAGCTTTTCCGGGGATCCTCTGGAAAGTTGCACTGGGAGTGGAGCGGTCGAATCAGCCGACACCGTCCTCCCCGAGTGAACAGCAGCCCTGAGGCTCCCTGGGTCTCCGACTGCCAGACTGGCTCTGCTGGTGTCAGACATGACTCCGGTCTGACAGCCACGCTCGCTCGCTGGCCTCTAACATCACACTGCTAAGTAACTACAATCTCCCCGATGGCCGATGCTCTACTGCAGATTAGCCGGTTCTCTGTCGCAGCCTGAGTGGGTTTGTTGGTCCGCACTGGGACACGGTCGAGTATTATTCCACAGCGGCACGGGCCACTCATGTTGCAATCCTCATAAGCCATGTAGGAGACAGTGTAATGGTCGACCCAACCTGAGGTGGCTTCATAAGGGCCGGTCAAGGACCACAAGCGATTCATTGTTCTGGTAATCAAACCACAATTCCAAATACTCCAGCTTCTAAAAGTGAGGATTTGCCATTTTTCTGTTATAGAATTGCAAACTGAATATATTAGGTGTTGCTCTGACAAAACCAGCAATGTAAGGATGTCATCTTGCAATTTTGCTCAATAAATGGTGCTCAATTAATCTAGAAAAATAATCAGCATTGTGATTGATAGGGAAATAGTCAAAATATTAAATTATAGGCCTAAGAACCACCTTCGAATTACAGCGATCATTTACCCATGTAAATATGCTGTCACTGTGGACGTGTGCAGCCAAAGTGTTTCCCTTCATTTCCATACGGTATGAAAATGAACATCATACCTTTTACTAATGTCCTGTTTTCGTTATCGATGAGTGCAAACGCAACGCAGTCTATTCAAATCAGTTCTGACCTAAACCTGAACTACAAACCAACAATGGCTTCACATTACACATAACAAAAAAATGGCAGACATGATTTTCACTGTGACTGGATACATAAACGTCGGGCAAGTTTGCGCAAATTCACTTTCACAAACTTGGATGTTAGAACATGCAGAGGAAAATGTCCCCCAGCCAAGATGGGATGTCTGTTGTGGTGTAAATGGGATTTTTCCTTACATGCTTTCACAGAATCGGGCGAGGGTGCTGGGCTTCTCCTGGTTGCGCCGTTGTCTGAACCAGCGCTGGATGGTCCGTACATCCCAGTCAAGCTGCTTGGACAGACCCTCCAGCCTCTTCTCATCTGGGTGCTGGCGAGGCAAAATAAATATGTTGGATCTATCTTTCACTTCAGCACAACAGAGTGTAAACAAGAACAAAGAGTGCACGTGCTCCACCTTGGTTATAGCGGTGAAAACCTTCTCCAGGATGGCGTTGGGCTGTGCTCTCTGTGGCCCGTTGGTTTGGATCTTCAGGCCCATCGCACATGGTCGAGCAATAAACCTGCAAATGAATCAACAAAGAGACAATCCCTAATGTGAATTACATGTAGGAGCATTTTTCACATGAAGGAATGGGCACAGAAGGCATTCAAATGTCAGGGGGCACATGTATCCATCATTTCTCTGCTGCTGGTGGGTAACAGTTGTCTTCATCTACTGACACATGCATCTGCTAGTTCTCACATCTTATTTTAGACTACATAGACGTGGCAGTATGTGGGCCCCTCTGGGCAGCTGTGGCTCAGGAGTTGGAACGGGTTGTCCAATAACCAGAGGGTCAGTGGTTGGATCCCAATCTCCCCCATTCTGTTTGCCCGGGTGTCCTTGGGCAAGACACGGAACCCGGAAATTGCCCCTGACGCCTGTGTGTGAGTGATGTTTGAATGATGAAGTGTACAGTAAAGTGATTTGAGTCGTCATCAAGACAACAAAACCACCATATAAATACAGTCCACTAACAGATTGTATTCATTATGTGGAACTTGTGGAAGGTTGATATTTCCATATTGAATAAAACAGCTGGAAAACTAAATAAGAGCGTGAAGGTATTTCCTGCATTTTCGCCATATGAACTATTTTACAGATTATGTGCAGTCTGGAAAATAGTAAATTATCAATTGCCTGTGAGCAGTAATGAAGCTTTCTATTGAAACTATCAAATAAGTTCAAGTAAGATTAAAGTATTAAGTGTATTATATGTTAAATAAAAAGTAATGCAGAACCGGTGCCTAATAGAAATGAGAATAAAATGAAATAAGCAAGTTACATGAGACAGTAAACAAATACAAAAGTGGCAACAAGTAGTAATGATAAAAGGAGTAAGTATTGATAATGGGAGTATGTAATTTGGAATTTGTATAAGTAAGTTACATGAGAGAGTAAACTAATAGTATGTAAATAAGCTATATACACACACACAGCATCACATGGATTCAATGGATGATTAATAATTCACACACTTGATTTTCGGGGACAACATTATGAGCACGAGTGAAGGTGTGAGTGTGGAAGTTGAAGGCCTCAGTCACTTCTCCCCAAAGAGCCTCCTGACCCACATATTGCAGGACGAGCATCATGACTCCGTGCCTCACTGTATATCGATGATTGCAACAACTGGGTCAGTGGAGTGAATAGATACTGAAGGTATATCTAAAGGAGGGTCCTGGGCTGTGGAGTGAGAGGAGGGCACAGCTGGATTCGGTGCAGGCTTTACAGTGATAACGTGGCTGCACTGACAGATGCATCAGACTGTGCTGCAGGCCTGCAGAGGGACGGACGATCAGCCCCGGTGATTTGTGGGCTAAGCGGAGAAGATGCCATTGTTTGGGTAACAACAGTCTGACTAATAACACAGGAGCGTGCAGCAGTTCCATCCACACAACCCCCCCACGAAAAAACCAGCACAGCCACCTGGATGAAGATGAGGATGATGGTGGTGGCGGTGGTCGGTGGTCGCCGTGGAACCCACCTTTCAAACACCAGCCGGATCATGAAGATACAGAAGGCTACAGGACACGCCAGATACAGATCCTCGGCTTGCGGGAACGTCGCCTCGTCCGTGTTTTTTAAGTCAGCCCATGTTACGTTGTGCGGGAGCCAGAAGCGCTCGTTCCAGAACCACACCAGGATACCGGCCATCTCCCCGCGGCAGACTGTGGGACCGGGTCGAAGGAGAAACGGAGGGGCCCGGAGGTGTCTTCCTGCGGCGATCCGAGCGGAGATATCCGTGTGAGAGTGGTCCGTGTCCGGCTGCTCCCCCCTCGGCTCCCCGCTCCTCTCGGTAGGGAAGTCAATCAGCTCCGCGGCCGCTGATTGGTGCGCGGAGACGTCGCGCAGCACCGCCGCTGCACGTTAAACGACGTAATCAAGGTGAACCACAGTTTATATGGATACACTGACACCAACACTGTTAATCACCAATAAACTGATAATACTTGAATTGGCTTTTTGTTTTCTTGGTTTCGTGTGTTTAATTTTTGTGTTGTTGTTTTTGTTGTTGTTGTTATATCGTTGTGGGAATTCAGTATTATAACGCACACACCATTTGATGCGTCAACTTTCACGTTTTTCAAAAAGCCGCACTCCGGCTGATCCTTCCGCAGTTTTTTTGCAGAACAATGAAATGTAAGCGCAGATAACATGGCAACGACGTAGCCACGTTCTCCAGGACCGCACAGCTTGGTGAACCACGCCCCCTGCCGACAGCTCTCAGGTAGTGAACAGTGAGAAGTGAATCTGACCTTTATGAATGAAGACGAGTCCGAACATGAAGTAAGAAGATGGTTCAGAATATTAACTATTTCTTTACGTAATTTTTTTTTTTTACATGAATGCACATATTTTCTACTCGTCTGATCTAAGGCCTGCGCACATTTGGTCTTGGGAGATTTAATACTTTTTTTTTTTTTTATTTAAATTGTGCTGTCATATTTTAGGAAATGTTTTTCTGTTATTTTTTCATTTAGTAAAATATATAAATAAATAATCTTAAAGATGTGGTATACATAAAAAAACAATGAGCACTTTAAACTTACTTTTTTAATGTTGGGGATCAACTTGGGGAACACTTCTTTCCTGGCTACACTAAAGTGATTCACTATATGTGAGTTTGTATTGTCATCCCTTCACTCATTATTGAATTTGCCAGGCAGACTGGGGTATTATACTTCACTTTATCACATATCAGATTTAAACCATATATATATATATATATATATTTGACAAATATTCTGAGGAACATTTAATCATTGTGTCAGTGAACATTGTAAATTTGGATTGATTGTAATGTAATTTATGTTTTAGAGATGACAGAGGAACAGTTTTTAAATGTTATGCTATAAAATTCCCGAAAACTTGTTTCAGATGTTGTTTTGTATTATATGCATAAAGTACTTTATGCATATAATATAAAACAACTTAAGATATAATATGAATATATTACAAAAGATACAAATATTATATACATTTTATGGATATGTATGATAAAATACATAACAAAAAGTGTGAAGAGTTCCAATCACAAAATTGTAAAGCGGGCGATGTAGTTACTTTATTACAACATGATACTATTAACAATAACAACAATAATAATAATACCACAATAAAAACTGAAAAATGTTAACTAATCCTTTCAACTTAACTTAAAATAAAAAATAAATAAAATCTTCTTTCATAAAGGTCATAAAGACATTTAAAATACTCGATGGCTCCATCTCCTGGCCAGCGTCAGACGCATCGGCTGCAGTCTCTCGGCTGCATGTGACTAATTGAATCGTCACATTTCCGTGACACTTCTCACACTGAGCAGCAGCCAGGAAACTTAATGAGGTTTAAATGAGTAGTTAACAGATTATTGATCAGCTGATTAAACACATTGATTCATTTAACATCTGAATAAAATACAGTCTGACTGTCTTTTCACAAGGATTCATAATAATTTCAACAATAACAGATCATTTCAGTCACGAATGGGTCGAACCATTCCGCGTGGGTGACACCACCAGAGTGTGCATGAACTCATAGAAAGAGAGAGCGTGTGCACGTGTGCGTGCTCGTGCATGTGGGCCGTTACTTTCCGGGTTGAGCTCATGGGGAGCGGTAGTTGCGCTGCCAGCTGACACCGAGGAGGGAGGTCACTCTCTCTATCTCTCTCTCTCTCTCTCTGTCTGTGCCTGTATCTCTCTGTCTGTGAGTGAGGCTGCGAACCGGAGCATCATCATCACCACCAACATCATCATCACCACCACCGCCATCATCATCATCATCATCATGGCGGATCAAGGCGAAGCTCCGGCCGCCGTCCTCCCGCCTCAGCAGCCGGCGGCAGCGCTGACAACCAGCTGGCCAATAAGCCGGGAGTCGTACGAGCTGCAGGAAGTCATAGGTTAGTACCGGGAGGAGACACGCGCCGCGCCGGCTCATCCGCCGGGACTCGCGACCGCGGCCTACCGGCGTTCTCTCTGCAGCCTCCAGCGGTGCTTTGCAATGCGGATGTTAACTGACACTACCGGTCCACAGCAGATGTATGTGTGTGTGTGTGTGTGTGTGTGTGTGTGGGGGGGGGGGGGGGGGGGGGGGGGGCGTGGGTACATGTTGTGCGTATGAGCGTGGGTATCTGTGTGATGACATGCATGTTACAGCTCGTTGTTGACAATGTCACATTCCCTCAGTGTGTTTGCTCTGATCGTACACACTTACTCGTGAGTGGCACGTGTCCACTTCATTGAATAAATCACGGATGATGTGGTCGTGTAAAGAGTGTGCTAGTTGTGTTAGTTGCGTTATCTGTGGCGCGTGCATGCGGTTACAGTTGTACCATGCATTTGCTATGATGTCTTATCTGTCCATACAGAATTATTATTATTCATGATAATTGTGGCACTGATGCACCGTTGTTTACAAAGTTTGTCTAAAAAGTCAGTAAAATACCCACTTTCCACTAGGACTCATACTTAGTAATCATTATTTATATTATTCATAAGCAATGTGGTCCATATTCTCATAAATCGCAACCAATCTTATTTATATATGATAAATAAACGATGATCCCTCAGGATACCTCAGAACTCAAGTTGAGGTCTTGAACATGCCAAAACTCAAAGGCTCATCAACAGCTTACTTGGTGATAACTTTTCCGCGATGACCAAATCATTAAATTGACAAGTTGTTAAAGCACAGTAGCCATCGTCTAATAAAGGGCAATGCTCACTTGCTTTATTGTATTGTTTTTGTAAAGCTAGAGTAAAGAAAAACTGATAACATATCCACTGTCCGTGTAATATACAGTGTGTTATTATCATGAACCATTTGTCTTGGTAGTTCCTGGTACGGTTACTATGCAGATCGCAGTAATTTATGGAAGAACTCTACTTTTGCCAGGACATATGACAACGCTTCCTTCCCCAGTTAGAAAGTTTTACTTCCTTCCATAAGTCCCAACATATTTACAAAATACTAAATTCATATTAATGCAGGAATATAAATTTGCCAATACAACCACAATGGAAATCTCAAATGTACTGCAAGTTGCCAAAAGGAAGTTTCCTGAGCATGTTTGGGTGAACGCCTTAGCTGTGCAGATGATATGTGGTATCATCGCCGATAAGAAATAGCTGCACAGCTGTGTGCCGCTGACTGTGTTGACTTATGGAGACCCCCCTCTGTGTTCTCACAATCAGCTGGGGAGCAGCCAGATCTCATGTGTCCTCTACTTTGTCTTATCTACCACCAGCAGTTGGCAAGCGAGTACATGTACTGTACGCTGTATGTTGTATGTTACAGCTTCCAAGAACTCCACTTGTCCTGTTTGGCCTGATTTGTATTGAAACAAGCCATCATGTAGGGGGGTGGGGGGATGGGGGGGGGGGGTCTGTACTTTAGGTCAGCTGATGTCGTAGCATTGGCCTCATGTTCAAGCCAACTCACGTGAAAGGTGAATGCCATCACGTTAACACAAAAATGTGGGGGGAAAAAATGGCCGCAGGCAGACGTTGAGTTTGAGAGTCGTCTTCCAGCTTGCGTGTGCAGTTTGTCTTTTTGCCGTGTCCCTCTCTGCTCCTGTCGAACGCTGTCATGGCTCTGTTGTGATTCCAGGCAGCGGGGCCACAGCTGTGGTGCAGGCGGCCCTCTGCACCCCTAGACAGGAGCGCGTGGCCATAAAGAGAATCAACCTGGAAAAATGCCAGACCAGCATGGACGAGCTGTTGGTGAGTACGATAAATACGGGCTATTTTTCTCAGCGGTGGGTGCACAGTGTTTTTGTACCTTTTGTCTCGCGCCTTATTTCTACTCTGCCTCTAATCCATACTGTTATTGTTCCCTTTGTTCATATCGAGGTGTATAACTATATATATATAGACATACGACATCCCTGGCAATATCAAATTCCTGTCGTTTCTCTCTCACAACAGAAAGAAATTCAAGCCATGAGTCAGTGCTACCACCCAAATATCGTCACCTACTACACCTCCTTCGTGGTGAAGGATGAACTCTGGTTAGTGATGAAGCTTATGAGCGGAGGTAAGCTTCACCCTCCGAGCCGCGTGGAACCAAATCCTACCTCTGGCTTAATAATACATGAATGTTCAGTGAATGTGTTGATGCACTGTAAACGCCTCCTTTTTCCTAGTTTGTGCTTTGACCTGCTGATAACTGGGAACCACTCAGACAAAGAGACTGTATTTCATGCTTTTCCAGTTGAAATGATCGACTCAAAGCTCTGTACAGTACAAGTCACATTCACCCGTTCACATATACAGTCATACAGCGCTTCTATACACAGAGTTCATCACATTCATTGTCAGCCATAAAGGTCAGTATCTTGCATAAGGACACCTCGAAAATCAGACCTGCTGGTTGATGGACGACCCTATTGCAGTTTCTCAAATGGAAAATTAAATAGATAATATAGATTACATAGATAATATAATGAAGCAGTTATCAACTTTTTCAATTTTAGGAGCCTTTAGGCCACTGTTTTTTACCGTGTACCCTAAACACATTAAATCTTAGCCCGTATAAAGTACTTCTGAAGCTAAGTATTAAGGCAGTGAAATAAATTGTGCTTGTTCGTAGATATTGTTCATGTAATGACTCAGTCTCACTGTGTGGCTTATTGGTGTTGTGTATTTTTCTGCTGTGTCTGTTTTAGGCTCTATGCTGGATATAATCAAGCACACAAGCAAAGAAGAGGACAGAAATCGAGCTCTGGATGAGCCTATTATCGCTACTATATTAAACGAAGTGTTGGAGGGTCTGGACTACCTGCACAGAAATGGACAGATTCACAGGTAAACACACGAGACATTTGCTTTGGTTTCTGATTGAGTTAGAGCTATTAGAGAATATATTCAGTCCATTGTCAGATGCTCTGGATAAAAGATGTAAACAAATGCAAAGGGAAGTTGAAAAGCTACATGTTATTGCACTGATCTGACTGCAGCTCAGTTCTGTCCACTTCCTGTATTTCAAGGTCGTTGGGAAACGACCCCTCTGGCCAGAGGTCCTGGTGCTGGGGCCCGTGGGACTTTGTTCACGCGAACATAAAAATCAATGCTGCGCCACATGACTGTGATGGTTTCACTCTGTTTGTGTTTTGTTGACCTCAGGGATGTGAAAGCTGGGAACATACTACTGGGAGAAGATGGATCTGTTCAGATTGCAGGTTTTTACACTCAAGTCTTTCGTTAAAACTAAAATCCTCAACACAAACTGAATTTAATGTTTTCAATTAATAGATTGTATTCATTAAAGAAAATTTGTAATGCCTGTTTTTGGAATCATACACTAAGAAGGTCTGACATGCGACATGGTTAATTCTATATCTGCTTTTTCAGTCTCTACACTCAAACTGTCTGTTTCTTGTCTTTTATTTAGTTTTTGTTAGGGATTAATTATTGTCTTAAAGTAAATAATACATTTACAGGACCAAAAATAAGCATGCATATCACACAGGTTTGCCCGATTGTATTTTAAAGTTTCATATAAAATGCTTTTTCCTATTTGGGTAAAAAGGGTTTCATAATCAGTCAAACCAGACAAAAACAAATCCCCCTTTTATCCTTTAATCAATGATCGGAATTGATTGTATTATGCTTACTAGAATTGATTTGGGTTTAACAATCATTGATGATGTTTTTATTAACATTTAACCACCAGTTTATTGACACTTCCTGTCACTCTTTTCACCAACAAATAGAAAATATTGTCCTTGCCAGATTTTTCTCATATCCTCAGAGTTGTGAGTTGGAAGCTGATGAACAGTTGTTATTACTTGGCTGATTCTAACTATATGATTTAATGTCATTGCTTACTGGGACTTAACATTTTCAGTAGAACTGCTACAGTCTAAATGTTACCCGTGGAAATAAAAGGTTAAAATTAATAATTATATTCTTCCTCAGCTCGACTAAAATACTTAAAATATTTTGGATTTAGCATTTACTCTAACTATTTGCTACTTGTGCTTATTTGGATGTGCTGTTTTGACTATTGGTAAACAATGACCAGTAGCAATTATAGAAGCAGAGATGCTCACAACAGGAGCGGTTAATGGCAAAGTCCTCTTCAATAACTAACATTTAAGTGAATTTCTTATATCATATTATTCCTGTTGTACGATAATATTTACCTCCACCCTGCATTTTTATCAGAAAAGTCTCCCTTATATTTTGGAGAATAGATTTACATCACGTATTACTTATTGTTGTCTTTAAGATTTTGGAGTAAGCGCGTTCCTAGCCACAGGGGGCGATATGACCAGAAACAAAGTACGAAAGACTTTTGTCGGCACACCATGCTGGATGGCCCCGGAGGTGATGGAGCAGGTCGGTCTATCTCTATCCAAATAACGGCACTTGTTGGTGACAATGTATATTCAATTATCTTATGATTAGTATTTTCCTGATACTAATGTATTTCTGTTTCTAGGTACGAGGTTATGATTTCAAAGCAGATATATGGAGTTTTGGAATTACAGCCATAGAGTTAGCGACGGGCTCCGCACCCTATCACCGCTACCCCCCCATGAAGGTGAGTGCTGTGCATGTGTTGTGGAGGTTCTGCTCTCAGCCCTGTGCGTTCATTTGTTTGTTTGTAAGCGAGATCAAGCAGAAAACTACCAGACAGAACTTGGTGGAACTATGCAGGTCAGGGAAGAAATAATAAAATGTTGCTGCAGATCTAGGATTTATTTATTTATTCACTTTAACATTGTGAGATAGGGCGTTTTCAGAAACACATTTATCAGGGAATAATTGATGGGTCTTGATTAAAAGAATTAGCCATGTTTAGGAGACTGATTTCTAGAAGAGTGCACAATTTGGTCCAGCTTGATTGAATTAAAGGCTATTGGTCCCTGGTGGAGTTGTGCGCTCTGAGGGCATCTAGTTGGGTTGGTTTATCCGATTGCTTCCCTAATTACAGCTTTACTTGCTGCCTTCACCAGCAAAGAGGAAATCAGTATCCATTAACATCTTGGCCTACTCAACCTGGGCTTAAAGTTGGGTTCTAATTTTTTTTCAAAAGTATCTTTTCAAGTTTCACCATTAAAATGAAAGGCGCCATACTTTGAAAACAGACAACTAACCAATAGATAATAACCAGCTGCTTTTACTGTCCACACCATATCTACAGCTTCCTGCTCGGAGTTTCTTTTCCTCATCTGCACACAGCCATTTGCTGCAGTGTGAACATTTCTCCTGTCGTTTCAGGTTTTAATGCTTACCCTACAGAACGACCCACCCACTCTAGAGACGGGGATCGAGGACAAGGAAACGCTAAAAAGATACGGCAAATCGTTTAGGAAGCTAATAACTATGTGCCTTCAGAAGGATCCTGCCAAAAGGTTAGCGCCACACACCGTATATATCTACCAGATATTTCTGTGAGGAAAGCTGATCAATAAAAGTCCCTGATTAGAATTCAGCCAGTGCTGCGTTGTGATGTATCTTCCAACGCTTGTGCTCTCCTTTATCTGCAGGCCGACAGCTGCAGAGCTTTTGAAGTGCAAATTCTTCCAGAAGGCCAAGGTATTTGTTTTAACTCAAACATTTGACTCTCCATATCAATGCTTAGTTATGACTTGCACTTTCTTCATTTAAGTTTATTATGGTTATATGTACTGTGATACTATAGAAAAAGTCCACATATTTAACACAATAGGCATCTTATAAAAATGATAGCAGAACAATTATGAATTATAAATCTGTCTCAGTTAATTATAACAGTACATAACTTGTATAACTTATAAACTTGCTCTAAGTAGGCATTTAAACGTACATGTTCTGGCTCAGAGGTTCTGACTGCTTGCGATGAAAGATACAGTAATTATTAGTATCATGTGGTTGAATAGTTTGTAGAATGTTCATTTTATGAATGTGATTCAGAAAGATCTAGTCTTTGAAACTGACTCTGGTTTAGTCACTGGTCTAACTTTGAACATTTTTAAAAGATCCGTCACAAAGTTTTTGTCTAATCACCACCACTTAGAAACACAATAATTGAGATTCTTACGACTCATCATCAGGTTTTTGATTAATTCGTCAGTCTTCTACTTATTAATGATGATAATAATTGTCATTCATAGTTTGTTTGCGTTTTCTCTCTTGCAGAACAAAGAATACCTGATTGAAAAGCTTTTGTGTTGTGCGCCAAAGATTTCTCAGCGAGCGAAGAAGGTTTGTTTACACTAACGTTCCCTGTTAAATACCTCAATTATTGACTAAACATGAACAAAAAAAAAAAAAAATTGAGGGCCGGGATTGACTGAAGTATCTCTTTACGCCAGAGTGATGCATTTACAGTCAACACAAGCTGCGCACTCGGACTCTCTTCAGCACCTCACACACGTCATGCCGAGCCCGCTGTGTATATTATTTCAAATGTGTAACCACGACAGAATGAAGTGCCATAGATGTGTCAGTGGCTCCCTGTGCAGCCCTGTGGACGCGACAGGATTAAATGACTTGCTAACGTCAGGTCACAGAAGGGAGCACATCACTAGCGCCGTGTCCCACATGTTAGTTGGGAGGAAGTGCAGTTTTTCAGGCACAGCCGATATTGGCTGCACGTTATCGCTCCGCCTGGGTGGCCGGGACCGAAATGGGGGCAGAGGGTCCATCGCCGGGAGGCACGTCGGCCGGGCGCGAGGGTGGAAATTCACTGGCACGGTCGGGTGTAAATGGAGGGCATGGTGGAGAGCAGGGCTGTTAGCGTGTGTGACGTTAGCGTTACGCGCAAACAGGGCAGGGTGTCAATACAGAGGGCGGCCAACGGTGGAGGGAGCGTCATGGTCCTGTGGAGGTTTGTTGATGGTTAATGTGGTAACTGTAGGTGCCTTTAGCAGCCATGCGTCTGAATTGAGACGGGGCCTATTTCTAAACAGTGGGATGAAGTTTTGTCAATACTGTGCGAGGCAGCCTCCACTTCCCCGGATTGGAATGAGTTTACCGTCATCACCGACACAAATTCTGGAACATTGGATCCAAAAATGAGTGACAGGGTTTATGATTCGCACAGCAAGGTCTTTTCCAAATGATCATTTGAATGTCTCTCCGCAACAGTCCCCTCATGAAAACACATTTGAATTCACAAGTCCTGATTTTTGTTTGGATCTGCACCAAATTGCACACACTCATAAATATTCGCGGAGAAATTAGTGATAATGGAAAAACTATTGATACTCTGGATCAAAATTGATTGGTTCATTTCTGTACCATGTAATCCATTAAGTAGTTTTTGCAAATTCCGATATAATAACAGGTAAACAAAATGCAGAAGAAAATGTATAGGTTGGCTAATGATAATTAAAAGTGGTAATAATAATTTATATAAGTAAGTAATAAGTAATTAGTTTGTTGTAATATTTATTTGACCTGGTTAGACACCCAAGGACACCTTACAATATATCATATGTAAATACAAGAATGACTCAAATTGGATCAGGAGATGCAAACACCTGTGGATACAACATATGAAACACAGCAAGAGGTCAAAAGAAAAACCAAGGTTAAAATCAGAGGTCAAACCTACTTTTTACAGATGAGTGATTTTAATCTGTAGAGTCCTGTAAAGATTGTAAAAGAAATAGGCCGTACATGTAAAGTATACAGAGCCAGATCAAATCTGACCACTTGATACTTTCAGTGGATGAAATGCTTGAGCCTCAGAGCCAGTTTCCCTGGTACTTTTTTGCTGATTTGACCCACAGACTCGTCTCCAAAGCAATACTGCAGAAACATTGTTATGTCAGGAGGCTTCATAAGAAACCTCTCTTCTGAGAATTTCACTCAGGTGTCCCCCAGCCCTCAACTTCAGCTCGTCTTTATGTCCACAACCGCCTCACGTCTCTCGCCCTCTGTGAGCTGCAGTGTGTTTTTTTCCCCCCTCTGCCCTTTCTGCACCTCTTGTCCCCTGGCGTTCTTGTTTCTGTACTGTTTTTTCTGCGTGGTGTTCTGTGGTCACAGTAAACACATGCAACGCTGCTCCCAAGAAACGAGCACTGTGTGGGTTCAAGAGGTGAAACTTAAACCCAAACGGCTAGAAAAAAAAAGCCTCACCAGCTTTAAAATTGCCCTGATTCTCCTTGGTAATCCTCCAGTGAATGAATAGGAGATGGCAGATCCTGTCACCAATCTACTCATTTTAAATAAATACTTCCTTTAATTAAAAGTGGGAGAAAACCGGGAACAGTTCCCTTTAAAAGAAGAAGTAAGTCTGGAAAAGAGAAAAATACTTTCTTACAGACAATTAAGTGTCAGTGATTTAGTTATGTTGGAAATATATCTGTAAAAAAAAAAAGATGATATGCAAAGTCATTCAGTTTAAACAACAGGTAGATGTGAGTTGAGTAACCAGCAGAGGGCACCCTGACACCCACAGTTGAGCCTCTGATTTAAAGGTTTACATTTCAGGATAACATTTTATTGGTTTATATCCAAGGTTCTGGGCTGGTCTCGTGTATTTGTAACATAATGAAAAGTGGGAAAATAAAAAAGGAATTATATTGAGTCAGTGGTCCACCGACTGCTCATATGATGATATATTACTGCACAGATGTTTCCCGGGGCCTGAGGCCTTTTTACCAGAATGTGCAACAAATTCTTCCGTGAACACACTGATGTGGCTTCTGCTCTCAAATTCTTATGTCGATGTTTCACATTCACTCTTATTTCTGTACAACTGCAGTGGGCGTCTTTGTATTTGATGTGAGTGGCGTATCATGTGTGGCTGCGGAGTGAATTGATCTGTGTCTGTTTTGCTCGAGGACCCTGAACACAGACGGGGGAGCCTTGGTGCTGTGTCAGGTTTGGATAATAATCCTGACACCAGCAGAAGGGTATAGTGCTGCTTTCAATTTGACCTTGTAGCGCTGACGAGTTTATTTGACCCTGGAGGTAGCAGCTTACAGTTGTGTGCTGCTGCCCCTCCTCTAACGCTGTGGTGCTCTCATTTCTTAACCCTCTCAGACTAGTGCTGCTTGTCGTGCTCGCTCTTCCAGGCTGTAGAGCTGCAACAGTTGATATATGCTTTATCATTGACTCTGCCTTAATGATCTGCTTTATTGTGCTGGTAGCTGCAGTTGTTGTTGCTCCTCGTGTTGAACCTGAGTTTTCCCTTGTGCTGTGTTGTGCTCATTGTGCTGTACCCAGCCGCTCCCTACTAAACTGACTGTTAGGCAGCCGTAAGGTTTATGTTGGATCACTGAGCATTTTTGTCAACCAATATGTTTATCAGATAAAGTTAAGATAACAGGATACAGACATTTTCAGAGTTTTATCAGTCAGTCTTTTCATATGTTGGTAGATCTTCAGCTCCATTAATATTTTGTATAAATGTTTTCTTAAGTTGATTTGGTAGATTGAAATGTCGACAAACATGAACTAACATGATTTGTCTCCATTTAAACAATTGCTTACTCATAAGTAAGTCGTTGTAATGTGAAAAATATTAGACCTAGGCCGATTAGTTGACCGGTATGAGCCTTTCACAGATATATCCCAAAATATATAAATATTTATGTTTATGTAATTCAAGTTCTATATATCTGGTTGTATTAATGTTTTTTTATTTATAGTTCTTCATAGTAAAGTTTATGTTTAAACTATAAAATATCAAATGTCAATTACAATTCTTTTTTTATTAGGTGTGATAACAACATCGTAGGAATCACGGCCCAATATATCGGTATAAGAAATGTTTTTACCGGATAAAAACGACATCCGAAATCTTTCTTTTAACATGAAAAGCAAATACTTTAACATCTTTTCCAATTTTAACTGGATTCATGGGTAGAGCACAATGTTTATCCACATGTCATAACACAAATCTACGAACGGGGTCATTAATATTGGTTGTGCCGGCTCTGTGCCCACCACGCTCCAGGTGAGGAGGGTCCCAGGCTCCAGCGGTCACCTGCACAAGACGGAGGACGGAGACTGGGAGTGGAGCGACGATGAGCTGGATGAGGGCAGCGAGGAGGGCAAGGCTGCAGTGAATCAGGGCAGGGTAGGTGAGACCCCACCAACACGTGCTCTAGCTGCATGTGTTCTTTTATATCAGGTCTTTACAATTTATATTCAAATACATACAAGTGCAGCAGTGCGTTTAAACACCTTTTCACTTGTCTTGTTATAAGCTGAAACCTTGAGTGTGACCTTGATGCATGTCTTGTCTAACCCCCAACCCCCCCACTGTGTTTGACCCAGTACATTCCTTACCTCCCTGATCAGTGAACGTTTTGGATGGCAGATGGTGGACTGTCTCTCTGAGAGAGGCTGTCCTGAGGTGGCTGTAGTGAGCTGGAAGGTAGCAGCAGGGACTGGAGGCAGGAGGAAGTAGAAAGATGTGATCCACGCACTCTTTGATAAAGATTCCCCCAGCTTTAATGTATCATGCAATAAATACCAAAAGACGATTTAAGATATAAGTTTATGGTCTGATAGTCAGTGGGGGTGGACATTTTGGATGCATCTCGCTTGTTAACCTGCCACCCACACCCTCTCCATCTCGTAGTAGCGAGAGGAGAGTGCAAAGGCAGACGGGCTGTTTAATTGAATATGTAATTCTAGTCTGCCTGAAGCATTGATTCTTCATCGGACTGAGGTATGAGCCAGTTAGCCACGCCCTGCCACTGGCTCGGAAACATCAGTAACGTAGCACAGTACCTGTCTCCATGCCGCTGTCTGTGGGGCTGAGTTAAGTTTAAACGATATTAACTTATTATTTGATAAACGGTTGTAGAAAGACATTTCTTAAAGTCACAGAAGGAAGATAACTGGGGAAGATGGGATTGTGAAATCTGAAATACTGCAGTTATGGTTAAGGCGTCCTGCACAATGTCCCCTTGGAGGTGTACGTAGGTGTGTGTTGGTTTGTTGTGTGGGAGCAGAGGTGTTCTCAGATTTTTGTTAAACAAAAAAACAAATCATCTACTGCTGATCTTATTTTTACAAGGACGTGTTTTTAGTTTTCCTTTCATCGATCCTAGGCCGCCTTTTAGCAATGTGCTGTTTCTTCATGAAAGTAAAAAAATGTGTTTGGACAAGCTGACACATGAAAATTGAAAAGTGCTGTTTTTTTTAAAAGAAAAGGAAAGAAAGTAGTAATTCTTATTGTGGTCCTATGAATATGAAAATGTAAATTTGTAAAAATGTATATGTGTTTCCCTCCAGTCACGAAGGGTCAGAGATGAGGCCAATGATGTAAGTTCCTCCCGTGCACTGATTCAACATGTCGTTAAAACAATATAGTTCTACTTTGTGTTTTGGTTAAGAGACACGCTGTCATAGACAAACAGGCTTTAATATTTCTACCGTTGTGCAATTCCATAAATCAGCACAGGTCGAATTTTAAGAATTGCAATCAACTAGCATGTTTTAAGAGTCATGAACTCAATTAGGAGTGTTTATTTTACCACACATTAATCTCAACAGCCATGTGCCCATTCTAAAATGAAGCCAGAAAAGTCATTGATTGTTGTGAACTAACTTTCCTGCATTGTATTTGTAAGATTAATTATTTAGACAGGGATGTTAAAGCCTTTGTGCAATTATGTCTCTCATTTGATTCCTCCTAGAAAGAGGAGGATACCAACAATGTTCCCATTGAGGGGTTATCTATTCACCATCCCCAGGTGAGGGACTTGGCCACAACACTAATTTGTCATGAATCAATGACCTTGAAGCCACAATGATTGTTCAATAGGTGTGTTTGTGTGTGTGTGTGTACGTTATGAGGACTTGTGTTCAGGGTTTCTGCAGTGTCTTAAGAAGTCTAAAAAAATTGAATCCTCTGAATTTTGGGCCTTAAAAAGCCATAAATATGTTAAAAGAATACATTTAGGTAGATCTTAATTATGTAACGTTACAACATTCACGCTGGAACTGTATTTTGTGAGGTAACATGGTGTTTAGAAGGTTATTCTCTTCCAGGCTACTTTACCTTAATCTTCAATTTTGCCTCTGATATTCTTTCATATCCGTATTACATGACAAAGGTCTTAGATTTAACTTATTATGTTCTTAAAGAGGCTTAAATGTAACTTGTTGAAACCTGCAGAGACCCTGGAGAAAAAAAGGCAAGTTCCCATCATGTAAAACATTAAATTCATGTTTAGTGTTCATGTTTTAACGTGAGGGTAGGTTTAGACTGAAAAAGCTAGGGCTGTGCGAGTGCTTGCTATGGTTCAGGCTAGAGTAAGTCTGCAGAAAATGATTGTAAGTCACAGTAACATGAAGTCATGGAGACACGAGTGCGTGCACATGTGCGCGTGGGTCTTGTGGCGAGATGCTCTCATCAGTGATCACTCAGAGTAAATGGCTGTCTGCCTGACAGTGCCGGCTCACAGCCTGTGTCTATCTCACCCGTAGACTCGCTGCCATTCAAACCCATTTTCCGAGGCTATTGTCTGTTTGAAAATGAGCCTGAGTAGTTTGAGGTGTAGTCTTGTGCTCCGGTCATGAATGACAGCTACACTCAGCAGTCATTGCATCCAGCTCAAATCCATCTTTTGGCTCCGGAGGAAAAAAAAACTATTTTTAAAATGGCCTTGATAATGCTGGTGAGATCATTTCGCAACACACCCTAATGCATTGTTCCCTTTCCTTACCCTCACACATTTTCCTGCTGCTGCAATGCACTGTCAGAAAAAACAAAGCACATTGGACTGAGTGGGAGTTCACTACATTCTGTGCAGGAGGCCTTCTTCTGCAATGTCTCAATCTATTTGTGTCCAATTTAAACTCATCATCAGCTGTTTTCTCATGCAGGTCGAGCCGTATGGAGAGAAACCAGAAGGTGCTGTAAACATGGTACTGCGGCTAAGGTGAGACTGATGATTACAGACAGTTTCCTCCATCACATGCTGACACACAAGAGCAATCTTCCGAAAATATCGACTGGAATCTCTCCAGGCAGCTCGGGGTCAAAACCACTTTCGATATCGCTCTGTTTCTATGCAGCAGAAGCTTAATTTCCGCAGCAGATTTTTTTACAGATTGCGTCTCGCTTTTCATCATCACTTCTCTTCGTCCTTTACATGCAGGCTCCTAAAGAGACGTCATGATCTGTGCTCGCTGCAGAGGGGATCTGGCATCGCCACAGATCCCTTCATTTCACTTTGTCTCCCCGGTCATTTCGCAGGGAGGAGCGTTACACTTCACTGGTTCTCTGGCCGTGCTCTGCAATCGGCTTTTCTCCCTCTTGCATGGATGTCACAGTTTTGTTTTGGTTTTAGTGTGCCTGCTCGGAATAAATACACACCGCTCCGCTGTATAAAGCCCGATTTGTACTCCAACTGCTTAAGAAAGATGTTGAAGCCTAAGCAAGTGACCTTGGCTGTTTTTAGTATTTATTCTTGGAGAACACTTATTGAGGCAAAACGAGTGTGAGTTTTGTGTACTTATCCAGCGACTGTGGATTTGACGCGCTGTCAAGTGGACCAATCTGCCTTGCTACAAAGATGTAATTACATTTTGAGGGGGATGCACTTCAGGATACAGAGTTGTGTATGCAGCTACAAATCGCACTGTTGAATTCAGAAGTATAACGTGGCCCTAAGGCCTCAATTATATTCAATTTCGTGAACAGACGGCTCAGACAGTTGGTCTTCATGGACTTCTTTCCTGTTCACTTAGAGGACACATGGGCAGTAGGTGCCCTTGTCAAGTAGTGGCCACTAGAGATGTTCTGATATGGATTCCAGCATCGGAAATGCCTCTGACTGACACTGCTGAAAATGAACTCAAATCCACCTGCCGTTTTTTCCCTGGAAAACACTTCTTCTTGTGCTGTCCTGCCGCTAGTACGTTGCTGTTTTCAGAGCGGCAAAGAACAATTATTTAATATTATATTAATATTTTAAGTTCCATGAGTCGTGAGCCGCATGCAAGACTTCAGCTTTGGAAGATGGCGTCAGTCAGTTACAACACCAGCAATAGGCCATGCAACAATGAGAGCAATCCTCACTTCTATACAGGGTTAGTAGCATAAAGCTGTTAAAATGCATTATATAAGTCCTTTTTTTTCTTTTAAATCCACTTTCATTGGATCAGTACTTGGTATCGGCCGGTACACACAATCCAAGTATTGGAATTGGTATCGGAAAGTGAAAAATTATATTGGAGAATCTCTAGTAACAACGCAAGTGTATTGAGACATCTCCCTCATTTACATGCTCTCATGACAAAATCTACGTCACGCAGACCCAAGCATACTCACAGGTTTAGAAAGTATAAAGCAAACAACTTCCTCAGGGGTTTTCAAAGTCTGAGCGTGATAGCCTCCCCTCAGACACAGTTTGGAAATAGCTTAGATTTTGGGATTTCCTGTCTAATCATGATAATTTTATTGGAACTCATGGATCATAGATAATGTCCTGAGGCACAACGACTGTGTTTCTGAACTTTAACAAGATCAAACATATTTAGATAATGCTAAGTGACTCGTTTCACTTCACTGAGACTCCTTTTTTTATTCCAGAGACATTTCATTAACGTTTATCGAGCCTTGTCGATTTGTAGATCCAGAATGGCCTCATAGATACTTTCTCTCTCACATTATATATATACACTAATCATCCTGAGGGAATGCGAGTATTCAGAGCACAGGCTCAGATCAGTCATTGTGTGAGAAAGAGAAAGAGAGGCCGTTTTTTAAGAGGTGCAGCAGCAGCAGCAGCAGCAGCAGCAGCGGACAGACAGTGGTACATATTTGGACAGTTGAAAGTCTGCCTTCCTGCAGCTCCCTGATGAGCTGGTTGTCGAGCCCACTCTCGGCTGAACAGACATATGAAGGGCCGTCCCCGGGCGTCCACTTCGAGCACACAATGGGAGACAGCTAACTGTTCATTGGCTGCTGAAGGGTTATTTCTAACCCCTGGATGAAAATAAATAGATAGCACTTATTGTTCTGTTCTGTGCTTTTACCACTTACACAGGAGATGTTGGCTCAATCTGTGGATACTTTATAGCCTAAGGAAAACAGATTCAATCTATTTATTAGTGGTGCAGTTACAGCATGTGTAGGATTGTTGCTGAAGATTTTATTAGATTTGTGGGGGGGGGAGTTGCAATGGTTACTTCAGAAAAACCTTGCAAAAAAAGAGTCGTGTAGCGCGGAGAAATGTATTCATTGTGTGTAATGTGAGCAGCATTAGTCTGTCAGGTCCCCACCTCTCTGCTTTGCCAGCCAGAATACTCAGTGTGTTAGACGTACGGACATGTGATGGAGGCTTTCTTAGATGAAGTCCAAAAGCTTATTGAAGGGTTTAAATACTCATCGATGCCCTGGTGAAATACCGAGCCCTTTCACTCCACCCTCTTCTTTGACGTGCTCTGGATCGATGATGGGATTTTTGTATTATGCTTTATATTCCCCAAACTAGAAGATAGACTCGGCAGAACCCTACATTGTGTTTGATGTCGCAGCGTGATAGAAGAAACCCTTTGAAAGCCTGACTAACACTGAGTCTCTGCAGCAGGTGTCTCCTCTGACTTTGATTCATTAATTCTATCAGCTTTCTGCTTTATTTTGAGTCTGAACTCTGGGATGAGGGCAAAGAAGAGGGTGCAGTGCGATTTGTTCCTGGCTGAGGAAGTGTGTCTTTAAATGGAAATCTTTTTGACTGTTTAGTGCTGAAGAGGATTTGGCTGCTTCAATTCAAAGTGAATCAGCACAGAAGGTGTCATTAGATGAGAGGCTGCATTCACATTTTGGGCAACAGAAGAAGGGATATTTATGGACTTCTGAGACCTTCGTAAGAGGCAGTGTATCTGAGTCGGGTGATTAAATGAGGGACTTATGTAAAGTAGATGTTTGGTAAATTTGTGATTATTTTCGTTAATTATAAAATAAAAATACTCTGCGACAACTGCGATTTTCTTTCAACTCATATTATAGTGAAAAGCCTACTGTCTTGTTTGAACCCACTCAAAGCGAGTGGGAGCCAAGTTTGTTCATCTTCTCCGCTGTGACGTCTGTCTGATCAGTGGCCATCACCAGATATTTGGAGATTGTCTAAAGCAAATAATTGTTCGGTGGCTTGTTAGTTCTCACCATGCTCCACAGAAGTAAAGCCAAAATTTTCTCGATTGCCATCTGGCGGCTGGCTACAATATCAATCATAAATTCAATTCATCAATCATCCTCCATGTTAGTCGATGGGACAGGTGATGTATTTTAAGGTAGTTCTTATCACACTGATGCTCGTTCAAGTGTTAATGTTGCCGATAAGTTTTTATTTAATTTGATGCTATAAAAACGGGGGGGGGGGGGGGGAAACGTCTTGATTGACAGCTGAGAGTGACTCATGATTGGTTGAGTGGGACCTCGCACCCGCTGCTCCATCCCCCGACCGCTACTGTGCAGACCCTGGCTCCAAATACAAAAGAGGGTGATATTTTTATCTGGGATATTTTGGCTTAATTTCTGGATAACAGGAGGAAGTAGAGGACAGGTTGTGCATCTTTAAAAAAAGTCTTTGATTCTCACTATTAAGAAAAAAAAAAAATCTTGAATGATCAGTTGTCGGCTGCAATATTATACCAGCCTGTAGAAAAGTTAGCAAAACACACAACAATCAATCTGACTATTTGTAAAAGTTTTTAAATCCATGAATGTAATTGGGATTGAGAGAACAAAATAAGCAGCTAATTGGCCTCCCCTGTCAACAATACAGGAGTCGAAGCTGATTAGCATCAGGCTATGTTAATAGTCGCAGTGATGAGGAGAAAAAGCAACTGCACGGTTGAATTTTTGTCGACATTTTGCCTGGAACTGACTCTGTTTTTTTTCTCCTTCGTCATTTCTCACAAAGGCACTGAGCTCTCCTGAGAATAGCATTGTCAGCAGTTTAAAGGTGAAGTAATGACTTGCATAATATCCTCGGCTGCTGGTGCAATGTCCTTCGGTTAGCACAGAGGCAAAATTGATTTCCCCTGACCGGAGTCCAGAGGTGACATTTCCTTGCATCTTCTCAAAGTTCTTGTTCATTAAGGGGAAGCAGAAGCAGACACATGTCAGGGTCACTCCTTCAAATATCCTCCTTATTTACGTGTTTGGGAAACATGAATATATAGTTTGCCTCTGATATCAGTTTATAAAGAGATGCTTTGAAGACTGCAGTGTTGGCTTTATTGCCTGATGTCAGTTTTTTTTAAGCCAAATACGTCAAAACTTTTGACAGATCTCTAGTTATCAGATAAGCACCGGATATTTTTTCGATCATTATAGTGAATACTCCCTGACTTGCATTGATTGTGTTTTTTAGTATGTTTAAAAAGGGCTTGCATGTCAGCGTGACATAAAATATAGTATAAACCTTTGTGATCTCAACACAGAAGAACATGTGTCTGTTGGCTTAGGCCTCATCAAGTGTTGACATTTTTTTTTCTTTAATGTTTTTTTTAACCAATGATACCAGTTGGCTGCTCCACTGTCAGTCACTTCTGTGATAGACAACAGTGAAGAGCAGAAACCATTTTTAATAGATTCCTCTGGGGATTGCTGTCACTTGAAATGTATGAAATCTTTATTAAAAATCAGACCTGTCTGTAATGGTGGAAAAGAGATCTGTCAAAATAACTGGGATTATTCCTCTCACATACAAATATAATGTGTCTAAATAAACATAAGTCAGCGAAATGCTACTTTTAATGCTGTTAAATGGTTAAATCTCCCACGTCATGACAGTGGTCAGTCTAATTTATATACACCTCGTCCCACATGGTCCTGATGGAATCTGTCAGAGCCTTTTCTAAACACCAACTGCTGTCGTATCTATGGAGGAGGCAGATTTAAGGAACCTTTTATTTTGGCGGGGTGATGATCCTCTGACATACAGGTACCAAAGCTTTGACAATGGGTCCTCTCTGTTTCCACTGCTGGAAAATAGAGAGGTTTCTCCTCATCCGTATGCTCTGCCTGAATATTTACTGAATCTCTGATTACATCAGACGTCACGGTGAAGTCTGACTAAGTGATATTAAATCCTCACTCAGACTGTTTCGTTTATAACAAACTAATGGTGGATGCTGTTTGTCTTTGGTCGTGTGTGTTTGTGTGTTTGTGTGTTTGTGTGTGTGTGTGTGTGTGTTGACTTATGGATCTAATCTCATCTGAAATGAGAGTTGTACGCTCGCCGTGTTATTTATATAACCACATTACAAACCAAATTCATCTGCTCCTGCCATAGTTCTTTAGAGAATAGCACCGACATGTCCGGCTACTCCTCCGTCTCACTCAACATAAAGACAGATTTATAATGCAGGTAATGCAAATTAATGCAAGTTGATTCCGCCAAGAGGCTGGAGGGCACATTTTATGAGTGCAATCAAATGCACTGGATGTATACATGCTTATTATTCACATTTTGCTGCAGTGTAGGAGGCAGGATACATACCGCTTCCGAAATAGAGGCACATTGTGTTTGTGTTCGTTCAATTGAAAACATTTCATCATAATTAAACACAGAATTGAAATAGATTCATATCTCAGTCAGTTACCAGCATCATTCAAAAACATTTATCCAAATCCAATATAATGTGCATTGCTTTTTGATTGTTGACTAATATTGATGGGGTGAACAGGAAATGCTCCAAATGAATGACAATTTGAAGTAAATGAGCTGCTGTTTGTTTTCATGTTTGACAACTATCAATAATTTTGAGGTCTGGCTTGTTTCTGCTGCCCCCAAGTGGGAAAGAAACAAGAAAATGCAGGTTTATGATAACATTCTTAATAAAATGTATCTATATGGCACCTTTATATACAGTTAAGGTGCTTTACAGGTTAGAAATAAAGAACTGAAGGCAAAATGGAGAAGATAATAAGGAGAAGATCCCAGAAAGGCCTGGTCGCCCTTGGTCCTCAGTCGGGACTGTGGCATGCTGAGTACGACACATATGGTGTCAAAATATTCTAAACTCACTTAAGTGCAAATCCATTACAAGCCTTAAAAGTCAACAATAAAAATCTTGAAATCAATTCTAAAATTCACTGGAAGCCAAAGAAGAAGGGCTTAAATCAGAGAAATACATGGAACTAGTGAGAAGAAAAATTATTTCACACATTTTCTTCCAACTTTGACAAACTCACAGCTGTGGTCCGACAGGGTTTAACATCCCATCTGTGCTGTTTGCTCACCTCATCATCTGTTCCCCTATTTCACACAAGTCATTGATGCACCCAACGCTGGTCTCCTGCTTCCTTCCGGATTTCCTTCCAATCTGTCGTACATCTGCTCCTTTTTTCAAAGGGAGATGCAGCATCTATTTATCTGACATTGTGGATACCACTCGTGCAATCACACCCCCCTGTCTTTCCTCTCAGGAACTCCAAGAAGGAGCTGAACGACATCCGCTTTGAATTCACTCCTGGCCGAGGTAAGAGCTCAGCTTCTTATTGATTTGTATGTGCTGCTCCCTTCGTAATAACATTTTCAGGCTCCGTGAATTGTTATGTGTGTAATGGACGAGGCCAGTGTTTGTAGTGGAAAATGCTCATGAAAGTATCTAATGTAATTTCTAACACAATTACCTGGAGAGTGAAGTGTTGCACATCCAATATGTGTTACGTTATTCACTCCCCAGACACAGCTGACGGTGTTTCCCAGGAACTGTTCTCGGCTGGTCTGGTCAACGGGCACGATGTGGTTGTTGGTAATGTTACACCTGTTTATTCTAATAAATTGTGTTACCATAAAATATCACATAGAGAGCTTAGGGATGTTATCTGGTGAGCTCTTAGAACCTGACATTATCTTAACTTATATAAATTACTTGTTTTTCGCAAATATGCGGCACCCAAATTGGCGGCTGTGGCTCATGAGGTAGAGCAGGTTGACCACTAACCAGAACATAGGTGGTTCGATTCCAGTGTGTGAGTGATGTGTGATAGAGAAAGTGCTGCACATACTGTAGATGCAATGTGTGAATATGTTTATGACAAAACTGTATTGGGAAGATCATCAAGACTAGAAACGTGCTATATAAATCCAGACCATTTACCATGACCATTTTATTATAAAATTATACAACAACCGTTATATATTGTCTAAAAAATGTAGATTACCATAAAAACGGTTGACACAAAATATTGCATTCTTTAGCATTGACATGTCCTGAAATGTATTTGTTTCTGCCATTATAACCATAACAGTTGCTGTCAACCTTCAGAAGATTGTCGATGACCCGACTACATACAAAGTATCGACCTTTAAGCTGGTGAGTCTCCGGATGACTGATGGTCGACGACAGCCTCCCGGGTTTGTCGTGCTCGACAGCATCTCGCCGTAAACAGCTTGTTGTTGATGAGAGGAACGGGAGAGGTGGAGTTATTTGGAAGGACACAAACAGACCAAATAGCTTCGGCACCAACCCGTCATCTGTCGCTGAAGCTCTTTCAGTCAGTGAGACGGAGAATATATTTTAGGGCTGTTTAGTCGTGTTTTGTGTAATGTTCAGTGTCATCATTCTGTCAGCGTCTCTTCATCTCCAGCACGAACAAAATCCTGAAGGTCAAACACAGTTTTCATCCAACAGCAGCACCGTCTGTCTGTCTGCCTGTCTCCCTGTCTCTCTGTGTCTCTGTCTGTCTGTCTGTCTGTCTGTCTGTCTCTCTGTCTTTCTTTCTGCCTCTCTGTCTCTCTCTCTGTCTGTCGCTGTTTGTCTGTCTCTATTTCTCTGTCTGTCTCTCTGTCTGTCTCCCTGTCTCTTTCTGCCTCTCTGTCTCTCTCTCTGTCTATCTCTATTTCTCTGTCTGTCTCTCTGTCTGTCTGTCTCTCTGTCTTTCTGTCTGTCTCACTGACTCTCTGTCTCTCTCTCTGTCTGTCTGTCTCACTGACTCTCTGTCTTTCTGTCTATCTCGCTGTCTCTCTGTCTCCCTGTATCTCCATCTCTCTGTCTGTCTGTCTGTCTGTCTGTCTCACTGTCTGTCTGTCTCTCTGTCTCTCCATCTCTCTGTCTGTCTGTCTGTCTGTCTGTCTCACTGTCTGTCTGTCTCTCTGTCTCCCTGTCTCTCCATCTCTCTGTCTGTCTGTCTGTCTGTCTGTCTCACTGTCTGTCTGTCTCTCTGTCTCTCTGTCTGTCTGTCACTGTCTGTCTCTATTTCTCTGTCTGTCTGTCTGTCTGTCTGTCTCACTGACTCTCTGTCTGTCTGTCTGTCTGTCTGTCTGTCTGTCTGTCTGTCTGTCTGTCACACTGACTCTCTGTCTGTCTGTCTGTCTGTCTGTCTGTCTGTCTGTCTGTCTCTCTGTCTCTCTGCAGCCATCACTCGCAATTGATTCTTTTTTATATGTGCAGTCTGCAGGTCACATGGGGGGGTCACATGTCCTCCATGCAGTAATGGTTATTCGGAGTCTGCATGTGGTCCAGACTCACTCTAATACTTCATCTGTAATCACAGCAGAGGAGAAGCCAGACAAAGAGTAATTGCACTTCACGTATGAACCACTTTAAGACGTCGCTTTTCTGTGGCTATTAGAGAAACAGTGACATTTGTGTGGGGGGATTGAAGCAAAGCAATAATGTCAGTTCTGCTGGATATGACAAAAACATATCAACGATGTTTTACTGACCTTTGCCTAGTTGTGGGTAAACAACAGCTGTGCTTGGGGTCACTGTGCCGCACAGAGCGACCTTTCTGCCGGGTTTGCCTCCCCAGCAGCTGCTAAGTGTTGCATGTAGAAAGCAGTGCAGATGTAGATACACCATGTAGATGTATGCGCATACTTACATTTCCATACGTTACCCCTGCTCTGCACTGCAGACTGCGTACAATCCTCACTTCTCTCCCAAACGAAGCGTTACTGCTGCAGTGTCACAAAACCCAGCTAGTGGGAATAATGACCCTCGGTAGGGGAACAATTTTATGCACTGTTCATAGTGTGGGTGGCCCCTCTGTGACTGACCTGCTTTTATAGCACTAGCAGCATGTTGATCAGACAGCTGCAGGACTCTGATCCCCAGAGAGATGGAGGGTCTGTCTCCTATCAGGTGTGAATCAATGGAGGATGGCAGATTAGGTCACGCATTTCCTTTAGAACAGCTGGAAAAGAACCTCTTATCAACCTTAGTCAGCGTAAGAACGGAGGTGAGATGAGTTGCTGGGAGATTGACCTGTCAGTAAAATATATGTGTGTATAGATATATAATATATATAATATATATATATATATATATATATATATATATATATATATATATATATATTGTGCTTAATCACCAGGAGCTGTGAAACTTGGGGATTCAAACATTTTATATGGACACCTGAGTATCACATTCGATTGTTGAGCTCTCATTCCAAATCCACGGACATTAATATGCTGGGGAAATAGCCTCCACTCCTCTGGGAAAGCTCTCCACCCGATTTTAAAACCTGGCCGCAGGGATTGGCTCCCATTCAGCCACAAGAGCGCCGGTGAGGTCGGCCACCGATGCTGGGCTGCGTTTCAATCCATCTCAAAGGTGTGGCATGGGGTTAATGACTCTGTGCAGGTCAGTCAAGTTCATCTATACCAAACTTTAAAAAAAGCCATTTCTTTACTGACCAATGTTTGTTCACAAGGGGGTAAACTAAATCCTGAAAACAAGCCCAGACCAAGAGTAGATTGAAGAACTTTTGATCATTAACTTTACATCTCTTATTCCTTCTAAACATAAATCAAGTTTAAATTTTTTCTTTTTATTTCGTCCTCCAATATTCTGGGGAGGTTCTGATCTTATGAACTGTCTGCAGCAGCACTGGCACAAGGTCTGACCTTATTAAAAATAGATTTTCAAGAAGGGACCTACCTACATTAATCTCGCCCTCTTACCGTCTTTTTAAAAAATTGTAACCGTGCCATCGTTTAAACCCGCCAGAGCAAAACAATTGACATTTGCAAGAAGTAAAAATAAGTCAATAACCGACTCTGCGGTTGGCTTTAGCTCATGGAGCTTTCCTCACAGCTCATATGTTTTGAGTCGGTGGAGACCAAAAACTGAGGTTAAAAGAGAGTTAAAATGTAAGATATCAGAAACACACCTACAAATGAAGCCTAATGTTGCCCTATGTCTGCTGCGTATCCTGTTTAGAAGAAATATCAATGCTCTGTCGTCTCATGTTAGATGACTGATCAGTTTAGATGCAGTAATATAACTAGATTTTGAAGCGGGGGGGACACGGCTGAATGAGATTAGCAATTGATATCAACCAATCAATACCGGAGTTATTGATATGGGGAGATGGTCTCTTTATGGGATCATCATATCAACCTCTTTGTGAAGCAGTTTAACTAAACTTGACACACAAAGTTCCGAGTGAGAAAAGTGAATGTGAATTGACATATCTTTCTTTTCTCCTGTATTCGTGTGTTTCTAATGTTGGCCCTGAAGTGCAAATCGCAACAATCACAATCACAATGGGGAAAAACTCAATAGCAAGTAGGAAAAAAAGCATCATGAAAAAAACAAACATGGTAGCTGCTATTGACAAGGATCATCGCTGTGTTTTTCCACATTTTCTGTAGCGTTTCTTGTTTTTGTTTTGTTGTTGTGCTTTGTTGTCCGTATGATTCGCACTTCAGGGCCACCGTAGTTTGTAGATAGATTCAAACCCTGAACCAGGTTGTTTTCAGAGTTATGGGAGTAATGAGCACACTAACTTGCAGTATTTTCATCCCGTGCTGTTACACTCTAGCTGTTCTAGAGATTTTTGCAGGATTAGTTTTGTTGATGGAGATAAAAAATCTTGCCCCGTTGACCCTCTCGGTGTCTTCCCCCCCCGCTCAGGAGTCTGGCTGTGATGACACGGAGATCCCGGACGAGGTGAAGCTGATCGGCTTTGCGCAGCTGAGCCTCAGCTGATGCTCTCTTTACGCCTAAAGCAGGTGAGACAGTTCAGGGCAGACAGACTGAGGAGCACACACCACCACTTCCTGCAACCTCCTCCCCAACACCCCCTACCCATAAAAAAGCTCCTCCTCCCTCACTCCCCTTCACCTCCCCCGAGGCTAAGCTCTGCCGCCGCCGCCCTCGCCCCCTTAGCGCACACCTCCCTGCTCACTGCCCCCTGACCTTTAACCTTGACAACATTCCACCGCCCAGCGCACGGAGCGGGATCAGGATACAGCCCAGGAACCTAAAGATGAACTCAGGTGGTGAAAGAAGATGATAAAGATGTAGCTTTGAATGTTATATTTATAAAAAAAAAAAAATATTTTCCTCATTTTTATTTGACATCTCATTACCTCTGTTTTTCCGCAGAAGCTCTCGGTATTTATTGAAATTAGAACGATTTATATTTTTAATTCTCTCACACCTTTTTGTTGCCATGGTAAAAAAAACAAAATTTGCTTTAACTCTCAGACTCGCTCATTTGTGACGTTTGTCTGAGGTCCGTGTCAGAATGTAAGAGTTGAGTCATTTACGGGGACAAGCACATTTTTCATATTAACATAATGAATGTCTAAAAAGAACATGAATTGTATTTCCTCGTCAAGACCTGTTTTAAATTGACGAGAAAGGAACCATTTGCTTGAGTGTGCAGCTTTAAAATAAGAAAAAGATCAAAAAGATGCGAGACCTGGATGTTACTGTGTATAATTTGCTGCTCTCGACAGTGTTATTGCTTCAAAATGCTAGAGGTGCCTTGTTCATTTTTCTGTGCCTAAGGAAGTAGTCAGAGAGTGAGACCACACAAAGACCAGAACCTGCTGATTTTCCATTTCACAAATGTATTACTCCAGCAATGACACAGCTCACATGAAAGTATCTTAATGACACACGCTACAATGCACTTTTTGGGCCCCCCGCCACCCCCTCCCCCCTGACAAGCTGACGCTTATGCCCCCCCCGGAGACATGTTTAACTCGTGTGCTCTCATCACAAGACGCATGGGAAACAAAAAACAGAACCTGTGCTCATGTAATCCGCTCTGGTTTATGCGTTTTGAGACGCCAGGCTAGCAAAGACAAAAATCCTTTCACTCTGTCCTGCAGCACTACGAAACATTCTTTTACTGTTCCCAAAAATCATTGTAGTTTTGAAATGTACTGTACAACAACGCATCTGAGGATGAAAAACCAAAAGGCATCTACTGAGAGGGTGACGAGCCATTTGTCTGTTCAAACAAGTCCTGTAGCTCGGAATCATTTTTAAGTATTGAGGTGGTTAATATTAACTTGTACTTAATTCTTTATTTTATGACGTAACTTATTGTTTTCTATGTACAGTATGTGATCCATTTCAGCATATTACCCCTGTTCCCTCTGTAATCAGCTGATGTCAAGTTTCTGACGAGGAGCGACGAATAAAATATTGCTATTATTTAAAAAAGGTGTGGACTTTTTTTATATAAGCATATATACAGTTTGCTATGAATGGTAGCTTATGTAAATGTTAGCAGCTTTTAGGTAGATATTATCATCTCTGCCAATGAGGTAATGTTTGTTTGTGAATGACACAAAAACTACTTGAAGGATTTCCATGAAACTCAGTGGAAGGATGGGACACGGTCCAAGAAAGAACCCATGAGGATTTGGAGTAGATCCAGACCAAGAGACGGCTTATCACCAAAGGGAACAATTCATGGATCCTGATGATACAAATCAGGCGTAATAAAGGTACTGATGTCTATGAGTCTGTTAAATTTAGTGTAGCTATATTTAACCCAGTTAAACCCATTGGTAGAGGTTTGCCCTCTACTGAGAGCTATTCTAGTGGTGGAAGTTACATTAGGGAGTAGTGTTCTGACTTTCTCACTTATTTATGTACCACATTTCAACCCCCAAATTTGACACAATGGTAACATAGCTTTTGTTTTAAATAACAATCAATAATCCCTGGGAGGATCACCGGAAAACAACCTACTGTTGGATTACAAATCCAAAAATAAAAATAAAACTGCATAACTGATTGAACTTGAAAAAGGCGACAGGTAAAAGCAGTAATATAACTTTAATTATTCAAGTATTTGTTTTTTAATGTAAAAAACATACAATATATAACAACAACCCCTTGCGGGATAGATGCTTTCACAGTTAATGTCACATTAGCTTGACAATACTCCAAAATCTCTGGGAGGAAAAAAGGGAAAGGTTTTGGCCAATGAAGCCTCATTTTCTGAGAAAAAGAAAAAGTTTGCCATGATGTCAGCAGCAGCGCTTCAGCAATCACTAACTCGCCAGATACATGTGATTAAACAGCCACAGTCTCAGCTGCTGTTTAACTCATTCTTGCAGGACGTGACACTGCGTTTCTCTTGATGCGTGGGGGAGTCGAGGAGTTAGAGTAGCTGCAGACGTATTACAGTGCACGTTACAGAGAGCAGCGGCCGGACTAATGAGGAGCTGGCGGCTGAGGGACACAATTACCTCGAGGGGGGAAAACAACCAAATGCATCTTTGAAAAAACTGAAAAACATACATCTGAGTTTGTCCGAGAGAAGAGGCAGTGAGAGAATGTAATGACAGAATGTAAACGTAAACAGGATCAGGCAAATTCATGAAAAAGAATAGCATCAGGTGATTTCAGCTTTGTGGATTCATTGATACCAATACTGGGGGGGAAACTATTTATTGGAAATGATCAATTATCATTCACCTGGTTCTTTCTGGGGGTTACCAAACTGCAGAACATTTTCAGTGCTTTTGTTTGACTTCATTCATAAGAAAAAGTGCAAAAACTGGACGACAGATAATCTTTTCCAACCGAAAACCAACTTAACATTCTCTTTGCTCAAGAACTTTAAGCAGTAAATAATACTGACTTTTTGACGTGTTATATCATAGATGCAATATAGTAATTTCATATTGGATTGTTTCCTGCACAGATATCCTGTTTCAGCCTGCACCCTTCAGGAATAGTGAGGTGCTGAGTCAGCAGTCATGGAGCTGGTTCAGATTCAATGTCTTGCTCAAGGACACTTAAAGGCCGTGTAAACGAAAATCAGTCATTGGTCTCTTAACATGCCAAACAAGTGATTACTGAAAACACCTGAAAAGAATGGGAACTATGTAGATCTGAATTGTGAAGTTTGACTGTTTTACAGCATCCCTTGGTTCCTGATTTTTAGGACAGTCTAACAGGGTGACAGCGCAGTGTCATAATACATTTTATTGGTCGACATACATGACAGTGTTACCCTCATTAACATAGCCCCGCCCCTCGAACTATACAAGATCTTAAGCACCGTAAAATCATTGATTCTCTCTCGCCGCGGCTCAGCTGCTAGCTGTGGACAGAGGACGATGCTATGAAACACAACACGCTTTGGTGAACTGTGAACACCGGGAGACTTTAGCTTGGATGTACTCCGTCGAGTGTTTTGTTTTTTCGACAGCACCTGAAGGCAAAACCCGGCCCGCCAGATGCGGAAGCCACGCCCAGTTAGGGAGAGCTGTGAGAAGGCAGCAGAATACTTCTTGAATTACTTGTAATCTTAATACAAATTGTTCTGTAGTTTGACAAACTTTGAAAATCTATGCATAATTGCTTACGCGGCCTTTAAGCAGGGGGAAAGGCTATTATCCGTGTCTCAATTCAGGGGTGATAACATGGGAACACCTTCTCCACTACGGAGGAGACGGTCTATGCCCGGCCTATCTTTGTGGTCCAGGTATAGACCGTGAATGCAGAACCAAATGAGACGGTCTGGTCTATATAGACTTTCCGTGATCGGTGTCACCAGTTTGTCCAAACCTCATCGTTGTCACCTAGCATCAGAGCTATAGTTGGACATGAACAAGATTTAATGCTCCTTGATTTTTTAACATTCGTATCAGTTTGAGTTGAAGAATGATCCTCAAGCATTGGACGTCTCTTTGCTTAACGGTGTCTATACCCCACTGAAGCGCAATGAACCCTGGGATAATTTGAGAATGGAAGGTTCCACCTGTTGGAGCCTTTTTTCCTCTGGAATGAGAGAACAAATTCGACGGCTGCATTTGAAGGAGCCTTCAAAGTGGGACAATCTGATCTTACCGCTGTGATGCAATCGATCTTCAACTGCAGCCTCCGAAGCCTGAACTGAGACGCAGCTTGTGTGGGAGCATGAACTGAGGTCGCCCCGATCAGGCCACATTTCAATGCATAACGCTGATTGACTTAATGCTTGAAAAGAACAGTGGTATTAAATTGCACCTCCAAAACATGAAAAAAAAATATACTCTCAACAACAACACCACATTTGCACTGTTTGTGAGAATACACGCTTTACAGGCCCCATGCATTCATTAACAATCATGTGGGTGAAAACAGCAGAGACGGACGGATTCATGAGAACATCTATCATGACATACAGACTTGCAGCAGCCCTTGCAGCAGACCTCATCAGTCGTGCGACTGATGAGGTCTGAAAAGGAGCAAAAGGCAGAAAAAAAGATTGAGTCAGTCATCGTTTAGTGTTCCTCGTGTTTCCGCTAACATCTCAGGTGCTTCTTGCTGGACATGTCATTGAATATGCGGTGCATCTCCTCCGGGGAGATCTGGTGGACGGTGATGACCCGTCTGTACCTGCACAGACTGTAGGCCATTTTCCAGTGATTGAAACCACTGTTCTGATAAGGGTGTATACCCAGCTTACGCAAACACAGTCCCACGTACACGTCCTCGAGGTGCAACAGTCTCGTGTGGAGCGAAGTCTTGTAGATCTGCTCGGCCACGTCTGATGAGAACACGTAGCCGGTGCCCGAGCAGAAAGGAGGATATTTATTATCGGGGTACAAGTCTCTGGGCATGTACCACTTACTGCGCATGTCCCTGATGGGACCGCCGTTTATCACGTAGCCAGTGAAATACCTTCTTCTCGGCTTGCTGGTGGGCTTCAGGAGCTTGTAAATCAGATTGTCCATGTTGACGAAGATGTCGCTGTCTGTCTTCAAGATGTACTGCGCCTTGGGGCAGAAGGTAGTCACCCAGCGCATACCCATCATGGTCTTGAGGGTGAGGTTGTGGTACGAATCGATAAAGTTCTCCACCACGATGTCGTGAAAGATCTGACTCTCCTGCTCCACCATCTGGTTCAGGACGTTGTCCGTGTTCCTCCCCAGCAGGAAGATGGTGAGGATGCGGATGTCGCCGAAGGTGCTCTCGTCGCCCCATGTCTCCCGGATGGCCTGCCGCGCGTCAAACTCCTTGTGCGTGGTGCTGATGAGGATGACCAGGAAGGGGGCGTCGCCTTCGCACTTCTTGGCCTCGTTGATGACAAACTCAAAGGCGTGCGGGTTGAGGGGGCGGGTGCGGATGTTGGTGAAGGTGATGTTTTGTGGCGGTTTCACAGCCTTCCGTATGGACAGGGACATGTGGCCGACGTACGTGGACGTCGGACGAGATATACTCAGGTACCACAGAGCGCTCGCCCAGCACACCACCGTCAGAAGGTATAAACATGACACCTTTGAAGGCATTATGCTGCATTGAGGTGTGCTTTGACGAGTTGGATCTTATAAGGCTTTCTTTCCAACAGCCACGGTTCACCTAGCGAGGCAGCCTTAAGCTGCTTCAGCGTGCAGCTTGACATTAATTGTGAGTAATGGATTACTTTAGAGAGAAGTGATGCTGCTCGTGTCTTAATGCAAAGGGCTTCAATGTTGTATGGAACTCCAGTTTCTCTTCATGACACTGCTGGTCCTCCATCTACATCTGAAAGAGAGAGAAAAGAAATATCCGTATCAGAAAGGTGCTGAAAATGTACATTTGAATAAAACTATCTAACTATATGAAAAATCCAGTTCAGTCAGTTGTGGCATCTCTTTCATCATCTACAGCAACACCTAAAACAAATTAAGAAATACATACAGAATCTCACATTACATTTATAAAATAAATAACCTCAAGGACTGTGGGGACACGCTGTAGAAAAACCTGATGTATTGAACTCATCACATCGGTGTTGGAATCAAAAATCATTAACCAGTCGTTTCTAAAATGAATATGTTCTCTCTGAGTGAATCTGGTTGGAGAAGGAAAAGGACTTAGATGACGCCGCTGGATGAAAGACGTGTGGGAAAGATTGTGGCGCCTTGTGTCGTCTGACAAGAGTGACTCAATGCCAGACATTTGTATTATTCATTGCTGAGATTGTTATTCATTGGCAACACACACACATTGTGATGTGAGGACTGTTTGCATGCTGTGTTACATCACTGGCTTGCAACGGGCCAAATGTAATCTGCCATATTATGATTCACATTTTCAGATTTACTATTTACTTTTCCCTCACGTAGGGTGATACACAGACAGAGTTTTTTATGGTTTGTGATCCTGCTGATGTTTTCATCAACATTTCAAAAACATCGGGTTCAGGTTCTTTGGCTTGAAAACTGTGTTGTTGTTGATTAGTATTGATATTATTTTCTTAAATAATATTAGCGCCCTGTGAAGCACCCTCTATTAAAAGTTAGAGTCCTGCATTGAAGCATCTGTACCTTTATACATTATTATATTTGTACCTTGTTTGTTTATTTGTTGGTTTTTATGTTTGTAAGATACGAAAAATACTACATGACAGATTACCATGAAATTGGTGGAAGGATGTGACAAGGGCCAAGAAAAAAAACATAACATTTTGGTGCAGATCCGAACAAAGGGCTGGATCCAGATTTTTTCAATATCTTCAACATTGCATTTTTTTACATTCTCATCATTGATCTTGAATAAAAAATCAGGCATCATTTGCAGCCCGACTGTTTTCATTTGATTGAATATAAGGGGACTGATGGGCCTTGGCAGAGGTCTGCGCTTTGTGTCATTCTAATTCCATCTGATACACCCGTATAGTAGATTTTCACTATCACAGTTAGTCAGATTGGACCTGACGGGGACTGTTGATTAGCCTCACATTGAAATTAAAAACCTTGGTAAATAACTTGTGCCTGCAGCTGTCAAACAAGTGTTGAAATTAGCCTCATATTCAAATTAAAAACCTTGATAAGGAACTTGAGACTGCGGCTGTCAAATAAGTGTTGACAGTATTATACGGTGGCACAAAGGGAACACTCTGCCACGATGTGCTGCTCCCCCGGGGTGTGTTCTCCTCTCCTCCTCAGTTTGCTCAGTGCTGCACTGCTGTACCGGCTGCTTGTTACTGAGCTGACAGATATTTGGCACATCTCGTCTCTGAGCGTCGTCATTCTGCAGCACGGACGGTGGCATTTGTTCTGTGCCTGTGTGCAGGTGGCTGAGCCCAGACAGCATGTGTGAGCGTGTAGATCCCGAGAAGTGACTCGCTTCTTCATCCTGCGAAGGCGGATGAGACGGCGCTCTTCAAAGAATCCCATAGGCTTAATGCAATAAATATCTACGTTTTGATCTTCAAAGCTGAAGAGCAGACAATTCAAAACATAATGACATGATATGGATTCAATTTGATGCCATTAACTGCAGTCTATACCCATAATGTAGACAAAGGGAACTCTGTTAGACTGGAGCACATGACATTAACGACAAGAGACACATAACAATGCAGCTACTTTTCTTTGTAGAGAGTTCTATGTGCAGACCACGAGGGATACACCATCTCCTCTTGCTCTGCGACTGCATCTATATAGTTTGTATTGTGTGACAGCTCCAGAGTATATTCTCTAACAGCACATTATCAGTTTTGACGCCGTCTAACAAAAGCTGTTACTTCTCCGTTTATTTGGCTCTGAACCGTTTTCCCCAGAGTCTTGCAGCAAAACTCTAACATGAGAGTTGTTCACAATATCCGACCTCTCCTCCTTTTGTAAAATTACTGTCGGATCTCGCAGGACTGGGAAAAGCAAACAATTGTTTATATTAACGGCGGTTTACTGAGACGCAAGACACACACTTACACACACACACAAACACACACACGGCAATATTTGCTGGCACCTGAGGAGCGTGGAGGGTCGGGTGCAGTGAGGACAGACTAACAGTAACAACGACCGCTCCCTTTTTAAGTTAATAACACCGGAAAAGAAAAACCTACATGAAAGTATGAGGCACATGCTGTTTGTACATGTACACATCTGGCCGCTGCATTCCCATGTTACTTTGAAAAACTCATTTTCCAGACTGGAGCAAAAATATTTATGAGCCAGAACTGTGGCAATGTTTATGTGACAAGTCTGTAAAGCATAACCTCCGGTGGCTTTCCAGAACAAACATTTCTAATCTGGCCCCGGGTCTCTGATGTGCACAAACATCACAAGATGAAACAGACTTCTCAGTTTGTCCCCGACTCTATTTCAAATAGGAGAAAGTGCATTCGCTGCTCGTGAATGTCTCTCATTAATTAGTTGGTAATGAACTGAGGACGCTCTCTGCCTTAGTAAAGCGGAAGTGGAGGAGTTACATAATGGCCTGTTGCACCACAGTTGACAAAACAGCCTTGCTGACAAAATGTAGCTTTGGGAAACGGCTCAGATACAGCTTTATATTTTTCACATATTTTTTTGATGTCACACAATCAAACCAAATGATAAACTAAGTGACTCATCTGTGTGAGGACTGGGCATGACGTCAGATGCATCATCAGATAGGAGTGGATTGCAAATACAGTATAAATGGGCCTTTTTGTCATTGAAACCAGACAGTATCAGCCCTAAAATAGTGAGCTATGTGGAAAATAAAGTCAAATGTGGTGGGGGAGAGTGGCGCTTCAGAGAGTGGTTGACAGATTAGGTTCAGGTTGAACTGGGAGCAACAGTCTGATCTTAAGAGATGCTGCGTAATCATTCTTTCTGCCCTGATTCCACTTCACATACCAACAATGTCTGAAACAATGTCTGACCACAAATGCATCATGTAAAGATTTCTTTAATAGCATCGGCATAAACTCTAGTATGTTTCGAAGTTTTGCAGAAAAGGAGAAAGTGGAAGAGGGCTTAAGTGGAATTATCATCACAGAAGTTAAAGACGGCTAAATGCAGGTGTTCACCCATTTGTTTCTCTAGACCGAAACATTTTCTCGGTTGTTTTTCTCTTCTTCTAGTCGCTCCAGGTCAGGGGCTAGAGGAGTAAAATCACAAACACCCAGCCGAAGATTATTCCTACAGTGGCTGACCCAAGGGCAGCTGAAATCTAATTGGCCCCTGAAGCGCCCCTGTCCTGTCAGTACTCTTTTGCTACTTACAAACAATACTAACAAAAAATGTGATAAGTTGTTAAGATTATTCTTTTCTTAGCTTTTTGGAAGTACACAATGTGCTGAGCAAGGAACAATTTTCAAAACATAATCACTGTGTGGCTTTGCTCAATGCTATAGAGCTAAAAGTAAACGGGGAGGGACTTACATGTGCACCTCAGTGAATCAGGAATTATGTATAGATGTTGGACATATAATTGGCCCCTCTGTGTAAATTGTGGCCCCTTTATTTAAAAAATCTTAAATCTGCCATTCACCAACTAACTGGCCGGCTGAATTAAAAGGAAAAATAAGGGGCAGTGAGTCCAAACTGTGACACCTCTATGTTTAAGGTCACATTAGAGATGAGACTCTACAGGGGGCACTGGAGCAGACCTCTGCTGAGCCATTGTTCCAATCTGCCTCCATCATGGTGGAAGTCACACTGAGAGTCAGTGTTAAAATCTGCTGCTCTGTGTGACCAGGTTGTTCTGGTGACTGGCAGAAAGTATATGTAATATATATATACACATTATGGTCTCTATAAGGGGGAGGAACCGGTGTAGGTGATGGCCCCTCTGAGCTCTGGACCTTTAGGACATAAAGCGAACTACAGAAGCACAGCGGGGAGGGCAATGAAAAGGGGAGATAATTAGCCCGTACTCCCAACAGAGACCCAATTTATCATGATTTATTACATAGCAAGAGGTAAACTTGCACAGGGAACACAGCACAAAGACAGCCATTCATCAAGACATGACAGTGCGTTCTCTAAGCCTCTGGCCTGACTGTCTGGTGGACTGGCTTCTAAGAAGGGCCACTACACTCTCCTCTGCACACAACCAAAATGTTTTGATTCATGGCCCCGTGACCGTCTATTGACAGGTCTCTAAAGCGTATTTCCAACAACAGCGCATATGAACTAATAGATTGCCAGATTGAATTAACTGCTCCACATTAAGCCTGTTGCTTATTGTGGAGAGCCTGTGCCAAAAAAATGTAAACTGATTACCTTGGCTTTCATTAGACACAACACTCTTACACATTTAATCCCATTACACACACACACACACACACACACACACACACACACACACACACACACACACACACACACACACAGACTACACACACACACTATTGGCAGAACTTCAAATAACAATATCAACTTAACCTGAGCTTAAATTTTTTAATGTCTTACTGCGCTCTGCATGAAGACAACATATTATCTACCTCATACTGTTTTATGGAAACATCTCTGCATCACTGAAGGCTCAGTAGTGTGTGGATGATGTTATGAAGGTTTGGTTTCTGCATAGTGGCGGATCAAGTATTTATCCTGAATCCCAATGTACACAGAAGGGCCAATTTGACACATCCATGCAGAGTTGTTGGTCAAGTAAGGTGCACATTTAACTAATTCCTTGTTTGCAGTGAGCTTTATAGCTTTGAGCAAAGCCACACATCATTGAATATATTTAGAAAATTGTTCCTTGTTCAAGTATTGTGTACTTCAAAAAGAGCTTACGGGTTAGGGTCAGTTAACAAACTGTTAAAATCACTAATATTGTTAGTAAGTGACTAGTTTATCTAAAAATCTAGAAATACAGCACTGCAGTTGTAGGCCTCTGCCAACAAGTGCAGTTTCTGTTTTCATAATTTATATTTTCCAGATACATATAAGGTCACCCACCATCTTGACCTCTGGCCTTTGGCTACCAAAAGGCCAAGCAGAACTTTGTGCACAAATTTGGAAGGAATCCGTCAAGGCGTTGAGGAGATATTGTATTAACAAGACAACATATTGACTTTGTGAGGTCATAGTGACCTTGACCTTTGAGCTACCCCCTGGATCCACCCCTGCTGCTAAGGTTGATACCCGACCGCAGACTTTCAATTTAGGGTTTTTAGTTTCAACTTTTTTCACAGCGAAAAGTAATTGAATGAATTATGAAACACTGATGACAGGACCTCCTGTCGGAGCGGAGATGGGTGGAAAGTGATATGAAAATGGAAGCACGGCGAGGGGTAAAGTCCTAAATCCCCCCCCCCCCCCCCCCCCCAGCACTCTGATCCTTAACGCCACATTTATAAGCTTCCAGCCGATACTTCAGTGACCTTGGGAAAAGGGGAGCGGCTGTGTGCACACTCTCACAGCTATTCCAAGACGCCGTTCACGACATTAACTCGAACCTCTCTGTATTTTATGAAGCAATTTCTCTTGCTAGTTCTCTATTATAAAACATAAATCGAACAAAAAGCCAAGTTGAAAAGACAAAGTTTGAGCTACAGTGCCAGATCCTTTCTACGCAAACAAACTGTGGAAAGCTTCTCCGTCCCCGTGTGTATGAACGCTCCTCTCCATTAAAGGCTGTTGTGTACTGTGAGATCTGTTGTTCTGACAACACAGATGGCGTCAGGAAATCATCTCATCAAACACACACATCGTCTAAGTAACGTGGCCTCTCTCTCTCTCTCTCTCTCTCTCTCTCTCTCTCTCTCTCTCTCTGATAATCCATCAGTGTGATACTGTAGACACGTTTACTGTATATCACTATTTATTTCTGCTGAGCTGTGCCCATTACTCTTTGCCTCTGCAGATCTACAGTGAGACCATGGGTGTAAATAAATATTATACATAAATACAGGCTACCAGTACATACATCACGAAACAGTGATATGATTTAATTCTCAACTCATGCATGAATGTACGTTTTTATATTGATACTATATGTTATCAATTGTATATTTTCTTTTGATATTAATATGACTCTTAAAGGTTTGTTTGTGTCTCTCTCAAGTTTTTTGCCTCCCTCTGCCCTGTATATTATTTATTTATTATTTTTATAATGTATTTTTCTATCATTTGTCATCATTGTCTTATTATTTGTCATTTTTCGATGTATTTTTGTGCTAAATGTAAAATTCATGTTTTTTTACATCACAATATCAATTAGGTAAAAAATTCTATGTAATGTAAAAAGTCATGAGAAAGTAAAAGTTGTGAAATAAAAAGATACTTGAGAAAAAGGACGTTGCAATAAAAGCTGCTTTATAAACAAAAATACAATAAAAGTAACCTGCGATAATCTTATCATAACAAAAAGGAGGAATAAGTAAAATGAGGTTTATTTTGAAATTTCATGGATCCATTCCATAATTTGTCTGTATTTATATAGATAACATATTTCACTTCTCTTAATTTAATACAAACATAAACCACTTGCAATTCCAAAAATGAATTTTACATCTTCCACTTCAGCCAAATTATCAGAAGATGTGAAAATGCAAATTACTTTTTATTTCAACTACAAGATGCAAAATGTTATTTTGCATGGCTCAAATGTGAATATAAAACCAATACACTCTGAGGAAGTCACATGACAGTCCACCCACAGCACAATGCAACAAAAATACAGTTTCATTATATTCTGCATCCGAGTCCTTGACGAGAGAGAGAGAGAGAGAGAGAGAGAGAGAGAGAGAGAGAGAGAGAGAGAGAGACACATTTATAAGCAGATGAAAAGAACTGGTTCAGTTGTTTTCCAGTCCTGTCTTTTTTCTTATTGCTCCCTAACTGAAACATTGGGGATAATATTGCCATTTACATATCTTATGCTTAGGGCTCCATCTAAATTGTGTTCTGTTATTATAATAAGACAAACACAGGGGAAAGTCTATACAGGCGTTAAATGAGCGATGCTACTTTGGGCTGTGTGAAAACTTTTGATGGATTGAAAAACATAAAGGTGTTTATTCCATAGGGAGAGCAGAAAGCCCCTCGAGTATCGTCGTAATGTGAGTTAATAAACGCCGATACTGTGTGAGCGTATCTCTAAAAACACAGGCGCTTGGGTGGACGACGGTTTTCTGCTGTTTACACAGTAAAACACAGGATTAGCTTCACAATGGGCTGTTATGGCAACAACAAGGTTTTGCTAATTATGGACATGTATACTTTGAATTAGGGAAGTGAAGTGCAGAATAATTCTACACAGGGGGAGTTTTCTTTAAATCAAATGGAAATTACATTTAGGAATAACATACAGTGATTGAAGTAGTATTCTGTACTACTACTACTACTACTACTATATGTTATACTTTAAACGTACTATTCCATTATTTTAACTGAGGGCAATGAGCAAAAAATGTATGAAATGTAATTAAGCAGTGTTGTAAGAATTGTTGGTGTGTTCAGCCGACTATATCGTTTTCCACCCACAGTAATCAAGCCAAGGAGCACATGTTAAAAATAAAAAGCTGCTCTGAGGAGGAGAATCTGAATCTGCCCTCCAGAATCTATTGGTTTCTTCCTCGGCTCATGACTCACCACTCCACAATTTTATGGAAAGAGTTTTTAGCCGTTTGCAGACATGAACTCTAGTATATGATTCAACAGTTAGGTCCTGGTATCTTCCTGAGTTTTCCTTTCACATATGAAGAACACAGCAGGAGATCGTCCGAGGGAGATTAGTTCAAATTTTCTCTCAACTTCTCTTTATCATCCTGAGATATTTGTATTCTTTTCATTTTTTCTCTGTTCTGCTTCCGTCGCGTGTTTGAAATGTCCTCACACGCCCACTCACTAGTAATGAATTCTCCCGACAATATCCTTCTGTATTCTCACATGGACTCATTGTGACTCAGTGCATGTCTGAAAGCAGCATTTGAGAAACCCTGCTAATAAACAGATAGACAGAGAAATAAATGTCAATGAAAACTTCACCTGGATTGTCATCTTAATCACATTTTTTAAACAATTAGAGGAAACAGTTTTAATGAAAGTTTATGCAACAATGTGCCAAAATACGATTTTAGTTTTTTATGGTTGTGTGTTTTACAAAACTTTTTGAAAGATCATTTCAACAAGTAACTTTTGTAACAAATCCTAACTTCAAGATCATTCATCTCGATCTTTGTGAATTTCAATTGGCTTATTAAATAATAGTATAACTGTATGAACAGTATTTATTTTCTAGATTAATATATCACAGTCATAAACAAGAACAAAAATATGCCTGAAGTGAAATGGAAAATTCTATCCTCCATTCTCTTTTGTTATTACTTTAATGAATTACAATTTATCTAATTTATTTAAATAATCGCTGATTTATGATTTTTAATTCTGCGGCTGGAAAAGCAAACGAGAAAAACAAATTAGCAGAATATAAATGTAAGTACTCATGGACAGGGTTGTAATATTTTTCCACAAACGTGCTACTTACTTGTTATGCTATATTTTGAATAAGACTTTAATTCCAAAATATTGAATTGTTCATTATCCTCAGGCATACCCCCCCCCCCCCCCCCCACACTCCTGTGGGACACTACTGTTCTTAATAACCAGCAGAACACGGAGTATCGAAGGGATCCTACCTCCAGACACTCGCTGGTAAAATGATTGTTGCCAATTTCAAGCCTGGGCACTGCACAGACTGTAAATAAATAATAAGCCGTGTCTGAAACAATAAGATTCATTTGCAGGTTTCAAAGGAGGATGACAGACAGGCAGGCGGGCGGCCGCTACCAGAGGAGTAATGATGAAGACAGATGAACCAGCGAGGGGATTAAAACGTGGAGACACAGATCCTGACTCGCTGGTTTCTGTGAGGACTGGTCGCATGATTTTTCTTCCTATCAGTCGCTCTGAAAAATAAATGCGAGCGTGCAGAGTAAGTCGGAAGCTTTCAAAGCAGAGCTGCGGACAAACAGGAAGCTGGCGTCCTGCTGGGAGGATGGCAGCACACTTTATTCCTCAACAGATGCTGCCCAGTGCCCACTTTTTTTTCCTTTCCAAAAGGCATCTGGGGCTGCACATAGAATGAAAATATTCCCCACGGTGCCAGCAAAAGACTCGTGGTGAAAAACATCAGACAAATTCTCGCTAATTTCAAGCCACCAACCACTTTGGATAAGTGCAACAAATTGCTACCCAATGAGATACTTCCATTCTTTCTTTATGCTTTCATGACTCATTCGGAAGTAAAGTAAGTATCCACCAGATTGGTCAGTGTGGGATTATATCAGTACTGCAGAGCTTTGCACTGGCGCACTGGTCGCTCGTGATGCAGAAATGAAGGAAAAAAGTTAAAAACTGACGGCCTAATATTAATATAATAAGAACTTCTAGTCGGAAGGTGTATGTCGGCGTCCATAGCAAGGGATGTAGACATGACAGAAACCTGATAAATCTTCTCGGTGAATAAAAATAAACCAAAGCTCGATTTTAGTCACGGAAAAATTATGATAACTAAATGCTATTTCTCGCTATAAATATCATCAACATGTCAAAAATTCTCTTCTTCTTCGACAACAAGTGGGCTGATGGATATTCAGTTTCAAAGCACTAGATAGAGGTGATGAAAAAAAAAGTCAAAGGGTATATGAGGAATAAAATGGGTGTTTTCTTCACTCCAAGCAGCCGAGTGACAGATTGAGCTAAAAACGAATACTCCTCTCCCAATTTATGACACAGAGGGGTGTGAAAATTGATTACACGGTTTATTACACATAGCTGATTTGATAGAACACAAATCGAGTCCACTGCCCTCTATCAATCGGATGAATCGGTGATATATCGCTCTATAACCTAAAATCTGTTACTTCTTACAAATCTGAACGACTGAAAACATTGGATAATATATACTTCCACAAGTTCACCAGTTAAAACTGTGGTGACCAATAACTAAGAACTGAATCCGTGTATCAAAGATACAATAATGGTCAGATAATAAATTATTCTAACCCTGTGCTGAACTTGTGAAAGACTTCTCATCATTGTTGGACACTTTGAGAAGAGATTTCTGAAAACTTTTAATTTATATCTTTGCACTTAATTAGACCTGTTTTATTTCTTATTTCTTTCGTGGACTGTCTCTCTGACTTAACGTCCCGTATCTGTCTGCTTTCCCTCCTTTATTGATCACCTGCCCTGTTGGTTTGACCCTTTATCTTGTTAACTGTGTCTAGACTCTGTGTTGCACTTTATTCTGTGCCAGTTCTTTTCTGTCTACCAACCAACAATCCTCCCAGTAATTCTTCCTGGTGGGTTTATTTCCCTATGAGTTTTTTTTTTACAACCTAAATTGTAAGTAATAATAAAGACTGTTTCATTGGATTTGTCCTCGAATGAGATCATGGGCCTCACCTGTTCCTGTTGTCTAGATGACATAGTAAATAGTGATGTTGAACTGATATAATGATTAGAGAGATTTGTTTACTAGTAGAACAACATTGGAGAAGAAATGACAGTCCTTTGTGTAGTTGAGAGCCTGAATAACTCTAATAATTGATAAGCCCCTGGCTGTTCTTCACTCTGAAACAGAGTAGAAAACAGTATAGAAAAGAAAAAAGTGATTATTTGCTGTCATTATACTGAAGAATATGTACATAAGATATTCAAACATTTCACGGCGAGAGGCCACTGATATATGAGAATAAAAAACTGAAATAATAATTTTCCTTATACTTGTAGGAAATAACAGTGGCTCATGTTACTCCGGATGCTTTAAAAATACTTAATTTATTCATTTTGTAAACTTATTTGCCTAAATTTGGTTTGTCCTTTACAATTCTACAACAAGTCCAACATCAAATTGAAACAGAAGTGACACAAGAGAAAATAGTCTTTGGTTAGTTATCTACTTTCTGTCTACTACTGTCCTGTGTTTCTGTGTCTTGTCCCAATTATTGTAATGTGATGGACCCTCATGACTGAGGCCAATGCACTAAATTAAACAGGTTGTAAAACTTCAAAGAACAGCATCAAACTATAAACCCTACACATTCCTTTCAACCCCACTCTCCCCGACAGAAACAGAAAAATATACCAAGGCATCATCTCATCATTTCAATTTTAATCTTAATGGTTTGAAGACCATAATAAAAATGTTCGGGGAATTCATGTTCCCCTTTTTCGGCCCATTAGATGCTGTGTATGCTGTCGGTTTCACTTTTGCATTCTCCAATATTTTCTCTGCAAATGATCCCTTAAAATCTCATTCCACGAAGTAGCTGTTATTAGGATTAGAGGTCTCAGAGGGAAGCTGCCAAACAGATGGCAGGTGGGCACATACGACAGATTTATGGGTTTAATGCAATCAAAGTCCAGAATTAAGTGAACACCTGATAATTTGATATGTGAGATTAGGAACCTGAGTTGGGGAACCTTTTTCCTATCAAGGAAACAGTCAGTGGCGTGTTGACGCAACGTGAAGACGAAGAGCGTGCTGGCCAGCAGGACAGAGATAGGGTCAGCGCCAGGATCAAAAAACCAGTAAGCTCACAAATCTTTTCCTCTAGCCCAGTGCCCGGAGGGTTCACCCTCTCTGTATGCACGGGCGACCACTCCTTGGTCGCCCTAGACAAGCCTCAAAGCATCAAATACCCTAGGGTGGGTTGCCGTGCCACCAAAAAGAGATTTACATTTCACTGTATGTCTCCTAAGAATGTGGAAACGCCACAGGTCGTACATACAGAAGGGCTCACAGGGCAAAGCGAAAAGTGAAGGGAGATCATGTGCCCTTTCCAGCCCTATACACCACACTCCCGGTCAAATTTAATTTAGCGGATGCTTTTATCCAAAGCATTTTACAATAAGTGCATTCAACCCCGAGGGTACAAACCCAGAACCACAAGAAGCAAGAAAGTACAATTTCTTAAAAAATAAAGCAAAACTACAAAGTGCTATAAGTAAGTGCCATTCAAGTGCTACTAATTTTTTTTTTTTTATATTTGGAAAAGTTCGGCGGGCCCGCGGGCCGTACTTTGCCCATGACTGGGTTAGACAAACGTACAAAGTCAAATCCACCCTGAAGGCCAAATCCTAGCCACTTGCTATCACTTAGTTTTCCCTTCATCTCAATCAATTGCTGTACCTCTTCCCCCGGTTCTTAACCTGCTTGAGTGTATTTGCATTTCACAAAGGTAAATCAGATTTATGTCGTGCGGTTCAACGAGCACTGACTCTTGACTGAGAGGGATGGATGTGGCCGAGTTTGAAAAATGAGATCTGTGCTCGAGTGACTGTTCCTGAGCAGTCGAACAGCCGGACACCTGCAGTCCGAGACAAACAGGTGCAGATACTTTTGTGGATTACTTAAAGATGATATATTTAACTTAATGTTTCTATAGTGAAATATATATACATGTGCAATGTGCATGAGCAAGAGGATAGAAAGCATATTTACACTCATCATGTAAAACCTATACACCTCTTTGCTTTGTAATTAAATGGCAGGTGGCAGTTTTCTTCATCCCATATTTATCCCATCTACCAAAGTAAAATAACTTAACTAACTCTCGGTGTTCCTGTTAAACCAAAGCCTGATGCAGTCTACTCCTCCACTGATCTCCATGGCACACACTCACAGTGGGTGACTATGAACATGGACACTGGTTTATTTTGACTCAATCCCTCCTACTGCTGCCAAAAATAACAACTGCATCCCTGTGTTGGTGTTAATCTGCAGCTAAAAATAGTCCCAGACAAATCTCTTACTTAAACCCGATTGAATACCATTCACTAAATGATGGTGTCTAGGTGTTTTGAGGAATTACTTAACCATTGTTGGTTTTAGCATTGTCTAGTATAGAGATTTGTTTGCATAACAAAAATGTACTATGACAGTATAGAGCAAGGCTTGAATAATGATGTATGACCTTGTAATTTATCCCACACATGACTGACACCCGACAAAGGTTTAAGTATATGGGCTCCATCATGATGTAAATATTGAATATGATGACACAGGAGGATTTCCAGAGCTTCTGGCAAGAAGTTATTATGCAGGGGATTATCTGTCACAAAATGCCAAATGCACACGTAAGAATCAGTCCTCAAATGTCAAGCAGGCACAAGTTTGAGTGATGTGTTCAGTGTTACGGAGAATGCCCTGGATTTTTGGCATTAGCACATAGCCGGAGGATAAATAAATTGGATTGTGGCTATCGGGGCATCGGCCCTGGCACACGGGCTGCTCGACATGGCTCGGTCTGGCTCGGCTAAACTCCGATATATCCACCGTGAGTGAGTCATTTTTCTATCCTGCAAAATGATTCACTTTTCCTACTGTGAAAACAAGGTACTGTTTACATCGTCATTGTTCATGAAAATGGGGAAAAGGGGTTTCACATGTTTTGTTGTTGTTGCTTTAGTATGAATGATGTTTCTACTAATATCACATGGTGTACTTTGACAGCACATACTGACATCCGTGCATCGGAGGTATAGGACTCACTGGGTTTTTATAACTAATGCTTTGGGCTGTGTAGTCAACTAGTCCCAAATAAAGAGCTTTCTATGAAATGTGGTAATTCTTTGAAGTGTGATGTCTCACTGAATGCATCATATATAAAGATTATATAAAAAGATGGACGACACATGTCATTCCCGCTCACGATCCAGAAATGAAGCCAAAATATCCAAGACACGAATGCTGCCATCTTACTCAATCCGGGCTAGAGTCGGCACCGCAGTGAGAGGATGCAGCCATGGCAGTGAGGTCCTGCTGATACACATGCTCGACCAATCACGACCTGTCATGGCATATCATCCCATTATTATGGCGTCAAATAACTAATTAAAACGAAAATCACAGAAGAAATGCAGACGTGTGTCCACTAAAATGACAAAAAACATATTTGAGAAAAATTTGATGTCCACTTTCACTTTTTTAGTGCCGTCCATGTCCTATCCACTAACATGGAGGACGCAGTACTTATGAACTATACTACAGCCAACCACCAGGTAGCGATTGAGATGCTTTGGCTTTACCTCAGAGGAGTCTATCGTCCATCTTCAAATACAGTCTTTGGTGTGATTAATAGCACATCCTCCAAATCCCTGTTAATCGGCCCAAATCTGCTGGTAATCCTGGTCATGTGTCTGTCCTCAGAACCAGGACTTGGAACTGAAATCTTCCTCCTTGCTATGTCTGACATGGATAGACACAAACAATTAAAGTTAGCCCTTTGCGCTACTTCCTCCTAATTATAATTCATAGGCAGCACATAAACATTTAATGCAGTTCATGATAGCGTACTACGATAAAATAAAGGATGTCTTTAGTGTATTAATGGAAAGTATTTACTACACCTCCTGTTAAAAAGAATCTGAATATGTCTATTTACAACTTTGTGTAAATGTGGCAATGAATACAGGCCGACTGCTACTGACGGTGTAGGTGCAAACAGGAGGAGTTGTGGTTATTGATGAATACATGAAGAAAGGCTGAGAGCTGCCTACGTCAACATCATAGTGTGAAGTGCATTGGAAGTTTGTTGCCATGGCAATACTGGCATGAGAGAAAGCAGAATTCATAGATCACACAATAAGTTCACCTTGAAGTGTCTCAGTGAAATAGTTTACTGAGATAATTCAACTTTTGAAGCAACACTTCAGAAGCTCTTAATACCGCTTACAAACTCCGACTCACAAGACCATGGATCAACTCATTAACCCTCTGAAAACTGACGTGGCCTCTATACGCTGCTGTGGGAGACTGTTGTTTACATTAACCTATTTACATCCATTTTAAATAAATAACAATAATATGCACTGTTCTTGTTCTTTCACCTCCTCACATCAAACGCTCATGATGACTTCAATACAATACATAACATACAGCAGATAATGTGGTAACAACGGGTGGCTGCGTTGGGGTATTTCCCACGCAATGTTCACGCAAAATTGCTCTTTACATTATCGTGTTAAACCAAAAGCTAACGTTATGGACAATTACGTTTTACCCTTCTCGCCTCAGTCCTCAGAGTTTCAGCTGCACTTGTTACTAGGTCTCTTTCTCCTGTGAGAACTTATCTTTCACTCTTTACACTGTGTACCTGTCACTCAGAATCTGAGAGTGACCTTCATGCGAGTGCATGTGCAACCCCTTACCGCCATGGATGGAATTAAATCTTTGGGAAGTGATATCTGACCATCATTATTATATTATTATTATAATAATGATATATTATCTGAGATCCGGACTCTTCAATAAAGGGCAGACTACGAGAAAAGCCCCACACAATACAGCACCTCAACGAAATGACAATACAGTTAAATGACCACGACACTAAAACAGAAACAGAGGAAGGTAGGATTTACTTCCAAACAGGTGTTTTTGTCAGTGGTCATTATAGATTTTCCAATTAATTAAAGTCCAAATAGATAAAGTAGCTGAAACAGTCCAACCGAGTGGAAAATATAGTGATAAAGTCTCATTACAAAGGATTATTTGGAGACGTTGTTAAAGTTTTGCTTTACTTAATAATTTAACAAATAAATATTTTATGAGCCACTCAGCTAAAGAACGGGATTATAAAAATCTTTAAGTAGATCATTACTGTGCATCGGCAAATATTTTCACATGAGGGTTGAGAAGCTCCAGCGCAGGGTTAGATGTGCTCCAATTTCACGAGGCGAAGAAAGATGCTGTTCACCTTTGGACTGTTTATACATGATGGAAAAATCATTTCCTCCCTCCCTGTTGATGATCCGGCAAGATAGGAGAACATTTCGGTGTGTTGAAGAAGAGACAGGCCTGATCGTGTTCACAGAGTTTGGATGAAATGTGTTGACTTAATGAGAGGATATTTTTTTTTTTTTTTCCTTTCTATGGAGCTTCTCCAGCCAACCGTGTCACATCACCGAGCAGCCAGGTATGGTCGTTAGAGGGACAGATGGTGATGCGGCTGATTGGTCTCTCTGCTGACCTATTTGAAGGTGTTCTCCCTCATCATGCTTCTCTTCAGCAGCGGCGAGAAATGGAGGAAAACGGTGAACACAGAAAAATGCAAAGTGCAGTTCAGTTTAATCTGCAGGGCGCCTAACGTGGCTTTGATGTGGGGGAGACTTTATGAGACGCTCAGTGAGACTGGGAATTACTTATGATTAAAAGAGAAATAAATGTTGTCTTTTTGCATGAAGCAACTTTGCCATTTTAGGACAGTTCTTTTGCAGAATAATCATTTGCAGAAATGTGGATTGAGTTAGAGAGTAAAGATGATTCTATGTTGCTGTGCAAGAAAAATGCATGGGCATGGAGAAAAATAATAAGAAGGCTGCTTCATTATCTGAGCAGATGTTTTCCGTTTTTTTTTAAAGTAATTTTTTCCTGGCAATGTTTTCTTCATTATGATAGTAACAGTGGAAAGAGGGAAGCAGGAAAGTCAAAGGACAGAGGATGGATTCGAGTCGGGTCTTCAAGAGCTACACTCTTAACCAGGTGAGCTACTGATGAGGCCCCATGAGCAGCACTTTCTTTTTAACAACCTGATTTTAACAAGTAGTAAAGCCTGTAATCTCTTAATGATGTCTCTGGTGTGTTGAATTTACATCTGAAACCGAAACATTTCAAATGCACCAGAAATAACACAGCATGCTGTAAAGAATATATTCAGCCAGATGGAAAAACATCGCAAAGGTGGCCGGGTTTTAACTATTTCACGTTTAGCGAGGCTGTAGCCTTCAGCTGCTTTCAGACATGCACTGAGGTCCAGACAGTTCCCCTGAAATGATGGAGGGGCTGTATGTGAGAATGCAAATGTTGAAGTCTTTGGCACAGTGGGGCTTTGAGCTACGTCAATAGTTTCTAAAAAGTATTTTCTCAAAACAAAATACAAATTTTCACTGAAAGTCATCCTGTAGTCAAGACATTTCTTCAGTCAGGAAGTTCAATCAATCTCAAATCTCTCACTCTCTCTATACTTATCGATCAGCTGATTGGGTGGGGGCGTTTTTTTAATTAGAGTCTTCCACAGTCTCTTCCATCCAATCGTCGGGCTGCTCCACCCAGGTGTCCATGCATGCCTTCATGTTCCAGAAATGGGCCCCGTTGTTGTAAACACATCTGAGCCGACAATTCCAACAATCTCTTGCTGTGTTCTTCGTGATGTGAAAGACAAGTTCATGTCTGCAAACAGCTATAAAGTGCCTCCTGTTGATTCCATGAGGGAAATAAACAGTTGATGTTGTATCTCTGCTGTTGGCATATGGGGATCCTCATGTCAGCTGCCAGCCTCAAATATGCATGTGAAGCAAGACGGGAAATGTTTATGTCGTGCCGGCAGCCTGTTACTGACACAGCTTCGCAAAGTTAAAAATTAATAGTTAGTTAAAGCGATGACTTGGCTCAGTTAGTGTTTGTGTACTTGGCAACATGGGCATGAAAATCAGAGTTTAATGCTGCCATAGCTGCTAGCTCTTTGATTGCACTGAAGAAGATCTCTGATGTTGTGCCTTCTGCTGCCGGATCGTTTCTGCATGTGTGTTGCTGCCGAGAGGAATTTAGTATATTTTAACAGCATTTATTGTGAATTCCATGAATGTCTCTTGCTGATGAGTATGTGCATCATGGGGCTTCAATGCTGCCCCATGCAGGCTACTTAAAGGTCAAAAGTGATTATGATGAGTGTCGGAAGTTGAATTAATTTAGCTGCATTTCTGAAGGTTGTGGTTGTTCTGGATCCTGTGCTAGGAAGCAGGATGTGTGGTTATCAAGGTGACGTCAGGTTCTACTCTGGGTTTTGAGTTTCAATAAATGTTATTCACCATGGCAACTTATGCTGAACAGCTAAGAGACATTTAAGTTTGAGATAATATATCAAAACCTATCGACGGCCAAACATCGGACCAATCAGATCACTGGAAAAAACTGAATCATGGAGGACTACAGGATCCTGTAGGGACGAGTTCACAGACATATAATATAATGTAATATAACATAAGGTTATATATTATAATATCATACTACATTAATAATGTAATATCATATGTTGTGACAAACAGAGTCAGAGTTTAGCACAACAAATGTAAAAATATCAAATCTAATGTAGTTTAATTTTAATTGAACAAAGATTCTTTAAATCTTTAATTAATGCTTTTACTTTCTAATTCCATCCCTGCAGCTCAGAACATCATGAGGAGATTCTGTGACAATGAATGGAAGTGGAACCCTAATCAATGTGTTAGTACCGGCTTCATAGAACAGGTTACTCAGGACAGTGAATCTTAGATTCAGTGAAACCATAAAAAGATGTTGAGCTTTCCTGTACAGTATATTACATAGTGGTTTGAGGAATCTTTTTCTTTAGAGGCTGGTTTGTAAGCGAGGTATGAGAAGGCCAGAGCCTGGAAACCAAGCATCTCTCTACATTCTTTGTATTCACATAATAAACTGTTCCATGTGAGTCACCTGAAGGAGATTTTTATCTCTGCAATATTGAGTAGGTTTAAGCCTTAGTATAAGCTCGCCATTCACATCTTCGTGCACTGCAGTTTTTGTGGGAAATGAAGTCATTTCCCCTGGCAAGCTGGAGGCAAGACTCTGTACAGGTCTGTCTCTACAGGCATATCTATGACCCCCTTCAGCACTGTCAATAATGATGGAGCATAGAGATTCTCAGATAGCTCCTGGAGGGCGATTGCAGGACGGTAGGTAAAGAGGAGACATTCTGCTGGAAACCATGAAGAAAAACCCTGCAGCCAGTTTGTCTAGGCAAAGACCTGAGCACCAGCAAGAAGCAGTGCTCCTGGAGGAAACAAGCCAATGCCAAAACTGCTCTGTTTGCGTTTCCTCTTCTTCTTCTGTTAGTGTTGCTGTGTTTCTCTCAGCAGCGACACCTATTGACCGTTTGTTTGGGAGCAAACGTCACAAAGTCACGGCAACTCCAACGCAGGCCAAACAGGGAACGGCGTCATGTTGACGTCACAGTAGCTTCAAGGTTTGGAAGAGTGTCCCTTCTTACTATTTTGCTTTAGGCAAACTCACCCAAAACAGACAAAACATTTAGTCTTGTGATGTAAAACCTATTTTCCAGTTTAAATTATTTTCCACTGAGCATAAACTATACAGATCAGCCACAACACAATAACCAGTTGGTCATTTTAATGTTGGGGCTGATCAGTCTAAATAAACTTCTGTTTCATTATGTCACCACACATCCTGTGGAGTAGATCCGTGTCCATTCATGCCACAACCACAGCTGAATAATGAAAAGCCCTCCATCCCAGTACTTAACATAACCAGGGAAATTGTATAACCCAGAACCGTCTCAGTTTGGCTGAAAAGACTCTGGTCTGCGGTGAGAACTAAACCCTTCTTGACACATAGATTTAATCTTGGTTAACGAAAACCAAACTCAGTAAACAGGCAAACAGTGTTGGCTTAGAGGTATCATCAGAGACTCCTGCCAAAAGTAGGACTGTTATGGCATTTATTTAATCTCAAATACCGTGCAATTATTAACCACATTCGTGCAAACTGTCCTTACTCCACATGCACAACTGTGGTCCGGTGAGCCCGGGGCTGAGACCACAAAGAACCAGCCCTTCTCTTTGCACTCAGTACTGCTTCGTCAAGTTGAATTTGGACACTTAAGAGGCGGGGACAGTTGTTGATGCTCCCTTCCCTCAATTGGTCACTTTGTCCCCAGCGTACCTATGATCTGCTAACCCTCTTCCCATTTATCTTCTCTGTAGCAGCTGTAAACTTCACAGATCGTATTGCTGTCGACACAAAATTCACGATTTTATATAGTTTTGCGTGCGTGGAATTTTTTTTTGCACTCGCAGGATAGAAATTCTCCGTCGCCCTGAGTTTTTTTTCTGCCCGTGAATCTCGAGACTAAATAAATGCCCAAGATTGTGATGATAACCGGGGTAATAACACACAGCATACGGCTGCTAATCAAACACCTCCCTGTCATTAACCTGTGTAACTATCACTGTAATCACTTCAGCCTCCGTGCTTCTCCGCGGCTTGACGTTGTTTCACCACGCTGTTTCCTAAATTAAAGGTCAACCCCACTGTGCCGCTCGAACCGGCTGCACGTTGCAGAGCGAGTGCAATTCGATGTGTCAGAGCTGTATCTGATTGAACTGTGGCCGACTTTGGGACCAAAATCCAATGCGTCTCACCGGGATCCACATGGAAATTAGTGGGAGGGGAAAAATGACCCATCAGGTCACAGTGGCTGCACCGTACAATCATGTAAATTATGATTAGACCTTATTAGTGAGCTGGACGCCACGCTGATGAATGAGCTAGTGATTGTGAGGTATGACTGTGCCAGCTGAAAAGAACAGATCTTTGTAATTGATAACATTAAAAATGACTGCTCCCAGGGTCCTTTGAGCCATTGTAAACCAGAAATTTATATCAAGTCACAATGTCCTCTCTAATAAAAAAGAGTGTGACTTGACCTGAACTATTTGGTCCACTGCACAAATCGTTAATATTCTTACACTTTGCTAAATTGACGATGGAATATAGACAAACTCATCCATGCACACATTCATGCAGCACTTCTCTATATGAAGTTGTTATGAAATTATCGCACAGCTCTGAGTGTTTAAATATGGTATGTAACGTCTACATGAAATAGAAGCGCAACTATTTGTTTTCATGCTTTTTTCATCTTAAAAACATTAAAAGAAACACCATAATTTTCAGGCTTTTTGGTTGCAACAATCCTTAGAGAGCAAAACCCAGGAGAGAGTAAAAAATTCCATTAACTTTAATGGAAAATACAGAAACACACAGATAATGGTGGGTGTTTTACTGTACAGACGATGCTTTGGTGTAATGTAACAGCACGTTTTTTTAACACTATACTTCTACAAATACTGTTCCTTGTCTGTTTAAGTTAACGTTTCATGTTAAATTAATTTGATTTATAATCTCATGGTTTAATCATCTTTAATATGTATGTTTAACAATGAATCATTATTACTTATCTTAGTCTGTTTTATCAAACTTGCGTTGATTATAGATATTGTATTGTCTTAACTTTCGTTTATAGCTATCTTGCCCTTTAAATTTAATTTTTTTTTTGATTTTGAAAATTTGATTTTGACAAATTTGATTTTCTAAATCCAATGTTTTGTCAATCACGTGTCGAGCACTTTGAAATGCATTTTTATGTTAGTTAGGATATTGAAAGCAATTTTATTAAAAAAAATAGAAGCTCAATATAAATCGAAAATCGAAATATAAAATCGAATATAAAACTACAAAGTGTGAGGATGTAAGACGTACAACAAAAGCGACGAGAGTAAAACCTAAAAACTAAAACATGTTTAAAAGTTATCATACATTTTTCAGAGGTAGAGGATTAGTGGACGTGTACTGAATGATGATTTAGGTTGCAGATCATTTTAAATGCTTTTTCTTAAGGAGTGATAAAGACAGAATGTACTTAGTGCACCAACCATGTTCCTAATGGGGCACTCACCTGCAAGTTAACAGGGGTTAGTAAATGTGTTCTTTATGAAGACAGGCGTTGATGTACGGGAGTGAAAGTGGCTGTGGGACCTGCACATGTGACAGGAAGTAATCAAGCTTCCATTACCCAGAGTGGCTCATGTCAGTACACCATGTATCCAGAGATCTCACTCTTGTCGCTCCAAACACACGGTCACGGTTATTGTGAATAGACGAGCGTGACCCTCCTGTCACTGCAGCCTCTCCCTTCTGTGGTGACATCAGCATTAATGATGAATCATTATACAGGGGGTCTGGCATTGTCCTCTCATTACCTGACAGGCTGCAGCTCCCTAAACCCGACGACACCTCGGAATCCACTTATCCCCGTCCGCTCCTCTCGCCCAGCGGCACAGTGAAGACACTCGCCACGCCGTCTTATGCAGCACTTCACCGTGACACACGTTGTTGACCCACAGTCGCACCGGTGATTTGCTGCACTTGTGTTACACAACAGAATAAAGGCACGGTGGTGTGAATGCAGAACTTGATGTCACAGCGCACACCCACGCCATGCACACACAGGCCACCCCGGAGTGTTTGCTATGGCCATGCGCACCCACACACAGACGCAAGCAAGCACAGCACAAATGAAACGCAAGCCACGACTTTCTTTACAGATAACACTGTGTACTCGCTGCTGTGTGTACCCCTCCAAAAAGGCATGGGTTCTCTCCGGCTCACCGCCCTCTCTCCTCTCTCTCCTCTCTCCCTCAATCCCAAGGCTCTGTCATGAAATATGCATTCACATTCAATATGACGGGAGCCAAAGTCAACACACACAGAGAGCCCAAGGTAAGAAACCTATTTCCTTTGCTGTGGCTCAGTTGTAAAACTCTGCTTCTTCTAGCTTCCAGCCCCTTTTCATCAGTACAGCTCTCTGGATAATTTATGATACAAGTTAAAGCTGTGAGGCAAACACAATTACAGCTGGCCACCATGAGTCACTCTGTCAAACACCTTTTGTCTCCATTGATCATCAGGGGGAGAATCTGACGCTAAGTCTCCGGCTCTTACGCTCAAAATCCAGTCTCTCAGTGAGTCAAGATTTCCTCGGCTGAATGTGCATTATGTGTCTTTGAACTGTCGCATAATGCAACCAGGGCAAGTGTTTATGCAAGCATGGCGCAGAGAGCCAGCAGAGAGCCAGCAGGCCTGGGGAGGGATGCTGGGAAACATTGCAGCTCCAGGGCTCCAATTACAGGTACAGGATGGGAGAATGCCGAGAAAGAAGAAGTGTCTCTCGCCTAAGTTTGTCCAAGAAAAGTTTAGGGCGCTCTGACGCAGCGTGGCAGAGTCGTGCGAAGTGAAAAAGACAATTAGAAGAGCCAAAGAAATTGAAAAGTAAATGGATTCAGAATGAGTCAGTGTCTGGGTGCAGAGGTGAAGCTCTTTGCCGTGTAATACAAATCTGTAATTCTGAGTTTGTAAATGCAGTTTAAAATACCAGACAGAACTTGTTCACATGCAGTTGATCAAGGCAAATATGAAGAGGTATAGACAATGTATTAATAATACAGTTTTTTTTAGGGAGACAGGACCATAACAGATCAAATATTCAAACTAATGCACCAAGACAGTCTGCTGTCACAGAACATGATTTCTGAAAATATGTACCACTGACATACCAGGCAGGTCTCCTCCATCATGAGCAGACAAAGGGAGCTACACAATTAAAAAAACAAAATCAATACCATCTTCATACTCCGAGATGCAGCCGCAAAGTGATTTATGTCCAACATCGTCAGAGAAACGAAGCACGGCGCCATCTCAATTGTTGTGCACGGCAGTCCGATGGCCACAGCGGCTTAATATGATGAATGAAAAGAATAGTGGAAGAAGACGTGGTAAATGTTGCTCCAAATCCATGTGTTCTCTTCTATTTTCCCTCACCTGAAATATCGAGGCTCGAATGTGCACAAAGCCCTCGACTCAGATTGGAAGTGACAGAACCAATGAACAGGTCTGTGCGGTCTATTTGGGATTTTTCAGCCTGGCCAACGTATACACACCATCTGCTGTGGATATTTGCCGCCTTCATCTGATAAGAATTGTAGTTATTATGCTTTAAGTCAAAAGTGCACACACAGTAATAATATCTGCATCCACTAAGCCATTTTGGCTGCGAGCCTCAGTCTGCTAAGTGGTGTGCAAATAGAGAAAGTAGATTACCATAATACCACATTGCTAGTGGCGGTAAAAAGCATCAAGGAGACACACAGCAACGCACACACACACACACACACACACACACGCACACACACACACACACACACACACACACACACACACACACACACACACGCAACTCACAGCAACCAAAATGTTAATGTGTTGAGCCAGGAGCTGAGATAAAGCTTCAATCGGTACAACAAGTATGAATATCAATATCATTAATTCAATTCTAGTGCATTTGATTTGGAACAGAAAGAAATGAAAATAGAATGATGTCCACAAATTTACTAAACCAATCATTTCATGCAACCTGCATGTTTAATTCAAGGTTGCAGCCAGCAGCAGGTTAGCTTAGCTTAGCTTAGCATAAAGACTGAAAACAGGGGGAGACAGCTAGCCTTGCTCTTTCACGCTACCAGCCCCTCTGAAGCTCACAAATTGACACGTTTCACATAACGTGTCACTTGCAGATATGTAGTCACACTGGTAGCATGGCTCATTTGGTTCAGACTGAAATACCTCAACACATATAGAGGGATGAGGGAATACATTTTGTCTTCATGGTGCCCAGAAGATTAACTGCAAAGACTTTGACGATCATTCTCCTCTGACCTAAAGTTTATATCTGTGTATTCTCCGACATGAGCTCCAGAAAAAGCCTGTTAAATTGGTTCTGGATCTTTTCACGAATTTGTCTTTTACATATGAAAAACGCAGCATGAGATTATCCGGGTAAGAGCCATTGTCAACAACAGGAAAAGGACCAGGACATTCAAGTGAAGGGTGGCGCCTGAGTCGGGCAATTACGTGCTTTGCATGTATGTCAGGAGCACGACGACCACCAGGTGGAGCTACCACTATGAAATCTACTCACTTGTGTACCACGACTGGTACTGCACATACAAATATTCACGTTCCTCCTCAGGATGAATTGTCATATCTCTGAACGAACCTTTCAATGTGTAAAATAGGAATTTATTGTGTATCACAGAACACTTACAAAACTAATAACATTCTCATTCATGATGGGATCAATTTAAGTGTTGGTTTTTTGCTAACATGTTAAGCTGAGATGTGTTCAAATATATGCCTTCAGCTCCAAGCACCACTGTGCCAAACAACATGCTAACAGTGCTTCTACCGTGGCCGTACACTCTCAGTGTTGTTAAACCTCTTGCCAGAGTGAAACCAGCTGTTCCCCCCTCGCATACCTTCCTCCACATAAACAACTCTGCTGTGTGTCTTTGAAATCTGTGTGTGCGATGCGTACCTGACTCGACAGAGAAAATCTATATCCATCACAGCAGGGCAAAGAAAGTTGATACTTTTTAAAGAGGAGAAGCTATAGAACTGCCAAAGTGAATAACATAAAAACAGCATGCTATTCATCAAGTTCCAAAGCTTAAGAGAGGAGAAATGTGGTTTATCGGTAAAAAAGACAAGATAATGCTGGTGTGGCTTGAAAATAGAGCAAACGACAAGAAAAACCGGTGCAGAAAATCAAGAGACCACAATATAGCATGTTGGTGCTATGTAATAAACAATTCAAATAACGCTATTTACTATACATCTTGTAATCCTTTCGACAGCCTGCAGGTTGACATTTCACTTCTCTTCTCGCTTTGTGTGCTTTGTCCACTCAAACATTTTTTGTACATGAAAATACACATCGTCATTTGTTTTAATTTGGGCAGTTTGGCCGCACATCTAAACTCCCCCACGGGAACAGATCAAATTCACTCTTACTGAGCACACACTATCTACGCTCCTCTGGAGAAGCCGCGCCTCTGAGACCCGGCATATGGTGCATTATTCAGATTCAGGATGTGTTCAACTGATAATTTGTGACTCTGCAAAGAGTAATTTAGCACAGGCAGGACCAAGCAACCAAGAATATTTACTCTGAGAAATGTCACGGTAATATTTGCTGTGTGCAATAAAAGTGACAAGGTATATATATGAGTCCGGATTAAAATGAACAAAATTATTAGAAAACAGAATTCTCTATACATTGTACATATATCCATGAGGATTTCTATCTATCTCTCTATTTCTTCTCAAGAAAGAAAAACTATGAAATCAACGACTATAGATGTTTGATCACAGAAGATAAAACTTCTGTCCTATAGAAGAAAACAGTAGATTTTTAGATCACTTACTGTGTTCTTCATTATTTATAGTGTAAAAGCAAAAGCAGCTGTGTTTCCATCTCCCCTGGAGTCTGAAAGGACCATTTTTTTTTTAAATTGCCCTTCATTCAGGCTGTTCTCATTGTGTCTGGAATTTTCTCATTTCAGGGTCAGTCAGGATGACCTGGCACTCTGCTGTCATGTACCGTCTATGTAATTATCTCTCTCATGTCCTCAGGGATTTTGCCAATTTCATGTATTGTGGTTTTGCAGCGGTTGAAGCTGTTTGTCCAGCTGTTGTGTACAATATGACGGCTACTCACTTTAATTGAGTGGGTGCAGACTTTCTTGCCATACACAAAACGTTCTATACGTGATACTTAAATGTGATCACTGTTGTTTTTCATGTAATAAACACAATAGTCTGTGTTAGTCTGTGTTTTTCTGAACAACTACTTTATATTTCCATCACATCCATAGGTTTTTCTTTTCTAAAGCTGAGCCACAACCTCTGTTCAATTCCAAGTAGCCGGCAGTTATCATGTCTGTAGAAGATGTTTTTTTTAAAAGCACCTTTGGATGTTTGTTTACCAAGTTTAAAGAAACCTATTCCATTTTTCTCAGAAGCAAAAGACATCAACTATAGCGTCATACTGTTGCAAGAAGTCAGAGGTCGTGGTCAAAACTCAAAACCTGTGATTTCGACTCTGGAGACAAACTGTGACTTTGATGCAAAACTAACAAGACAAACCTGCAATGTGTTAATACTGTTCATCAGTTTATCCCCCACTACCCTGAGATGTGTAACAGTATATAAAATACAACTAATCAAAAAGAGAAGAAAATCTATATGTATCTTTTTGGTTTGTCTATTTTATTCAGAGCTCCCTTGAATATGCAGTGTTACTCCAGGTATTTTTTTATTAACTATCCCCAGTAAGAATTTTACACTGAACATTTATAAAACTGTGAAACTGACTCTCTCAGACTGGCTGATGGCTCCTCACATCACCAACTTGCCCACAAGCTTGAGTGAACACAAGATTATATTTTTCCCCATAATGTTGCACCTCAGCCTCTTCAGTACAAAGCTCTAGAATCAAACTCAGTCCATGACTCTGCCGCTCTGCCTCCACCTAGAACTCCTCTACCTGCCACAATCCAAGATGCTGCAGAGCTGCCTCTGCCGCAGAGCAGACCTCTCTCCCCAACACCTGCATCAACGGTGTGTATTAATGTGTGACTGTAGCAATAGCTCATCCCTGAAGAACAGCAGCCGGTTTTAACATGAGGGGGTTTATATAAAGCAAGGGGCCTGTGTCCTCATAAAATGAAGCCATGACGCCCCTCGGCGCACGGCTGCCTCTCCCTCATGGCTGCCGTGTGATCACCGCTGCCAAAAGGAGCGGGGGCCTTCCTGCTGAGCTGGACCTCCTCATCCAGAGAGCTCGGTAAAGGAACGCTGCCACCGAAATGACAGATCGTCACACACAGTTAGACTGAATGTCTTTATTCCGTCTACTCTCTGCCAATAGGGAGGCTGACAGTAAAAGAAGCTTTTACGACCAGAGCCAAGAACAATCAGTGTATAGCAGATGGTGCGGTTTGAGGAATCGTCTTTTACGTGTAAAACTGTGCGGAAATGGATCTTAAAATTTGTCCTACAATAAACCACGAGCTAAATCCTTTCAGAAGCAGTCTATATTTCTCCCTATATTTCCCTCAGTAGGTTGTGATTGTAGCGTTAAGCTTTCACGATTGCTCTAAAGTTCTGAGGTGCAGCCGCACATTGTCCAGAAAGTGCCTCATTATATAGATAATACTCGGTGCTGACAGTCAGAGGCGGATAAAACAGAGAAGCGCGGTAATTACAGAAGTAGATTCATCATGTGGTTACTGTCTGTAATTATGTCGAGGCTGTTTAGCTGTAATTCAGTGATGAGACCGGAAAGTAGAGAATGTGCAAGAGGCTGCAGAAAATCTTCAAAAAACTAAAACAAGTAAATTGTGAAAACTAGGAAACAAAGTGACAGGTTCCTCTGTGTAAACTGCAAAGTGTGAAATGTAGACTTACAACGACCTTTTCTGAACTCTTTCAACATCCATATGACATTGATGGCTGACATCCATCCATCCATCCATCATCTATACAACTTGTTCACTAAAGGGCCTCAGGGCGAGAAGTGGAGTACACCCTGGACAGTTCCCCAGCCTATCACAGAGCCCTGACGGCTAGCAGGTTTACTTAAAGTCAGTTCCCCGAGCTGTAAATGGATGCTTTCACTCTAATGTTTTATTCCAAACTGTGTGTCTGTGCTGCAAAACAAACAGAAAAGAGGCAAATGGACTAAAAAAGTTAAAATGTAATACCAGAGATAAGAGCAGAGTGTTTTGTTCTGTGTGAATTTTCATTGGTATTTCTTGGAAGCCAAACCGCAATTAGCAAAAGCAGACAGAAAACAAACCCACAGGCAGGACTGTGTTCTGAGAACTGTAAATCTCAGAAACACAAAGTACTTTTCTGTACAGTACATGGATCTGTTCGGTTTTTCTTTACCTCCGTTCAGTTTGAGAAAGGTGTCACTTGGAGTAAACCGTATTTGAACACAGGAAACATAATAATAATGATGATACCAATAAAGGTTAACATCAAAAGGATTACCAGTAAGGGGAAACCCAACTATAGCCAGTGTATCCAGTTTGAAAACCCTGATAGAGTTTCCCACTGAGGCCACTTTCTTTCCTGGTTCATCTCTACTGCACAGTGTGGATATGAGATCTGCTTGGTAATACGACTCCTCCGATGACACTGTGAGATACAGGCCTGCAGCGAACTGAGCTATGATGCTTTGTTCACCTTTCAATTCCAAAAATAAATCCAGACCTTAAAGGCACCTTCACAGTGCGTCTCAACTGGGGCTTTAATTCAAACTCTAAATTAAGATATAAGAAAAACGTCAAGCTGGAGCTGTGCGTCTATATTTCAGTTTGGACTCGTTGTTTCCAGTTCAAATGAAATAAAAAGTCTCACAACAGACGTAATATAATAGTAATAAATCACAGAGTGGAATAATTGGGTATATGACAAAGCAGCATATTTCATATATATTTGGAGCTCTGCTTGACGTAGAAGATGGATTGCAGCCGGAGCACTGACACTGGAAATGTCCCCAAAGAACCTCTGTCAAAGCAGCAATAACTAAATGTTGTCTCCTCACTGATACTTGAAACCGTCTCTAGATGTAATAAACTTAGTCTGGAGAAAAGTATGTAATGTTTGCCTTAATATATTTCAACCTGCTTTGTTCCTCTTTAGCAATTTCTAACTTTGTCTTGATAACAACACTGGTACCATCACTTTCAGATTTGTTCAAGTTAAAACAAAATCACCTTTTTTAATCTTCTCCTCCTGTTCACTTCGTTACTCAGCATATTCATAAAATCCAGCCATGAAATGAGGGGGGGAGGTGTAGAATTACATTTAAGCTGTTTTAAAGCCATGAGTGGAATTTCTTTCATAACAAATGTTTATTATATGTAATTTTGAAGAACACAAACATATTCTGGGGAATGTAATAAGCTATAGAGTGGAACACACACACACACAAACAAACACTTATATACGTGTATGTATGTGGTTGCAACTTATATATATATATTTGGAGTATATTTGACATCGAAAAGCTTCATTATTACCTCATGAATCAAAACCAATAATGTTTATAATACAACGATAGTTGCGGCCCCAGTTGGGAAAATGAATGAATGATCAAAATATATTATTCGGCTTTCTTCAGAGTAAATTGCTTTTATGCCGAGGCTCTTAGAAACATAACAAAAATATCTTTTATCAATACTTGGACTTGAGGGAAACGAGGAGCCGCAGGTTCTCCTTAGGAATACAAAGGAAGGGGTATCTGTGAAAAGGATTCGGGTCTTTGAGCACTTGGACACAGAGTGATTAACCTTTATCTTTCAACCTGTCTCCTTCAGACACCATTACCACGAGGACACTGAAAAGAAAAAGATAACGTGAAACAACTAGGGACATTGGGCATGTACATCTCGTTGACCTTGTCACAAAGTTTTACTACAGACAACCTGATGGAATGCTTTGTGACGTGCCAGTACACATATCAAGAAATATAGCATGGTGCTAAAATTAATAAGTCGTACATTATAAAGTATACAACAGCGCTGACCCTGGCCAATGACACTGTCATCCTAAGTAATTACAAATCCTGTCCATTCAATAGAATTTATTTGTTTTTATCCAAAGCCCAGAAAGAATGATGCTAATTAATCTGAAAAGCAGAAATGTCGGACGACTTAATGAGAGATCCATATTAAAGAACAAACAACAACACACACTTTAACATCCTTCACTGCACTGATGCTATTTCTCTACTCTCAATTTGTAATGTTTTGTTATTTTCGATAACAGATCCGATCCCCCCCCCCCCCCCCCCGGGCTTGGATCATACCCGTCTTGCACAAGTCTGTGGAGAGATGTTCTGACATTCTTGGATCTTTTCAGCTGCTCTTTGCTGCAGGGTTTTCATCGCTCCACCTGCCGCTTTAAAATACTCCAAAGGTCTTCTCTTGGAATCAAGTCAGGGGAAACACATGTACTTGTTTTCCTATTTTCTTCTCCTTTACAAAGTCTTGTGTGATTTTTGTTACGTTGGGAAAATTCCTCTCCTGGTAAGCTTCTTGAGACGGCCTCTGTTACTGTGGCTCTTCCTCCGCCACTTGGCCCAAGTTCTGTAACCGTCTTGTACCCTCTCACATCTTAATGAAGTCGTACCATCTGGTCTCTTTCTTGTTCAGGCAATTTTCTTTTCCAGCAGAGCCATGTTAGCATTAAACATAAACCAGGTCCAGACTGAGGAAGCTTTCACAGGTTCTTTTTATAACCTTGTTAACGCAGTTCGTCTTAATTGGAAATGACAGGTTTAATCACATTTCTTGCATTGAGGTTCTATTTTTGGGGGCCTGGATATTTAAGACCCATCTAACCCGTTTCGTTTCATTTTAATTATACATGAGATGATCGAACACCTTTCAACTTAAACATAACACATTCACTTTAAGATTATTTTTAAGAAGTTTCATATTTTACTTAGTTTTGCTGTATACTACACACTAGTAACTGTACTGTAATCAAGTTAAAAGGAGTTATCACAATTTGTAGCTTTAGTTATGGTTTTCCTGCAGTACTTGTGGTACTTTACTTTAGGATTATAATATTTTTGTGGTAATATATGTGACTCCTGAGCTGTTTTCACAAATGCACTGAGGTCTAGACTTCTTCCTGAAATTTTCAAGAGGGCTGTATTGGACAAACGCAAAGTCAGCTGCTCCAAACAATTTCTGGAATTTCCCCAGCCAGTCCCAGGATATAATGTCCAGAGCAAGTCCAGAAATTTCATAGCGAGCAAGGTGACGACGGCTCTAACACGGCAGACGCAAGCTGGAAGAACACAAATATCTCGGGAAGATTCAGAAGAAGATGTCAACTTGGAAAGATAATGAGATTCAAGATCTTTGGCTATAAAGGCCGAGGTCACTGTCGATGTGCTATCAACAAAAACACTGTGCTATTCCACAGCAGAATTTATATATTATATTAGACTGTTTATTATAATTTCCTGCCTCCTACAAACTCTACCCAGGTGCCATCCCGAGCCTGGATGTTGTAGATATGTTCCTGAGATCCAGTTCCCCCAACGAGTTCATGTCTGAAAACTGCTCCAGTAAAAGACAAAGCACAAAGTCGAGAGGAGGACAACTTTTCTTAACTGCTTTTCCTCTATGTCTGAAAGCTCGGTCCACAAAGAGATCATTTCCTGACTTGTAGCAAACACTGAGACTCCATAACATCACAGGGCCATGCTAATGAAGCTGGAGTAGGTGACTGCAGTTTTAACCAAGGAGCCAACATGCTCTCACAGTGGCCTCTATGACCGACCAGACATAGGTTTACATGTCAACTCTAAGACGACTATTATTCTATTGTCGCTTGTGGCAAATATACAGAATAGAGCAGATGATTCAATGCAGATGTCAGTAAAACAACACTTTTGTTTACTGAACACACACAAAGAGATGCACATATCAATATTGATATCAGCTATGAGAGGAATGTTTATGCATTGAACAACTCAATGGTCTATCTAATAAAATTTAAGAGGTGAAGAATTTCTGATATCATACATCAGCCAAAATATATATATCAAACCTATATCAAACCTTTATGACAAAGAAATATAGGGTTGGTATTTTACAGTTGAACCATAAACTTGTTATACCTGTGCAAAATGTTTTAAACTGAATGCACATCTTTTCCTGCATTATTCTGTCAAGTAAAAGTTTTCATATCAGAGCATATCGGCAAACGTAAATGCTGGTACGTCTGTAAAAGGCTCACACCAGCCTATTTTATAACCTTATAGGCTTCAGTGTATATTGCTCTGTAGATCTAATGTTACTGTTCACTGAACGAAACAACTGCCATGATACAGTAAGGCGTCCATGTCAGGATCTATACGTACGTGTGCAACATATGACATTTACCATCCACTGAAAATCAATTTTCTACCAAACCTTTCACTGCAGCTTCTCCTTCTTTAAAGCTCACTGAGCAAACACAGGTTGAAACAAACAGAAACGCTGCAGACCAGGCTACTTAGGAGAAATTCATAAAAATGTTCTATTACAGTTAATTAAGATAATGGAAGCTGTAATGGGGGAGGAAACAAGGAACAACATCTAACAGGGAGGTTGCACACTAAATCAATTATTTGAGTCATCATCATAAAAGATTGTGGCCTATTACGGGAGTTCTTCACTAAAATCTTTATTCTGCAGCGAAGAGAAACATCATTGGTATTCTGTCGGGGACTTTTTTAAGTCAAACCGAGAAAAATGTTTTTCTCAATGGAGCCAGCACTCAAGAGTTCGAACGAATCCAACAGCTGACCTCTATGGTTACGACCGAATGGCTCGCTGGAGATTTAGTGCACGGTGCTGATCAGAACATAAACAAAGGGGCAGAGAAATGTCCCACTTTAAGATCACACAGGGACCCATATGGATTAATGTAGTATGCAGAGCACAAAAGCATATAAAGGAACACTACAGTAGATTATCCGACGGAATATCAATTAAAACATCTCAATGGTTGAGTGTTTTTTGTCTCTACCCCAGAGACAACACTGTCCTGAGATAAGGCTTCACCATACAAATTAATTCCAGTTGAGTCAAATCGAAGTACTTGGCCTTAGCACACGTTTAACGGCGGAGGAGTAGCTATATAGCTTGAGCTTTACTGTGCCATGAAAACAGAGAACACAGAGTACAGTGTTGCTTCATCCTCTAATTTACAGGATCAGTGTCCTGTTGCCTCAAACAGTGGAACCGACAGCGCCCACCTACCTCCATGCGGCCTTTACGTTGGCATGGTTATTAAGCAACAAATCCAGTAGGGGGCGGCACAGAGTTGAAACTTTCTGACAAAAACAAACATGGCGATGGTGGAGGAGGTTGCGATAATGTGGTTGGTCCGTTTCAAAGGGTTTGAGCGTCACTGTTCACGTACTTTTTTACCTTCACGTTTGGATGGTTGTTTAGCAATACATCCACCAGAGGGCAGCACATATTCTAGAGTTTCCGACAACAACGAATAGAACACGGAGGGACAGGTTGTGATAATCTACCTATTAAGAAAGAGATACAATTGACTCTCCCTGTAGTCTTGAATGGTCTCCTCTAAAAGCTCCACCATTGTTTTAATTTCTTTCTCATGTCCTTTGTTGAACTATTGGCTCCACTTCCCCCCCCAAGATTTCCTGTGCTACTGATCCTTTTATTTGAGTACGGACAGAAGGCTTCGGCCTTTTACCTATGTATCGAACGTTATGCAATAAGATGCTTGAGAAGGAAATGTAAAGTGTAGAGTTTTGACTTTGGCTACATTTCTTTGTTTGTATCCTGACCAACTGCTTTTAAACCATTTTCCCAGCTGACCTCAGACCTGCGCATGCTTTTTTACATTTGAACGTGCTGAATATGTTAAGTGATGTCTCAACGTTGTTTTTCTGCTGCCTACAGTCAGAAACTGGCCTGTAGGAAGATGTTTTTTTTCCATTCAGTAACGCCACAGGCTGGTCTGCCCGACAACAGCTGCAAAGCTCGAGTTTGACTGGAAAAATATTCTGCTCACAACAGATACTGTCATTTAGCTGGAGCACCTTTAAGATGGAAGTAGGAAATACATATCCACCTCAGCTCAGCTCTGAAAAGCTTTCAAGTCCTTAATCTTCTGCTGATATTACTGCAAATTGTCCAATTACGCCATGTCTCTTTTCCCTCCTCTGTCAATGCCTCCATCACCTCTCGTTAATACCTTGTGCAGTGCTTGGTGTTATATCACAATTAAAAGGTACTGGTATTGCCTAATTGATAAATACACCTCAGGGAAGCCCAAAAGCAAGATACAGTGTTTCTGTCTGCTCTAGTTTGGCTCAACCCCCCCACCCTCCCGTTCACACAGGAGCTTCAGTGAAGCAAGGAGAAGACGATTTTTCTCAGACACATGACATTACAATTCTGTCTCTCTCCGACAAATCAATAGGGATCCCTCGTGTCCGCTGATTTCAATCAGGGTTTCTCATTAAGAACGAGAGAGCTCTTTTCCATCTTTTCTAGTGGCAGAGCCGACACACCGCCTGTGGGGGTGTGATCGCCCTCCTCCATATCATCGAACAGGTGCTGCTTGCCAAGTTGCAGAGAAGTTGACCTTTCTCTCCTCCGAACCCTCCCGAATAAGTCGTACTGTTGCCGAAACTCAGAGGGTGTCGTCACGCTGCACAAAAAGATACAGCATCTATAATTACTGAGTGGATGAGGTGAGAGAGTTCTCGCAAAGTGGCAGCACAAAGAATTGCAACGCTAACTTCTCCAGGAGGTCTCCACATGCACGCTGAAATGAAAAGTGGAAAAGTGCTCGAGGATTGTTTTGGGGGCCAAATTAACTCAACTCAAAAGCTCTTTTACAAGCAACCATATCAGTGAAGGCTCCGGTGTTTCAGGGTATATAGATTCAGGACATTCACCCGCTTCACTTGAACAACAAAACACGGAAATCAGAGTCAGAAATAATGTTGCACTAAGTGCATTGTGCTGTATGTTGCAGGACTTCAGTACTTGTCGTCTGCCCGAGCTGAGCCTCGTACATTTTCTGCATTCACCACCGAGGCTCCACTTCCCTAATTGTCTTGGGATTTTGGAGGAATATCAATTCCAGGCAGGCTGTTCCCTGTTAATTCCGCGCCTCCGGTACAGTGTCACCTTCACAGCCTGTCCTGTGGCTCTGCACTTCTGAGGGAGACCAACAAGACTGAGAACTCAGGCACTGTTTCCTGTGATGGATCAAGGAAAGGGGATTCAGAGGCTGACTTCTCTGATAAGGAGCGCCACATAAAGGATCAGCTTAACAAAATTGACAGTAAGGCAGTGGCAGAGACAAATAAACACATGCACACAAAGAAAATAAATCCAGTTTACCACCGTATTCTCTCTCCGACAGGTTCTGTTGAGTGTCTAATGAACAGCTTTGTTTTGTCGACCTGGGCCATAAAAGACAGCTATAAGTATGTTTATCACAGGGTCCTGTCAAAGAACGCATTGAGGAAATATCCAAACGGGGTGAACAGTCCTGATCAGGGTCATTATTACTGCAAAGACTCCCGCTCCGAAATACGTCAAACGACTATCTTTACACACAAGCTGATTCGGCTACACAAGAAAAACGTTACTCAGCTTTGTCTTTGTGCCATTTTGCTGTTGTTGCTCATAATATATCTGCACCTGCATTATGCATGAGGTCCTGCAACATTTTGTCTTGTCTTGCACTAGGCCGACATTGTGCGTCAACCAAGCTAAAATCATTTCACACCTCTTTTACGGTGCCCACATAGACTGTGGAAGGACTCGCGATATGGTTGTGGAAACTTTTCTTTCTCCTTCAAAGATGAAAAGTCTTGCATTATTCAAATGCTGGAGGAACAGCAGCAGGTAAACATATTGTATTGTCTTCATGCACAGCATCTAGATGAAGGGGAGGCTCGAGTGCCTGTGGTAGCAGCTGTAACCGTCAATGACCCATAAGACACAGCCTTTCAAAAGAATTCTTCCTATACAAGTTGCAGGATGCATATTCTGAATCACTGCAGCGAAAACACCTCTCAAGGAAGAACATCTTTGAATTTTGAACAGCGGTAGCTGGTGTAAAACTACACATTTTGTTATGCCAAAGGATGTTATACAAGCAGAATTCAAATGGTGTCTGACTAAACGACACAATATGTGTGTGCAGTGCACTGACATATTGTGTTGTTTTCTGTTTTTGCCTTATGGCGATAAAACCAAGCTGTGACAGCCAGAAAGGCAACAGGGAATTTTTTTGTTTCTTTAATCAAAATAAATTCACTAACTCATAATATTAGAATAGATTAGGTTAACAGAGGAAAAACAGTGTGTGTTCCTTCCTGCTCAGTAAAACCAGCATCAGGCTCCAGCAAAACCCAGTGAGAGTAGGATGCACTGCACAGAGATCAGGATGAGGAGAATGCAAACATGTTAAACTGGCTGATTTGTATCACGTTGCATGTTTAACTGACTCAAGCCAAGAGTTTCCACGAGCAGCATCTTCAGTGGGAGTGGAAATGAGGGGACATGACTCCAGAGGGAAGAGATGATGCTGGTGGACAGAGAGCTTATTTACTCCATGACTGCATCAGATGACATTTTGGCCTCTACATCTTTCTAAACTAGTAGAAGTCTGCGGTGATTATAAATAGATCCGCTCTAAACATTCAGTGAGCGGCATGTTCTCATGTCTGTGTGGGTTTTCTCCAGGTACCTGAGGCTTCCTCCCACAGTTCAGAGACGTGCAGATCAGGGTTGGGTTAATTGGAGACTCTAATTTGACCGTAGGGGTGAATGTGAGTGTGAATGGCTGTTTGTCTCTGTGGGTTAGCTGTGTGATACACTGGCGACCCGTCAAGGGTGTATACCTCCACTTGCTCTACATGTGGGATTGGCTCCAGTCTCCACCACGGCCCTCAAAGGATAAGCCGTATACATCAGGGACGTAGGACCCACACAAGGCAACAACATCTATGAACTTCTTGCAAATTGACTTTACTGAGAGCATGGGACTGAAACAGGTGCAATGGTAAAGTTTATAATAGCATAGTTGTTTACTTAAAGAGTAATATTGTTTTGATTGATGATCGGATGCAAAATCCTCTATTTTAAAGTCAGGAGGAGCCTCAGGCCAGGTTCAGACAAAAGAAGTTGAAATGATATTCAGGTCGGGTTCTATCCCGCTGTGTGGGCTAACTACTTGATTTTTTTTTTATGCTTCACCTAATAGGGAGAAACATCACGCGTGGGTCTGGAAACAGGAAAACAGAACGCCTGTCGGGTTCAGGTCAGTCAGGTTCAGACCGAAAATTACAGCATGTCCATGCACCGCCCCCGACCTCTACACCCGTACACTCTTGCTTTGTATGAGGCACACTCACATTGAAATTGGGACAGCATGAGAACAACTGCAAAAAAAAGCAATGTGTCACATTAAATCAACTCATGGGTCAGAGGCAGTTCTCGACAGCACTTTGTTTGGTTTTGTGATGGAGAATCTTTTGCTGTCTCTGAATAGATTTTTTTTTAATCTGGCTGATTTTTTCCTCTGGAGAGCAATTTGTTGCCTCTGAATGTGTGAGTGTTTTTTTTGTGCTTTTTTTTTTTTTGAGTAAATCAAAATTGTAGAACCATGAGAAAAATAAATCAGATTTGAGCCGAGGCTGGAGACTGTTACAGAGCTCGCCGTCGCTCAGCTGAAGCAGCCTGTCATTCAAAGAGCATATGTGTTAAAGGATTACAACACAGCTCAGTTATGGTAGACTGGGGTATCGCACTGGGCCGAATAATGGAAACGTCCATAAGCAATAATTCTGTGAGGCAAAAAATAGCAACAGACGAAGAGCGGAAAGTCCTTAACACTAATTGAAACACTACTCACCCTGAAAATATTATTTGTATAATAGCAGTGATACTAGAATTAGTTTAATGTTGCATTATTAGACTATTATTTTCTTTATAGCGCATTATCCGAAAATGTTTTCGTTCATTCGATCCAATTGCACTTTGGCATTTTCTCCTGTTGCTGTTTTACTTTATTATTACTCAGCTCCATAACTGTTCAGTTAGATATAATGAGAGAAAAGCTTTCTCAGCTGTAACGTCTCATAACCGCTCTCAGCAAACAGATTCAGATGACTCCGTCTGTCTACACTGTATTTGAAAGACAAACACAAACTAACACACTGTTTAATGAGCCCAACAAGTTACAGGAGAGACGCTAAGCCTTCATTCATCGGCTCTTATCTCGAAAAACCCACAACATCGGATTTATTGATGCTCTTCTTATACAACAAACATCCCTCGCTACATGTACGCGTACGTTTCATCTTAAATGATACGATTCAAGATGTTAGCAGTCCCAGCATTAAAGCAGCTTCTTTAAACTCTCTCCTATTTGCAGTTTCAGGGTCACGGCTTGAGCAGAGCCTGTCCAAGGCCCTGTTTCGTCACTGCAATAAAAACTGCTTTGGTCTGCTGGTCACTGGGGAAATCAAGTCAAACTTCAAGAGGCCCTGGCTCAGACTCATTCCTCTAATAGGGGAGCCCGAATCCAGTCATGGGCTGGAATTGTTCCTCGATGCCTCCCAGTGAAATGCATTCCTTCACTCTCAGTATTTGTAACCATGAAATAATTGAAACGAAAAATGCCCCGTACTGGGATTATGGTGTCTTTTCAAATCAGTGTTTGAACTAATGTGCCCATAATAGCTTGTTTGTAAACTATATATATACTATATGCCTTAATATGGAAACCAAAAAATGTGAATACTGTCATTAGCAAATATTTCACTTTGCTTATTTAAGACTGCACTGTAACTTAAAATTCAGAGTCAGTTTTTAAAGGCTGATGCAAGACTGATGATATCATTTAATGAGCAAGAGCAGAAAAGCATATAATACTGCATCTATGTGTGCGTTCTTAGCAGGACTACACAGCAATGGTACCTTAAGGGAAAAAAGCCATTAAAGACAAAAGGCAAATTATACATACAGATCATTGAATTGTGTTGTTTTAGACAAATTGCAGTGCATTCTGGGAAGTGGGAGGTATGTTAAAAGATACAAGGATTAACGCCCTGCGGTTATATGCCTCTGCCAAACAGTTAAGTTGTAGTTTACATGTATGCATATGTATGTGAAATACAAAAACATAAGCAAAGTGTGTCTGTGTGTGTGGGGGGGTATATGTGTGTGTGTGTGTGTGTGTGTGTGTGTGTGTGTGTGTGTGTGTGTGTGTGTGTGTGTGTGTGAGCCACTTCTTATCTTTCCTTCTTGTACCTGGTTAACCCATCATCTAAATTTTTCTCCCCTCTGATCCTTCTCCCTCGCCAATCCCTCTTAACACCATCCTTTCACTCATCCCTTCTGTCATCTCCTCCAACCTCCCTCAATCCCGTGCACATCTCTCCCTCCCATCCTCTCCTCCTTCAGGAAGCGTCTGACACATGAGACAGATCCCTCACACTGAAGTCTCCCTACTCCCACCTTCGGATTCTTGTCCTGAATCAGCCCACTGCTTTGAGTCGAGATGTATGAGCTGGTTGCACCTAAAAACAACAAAGTTCCTCAATCCTGAAAAGGGAGAGAACATTCTTGTGTTGCATTTTGATATATGCCCCTGTTGTTTCTAATGGCTGTTAGGGGCTGCGATCGTAATGATTTACTGGAAAATAGCTGTGGAAGGCTCCAGTGTGTGTGTGTGTGGGTTAAAAGCATCACACGTGTCAACCTATTATTAGCTATAGCCTGAGCCCAGGCTGTTCTGGACAAGTAAATACTCTGCTATTGTCTGGATGTGACACAATAGCCATTATAGCCCTAAACTGCCAGGATGCACCGCATTAGATTATGCCAAGAATGAAATCATGTTTTTCGCGGATTTGCAAGAAACCCTCAACTGACACCATTACATTTCATACAAATACAAAATTGCCACGTTTTCTCTTTTACTTGTTTTGCACTGACCTATTTAATGATCCTCTAGTTCAAACAAAAACGTTCAACATACAGATACCTGGAGAAAATCAACATAAATGCATATTCTAAGACTAATGTCATGTTGGAAGCAACACTGGCTAAGCAAGACAGAACATTTAAACCAGGGATTAAGGCTTCACTCTCCCTCGTCTAATTACACCTTGCAGAAATGCGATTAGGGAGAGCAGTCACAGGAAGCAGGGCACAGACACAGACCTGCAGTTATGGCAGGAGCAGGATGAGCAGCCAACAAAAAGACAGACAGTCTGGCACAAATCACCGCTCGCTGTCTACTGGTGGATAGACATGTAACGGAAACCATCATGGGGTTAAATGAGAAAGAGGATTAGCGTCCGATCCAGATAATGATCTATGTCCTGGCAACGGCACCAGGCAGAAACAGATCGTGGAGACGACTCACTCACTCCAGACTTTGAACTTGTCAGAGTATTTTCATCAAATCGTTTGCGACACGAGATGCACAATAGGATATCAAGGAAGAGAAATATATTTGTGTACTCCAAAGGGAGACAAATGAAGGTAAAAGTGATAATCTTACATTTTTGAAAGATGCTCAATGGATTTTGAGGATAATATTTGACTAAAATAAGTTTGTCTTAATCAAGACTAATTTCTGTCCAAACATAAATGGTTCTATTAAATATTTTAAAAAAAAACATATTCCCTCAGTTTCACTGAAGTTTCAACACAAAACCTAAGTGGAGATGAGTTCTTATCAGAACATAAATTTTCGAAGCCGGCCCGTGTCTAAACTGGATATCTCAAACCACACATCTGACTTACTGAGCATTATCCATAATTGAACCTCTAATAAATAATACTGTAATCTTTACTGTTTTGAAATATCAGCATTATTGGCTAATAGGAACATTTGTTTCAAGTAAATTTTCTATGAGATGCTCCCTCCATGCTTTAGGGACGGGAATAAAAAAAAATCCCATCAGAATGAATAAATACATCTGATTAAAGTTTGATGGGCCAGCGTGTAACTTGGCCATCCGCACCGCCCATCGTCCTGGACAACCTACGCATTTCCACAAGGGTGCAGGGGGCTGAGAGCTCCACGGTGCCCCGTAGGACGGAGATCTGTGATCAGCCCGAGTAGCTGCATCACCACAGACCCAGACAGGTAGCTTATCACCGGACGAGCGGCGATCGCAGCCCCTAACAGCCGGAAAGCTGCGGATGAGCGCACGGAAGCATCAGGAAAGGACCTATTATTGTCTGAGGCGCAGCTGCTACAACCGCGCAGAAATCACAACAATAAAAGTAGAGACGTCCCTGCATAGGCGGCCACATTCCGCAGGATGAGTGAGGCTCAGCCCCGCAGAGCACACGCCATGATGGAGAGGAGGAGAGGAAGGGCATCGCTGCAGCGCCTACCTCACTCAGTGTCTCCATCCCACTCCGACTTGTGGTCCTGATGCTGCTGCCGCCGCTCCGACATCCTCCTGCACTGTTGTTCCACAATGAGGAGGGGGAGCACAGGGGGAGGGGGGACGTGATGGTAGTGGAGCCGCGGCTGACGCGTGGCCTGACGAGGCGGAGACGGCCAATCAGAGAGTAATCCCATGGATCCCTCACCAATCCGCTCAGAGAGGGAAAGTGCGGAGCGCGCGTGGACACAAGCAGCAGGGTAGATTGTCTCTGCGAGGGGATTTCAGCAAACTCCTGCCAAGTGTTCTCCAACCAAAGATCCCACTCTGTCGGCTGTCCAGCTGGAAACACCTCCTCACACAACCAAGTGTGTGCAGGGGTATTTAGTTATATACTGTAAGTTATTTAAAAAGAATCAGGACCTTTCTAAGATTATAGGTGCATCTCTAAAACTGTTCAGTAAAAGGCTCAAGGGTTTAAGGCTGTGATAAAGGCTAATGTGAAATAGGGAATACAAATTAAAGTATAGAATATTAATATTTTAACCTAATATATATGTATAATTTATATATATATATATATAGACAAACAAACACAAACCTATACACACATATACATGTAATATAAAGGATAAAAAACACACACATCGTGTATACACAAAGAAAGAACTAACAGCCTAATCTATGCAATTTATGTTATATACATAAGTATATAGGCTACATACTATATATATATATATGGATATTCATACATAAATAATATTTTAGGATATATATTCAACAGGGTCAAAATGCTCAAATGTATACTTTGTTGTGGGCTCTACAATATTTTCACATCAGTATTCAAAAGTAATATACAAGGTAAATGCTGCATACAACACCCTATTTGTGTCCCTACTTTAACTAATACAAAGCCTTATTTTTTAACTTGATATACTTCCTCCCCACATACTGAAATACTAATCCTTGCATATAAACTAACATATATATCTTGTTTTGCAGTTGTTTAGGTGGTCAGACTTGACAAATTGGATGCTAAGCTTCCACAGCGAGCAGCAGTAAGAGGATGAGTGCCCACATTTGGTCATTGGCTTATTTTAGACTGGCAGTAAAAAATAATTTACGGCGTGGTTTCCTCCGCTGCTGTATATCCCACTGCATGTGCTTAAACCGTCCCTCATCCTCCTGCCTGTCAATGCCCAGTTTCAAGTGTTCTCATATGGCTACATACAATTGGTTGTCCTGCTGAAGGGACACCTGCAGTCTGAGCTCCAGGGGTGGGGATAGCTTCTAAAGGAGATTATACTGACTGTGTGAAAGGGATCTGCTGACCTGACCCTGTCTACCGTAGGCGCGGCTTCTGTCAGATGCACGCCTGACAAGCTCTGTGACACTGTTCCTCTCTGCGTTTGATATGGATGAACTCTGGAGATGGAGCGACAGATTGACATTTCACATACGGTACACTGACGCTAATGCATAAAGTAGGCCAGAGACTTTCAAAGACACAGAGAAAATGAAACGGTGACATTCATACGTTTTTTTATTGCTCATAGATCAGCAATAAAGAAAGTGAACCAGCCTGACAGCATGACAAAGTCAGGAATTGTCTTCTATCGGTCTAATCTAAAAAATACAATTCTTCATTGCAAAATAGTTGTCGTTCAAAGAGAGGATACAAATGTCCAAAACAAACATGATCCCCACCAACTCACTGGTTTATATTATATACTTTCAATATTATAAATAAAATAATTCCAATAAGCTTTTTAGTAGTCTGCACACCAGGTGCTAAAAAGACAAATGCAAAAATGTTGATATGTTAAAAGATAAAAACCCTGACGAATAATACAACAGCAGAACAGCATCACCATGCAGTTACAAAAAAACATGAATGAATTGTACAATTAACCAATTAATGGTAGACTAAAACAAAAGGGGTGAAAAGGAAACTGGGAGGGCAGATTATATTTGAAAATGTTTATCTCTTTTACATTGCTAATACATATATTATTTTACTATTATACTACTAAATTTGACCTTATAATGTCTTTACTAACAATTGTTATCAGGTTATTAGGCCTCGAGCACGAATAGTGCAAGGTCCCTATTGAAAAATTACTTAATATAGTTTTTTCTCAAATTTGTAAATCGAATTACTTTGTGTCAAATAATAAATGGAAACAAATTCATAAAATTCAGCGGATGTAAAATTACACATAAGCACGTCAGTTCAAAGCACAACAATTCCCTTCTGCTTCCACTTTCCACATCTATCTCTCTAAAACGTACTATTCACACCATCTACGATACAGTTTGTCGTATCCTTACATCTCTTGTTCCCTCACCTCGACTTACTGCACGACCTTCAACCAAACACTTCTTAAGCTGAGCCTCCGGGACAGTTCTGTAACACTTTCTATTACCGTTCATTGTCGTGTGCTGCTCTTCTTTGTATTTACTCGACTAAACCGTGTATTTTGGTGACTTTCTTTCAAAGGGTACTTCTGGGAACAGCCTTTCTGTGCTGTTGTTTGGGGGACCTGGGGGAGTTGTCTGGAGGGGGCCACTGCGGTTTAGTTAGCTGAATGTCTTCTTCTATTTTAAAGGCCATCTTTGGGGTATCGGCCTCGGGGGGCCAAACTACAGATATTTTATTGGAGTGTGGTTTGTTTTCATTAAACGCTTTTGTCGTTTCGTTTTCACCGCTGTGTGTTTTGTCTACTGAACTAATGCTGCTCATGGAATATCTCCATTCAAGTTTCTCATCTGAGGGGATAGGTCCACCTCTTCCTGCAGGAGGTTTCAGCCCAAGTCCATTATCGTGGTTCCCTTTGGACTTGAGGAGTTGTTTGTAATGGTGCAGACAGTAGAAGTGTCCGTGGAGAGAGACGTAATTTCCAAGGCTACAAGAAAAGAGAAAACAACTCCTGTTGTTAGTTACACGACATAAAAAGCATGACATTGTTTTTTTGAACAATCAAGCTGTGATTAAAACACCAAGAAATTAAGTAAATAATATTGCAATGTTCAAATAGTCCATTGTGGGCATTTATTTGAATGAGTGCCACATTTACCTTAATTTATTTTTGCAGTGCTCACAGCAGAAACAGGATTTATGGTACTTGTTTTTGTCCACTATCAGAGCATCCATTGGATAAGCTCTCCTCCGACACAGTGTGCAGAGCTCCGACTTCGGAACTCGAACCTGTTTGAAAGAGATAAATGGAAATTGTGAGTTGTTGTTTTTTCATCCGTCCAATGTGAAAAGCATTTTCTCTGGACTGCGTCACAATGCAATAATGAGCCAGAGCTTTTATTTCAGTTGTTATTATGGTTAATCTTGCAAATACAAAGCAGTACGGCACATAATGGTTGCACTTAAAAGGTTACGTGTCATGCTCATTCATTCCTTTAAACTGTGGCAACTGCTGTCAGAGGGAACAGTTAAAATGTTTCTTCAGGTTTTAGTTTTACTCGCTCCAGTTTTCACAGATACCTGCAATTTAGAAAGAGACAGACTGTAAACAGTCTCTGTTCAAGGTTGTTTGCGAGGGTTGGAGGTAATTGGCTTCCATTTGTATTCAGCGGGAAAGGACATTCTTTGAAAACAGCATGGCAACTCGGCACACTCCTTTTGCTGATGAGGGCCTTGAGAATATTAGCAAGCTAACTTCCAAAAGTAAGAAGTTAAGGATGACCTCCTAACCATGAGGATGTTAGTATTTCCATTGAAAGCATGTTAATGAGAACACATCTGTGTGACACAGCCTCACAGAGCTGCTAGCATGGCTGAAGAATCCTGGTCTTGTTGGTTATTACCGGCACCTCTGGTCGTACATAAACACTTGCGTAATCTACATGTATATATATATGCACACAGTATTGGTAATTCTGCTTTTGCAACACAGCACAAACAAAAACACTCAAATTAAAGCCACCCGTTGTCCATGCCATTCAGTTCTGTGGTGTCATGCTGCTCGGGTTTTACCAGATGAGACGATCCTTGTTTCACTTGACAGAACTTGGGCCGTCGTCTCTTCAGAAACAGAGTAGCCAAGACTCTTGAAAACTGTCTCACTCTCCGTCCACGTCTTGTGGAAGTTCCTCAGCAGCTTCTCCGTTGCGTCTTCATCGTACGTTTCTGTTCGCCTCGCTGCTGCAGCTTTTCTTTTGACTACATCGGCGTAGGAGAAAGGAACCTGTTGGCTTGATGCGCTCTCCGAAAGCTCGATGACAGCCGTCCTTGTTCCGATGACCTCATTACCAAACTCATCAACATTTGAGAAATGTTCTGTGATTGATTTGGCTTCAGAGAAGGCTGATGGTTCTTCTGGCACAGCTTCTGCCTCATGTTTCTGGAGAGGGAGGGGGGTGCTCTGCCGTGAGCCTCCCCTGGTCTCTTGGGCCCTTTCCCGCTTTGAAGTGTCTGCTGTTGTTTCACTCAGATTTGACTCAGGCTCCTCCTGATCCTCCCTCTCCTCTCTGAAAGAGGAACTTAGCTCACCCAGTTCAAAAACATTTTTAATAGCCTGGATGTCAAAACTTGGCATTCCCTGTTCCAGGATGTCTACTTTCTCTTTGTTACAAGCTGTTCCTTCAGTATAGTTGTGAAGCTGATCTACGAGTGGGATAAGCTCTTTTTTTGAATACATTTTCTCTTCTGATGATTCAAATTTATTTACAAGACCAGACAAGTCCGCTCTGGGAAGCTCATCCGTTCCTTTGTTCTTATTTTCTGCTGCATCCTCCTCCAGGTCAGGGCCCAGTCGTTCAGGGATAGCAATGGGCTCCTTCCGCACGTAGGTCTTTTCAATTTCAGCCTTTTGAGCATCTTCAAAAAACTCTCTCTTTTCTCTGACTGACGCAGACGACAGCTCTGAATCTTCTTCAAGATCTGGGTTATATGGACACAATGGTGCTTGAGTCCCAGACTCACCTTGTGTTTCATTCGCTGTCAAAGTCTGAGCCTCCACAAATTGAGACTCGATTTTGATTTGCCGATGGAATGATGCAGGCGGTTCCACAATCTCTGACTTCTTCTCTGATATCTGCTGTGGAGCAAGAAGGGGAGGAGGGGTGACGCCACGTGAGAGCTTTGCTGTTGTATCTTTGAGACGAGCCAAATTTTCTGCTCTGTCGAAAGTTGGAGAGGGCGTTATTCTATTGAGGCGAGATGTCGGTGTGTCGCACCTGCGTGGTGGTGGCGTGGGAGGTGTGGGAGGCCTGTGCAGCAGGGTAGGCGATGGGGTTACCCTCTGGGGTGAGTTGGATCTTCGTGTGGATTCTATTGTGATGAATGTCGGCGAGGGAGATCGCATCCTCAGTAATGGCGAAGGAGCGCGCAAGTCGACAGACTTGAACTGACTCACTTCTTCTCTCCATACTTGAGATGTCTTTTTTGTTATTTGGTTCTCAATTTTGGCAGAGCCAATACTGATCTTGGAAATTCTTTGTGTTGCCCCACTAGAAATCGCCTTCTCAGAAACTGACTCATATTCATGCTTCTCCATTGTCTCATTATCTTCCAGAAGCATTAGTTTAGCTTCGGCCAGTTTCCTCACATGTGAGAGAATTTCTTTATTTTTATGTGCATCACTCTCCACCACAGATTCCTCCAGTTCACATCTTCTCTGTGGACTTATGAGCCAATCTGGGAGAGCACTGAGCAGAGTCTTTAAAGATTTAGAATCATTTTTTCTTTGTAGTTCTTTCGTGTGAGAGATTAACACTTGGACCTCTCGCCTTTGAGAATCCCCATCTGTTCTTCCGGTCGTGGACTTTGCCAACTGCGTTTGTTCTGACCCGCCAGTCACTGTAATTGGGACATTCCTACTTTTTTTCTGTGGTTCCTCCACGCTCTGCTGAACAAGCGTCACTCCTTTCTTCTTTTCAGACGACTTCATGTCTTTTTGAATTTCTTTTTGCTCTAGTTTCTGATGGTCTGTGGCGATGACTTCCCTCATGACTTGCATGTGCTCTTCTTTTAAACTTTTGTGAACTTGGGAAACTGCAATTGTGTCCTGAGTTTGATGGGTAGTAACAGTCTTGGTTTCTTTAGCTTCTACCTTCGATTCTGTGGAAACATCTTTACTTTGACTCGGCGGTGATCCCCCTTTAGACCTTTTGGACTTCTTTTTCCTCTTTGTCGGAGTCGGAGTTTCTAATTGGACGTCTGTTATGATCTCAGAAGCAGCCAGCGCTGAGACAGGAGCAGGCGAGGCTGTGACTTTCTTAATTCCAAGTTTTAACTCTTTGGATTCACTGATCCCTTTCACCCTTGTAGTTTCCACCTTCAATTCTTGTGAAACACTCTGTTTCTGACTCTCATACGACATTTTTGTCTCTACTTGCTTCTCTTGTTTGTTGTTCTTTTTCCCCTTTTGGTTCTGTTTGCCTGTTTTTCCATTTGCGGTGGCAGCTGTCTTGTCTGTTTGCACTGGCTGATCAGAAACCTTCTCTTGGCTCTTGGTAGGAGAGTGATCATTCTTCTTTTTGTTTTCAAGCTGTGGTGATTTTGACTCCTTTACATTTTTGCCTGAAGTGACATTGTCTGTTTTGGAGGACTGATTAGGAAGGTTAGTGATTAGTTTGGTTGCTGTATTGTCTGTAGTCTTCTTGCTCTCTGATTGCGTTTTGCTTGATTTTACATTCTCCTCAGCAGTGACAGAGCGTTCAGGTTTAGGCATCTTGCCTTCCTTTTTATCTTCAGATTTGTCGGATCCCTTTGTTTTCTGACTTTTAGACTCCTTTCTCTCAGCAGTCATGTTTTCTGTGTTTGCAACCACAGTGTTTGACGTGTGGACCTCGCCAGTAATGACAGACGCCGCAGACTGACTGGAGGAAACCGAAACTGTCTTCTGTGATGTTGAATGCATCTGTTGTCTCATTGAAGTCTTTTGAACGGAGACAACCTTAGAAGTCTCAGAGACAGTTTGCTGTTTAGCATTAGATATAATCATAGAATCACTGAGCATTGTCTCCTGACTGGCTCTGACTTTGCCATGGGTGGTATTAACAACATACTTGGATAAATCACATGGTGCTAAGTCTGAATGAACATTGAGAGACGTCTTTTCAGCTTGCTGCTTTGTGATTTCGGATGTTTTGGCGTCGAACTGCTCAATGTCTTCGTTTGAGAGCATCTCAAGAGCTGCATTAACCGAGTCATGTATGTAAATGGGGGTTGGAGTTGTTGGTGGCGTGTTTTCGTCTCTCAGTTTCCGGAACTGTTCTTCTGCTTTTATCAGAGGAGTTTTGAATTTAGTCATTTTCCCTTTCATGGGGGGAGTAGGAGAAGACGGAGGGGTGAATTTAGTCATCATCCCCCTCACGTGGGGAGTAGGAGAAGACGGAGGTGTGAATTTAGTCATCATCCCTCTCATGTGGGGAGTAGGAGAAGACGGAGGGGTGACTTTAGTCATGATCCCCCTCATGTGGGGAGTAGGAGAAGACGGAGGGGTGACTTTAGTCATTATCCCCCTCATGTGGGGAGTAGGAGAAGACGGAGGGGTGACTTTAGTCATTATCCCCCTCATGGGGGGAGTAGGAGAAGAAGGAGGGGTGAATTTCACAGGAGCACCATAAACTTTCTGTAATGGTCGTGGTGACTCGGGCGGTGGAGGAATTTCATATGAGACAGTCTTTGATGTATGTGTTGTTGTCTTTGATTGGCTTTGGCTCATTTCTACCTTTTTCTTAGATGTAACCTCCACCTTCTGTGTTTTGCTGATCTCCACTTTAGGCTCCAGTTTCGGGACTTGGTGCAAAGTCGGAGCTTTCACTTTTTTCACAGTCAACCTTTTTGCTTTGGCTGGTGAAGGGTGAATTGCCTGTGCTGGCATACTCTCCAGTTCTTGTTGAGATGGAGGAGGTGGGAGGAGGTCCTGCTCACTGGTGAGGGGTGGTGGTGGAGGAGGAAGCTGATCAATGTCAGAATCAACAGAGGGAGGAGGAGGAGGAGGAGTGGGAGGAGGAGGAGGAGGAAGGTCAGTGTCTACTACTGGAGGAGGTGGAGGTGGGAGAGGCAGTTCAGGCTCTGGCACTTGTTGTTGTAAGATGTAAACACCAGTTCTCACTCTGGTTTTGTCTTGTTTTGTCATTCCCCTTTGGTTAGAGTTTAGATTACGAAACTCTGTCTTCACTGTTTTGATGCCATGGTTTTGAGTTATAGTTTTATGCTCCACCACAGTTGTCGATTGCTGAGAAGACTGCTCCACAGAACAAGTCTTTGCTGCAACAGCTTCAGTTTCCTTCAAGGATGTTGATGTTTCAACCACATTAGCTGTTCTTAACTTCTGAATGTTCCTCTGTGCATCAGCATTCATGTTTTTAACAGGAGGGCTCTGCTTGACTCGAGCTCTTCTGTATGCTCCTTGCCTGACTTTGGTTTGAGCTTCCCGCTGCGCTGTTTCCAGCAGAGATTTAATAGTGCCTTTTACATCCCCCTTTATCACCTCTTCTTTCTCCAGCTGGGTCTGCTCCTGCATGTCATATAATGACTTAATTGACATCTTGACATCACCCTTTACGTCGCCCTCGTCGCTCGGGCTTCTTTCCATCCTCGGTGAAGGTGGAGACTCCATTAAGAGCTGAATGGTCCCTCTGATGTTTCCCTGCACATCTATTTCCTGCTGACACGTTATCCTTTCACTGGAGGCATCGTGTAGGTTTTGCATTGCCATGTGAATATCACCCCTCACAATTTCCTCCTTTTCAACCTCCCGCACCGTTTGCTTTGCCAGCTCCAGAGATTTCAGCGTGGCCTTTACATCTCCAGAAACCAAATCCTCAACATCAACTTTAGTCCTCGATGTTGCTGATTTCTCAAGCGATCTCTTAGCCCCCCTGATATTTCCTGGTACGATATCTGGCTTCTCCACCTCCTTGTGGTGCTGCTGAGCCTTCTCGAGACAGCGCAGAGTCTTCGTTAGGTTGCCTTTCACCACCTCCTCTTTCTCCATAACAACGGTCTGATTCACCGATTCAGAGAGGGAACTCATAGCAGCCCTTAAATCACCCTTGACGATCTCCTCTTTTTGCAGTCTCTCTACGGTCGGCTCCGTCATGAACATTTTAACTGTGTTGTGAACATCACCAGGTGTCACATCCTCTACTGTGCGCTCAATTTGCATTTGACTCCGACCAAGGATCAGTTTCGTGCCCTTGATGTCACCTCCGACGATCTCTTCTTTTTCTTCTCTCTCAGTTGACGTCTCGTCAGTTCCTAGATGGAGCTGTTTGAGATAGTCAAGTGCCCCAGATTCAATACATGTGGAGTAAAAGTTGACATTTCCTTTCTCAATATCACCCACCCTTATCCTCATGGCCTGATCTGTCTTGTCAGAGCTGGACAGTTTTTGGAGGGTGCTCTTTATATCGCCTCTTACGATGTCTTCTCTTTCAACATTGGCATTCTCTTGCTGATTGAGAAGGGAATATATTGTCATCTGTACGTCTCCTTTTTCGCCTTCCTGGATGAGTATTCCATGTTTCTTTGACCCGTCCCCACTGAAAAGGTTGTTTATAGCTTCCCGAATATCCCCACGTAGTATCTCCTCCCTTTCAGTAGAGCTGCCTGTTTTTTGGCTGAATAGCTCCTGCATGGTTGAACTAATGTTGCCCTTCTCCTCTGAATCTATGATGATCTGCTGCTCGCCTCGTTCCTGTCTGGTCAGTAGGTTCATCATGATCGTCTGCAGATCTCCGCTGATGACGTCCTCTCGTTGAATCTCCGGAGCCTGCGTATTCATTAACTGATACTTTGCCATCCTCACATCTCCAATTTCATCAGCTTCAATGAGTATTCCCTTCGATTTCACCATTTCCTGACTATAAAGCTCCTCAAGCGTTCCCTTGACGCTCTTCCCCAAAATTTCAGTCCTCTCCATTTTGGTCTCATTAAAGTCATCCATTGGTGTCGTTTCAAAGAGCCATGTCGCTGTCTTCACATCCGCTTTGGGGATTTCCTCTTGAGTGACGGTTGTCTCCACATCTTCATCTGCCTCTTTAATGTGGTCAAGAGGATTTTTCTCAAAGAGCCAAACTGACTGTTTAACATCTCCCTTTGCAACCTCCTCCCTCTTAACAGTTTCAATCAAATTTTCAGAGCTCATGCTCCTTATTTTGTCGATTGACTGGGTTTCAAATCTCCACTTCGCAGTCCTGACATCACCTTTTTGTATTTCACTTACATTTACCGTTCTAACAGACTCCTGTGATGAGGCATCCGACTCAAAACGGTGTTTATTCATGCTAACGTTACCTCCTTGAATGTCATCTACAGTCTTTGTGAATTCCTTCTTTTCTTCAGCAATCCTATCAAGATTTTGGGTCTCAAATTTCCACTTGGCAGAGGTGACATCACCTTTTTGCACATCCTGTTGTGTGACAGATTTTATGACATAAACCTCATCTGTGTCATGGATGGCGTCGAGAGGCTTGGTTTCAAACAACCACCGGGTTCCCACTACATCTCCTCTTGATACCTCCTCGCTCGTCACAGTGGTGACCTCGTGGTAATGGCCCTCTTTGTCTTGAATAGCATAAAGGGGCTCAGTTTCAAACATCATGGTGTAATTTCTCACATCACCTTTCTCATCTTTGTCGCGAACAATCTTTTGTATTTTCATCAGCTCTGAGTCAGATTCGGCCGACACCTCGTGGATTTTATCCAATGAGCGTGTCTCGAAAATGAAGCGGCCTTTATCTACATCTCCGCCTTGTACATCATTTACTGTGCGGCTTATCGATTCGTCTTGGCTTTCGTGTAATGTATCAATGGATTGGTTTTCAAAGCGCCATTTGCAGGTCCCCACATTTCCTCCTTGTATATCCTCAGTCTGAACTCTCTTGAGCTTTTGCATCACTTCGTCAGATGTTGAAGTCATGATATCTGAGGTCTGGTTTTCAAAAACATACTTCATCCTCGACACATCGCCTGACCCGATGTCAATCTCAGTTACGCGCTTGAACGAATCCGTCTCCTCCCCGGTGAGGTTCTCCAGGTTCTCTGTCTCAAAGAGAAAACGAGCCGTTCTCACATCCTTCCCTCGAACGTCCTCCTGATTGACTGTGCACGTTTTCAGAACTGTCTCCGTTTCGTGGAGAGTATCAAGTGCTTGTGTCTCAAAGAGCCATGTGCATGTTTTGACATCTCCCTTTCGCATATCTTCAGACTCATTTTCACCCTTCAACTCTGATCTTTCGCACAGGATGTCCATCGGTTTGGTCTCAAATAGCCACTTGCAGGTTTTCACATCGCCCTTCATGACATCTTGTTTTGTACTGGTCTCCACAGTTTCTTCATCATCAATATTGCTGAAGTACTTAATAGCATCGAGAGGCTGCGTTTCAAACAACCACTTTGCAGTTTTAACATCACCAGATTCTATTTCTTGCTTGGAAATACCTTTGATAATTTGGTATCTATCCATAGTTTCGTCAAACTGGTCAATTGGTCGAGTTTCAAACATCCACTTGCAGGATGTTACGTCTCCTTTCACAACCTCTTCACGCCGCACTGTTCTCACCTCATGAAAGTGGCCCGAACTGTCTTGCATGGCGTAAAGCTGTGAAGACTCAAACAGGTTTTTATTTGATTTCACAGACCCACACTGCGCACCCTCTATGAGGATCTTATGTGATTCATCTCTCCAGTTTGAATCTGTGCTCTCAAAGATTTGCTTGTAGTTCAAGACGTCCACTTTATCAATTTCCTCCAGGTCGATTGTTCGAATGACTTCCTTCTTTTCCTCTCTAATCTGTTCCAGGGGTTGGCTCTCGAATCTCCATTTCTGATGTCTCACGTCACCTTTTTCCTCATCAAGTGTCGGTGCTTTTTTAAGTTTGCCCACCTCTGCAAGCTCTTTCAACTCGTCATCTGGATTCGTTTCAAAATAATCCCTGGCTGATCTCACGTTACCTGCGATAATCTCCTCCTTTGTCATAGACTGAGTATTTGAATCATCTTTCAAAGTATCCATTGGCTGCGTCTCAAATGCCCAGCAATTCTTACGAACATCCGCCCTGCAGCTTGTGCCATCCTCCTGCGTGAGGTCTTCCTGAATATTTACGGTTCGTGTAACCTCCTTCTTGTCCTCCCTTATGTGCTCCAGAGCTTGACTCTCAAAGCGCCACTTTTGGTGTCTCACATCCCCTTTCATTTCTTCACTTACTGTTGCCTTTTTAAGTTTTCCCACTTCTGTGCAATTCCTCCTGGCTACTTGAGGGCTGGTTTCAAAAAAGTTCCTCGCAGATCTCACATTGCCTCCGATGATATCTTCCACAGCCTGAGGTCTGGCGTTGGAGTCGTCCTTCAGAGAATCCATTGGCTGGGTTTCAAACACCAGGCAGTGTTTGCGCACATCGGTCCCAATGAGCTCTTCCTTCTCCATCTGAGAGCTTTCCCACTCGTTGAAGGAATTCAGCGTCTTGATCTCGAACAGCCACCTGCCCCAGTCTCCCTTACTGCTGTCCTCCATGGAAAGACTGCATACAAGTTTCAGAGATGTAGGCTCTCTGTTTGTCATGTCCAGGGGTTGGGTGTCGAAAAGCCAGCGTGACGCAATGGAGTTTTCTAATTCGGTTTCAATCTTGCGCACAGACTTAATCTCCAGCATCTGGCTCGATTGACCCATAATGATGCATTTAAACTGAGTGTCAAAAGTGCTTGTTATGGTTTTCACATCTCCGTTAATTTCCTCCAACACTGCCCTCAGACTCAGCAGGTGGCTCTCGTCAATGGTCTCGGTGTGCCCGAGGGTTTCCATGTACTTATTGTCAATCATGTAAATGGTGGCATTTCCATCCTCTTCAGTGAACGCGACCTCTTTAGTTAAATCCTCCTCCGTACGCATCTTGTTCAGAGTGTCCATAGATTGGGTTTCAAAAAGCCACGCTGCAGCACGCACGTCCCCTTTGTCAAATTTGCTGGATTTATTTCTGTATTCTGTGGAGTTGGGGTTTTGTGAACCCAGCTCATCCATCTGCTTCGTCTCAAACATCCAGGCTGTGCGTCTCACATCTTTGCCGAGAATCATTTCCTGTTGGGTTATTTTCTTGTCGTCGTCCTCCTCCTCCTCATCGAGAGTTTCATCTTTGATGGTGTCCAGCGGCTTATTTTCAAACATCCAACGCATGTTCTGCACCTCGCCAGGAAGAATCTCCTCCCACTCCGCGTATTCCTCATCGTTCATTTCATTTGGACTAACACTGTCGTCCTTGTACATGTACTCTTCTCTCTCTAACTGGCGGATCTCTGTTTCATTGTTGTCGCTCAAGCACTCTTTCTCGATGTTCCTGCGAACCTCAGGATGAATGTGTTTGTAAAGCCGTTTCAGCTCTGACATGCCCTTCTGTTTGAAGTAGGCCTCTCTGTTTAGTTGGTATTTGGGGTTTGCTGGCTCTGGAGGCTCGGGTGAGTAATGGCCCTCTGGAATATTATCATCGTCTAATGGCATTTGTAGTAAGTCGGGGGGTGGGGGTGGAAGATAGTCAGAATCCTCAGCCGGTGGGGGCGGGAAGTCTGCATAATCCATCACTGCAGCTGTTGTTTCTTCTCTCGCTCCAGCAGCAGCAGACGCCTCGTAGACCTCACAAGTCAAGGCGTTGTTATGTGTCACATTTGAGGACCACTTAGCACGATTGATGTCACGTCCAATCTTTTTAAGGAACAAAAACCACATTTATGGGTAAATACCTATAAGTCCATTCCATTACTCCCAGGCAGAGCTATATGTGCATTACAAGTCACCTTTTTGTACCACTTGCAGATTAGGTACAGAATTGACATCATATCACATGAATCATGCAAACTGATCAGTTTGTACAGCTGCTTCCCATTTAAAGTGATAAACTGGTAAAACATTGCTTTGCTTTCATTGTGAAGCTGGAACAAGAATACATACAACTTCAGTAAAGTTAACGTCAACACTGAACACAGGCTTTCTTGTTTTGACATTGGTTTGGTTTTAATACCGCAGGAAGTACAGGAACAATGAAGAGGAGCCACTGTGGGTGTTGGATGATGAGTTGAAAACAGGCTGCACACTTCCAACTCCTTAGCAAGGTGACTAACTTCATGTGTGTAATACAGTCAGCAGCACGAAATCAGATCATGATTGCAATTATCTACAAAAAATGACTTTTTTTACTGGCTGCACTGTGAACACACACAACAGCTGCTCTTCTATTGTACTTTTGATAAAGAAACAAACTGATTTATCATTAAATAGCTGCACAATTAAACTAGTTTTTTGAGCAGTAAACTAAATTATACGACTTTTAGTTGATGAAACACATTAATACTAGTTTAAATATATCATGTACTAGCATTATATACAGGTTTGAAAATGGCTCCTAACACCACCTAGTGTTTTAAACTGTTGTGAGTATTGGCCTGCTTACATAGGATGAACCGTTTGGAATGTCTCTATGGCATGACTCCCTTAGCCCCACCCCCCCAGCTCTGCGGGGCATGTTTTGAATTTCCAGGGAGTGACACTTCAGACGAAACTTAGGGATGAAGTTACACTTTAAACAGCACTTGCTGTTACCACCAGTAAACCAGGAAGAAAATATTACAGATTTTCACTTTAAATAATAGATCAAGTATCTTAAAGTACACATTCTTAAATTCCCCAAATGAAAAACGCTTCTCTGTATTTGCCTGACTCGAGTGAAACTGAAATGCTTACCTTGACTGGTTTGGGAGGAGCAGCTTCTTCTATTGATCTTTCAAAGCGATCCCTCAGTTCTTTTGTAGTGTACCTGGGAAGGTCCTCTTCTAAAAATCAGCACAGACGTGAGAATAAAGGGAGGCCTCAAATTTGCAGTGACAGTCTTTATAGCAGAGGATAGAAATATCCAAAGGAAAATAAACCCATCCTACCTGTTTCATCTTGATGGTTTTCATAACTGGATGCCAGGTTATTGTCGCTGTACGACACCTGTGTGTGGAAACGAATGAAAAAATGTTTGAGCATCATCAAGTACACAAATTGAACTTGTCAGCTACACCCTTCAAGCGCTGCCCATGTTCTCATTAAGTGCTTTCAATCCCAGCCTAGACTGTTGTTCCCCACTACACAAACATTAATTACACAAAATGGATTGATTGCAGTCTGCTCCAGTTTTTTTTCTCAACAAGGTTATTAAAGAGTCGATCTCATTATCAAAGCCACGGCTGCAGAAACACAGTGGCGGGACGCGTTCAGTACCATCGTCTCCTGGTTGAAGTTGAGCTGCTGGCTCCCCGGGACGACCTGCCTGCTGCCGCTCGACACAGTCACCTCCGAGTTTGACGTCTCCTGTGAAGATGAAGAAGACAGCGGGGTTGTCAAACACGGGCGGAGAAAAAAATGCGTCCGCGCTGCACAAACCCCAGCGTCACGCAAACGACTCCCAATGTTTAATTTCACACATAACCACAGTGCCTTGTTCATAGCCACAGATGTGAGTTCACTCCGCTACAATTTACTCCGACAGTCAAAGCTTCACAGTACATGACCGAGCGGAGACAATGTTGGATGCTCGCTGCGGTTCGAGATAACTAATCACAGATGGAGGCAGGATGTCAGAGAATGTGCCAGGCTGTTCACTCACAGTGTACGAAGAGCCTGGGATAATGAATTCCTTTCCACCGCTTTGTTCAGTTCAGCCGAACGGAGCTACAGTCTAAGTGTTATGAAACTCCCTTGAGGTTTTTCCATGAAAGCTATTAGAAGTGTCAAGTATTGTCTGTAACATAAATGCATAGACTTTTCCTCCGTTCGGTTATCGGCACAATAAGTCGATTTGTTCCTTGCAAAGCTCCCCATGCAGCGATGCAGATGAGAAGCTAGATGGAGGAGTGCAAATAGAAACCAGCTCAGGTAGGTAGAAGCAACACGGTCATTTACCCACAGTCACCTCTTTCATGCTGTTAGTGTCATCCTGACGAAGGTATATAGACACTGCGTTCTAATATGTGTACCTGCACAGTTCGGTGATGGAAATGGAACTGGGTTACATTGTGTGATGTGGCCGTTTCCTGGGTCTCAAATTGTTTCCTCACACTGGCGATTCCCACTGGCAGGGAGCAGACCTCCGATTCCTCCATGACCTAATGAAGCAGGAAATATTATTAGCTGCCTCCATTTCTTCGTGACCTGAAATCACACAGATGCTGCGAGGGCTGGTCTCTGCTGTGTGCATGCAGCTCAGGCTGTTGTCAAATGTGTTGCAGCCAATGCTATATGTGTGCGGTTTGCTTTCTGCAGACACACAAATGCAGAAACAAACTCACGTATATTCTTTTATGTCATGGTTCCAAATTGACATTAGAGATTGCACAAGCTCTTAAGACCAAAGCCACCCATATGTTATACTCTATATGTTTACTGCACCATCCCTCTATATTCTGCCCTGTGAGGGGAGTCTCATGTTCCCCCCACTATTTATACATGTACATGCAATATCGCTCACCCCGTTTTCACTGCTCCAAAACTGTCATCAGCTCCACTATTAACTGCATGACCGCACCAATAATAATGGTGACAATACCTTCTCAGTGTAGTTCAGCTACTGTGCAGGTAAGAGACTTTACCCCACAACATACACCCCAAGAAAGCAAACAAACTGTTATAATTAGCCATTTAGGGTTGGCCTATACCTTAGGCAAGTTTTCTTTTTCAGTGCAGGCAGAGCTCTAATAGTAGTATGTGTCATAGCTGAAGCGACACCCAGTCCATGCACGAGCGTAAATACCCCGCTGGGGATGGTGTTGCCCGCTCGCTTGGAGACAGCTGCCTGGTACATGGCCTCACAGTTGGTCAGTGGGATGACCTCTGAGTTCGCAGAGTGAATCCGGTTCCTCTGGTTCAAAGCTTACAGGAAGTCCTGCCCTGGTTAAACCTGCGCTGCCAGCAGCTACAGCACAGATAGCCAGCAAAACTGTTACAGTAAGAACGCCTCTTACATGTGTTATGTGGTCTTTTCTAATTTTTCAAGAGGTAGCACCTTTATGTTCTCACCAATTTAAAGGGCCAGTGTGTAATATTTAGGTGAAAGGGATCTATGGGCAGAAATTCACCTTAAGATAATCGTAGTGTTGTTTTCACTCGTGTGTTTCATCTAAATTGTACGAATTGTTGTATCTTTACCCTAGAATAGGGCCGTTTATATTGAAATACTCGATATTTGAATTGGGAGCAGGTCCTCTGTACGGAGGCAGCCATGTTTTTTTTACAGTAGCCCAGACAGGACAAACTAAACACCTTTTGAGTTTTTATGATTGAAAGATACCACAGGTTCTCTTTCAGGCTTGGAAGGCGAGGGTGACAGGAGGGGTATTCGGCTGCAACGTGCAACTTCACCACTAGATGTCACTAAATTCTACACACTGAACCTTTAGGCAGTTTGAAAGTACAAATCTAGAAATATTAGTATCTGGCAGACAACATGGCTCATGTGGTGATTATTCTATATTTTGTGTATAAATCATAGTTTTTTCAAAAGAGAAGCCCCCAAAGCACCAGTCTTCTAGTAGTTTGTAATTACTAGTTAGTTTGTAACTACATTCACAAAGGCAACAAAGTGTGAGGCAGAGTAATGCTTTCACTGTGATACATCAGTACAGGCAGTGCTTTTGTGTTGACGCCTTTAAAACGATCCATTGATTTAAATGGCGTCCCTCTTTTAAATTAATTACACATCTGTCCCCTGACATTTATTCAGAGCTGTGGAGGATTTATTAAAAGCTGTGTAAGTGATAATGATATGAGGTGATAAGATATTGGTCCACACTTCAACATCTGAAACTGCTCAGCTGGTTCTTTTTCTTTAGACATATTCCTTCAATATCATTGTACCTCTGGTGTTCTTAGTCAATTTCCTTGAAAAGCCCACTGTGATGACTCTTCAAGGTGATCATCAAGCAAGTGGGATTAGCTGTGACATGGATTTTCATTTTAGACATAATTAGATTTGATGAGAATTTATGTCTGGAGCAGCATCAGCAGTCCAGAGCCACGAGGATATTTTCATTATCCCACTGAGTGTTTTAATGTGCTGCAAGAACAGTCAGTGAGATAATAAACTCCTCCAACAGCCACCCAGGTAGTCGCTGACTCAGCCTTTACAGCTGCTGTTTGAATTTAAAGTATTCACACATGCACTGATGCAAATAACAGAATAAAATATCACGTACAATCTTCACTCTACGGTTGAGACTAACAGCACGAGGATAATCATCTCTGCTTTGCTCTGCAGTGAATTAACTCTGTTTGTATTCAACCAAAGTGATTCTAAGATAAATGTCAACAACTGCCTGCGTAACATGATATTAACAGCTTTTATATTATTTTTGGCAGCAGAGGGAAACACATAATAGTTGCATATTAAATGTCAAAGTACTTAAAATATTGAAAAATCTCATTTTTTTATTAGTTTTTTGAATTACTTAGGTGGAAAATTTGTCTTAACCTTTTGATAATGTTGTATTATATCATGGCAATAACACACTTCATAGCAACTTTTGGTGCATTATTTCTCCCATTGGCTGTATTTGTAGGTTAAGTCAGTCACCCATCTATTTTAGCCTTGGAGGAACGGTGGGTATGTTTGTCCACTGAGACAGATAAGACAACTTAGTATTACACAGCTCTTAAATTAAGAGACTTCTAGTTCAGCAGTTACTTATATCCACAAGTTGAAATTTTGATTATAGAATTGAAACTTTACCAGTGGCATATTTCACTTAAGGTTTTAGGGTCATATAGATGCAAAGACTGTAAATGTTTGTGGTTGGACTTTAATTTTGTAGCCAAAAAAATGTGTCAACAGTCTGAGGATATCTCCTGACACGTTAGGTTGGGGTTGAGGGCTCAAATAACAGGAAAGTGAAGTAATCTCGGCGCCACGTACCTGCAAAAATAAATCAAGCCTATTTTAAACTTAACCATGAAGGGTAGTGTTTCTCAGTATAATAAAGAGGAAAGCTGGAAGGTCAAGGCTCTTCCTTTCCAAGATATCCTACATTGATATCCCCGTTTATATCTGCCTTTATTTGTAATTCCGCTTCTGTATTCCTCATTTTATGGCTTTCCTCACAACGTGGAAGTAGAGCGACATAACGCCTCTGGGTACTTGGCCTTGGCACAAACAGCTCAGCAGCTCAGAGCTCCATCTATTTGAAATTAGTTAATAGAATAAATCTAATCTCTCCTCAAGCCCTAAAAAAAGAAAATCTGATAATTTAGTGTTTCAGTCACAGTTTAATCCCCTGCAGGCCTAACATAAGATTATATTTAATCCTGTTTTTTTTAGTGGATGTGCATGGGGACAATCTTAAGGAATTTTTTAAATCAAGAATTCAGAGCCAATCGTCTTACAAGATATCCAAATTAAATGTTATTCTATATTCCATATATTTCCTTTGCTTGTAGATTAAGTAACATAAAACATCATTTCAAAAGCCAGAATCATTCACATACTTTCATAAAATTCCACTTGGCACAAAGACTCAATTGCTCACAAGTATTTGTGACCTACCAGGATGTAGTTAATTATAAAAATCTATAAGCTCAGCAGGTAGAATCCCACACGGAGGCCACGCAGCCTGGTCTTCCCGAAACCAAAAGCAAATCCCAGTGTTGGAGACCAGCTCCAGAAGTACGTGTCCACCTCTGTCCACCGAGCAGACAGTGACAGCTGATTTTATTTTAGACCCTCCGCCCACTTGCAAAAGATGGGCCTGGGCTGTTTTTTTTTAGAGAGTCAGGCGTCTGTGCCTCCCATGTCAAGTCCTCAGAAAATCCATATTGAAATACTTCCTGTGACTCCCCTGCAGAGGCTTGTGTACTAATAAATCAGGGCACCCGGGTTTCATCATCACGTCTCCCATTGGAGTGCATTGCATTCTCCAGCAGCTGTTGCCACCTGTCATGATATGCCAAATTATGCATATACAAGTCCAACAAGTGCTCCGATAATCTCTCATTATTCTCTATACTTTTGCTGAAAGTGGATGTGGGGCAGGTGCGAAGTGACAGAAAAATGTGGTGAAATGTGGCTGTGCCGTGTGCTGTGTTCTGCATTCGGTTTGGAATGAGGTCAGTGATGTAATGGTTTTTGTTGAGAGGGGTCAAAGGGGCCGTGAATACGACAGGAGGCACCTCCGAGCGTGGAAGAGCATGCCAGCTCATCTTGTTTAGGCCCAGCTGGAGACATTGGCGCCGGCCTGGCTCTGGTATCTCGTGGAATCCAGTGTTCGGGAGCTGACAGGCCTGTCAGGCATCTACACTGCCCCGTTCATCTGCCGCCTGTGTAACTCATACCTGAGCTCCCAAAGAACACCTATTTAAAAGCTTCCACCAAACCACAGAGTGGACTAAGAGGCAATGGATCCCATGCACCCTTATAAGACATAGATTATTGGACAGTTTCATGTTGAAGTAGTTATAATAATATGAATGAAAGTCACAATAATTTTTCTTTCAACTATAAACAGGAGAGAGAACGGTTTGTAAAAAATATCTGAACATTTGTGTGAGCGCTTCAAGGCCTCATGTTCTTTTCATGAAGACCCTGCTTTATTCAGCTCCAAGCTCGTCCTCTGTGATCCATAGCAGAGATAAGTTATACAGTAAGGAAAGAAAATATATTAAATTCTCTCTCTCACACACACACACACACACACACACACACACACACACACCAGAAGCCCAATCAGTAGATAAGAAATGATTTCCAGCAAATACCATAGACTTTCACATATTTGAAGACACTTACACATGGTGCCAAGAAAAAAAGACCAGTCTGACGAATACAAAACTAAATATTTTAGTGTTGACTTCTTTCACCAAGTCTTTGGCTGAAGAACTGTCCAGCTCTCAATCGGATGTGTGCACTGACTTTTATTTAAGGCAAACAGAGCTGCAGAACTGAAGCGATGGGCATCATCCAAACCAAAGCTTCCACAGACAATAGCCTGCTGTGTCCACAGGTGGGCATTGGATTAAAAGATGGATGCAAACCATTATACAGCCACAAAGCAAACAGAAACTATCACATTCTTTATGGAGCTGAACGCTGTTCTGAGATCAGATGAAAGGACAGATTTTACTTGTGCTTCAGAATCATCAAATTGTCTGTTTTGAACTTTAACGGGTCAAGGACCGACTGCTTTACTGTTACTATAGTTAAGTACATTTGTCATGTATCTGTACTTTACTTGAGTGGATTTATTTCCGGGTTCAAATATCTGTACTTTCTACTCCACTACATCTTTATTATGCACTGTGTTCCCAGTGTTTTTTAATCAGTGATCAATAACGAGAAGGGGCCTGGTCCACTGATCCAATCAGAGCGGGTGGGTAATATTAGACCCCGCCTCCTTCTACAAGTCCACCTGCAGCAGAGCTCAGAGGGATTCAGTAGAGGTCACAGCCGAGACTCAGCCATAATGATGTAATAGAATATTCCTTTAGGGAATAAGCCACTCTCTGCAAGTATTTTTACATTTAATACTTTAAGTACACTTAAAAGAAGAACTTCCTTTTACTCTAGAAGACAAGGGAGTTTGTAACTGTTTACTTGAGTAAGTTTTTGTCCAGTCCTTTTTTGTCAATATATTTGATTGCAAGTGAAATGTTTCAGCCCTTCTTTCATCACTTTTGTGGAATTGTACATCACAGGATGGTGATTTCTACATTTTTCTTACCTTTACTAAAGTTTATGAAATAATTTATAGTACTTGAAAGTATTGTCTGTAAATCCTGTCCATAAGTGCTGTTCAGTCCACACAGCACATAAACATTTGAACACTTACACAGTTGGTATTGTTTTGGCTCTCTCCTCCAGAGCATTGCTTTTGAAACAAATCAATGACCATCAGCTGAAAGTGCTGACTTGTGGCTGTGTTCTAAGGGAGGTGATGTAAGAACACATCTGAGAAGGAACCATAGCCCCTTATTATATTATGTATATTATCATGTTTTTGAATAAAGCAGCAGGAGGTTCACCCATCATAATGCCCTCTAATTAATCCTGCAAAGTGTCTTCAAACACCTAATATTAATAATAGTAATAATAATAATATACTTTATTTGTGTTGCACCTTTTCCATACAAAAAATGCAGCTCAAAGTGCTTCACATACAATATCGATGAAAACATAAACATGTTAATAAAGATAGAAGTTAACTAGAGAGTCAGCTGTGTAACTCGCCCATTCAGAGCCTTGTGTGTAAGGAGGAGAACCTAAAGTCAATCCTGTGTGTAACAGGCAACCAGAGCAGAGCAGCTACATCTGGACTAATGTGTTCCTTCCTCTTGGTTCTAATTAAAAGCCGAGCAGCAGAGTTCTGAATGAGCTCTATTGTTACCTTTGAGAGGCCTGTAAAAAGTGCATTACGGTAATCCAGTCGGCTAGAAATAGAAGGCACGAATCAGCTTCTCAGCATCTGTCTGAATTATAAATGGCTGAACCTTTGCTGTGTTTCTGAGGTGGACAAATTTGGTTTGGTCCCCTTGTTAATGTGTTGCCTTGAAAATCAGATTAGGGTCTATCAAAACACAGAGACCTGTAACTTCTGATTTAATCCAAGGAGTTAGCTGACACAGATTTTTTCCCAGAATTTCTCTTTTTGATTATGGGCCGACTAAAAGCATTTCTGTTTTATCCTCAATAATATTTAGGGAATTATTGCTCATGCATGTATTTATTGCCGAAAGACATTTGGTGATGGAGCAAAGAGCTTTATCATCATTTGACTCAGCAGCAATGCACAGTTTTGTATCAACTGCGCAACTATATGGAAACAAACATTGTCTCCCAGTGGCAGCATGTACAGCTAGAATAATAAAGGTCGAAGGCAGCTCGCCTGTGCAACCCCGAAACAGCTGTCATGTTTCTCAGACACTTGTTACCTTGTTTAATAGTTGATGTCTTAGCAAAAGCAAAACATGTGTCCCGGTCCAAATACTGCATGACCATGAGAGTTAGTATTGATATTGGTATATAGACGTTTTATGCCATGTCAGAAAAAGGAACAGGCTTGAACTTTCAAACATCAATATGAAGCTTTGGGACGTTGTTCAGGAACATGACCAAAATGATGATTTACACTGAATGCTAAAAGAGAGGAATCTAAAATGACTAAAGACAGGCTGGGTGAGTAAATGCTCTGTGCTGTCTCGATAACTGTCAACAATGCCCATGAGCAAGGCACTGGCTGCTCCCTCCAGAGAAGTGGCTCGTTGCCAAGCAGCAGCACTAGAGTTTGCTGGAGAGCCTCGGAGAGGGAATTTGTAAAGCTCGCTCAATTCCAGGCCCTCGCTATAAATATCGGTGAGTTTTTTTTGTCATAGCGCCTGATTAAATTAAATAAAGAGCGACGCCCTGAGGAGAAGACTCTGAGTTATTTACATTACAACATCTAATTAGGCTTCAGAAGAAACAAAGGAAATGTCGAAATTCACGAGAGCTGACGTTCCCGCCTGATGTCTTCTGTCAAACTAAAAACAAATATGTTTCCGTGTTAGAGACAATCTGGATATATAATAGAATGATATCATAATCTTAGGAAAGCTGTGTATATCCACTAATATAGCAAAGCAATTTAAACAGAGGTATCACTTATATATTAATATGACATAATATTATCAACATGAAGCCAACATTTCCTGTTTAATCATTTATTCTGATTGCACATTCTCTAATTACAGAGTAATAACACTAATCAAACACATTTCTCTGTCTGAATGTTAACAAATAACAGACTAAATGGAGAGATTCACCTGGACTTAACCCGACATACAAATGTGAACCCCTGTTGTTCTTCACAATACACCAATCCCCTTAGAAAGGTGAATTAATGAGCAGATCTGTCATTAGAATTACAAGTTTACTACAACAACAAATCGTATTGAATGAGCAGCACAAGTGAACTACGACAGTCGATGGGTGTCTCCTCTTGTTTATCACCTCTTGGCTCTGACTGCTCACACATAAAGGAGTTGTATTTATGCTGTTGCTGTTCAGCTGGGCTCTCTGTCTACATCCATAACTTGGGCCAACTTGGACAGCACATATTTAATACTCCTTTTTGTAAATTGTGTGAACAGTGTTTTCATTTTTGGATCCTCTCCCCCAGCAGAGGCTCGGCGCAGATCACATCATTGAGCACTGCATGTGGACCACAAGCCGATAGCACCATGGGGTGCATGACAATGAGCCACATCTCAGCCAGATGCCATTAGAAGCGAGCCTGTGAATCCCAAAGATTTGCCGTACAAACGCACTGGTAAGGATTTTTTGGGGTTATTTTTTTCAAACTTGAACTGTATTCCTTCATTTAAAGTGATGAATAAAAATGCTCCCAAAAACCTCAAAATAAGGAATAATTATTTGATGCAACCATAAGTTAGAGGACTCCATCTTTCTTGTGGTTTCTTACACACAGGACCTTCAGATCTTCTTTTCTTATTGCTTTGGATTTTTGATCATCTCAAGTGCAGGACTGTCACATGCTATTTCTGAGGTGAGATGACGAGCCTGGGTCTTCCATAAAACCCAGCAGGCCAAACAGATGATCTCACGTCTGAGAGGCCCAGTGACATGCTGTATTTTAAGAAGAGGCATGAGGTAACTCCAGAATGTCTGCACACTGTGGCGGCATGTGGAGGGGCAGCTCCTCTGGGTCGCTGCTCTGTGTGTGGTGGTGTCTGCTGTACACTTTGTGCTTTTGACCACAGGCCACCACGTACAGCACAACAAGGCGCCACACACTGTTGTCAACCATCAGAAATGTGTGTCTACAAGCGTTAATGATCAGTTTGCATTGGGAGGTTTTCAAGCTTCCTAACAGCAAATTCCACAAAAGGGGTAAGATAATGCAATGAACTGTGACACTTGGTTGATTGCAACTAACTCTATTTTTCTAAAAAGCCAAACATGAGAGAACAAGCAATATGTTCATTATCAGGACGGCCATTATCTTTGACAAGCTGCGTCTCCTGAGGTCCACAGAAAACATCACAAGACCTAATTTATAGCCGGCACATAATGACACTCTGCCCAGTCAGATGAAGGCAGTTTGTCCTCAGTGACTCAATGAAACACATGAGTCAACAGCTGAAAAACAATATTCTAGTTTCTGAATTCTGTCACTTTTCTCCTCTGGCTTCATTTACAGCAGCTCTGTGAGGCTGTATATAAAGTACAATAGTGCTAATGCTAAATCAGTGCACACAGTAACCTGCTGATGTCCAGGGGTGGATCAACATGCACAGCCAGAGGTGGCACTGGCCTCAACTGAAATCTGATTGGTCCCTGAAGTGCCCATGTCCAGTCAGCATTTTTTAAATAACATAGTCAATAACAATACTAAAGAGAAATGTGACAATTTGTTAAGAGGGTTCTTTTTTATCGAAGCTTAAAATGTGCTTTACCTGTAAAACAATTCATGAATGTTGCAGAGGTATTTTAGACTTTACCAACTTCAATTTCAAATGTGTTATATCAAACCACCACCATTATCTCTGAGAAATTTATTAAGAAAAGTTTGAAAATGAAAATCTCGCAATGTGAAAGAAAGTGGAAAATAAAATGGATCCGCACCCCTGATGTGGATCTGTAACATCATTTAATGGACTAATTAAAAACTAAGAAATGCAGATGACAACACAACCTCCTTGGCAGAGGTATTGATTAATAAGCTGGGTATTCTGCTGCTGCTGCGGCCTAACTATTACTTTCATTATGTGGTGAGAATCTGTGATCATTTGCACTGGGCTAGGCCGCTAAAGCATCCTTGGATAAACAATAATTGGCTTTCAAAGGACGCTCTGATTAAAAACCTCAGCGTCAAAGCTCTCATTTAGTGATATTACATATTTAATTTAAGATATTAAATGACTGTAATCAACAGCAGTAATGAGTCAGGGTTGTTTAACCTTGTTTACTGTTCAAAGTCTTCTGAAAGTTGTAGAGAAAGCTCATCTGAGAGGAGTGTAACTTTTATGTTTCGGCAGTCCAAAAGATCCAAAAGAGAAAGAACATCCCCTCGCAAAAGTAGAGGATATCCACAGCTGCGGACACGTTAATAATAGAGTCTCATTGATGGTGATATGCATAATTCTTTAACTTTATGTATGTATATGGTCTCGGGGCGCAGCAGAACGACAGCAATGATGATAGACCGCTTAGCTGCTAATCGGACCCACCAGGCGCAGGACGGACTTTCCTTTGGTTTCCAAATTGTTTGCAAATTAAATAAGCCCCTCAAGGTGTTTCTCCTGCTGATCTGGTAAATGGGGCAGAACTGTTCTTAAATCGAAGCAGTGGCAGACCGCTGCACGGAACCCGCGGCAAAGAAAGCACCTTCTCCACACAGAGCTCAACCTTCACATCTCGAAAACTCTTCACGGGCTGAGGTCGGAAATACTTGTGAGATAGGGAATGCTAAGCGGCCACATGAGAGACGCAGAAACAGAGATTCTCTGATCAAAATACATCTTTCCCCACTTGCTCTAAAATATCCATGTTCGTTTTGAGATCGACTCTGTGATCTCGTATCACTCCCACTACAAGTCAAACAAAGTAATGGAGGTGTTGTTGCTCTGGGCATGAACACAGAAAATATCTTACATCTAACCGTCGTGCCAACATGCCTATTTTTGACACTTTGGTGCTGCTGTGCATGGATTAGTTGTTCATTTTAGAACCAGGGAAGAGTATCTATAAGGCAATTATAGCTTCTCCCACTCCAAGTTTGTCCCTGATATATTTAGGCTGGTGTTGGGTCACTGGCTGCAGTAGAAAGGTAGTTTCCAACATGATCATTTAATCGCTGAATACAAACAACACAGTCAAACACACACACATCCGGTCAAATTTGAAATTTGCTAAATTTAAAGTCGTGGAATAGCTCACATGTGTTATTATCGAAAGGGTAATAATAACAATCCTGCAGGAAGGTACAGCTTTGTCCCTGCAGACGTCCTGCTGCTCGTGCTTTGTGTTAACCACAGAGCCACCCTGAGCTCGGAGTGTTTGACACTGAGGACGGGTGGGGGGGTTTCTATGAAAGCTCCAATCTCTAACTCCCAGCTGTCCACAGCTGCCCTTTAGGAAAAGCATCAATGGAGAATGCTAATGGACAGAATGGATGTGTGACTGTCTTGAAAAGGTGACAACTGTTTATAATGCAGCTCTCACTCCTCTTCATCATCTCAAGAGTAATTGGATATTTTGAATACATTGTTTTCTCTTTTTCCTTCGGCTTTCTATAGCAGTGTTCAAAAATACACTAAATAGCTTCTTCTTCTTCTTCAAAAATAAATAATCAAATATCACTCTGGCTAATGATGGCTCCAACCACATTCAAACACAGAAGTTACTGGAAAACTCACAGACTAAACCAGTCTGTGAGTTTTGTGCTCTTCAGCTGCTGCTGTTTTCTCACTTTCTCCCACGATGACGTGTAAGAGGAATTCAACAAACTATGAAAATGGCTGTAACGTCTCAAAAAATAAACAGACACCTTATGTTAGACCGAGGTCTCTGATGCGTGGAGGGAAGTGTCTTCTTCCGGGTGCTGCCAACCCTCATCTACAGGTACTTTGTGCTTTCAGGCCGCCAGCCAGCCTTCAAAGCTGCGAGAACACAAAGCAGGCAAGACTTTGTTCAGGCGCTCAGCGGGGCGGGGGGGCTGCCTCTGCTCACTACTCACTTTTTGTGTGTGCCTGTGGTGTGTGTGTGTGCGTTTCCTTGTGTTTTCTTCTGCGGATGTTTGTGTGTGATGTAACTGGATTTATGCTAATAAAGCTTTTCCCCATTCCTGACTTGAGTGAGGAAAGCGTATGAGACATGCACGCACAAAAGCACACACAGTTGTGTCTCTCACTGTAGAAGATGAGATAACCCGAGCTCGACTTTCTAGTGTCTAGAGAACACATTCCTCAACTGTAGTTACTAACCTTAACTGCACACACAAACACACATGTTTACAAGCTTTGCAAATCAATATGACCCTAATTTTGGGAAAGGAATATCCAACATTAACCGAGACACAGAAGACTGAATTGAGTTAAAAACTAGAAAGGCACTAAGAGTGGATATCTGCCAAGTCCCTACAGTCCCCTTATATTCAATGCACCAAATTTCACACACTCTTATTTATATTAGTTCCCTAAACTCGCTTGATTTTTTCAACAAAATCTATGAACTATTCTCTGGGGAATCTGTGAACATGTAGAAAAAGAAAAAAAAGAGAGTCCTAGTTCAGCCTCCTGATCCGGATCCTCAACAGATTTCAATAGGTTATTTAATGACCCATCTTTCCAAGATATTTCACGGTAGTTTTTGTGTACTGCTGCAAACTAACAGACAAACAAACTTAGATGAAAGCATAATCCCTTTGACAGGGGTAAGAATCACGGAGGTGCACAGCGAGGTCAAAACACGAAGAGAGCTTCACCGCTACAAAAAGATTTTTTCAGCAATTTGCAATTTCTCTAAAAGATGAGAAAGTCATGTCCCACATGAGCAGTCAGCTTGAAATTCATGTGAGTGATACCTGATATTCTGACCCAACACTTCACCCATAATCCCACCACTTGTTACTCTTAGAGAACTGCTGGGATCAATGTTATGCCAATGAGTGTGGGTTGAATTCAGTTCAGGTGAAATCAAAAGAGCAAGATAAAGACATTTTGAGAATAATCAAGCAAAATTATGGAGGTTATAAATGCAGTCATGATATTTTACTTTACTGAAGACTTCTTTTTTTTTGGTGTCAGATTCCTTCACGTTTCTTCATCTTTCACAGAGCAGCTCTTAATACCAGAGCTTTGCCATGGCAACCAAATAGTCCAGTGATTAGGGCACTTCTTTGAAGTTCATAAAACCTTGATCATGTGTGAACTTCCAATTAACATGTTGTGAGATGTAGAAAGTGAACATGCAAAGTGCGCCAGCCTCGCTCGCAGAGTACGGCCGGCGTGATGATGCCGGGCCTCCTTCCTGCCGAGCATGTGACTGGAATGCATCGAGGTAGTTTAAATATTTCAACATGTTTGCTGAATTGGATCGAGGGGATCACGCTGCAATGACCTTTTTTTCCATAAATCAAAGTAAAGCTTCACTAACCACTGGCGATATTCACCACTTTACGGTTCCACAGTCATTTTTAATAATAAAAAAATCCGATCCATCATAGTGACAGTGACAAAGTGGCAGTTTAGTCAACCTTTCATTCACAGGTAGACCAACAAAGATGTAACAGCCGCTGTGTTATGATTAAAACTAATATGGAGAACCAAGTGAAGCTCAAACCACTTATCGCTTTAATTGAATAAATGTGATATCCAAAGTATTATGAAAATCTTTAACACTTTCATGATCAGATTTCTTTGTAAAGTTTCCCTTTCGAATGACTAAAATGACACAGGGTCTCTAAACAGTGAATTCTTACCATGTGCTGTTTAAGGGGTCCACACATCCCACCACACTTTTATCAACTTGACTTATATCTGCAGAAACAAATATTTCATCTTCCTTGAATCTGGTTCACTCTCACAGAGAAGGAACCTCATTAAAACGGAATGGTGAGCACGAGTTCCCTATGATCATTACGGGGGTACTGTGGTAGATACTGTCCGTGGCTCCTAACTGCCTCCCACCCACCGCTGTCCATCAATTGCAGTGTCAGGTTCCCGTAAAAATAATCAGCCGACACTTTTTATGCATGATCTCGCCAGATTTTGGTTATTCGCCTCAGTGGCGCTGTGTAACCACTGAGCTGAAGTGAAAAGGAGGGAAGGATAACGGTGGGCGAACAATGTTCACACGCAGCCATGACAGATCCTGAAGGATGCAACAATCAGGACGTGCACGTTGACACCAGGTGGAGGCAGAGCCGAGGAGCAGTCAAGGGAAACCTAAATATCCCATTCCACTCAGGTAACCTGTAATCATTAAGATCGCTCTCATGAATCATTCGTTGGATAAGCCTCTTAGACAATGACAGGATACATTTTGTGGGAAAAAGACCACACATCACGTCAACATTCATAGCAACAGGTCGTATATTTAGCCCCTACTTGTCCTATGGCATCGTCATTCCTGACACCCAATCTCGGCACCAAAAGCCACGACGGAAACTCAAAAAGAACCTAAAAATAACTGTCTCATGTGACAAAAGACGAGGCATCATGACTCGAAGATGGGTGACCTACATTACTGTCAATAAAATGTTCAGCGTGCTCCAATGCAACCTAACAAACAAGTCCATATCTCCCAAGCAGATCTATTGATAAATAATGTAAACGTTGAAAAGGCTGGAGATTGAGAAGAGTGACTTTTAAAATTGTGTTATCCATGGAAGGGACTAAGTTGACTTTCCTGTTTCCATCGCCATGTCTATTTATCATCCCAGAGTCCGGTACTGTCAACTCTTTCAACTCATCAATCAAACAAGAAAAAAATCTATTCTCACTGCATTGTTCCACTTCACCCGGGTTGATTTGCTACGACAAGCCGAGGCAAGGTCAAATAGCTCCAGCACTTGTTTGGTTGAGTTTGTATATATTCAGCTGCGCTCCAGCCCTAGGGCAAAGTCTACCTTACTTTTTTGTCCCACTCTGACTAAGAATGCTGACCCACAGAGACAGCAATGTTAGGCACTCCAGACCTGAGACGAGTCCTGACTTCCCACTGGCCTGTCTCCAAAAGCCGTTGGTCCCAGCACCAGAGGACAATCAATATGTTGGTCAGCAACGTGGCTACAGTGATCAGGAATCATCTAGGTTTGTAATGAGTCTCAGAGGATCTCCGATCTCTGATGCCTGGTAACAACGTGTGGATGATTAAAATGTGTTTCGCCTGATTGGGTTCATTTAAATTGGCTATTTTCTGCCTCTAAATGGAAAATGTTTCACACATATCGGATGAGTCTCTTTTCAGTTACGTTTACAAATGTGCTGCAGCCGAGTTACTCGTTGTTTGCATTACAGTCATACAGTTTTTAAATGTACAGTATATGCTGAACCAATATTTCATTATTTATAGTTCAGGCTGATCAATTTCAGGAATTAACTATGCAGTATGGGATAGGATAAAACGGTGAGGTGGGATTTAGCACATGTTAAATATATGTACCATGTGGTAAATCATAAAAATGAGCGTAATTAAAAATAATCGAACCAAACTCAAAATTTACAGAGCATGTCTTTGATACATAATAGCTTTAATACTCTGGTCAAACTACAATAGATATCATAGCTCCTATTAAAAAAGACTGAAATCGCCTCACCTATTAGCACCTCTCCGTGTGTTGATGACAGGTTACAGGATCTTATAAGGCTGTGCAGATATGGGAAAGGATTGCATACTCCATTACGTGAAACTTAGCCTTCAGTTAAACTCAAACGAAAAAGAAATAATAATCTTTGGTCCCCTCAGCTAGCAGGCAAACTCCGATCACCTCTCAGTCCCTTGGCAACCAATCTCAAAACAAGAGCAAAAAGCTAACTGTCACATTTGATTCCCATCTGAACTTTAAAACACACGTTAATGAAATCTTGACATCTATTAAATCCTGCTACTACTATCTCCGAAACATTTCCAAAATTAAATCAGTTTTATCTCTCCCTGACTTAGAAAAGTAAAGAAAATACAGGCCTTTGTCTTTAAATGCACTTTATACATGCCTTAGTCAAACCCTAACTGGTTTGCAGCTTGTTCAAAATGCTGCTACTCGTATCTTAGCTAAAACAAACCACAGGTCTTATATCACTCCAAACCTTGCATCACTTCACTGGTTGCCTGTTGAATTCAGGATTGATTTTAAGATTCTTTTAATAACTTCCAAAATTCCACCTGGTCAGGCCCCTATTTGTGTTTCGTAGCTCTTGACTCCCTGTCTGGATTGACTACAATCCCAGTCGCAAACTGAGATCGGCAAAACCTGTCCTTGTTAACTGACCCTAGGTCAAGGCAGGCTACTCGGGGTGGCCGGGCTTTCTCTGTCAGGGCCCCGAGGCTCTGGAACCCCCTACCTGACGAGATTAGGCTGGCCAACTCACTACCTATCTTTATCACTGCTCAAAACACATTTTTATAGGAAGGCCTTTTTTAACATCCAATTTGTAACTCTGGTTGTTTAAACTCCTTTATTGCTTTTATCTTACATTTTTGCAACCCCATTTTGCTACCTATAAGATTAGGTATTGAGTTGAATAAAAAAAGAAAAGGCATAGAGGTCATGATGTCTGATCTACTGAGTGGGTCACATGGCTTGCACAGCATTGCCATATAGTACAAGCCAGTAGCCAGTCAGATTAATCTTAAGCCTCAGCGTCCATTTTGGGTCGTGCCACACCCATCCAAGAAAAAGTCATGGATATAGTTTGATAGTTTTTGCATAATCCTGGTAACAAATACACACAAAAGGCGGTCGAAAACATAACCTCCTTGGCGAAGGTAAATAAACAGGCCATCATCAGGAACCATTCACACAGAGGTTGTCGGGTGCAAGATTCAACTCCACTAAAGCTGATACACTTTGGCTCACATTCATTAATAGGGTCGTCAAGACATATCCTCAATGAACAGAGCATTAAACTGTGGTGTACAAGTCAGTGACTGACACACAAAGGTAGAGTATAGTTGCACTGGGGAGAAGCTTTTGGTGCTGCTCTGCAGTGGCTGATGTAAAATCATATTATTACTATGACATATCTTCTTATGTCATTCACCAGACGGCCCACAGTGATTCATGTTAAGTAAATTGTTTACTAAACACAAATTCCCATTATGCAAAATGTACCATGCTTGATAAATCAATGCTGCAGCACGAGTGTTGTAAGCATATTAAATAAGTCACATCATCTTTAATTAAAACATATCACCACTGCATCGATTTGGACTCGTGAAGGATTAAGAGTGGAGTCCGATTTTGAATGAATGTTGTAATAATGTTTTAAAGAACTAGTGTAGGGCCTGTTCTAAACCTGCCTGTAAGGAAAAGACTGTTTACTTTAGGATTATTCTATGTAATAAGTGTGTCTTCATCATACAGTTCTACAATAAACTGTAACTATTGTACTGCTTGTACGTTGTGTGCAGACTTTTGTATAAACAGTCTTTTTTTCAGAGTGAAATCCCCAAACTTTGGGTTCATCCCACCTGGTTTAGCTGCAATGCAGATTTAATAGTCATTGTTTTACATAAAATAACACTGAGTTCTCCTGTTTATTCAATTTTCATTTATATTGTGCGGCATGTCCATATCGCACCAAACACAGAGCTGCACTCTCTCTGGCAATTTATCATACTGTGTGAAGTCAATAAAATGAATGTTTCTTTTTGTATTTTATTGATTTCAAGTCTTTTTTTCTTCATGCATATATTTTTAAGCAAGTCCACCCAGTGACCGACCTGCAGCCGGTATGTTATTACATAACTAATTAAAATGTTCATAAGGTGGTCAAACAGCATCATCCAGTGGAGGAGGACCAAATGTGTCTTTGCTGTTATTTACATACATTTTGTGATTAACCTCGAAATCAATTTCTTGTGGGTATTTATTTTATTTTTTTTGTTGCAGGCTGCAACTTTTGTTTCAGTAATTAAAGTTTAAATTATTCTGCCTTGCCTGGAGAAACACTCTGGTAGAAGGAGGAACTTCAAAAGAGTCCGTTTATGAAATATTAGAGTCTTCTCATGTGTGTGACTAACAGCCATCTAGTGGTGAAGTGCAGTTAATACAAAGTTAGTGTGGTTGACCTCACAGCAGGCGATTCATTAATTTCCTCTGTCAGCCTCCTTCTTTTCCTGTTCATGAGGTGCTACAATTATACGCCGAGTGTACAGAGACATAAAGTGCTAATGACTCAGCGGTTATCCTTTGGCCCTTCGGTTAATTCCACATCACAACATCTATCACACAACAAGTATTTACTATTCCTCGGTCTGAAAGGTTGCACATGTATCAACTGTAATATATTGTTGCTCCAATCGTAGAGTCCGAATGCAAATGAAAAGCCAGCTGGCCATCTGAAACAGTAGCTCCCTGCTCCTGAGCCCCACGCAGCATAATGTGCATCCAGCTACGCCGGCTATTCATTATTAATGTAAGAGAAACGCTGGCCACATGCTGTCACATACTGAGACATCTGACAAATGTCAGTGCAGGCAGCTACACACACCTCATGCTCCATTTGACACACAACACACCGCTTGTTACTGACCCAACCAGGATCTGCTATTGTACACATTTGTCATAGTTGTCATGGATACTCTTTCATTTATGTTCATCTGCAGCTCACAGTGAAGAAATGTGACACAATTTGCTCCCACAGACTGTTAATCATACATTTATTCTGTATTCTGCTGCATCGTATTCGTCTATTAAAATCATTCATGTCTGTCAGATTGTTGTTTCGCTCAGTGTAAAATAACTCTGAGAAATGTTAACCAGTGAGAACTGCTGTTTCTAGAAATCATGCAAGCAGCAAACATTGGTTAAACTCAAGCTTTGACTTTGCCAATAAAGAAAGAGGTGATATAGATATGAACTTCTCGCTAAAAATCGATTTTACATTTGTTATTCTACATTATAAAAGATGAGGTCAAAGATGTATAGAATAGTCTTTGAATGGCTCTAAATAAATCAATTTGAATGAGGAAGAGTTTTCTGTCATCTGTAAGTGGAGACAGAATATAAGTGACACCAAACCCAGGTAAGTTAAAGCATGTTGTTACCATTGCCATGTGAGAGACACAAATTCCATTGCCAGGAAATTCCTAAATAAAGGCTGTCCCAATATAAATGTTCTCATAATATACATAGGTACTTTGGCCAAAAAGTTAAATTAATTTTACTTAATTTTACTACTGTGTCCCAACCTTTCCGGGCTACTGTTTTGTAAATCTAAGTTTTCTATTTTTGTTATTATATAAATCTTAAAACATCAAATAAGTAAAGAATAATCTTTGAATGATTAATGAGGATCCATTTTTAGAAGTTTCTCTGAGGTATTTGGATTTGACTTTGAACCCTGCCCCCTTACAGCTCCCTTCGGATATTCTTTCACTGGGCTGTTCATTATCTCGTGTACAAATCTGATACACTACAAGTCACTCTCCTAGCTTAACAAATCATCTTGATCAATTAGAAATTAGCTTTTATGCCCACTTACAATCATTGGGTCAGATTTATCGGGCTGCCTGAAACTGGAGAAACAAATTCAGCAGTTTTTTTCTGCAACCTGGTCCATGTTCTTGGCCTGTGCTTTAGAATGTCATCTTTTGAGCCTCTCTCTTTCTCATTTTCTCTCCTTCCACATCTTCCTCTCTCCCATATCTCTAACCCTGTACCTATCGTACAGTCATATACTTATGGATGTGTGATGTGAAATACATTTTTGTATTTCTGTATTTTATTTTTAATACTTTAGGTTTGTCTACAGTCTGAGTTTTTATATATTTGTTTGTTTTCTTGATTTTCCTGTTAATGCAACAAACATTATATATATAGTACAAACTAAAAAGAATGACCCTAAAAATCTGATAGGGTATTTGAAATGAAGAAATCCACATGACAGTGAAACAAACTGGAGCGAAGCATGGCACATCAAGGTTGACCAATTCTCTGGCTCCCTCCCTTCTATTGGATTGTATGAGTGAAGCCTCCGCAACAAACCCACCAATGAAAAACATCCATCACTGTCACTTTCCATTTGACACAATCAACACTGAACGAGCGCATGCTGGTGGTTATGTTTTGCCATTTAAAGCTTTGGCTGCTGGTTGGTGGTAATACTACACACCTCAAATAAAAATAACCCAAAGCCATTGGCTGTTTTCAGCTCCACACAGTCACACACACACACACTCAAATAGAAGAATAATTGTACTCACAGCTGGTGAAAGTAAAACGTATGATCCTCTCTGCAGCCCACCTTCTAATACCAAGGTTTCTTTAATCTTGACGTGTTTAAAGGTTTTATTTAAAATCAATTAGCAGGCAAGCCAGAGAGGGACACGGGACCGGCCGCCTCTCACTCTGGTCCATCTCTTGATTGAATTTCCATTGTGGTGCAATGTATCACCAGGGAACTCGGACAGCTGGAGGGAGGGGGGGGGATACAGGTCACCACACCCGACCAGGTCTCACTTCCTCTTCAGCCTGAGGGGGCCTCTATCAGCGGCTCTATGAGGGCACTGGATTGACATGCCAAGGCTCCAGAGAGCTCCCTAAAGACAGACACAGTAATCCTGGTAATGTGTAGAGTTCTTTCACACACATGAATACACCAAGATGCATACACACATTCATATATTATAGAAATATGGATGGAATTTCTCTGAACTCACTTTTTTCCTCTGCAAGTTTCTTTGCAGTTGCTGCAAGAAGAGAAGACCAGTAAGAGAAAAGAGAATTATTCAGGATAGATCTGATCGCCGTGATGAGTTGAAAAAGGGACACTGGATACCGAACTCCGTTAACCTGAGAGCGATGCATAATTCAGAGCGGCCAAAGCCGAGTGTCAGGGGTAGCCTGGTCCTTTATCCATTCACAATCATCAGGTTACACCGGTGCTTTCCACTGACAGGTGACCACTTTCCTTCACAGTGAAACCCAAAACTACCACACACACAAAAATATCCTGAGAGAAAGAAACTGTTAGTTACGCTTTTTTATTTACTTACCTAATGTGAAATGTATAAACACATTTTTTATTATTAGTATTTTCCCTTTGTCTTGTGCTAACATAAAGTGCAACATGGAAACACAAAAATTCTCATTAGTACTAATGAGGATGCCAAGACGGAGTAATGCTGAATTAAACAGCATTTGGGAGGAAAGAAGACAATTTATGTTCGGATTTTGAAATGAAGCCACTTAATGCAACAACAGTTGGTGCACTGTCAAATCCCCCAATCCAATTTACTGATGGTGTTTACTTATTTGTGTCCTGTAGTGCAATAACAGCTAATAGTTCAGAAACAATTATGCACTATTTGTGAGGCTGTGTAATGCGCGTGTGGTCCCTCTGTGCCGAGATTACTTTCTAGGCCCTCTTAAATTATTTCTGATAATTAGAACAATTAGTTTGACAAGAGAAGACGGCGTCTACGAGAAAATGAAGATGAGAAAGTAACAGATAACAGTTCAGCAACGCTCCCACAGTGTTTTACCATTGTGTATTATTGTGATTTAAGCTATTGCTAAATATTTGATTGAGTGATAACCAGATATATGTGTAAACACCTCATTGGCTTTGGTGTTATAGTGGTTGAATAATTATGTTTGATTTGCATAGTTGTTATTTTAATAAGCCCACTAAGAGCCCCAGGTTACTGACATGTTACTTAAATGTTTTACATAATACTTACATTTTCACCGTTTAGCCTTTAACATTGGCATGTGTAGATTCACAGAGTGTACACTTTGAATTCAGTGGCGGCATTATGATCCAGTACTGAATTATTGTACAGGCTTATACTGTACGTTTACATATTCTTTTTCAGTTTCTATTTGTATATAGTGCTGTAATTTTATTTTATCCCCTTAAAATGAATAGAAATAAAAAAATATATAGGCAATTGTCTTGGTCTGTATATATATATTTTTTTTACTTGGCAGGAGCAGCTGCCAAAAAAACCTTTCTTAAAAAAACAGAGTAGAATCACCTCAAGGGGGCGCCAGATGCTCGGCTGTGCAGGGGAAGAGGGAAAACACAGCACTGAGGAAGACTGTGCTTGTTTATGCTCTTCCTCCTTTCAGGTGTTAACAGGGGGAGAGAAGCAGTTTTCAGACATGCACTGAAACCCAAGATAATCTCTGAACATTCTCCGGAGAAGCTACAAGTGAGAACGAACATGTCCGAGTGAGAGCCTACATACTTCCTCCGGAGAATGTCCAAATGAGCCTTTGTGAGAAATCGTTTGATTGCTGGTTTGAATTGTATTGATTAACTTCTCTTTGTTTGAGTTACCTGCCTGGACACCTCCTTCCTGGTCCAGGCCCTGACCTGAGGGCGGAGCTTGATTTTACCCAGAGGCCCAAGAGAAGGACCAAACAAAGAGTCCTGACATCATGAGGGGGAGTAGAATACTTTAGCTTTGAGATTTAGTTTCTGTTTCTGTAGTAGTTTCCAGTTATTAAGGTAGACAATAACTTATCCTTACACAAATGAACAACCATTAAAAACTCTAAGTGAAAATTCAAAGCTTCAAATTTAGCATTTCTGCCTACAGAGCTGTAAACAAATGAGATAATGTAAACATAAGCAAATTCTACAACTTCAGTAAAACATGGGTTAGGGTTAGAGCGGTGGCATCACAGAATCCAAAATTGTCCTTTGGTAATTTGCTGCTGTCAACTTGCAGATGGAACGCTCCTAACAGTAACTTACACTTCAGACACCTGCATTTTAAACAAAAACATACAGAATGAATTCAGAATGAACGAATATGCTACATCCTGCCTCCGCCTGCTGCTCCACCACTTCACCAAAACACTCTAATGAGAAAACTCACTTTTGTTTAAAAATTAGCATGGACAGATCATGTGTTATATTGTAGGCATAGGCAGTTTTTGAGTATGTAGAAATATTGAGCCAGTATTGCATGCTTACAAATGTTACACTCACTTTCATCCTCATGAGGCGAGAGCGTAGTGTCCTCTCCTCCTGATCATAGAATCCCCAGAACCAACTGCACCCACCCACACGTTTGGCTCCATGTGCAGCAGGTGGACATGACAAGAGGGTTTTTGGATTAATCTGGGCCTAAAAAAATCACTACAGTTTGACACTGTGGCCACAAGATGGCAGTTTGCTTCAATTATTTATTTTACATTCAACCCTGAGTCATACTGAGACTCCTCTTGAGTGGACTGAAAATGAAACAATGCCTTCCTGTTGCTTCTTTTATGATCTATCAAAGATGGTTTTATTTAGCTGATTTAAATTACATTACAAAGCAGGGACTAATAAAATGTGATATGTATAGTAGGGCCATTATGGGTGTTTGCCAAAGCAGCTGTTTCTTTTATATGATCCTCTTAACTTCATATGTTTCATTAACATTTGTGACATGTCTTAAAAGATACTTATCCAGAGTTACAGTGCATTTAAAAGGGGTTTATATTAATGCTGCTGCAATGATGAACAGTGGCGGATCTAGGATTTTTCTAAATCAGTGGCTATAAAGGGGCCACGATCTACTCAAAGGAACCAATTATATGTCCAACATCAGTGCAAAACTCCTGATTCAGTAAGTTTACATTTTAGTAATTCCTTGTTCCACACATCATTCTATATGTTTTGAACATTATTCCTTGTTCAAGCACACTGTGTATTTTAAAAAGCTTGGAAAAAATTAGATAGTTAGAAATGTTAGTAAATTACTAAAGCCCCCTTTGCTCTCGTCAAGAAAACCATAAACACCAGCAACTGTTGTCTGCCTGGATTCAATCATTATTCGCTCCCGGGTCAAAAGACTCTGCAGTTGACACGGCTTTTAATTGGCTCCCACTCCTATGCCACATACCAACATTTGTTTTGGCCCAGATTTGGCCCACACAGTCAGACTGCCACACTGTCATCCGTCTTGAATATCATATGAAGTGATGGTACTTAGGCGCTTCTCTCCATATCTGGGCCACATGTAAGCCCCAGTTGGACTGTATGTCAACCAAAGGTGCAAAAGGAGACCCAAATTAGTTGTGTGCTATTTGGGCCATATTCACCATTTACCACATGGGCCAGTTTAGGTTCAGGTCCAGATTAAACCTTGCCTAGACCGCAGCATGTTTGTGAGGGTTTCAGCATCATGCCCAGGGACACTTCGGCATGCAGATGGGGAAGACCGGGATCAAACTGCACCTTCTGGTTAGAGGACGACCGTTCTACCCCTCGGACACAGCAGCCCGATGTATGTTAACGTGACACTCGGGGGAGTGTGGCGTGAGATCGCCTCAGTTAGAAGTGCATTTGCGAAATCGAAAAAAAAAAACTATATTCCCTCTACTGGCAGTGAGAAATTAGGCAATCGTCTTTTTTTTAGCAGGTTTATTGGGTAACAGGGTTTGGGTATAAAAAGTGTAATTTATATTAAAAAAATACTACTGACAAGACAGTGGCACTTGAGGGGCAAATCAGACTTCATAGGGGCCCAGTGTCACCCTGGCCCCACCCCTAGATTCACCACTGGTGGTAAAAAGCCCAGTTTCAACTACAACAACATTGTTTATTGTCATAGCATATTTATTATAACTACAGTATTCAGGTGAAGTCAAAGGCAAAGAGATGTTTAAATCTCCAGCATCAAGCAGCAAATCATCCATTCATGAGATATCCGTGAGATAATAATGACAAAGACTCTTCATTTGTTTAATAAAAATGCCTAATTTATTAAAAATGTTTTTGTAGATGAACCCCCCTGGCATGTGTGAATCCCTCCCCGCTTGGCACAGTGGCTCTGCGCGGAGGCTCCAGTGCTCGGGCGGCAGCAGCGGAGCTCCGTGGCCGCTCTCCTCACTCCACGATTGGACGGAGCGAGTCACGTTGTCCGTGGAGCTGTCAGTGTGCTGCTGCTGCTGCACCATTGTTCCCCTCCCCAGCAGCCGGAAGAGTTGCCTGTGAAAGCGACTGTGGTGTGCGTCAGTTGTGCCGGTTTTGGCCCCAGGACCCAGTTCACGCTCCACGGGAACCCGGTACCGGGCTTTTAATGGTCTCACACACACACACGCTGGTTGGAGGATTTCCGCAGGAGAGGAAGACGGTGACATGGTTCAGAGAAGGAGGCTGTGAGGTCCATTGAAAGAGAGAGAGAGACAGAGAAGAGAGAGAGAGAGGCGTCAGTGACTGGATGACAGTAACAGGAATGAATGGTGAGTCTGATCAGATCTTACCTGATGGGTCTGGGTTTTAAAGCATTGATAAGATGGAGAACTCTAAACCTTATACCTTTGTTTCTCATATAATTTCTCTTGCATTAAACACTATTGCATATCTATCTGTGCTGCTGGGAGAGGGAGTCCTCACTTCTCCCTGAGGTTTCTGCTTTTAAAAATGTTTTTGGGAAGTTTCTCTTCACCTTATAGTCAAGAGAATGTTGCTGCTTATAAAGATTGTTTAAGGTAAATTGTGATTTGTGAATATGGGCTGTACAATCGGACTTGTTTTAAATTAGATATGTTTACCTGCTGTTTCGTTACCGCAACATGGTAAAGGTCCATTTTTGTCAAACTTTTCTGGACATCACAGCTCAGGAGTCACTCTGCAAGGACTCTATGCTCATTCAGAAAAATTTGAATTATACCAGTTTGTCAAGACCAAGATTTCTTTGTTCCACCTAAACCACTGACCATTGTTATCCTTCACCAGCTGCGGATATAGGATTTTTCTAAATCAGGGGCCATCAAGGGGGCCACAGTTTACGAAGAGAGCCCGATTGTATATGTCTAACATGCACGCACATTTCCTGATTCAGTAAATGCCATTTTAGATATACAACAGCCCTCAACCCCCCTTTTCTGGGCTATGTTGGCTGCTGGGTTCAGGGCAAAATAGAGTGTGGTTATAGCAAACAAGCCGGGCAGGATTCGGACAAAACTTTGGAATAGATGTGTTTATTCAAGACACATATTAGTGGGTGTAAGTGGGTTTGACGAGTGGAAAAAGGAGTTTAATAAGCATGTTTAATTCATTCCGTGTTTACTCTTTGGCCTCTAGCTGTGAGAAAAGCCACATGCCATTTATTATATTTTGAAAATGCTCAACAAATTCTCATATTCATTGCTAGTTCTGATAGTAGCGATTGAATAGTAGATTTAAAAAACGGACAGGGGCATTTCAAGGGCCAATCAGATTCCAGCTCCTTCCCTGAGCCTTACAGCTCTATGTGTACATATGAAATGGTCACAGAGCCAAATGGAACATGCATGTTTGAGCTCCTGCGCCTCCTGGGTGTTTAGTTTGAGGTGTGTCGCACAGGCTTCTGTACTTAGGAGTACAGTTGACTGGTCCACGGCCAAACTGGCTGTGAGAACCTCTCGTATACAGACCACAGAGAGAAGAGGGCCTGGTTCCCTGCAGAGCCAACTCAGCCACCATGCTACACGAGGAAAGAGTGTCTCACAAAGAGATTTAGATAGAGCTCCGTCAATCATCCACATGTCTGAGGTTTCCTTGTGTAACGATACATTATTAAAAAAAAACAATGGCCTCTAGCAGAATTTCTTCAAGCCACTTTCTAACTGACCTCTCTCGACTCTGGAAACCACGCAGCTTCTGTAACATTTGCTCCGTCACTAAACATCCTTTTTTATTTCTCCATCCTTCACAGAACGGACGTGGGTCCCTGCAGCGTAAATCTATTTAACTGAAGGTAAGACCACCTCCGCCGCTCACCGTCTGAAATAATAATGATTCCACCAGCTTTCACAACACATCAACATATTGAATTCATGCCTGCGAGGTAGATTGGTGCTCAACTGTTGCTGCGCTGCCTCAAAAGAGACCCCCAATAACCAGTTATGATGTGATGTGGAGGCAGGCAACAGTGTTTAGTCAATGCAGACAGCTGTGCCCTTCTAACTGGATTATACCAGAGAGATGCCTCTGATATCCCACTGATGTAAAGATGACATATTCTTTCTGGAGCACGTTGGGTTGTGCTTGATATTTATTTTGTTTGTCTGTAATTCAATTAGTTACAATCAAATGGAAATCACAAGGCAGTAAAGACGGAGAGATTTTAATGTTCTCTCTGAAGACATCTTATATTTTTATTTTAATGTATTTAAGAGACGACGATCATCTTCTGTGAACTGTCGGGTTTTATATCAGTATTAGGACTAAATCTGGCAGCATCATTATCCCTCCCCACCGTCCTCATGTTCCTCCTGCAGACTCTTTTGTCACAGAGGAAAGGCAGCACCCTCAGTCCATCGCTGTGCACCAGCGTGCACTCAGACATGCGACCGTGCACACACAATCACACAACCACTTCCATCTTTGTGATTGAGATCTGAAAGGTGATGTGGGGGTGGGCACCGTGTCTATGTGTGTGTGTCGGTGTGCTTGTGTGTGTGTGTGTATGTGTGTGTGTGTGTGTGTGTTTGGGTAGCAGGGCCTCTCCTCGCGACTGTGTATTTCTCCTCCTCGATCCATCTGTTTCCTCAATCCACCAGCACCCATGCAGTCCTCAGAGGAGCAGGATTTAATTAGTACACGTGGCACCGAGTTAAAGGACACTGAAACATTGAGTAGACGTGTTTACTTGTGAAAACCGGCATCATTAAGCGGACTTATTTGAATCAGGGATTCTGCCCGTGCTGCCATTACATACTGTAGCGCAGATGGCTGAAGCCTGATAACACAGAACGCAGTCCATTCAAGATTCGCAGGGAAGGTGTTGTGGCTTAACGGCACTAAAGAGAGTCTCTCTGCAGGAGGCGGGTGTGGGGGAACTGTCTGGCTGCAAAGGTTCTCACGCACGACTGAATTCATTTTTTCCCCTTCTATTTGGGAACAACTTGAATTTGTGCCTTTTAAGGTCGACCTGGAGGTTCAGACAGATAAATGTCAGGATTGCAAGAGGCAGGTTTGTGCTCCATGCAAGACGAATACCAGTCTGCAGGAGTGATCATTGTTGAGCTACATCTGACAAACATTATGGATTGTGTTTTAAAGATATATGTAATGTGTATTTTTCAAGTTAAATGCTAAAAACGTTAGTACACTAAATATTAAACCAGGCTACAACATTCCATGCAGCATATCAAACCTTATTGGAATTGAACCAAACAAAAGAAATGGTTTACTCATACAAATAGAAATATCTTGATACAGCTCTTCTAGAATCTGAGGGCACTGCTAGTATTTGTTTCACCCCAGTTACCATGATACTAGAACAGTAGAGTTCCTACCTCCACAGCAGCAGCAGCTCAGCAGTCTCCTCATGAAACCACATTTAGTGGTTTTGGATCTGCACCAAAGTGCAAACACCCATCAATATCTATTCCCTTCACATGTCAGACTTTTTTTTAAATCAAAATCCATTTATCATTCACTGAGAAATCCACAAAATGTATCTTATTTATCAATATTAAAGAAAATAAATTCCTGGATTTTCACCAGAATACGATGGTTTATTTTGTGACCTGAACCGCATCCTTCCACCAAGCCTCATGGCAAATTGGTTCTGGAGTTGTTTGTGTTATCCAGCTCACAAACAAACAAACAACGGTACAAACCCCAAAAAACACTGATGAAAACATAACCTCCCTGGCAAGTAAAAATGCACATACATCTATAACAACCACTTAAATATGTGTAAATCTATTATTTTCTTTATGATTCACACATAATTCTCTGAAAAACTCAGAATCTCACAATGTCAAAGAAAGAAAATAATCCTGGTCCACCAACGTTCCTCAGGCTCTGTCTGCGGTCATGCTCCTGCACCTCTCCATATCATTTAATGGAAATATGTAGTTTTTGCTTAATCCTGCTAACAAACAAACAGGCATAGATTAAAACATAACCTCCTTGGCTGAGGTGAAAGGTTCCAAATAGTCCTGAAATTAGCAGATTTGTCACCTCTGGTCACATTTGAATGTTTCATCTCTCAAGTAATGATCCTGTTATAATAGACTAACTGGAAAGTAATGCAACATCATTGTGTATTTGCTTTTTTTTTTTTTTATATATATCTCCCGTCTCTTTGATTAGTTAAGACACATCTCGCCCTCTGGTTCACATTATTTGGCCCTTTCACTAATTCCTAATGTTTCAAACTGAGCTTGGGTTTTTCATGATTTGTGCCTGTGCCGGTTCTAATTGTTTTCTTCTCTGTCTGAATTCCAAATTGAAATCCCAGCATCAATGACCCGCATCACAGTCGTACACTGATATCAACCTTTTATATCACCGAGCAGCTTTGTGTGCTGCAGCAGGTTTCATGCTTCCAATTTAGAAGCTTTTGATGTGACTGGTTATTTTGTGTCTTCGGCTCCTTCCTGGCTGAGCTCTGGGCTTTCAGCGTTCAGGTCTGTGCTCTCTTGAGATGTTGCCATGACACTTATTTGGAATCTTTTGTCTGTTGTCAGCTAATTAAGTGTTAAGAGAAAAAAACTGTAATGTTTCTGCCTGAATGAGTTTTTATTTGTCAGTGCGAGGTAAGCCTCTGCATTACAGCTGTCAAAGAGTATTTCAATTTTAACTTCACAATTAGTGTTCTGATCAGTGATACATAAAAAAATGTTTTTATTTAATAAAGCAAATCTCTAAGAATTCTAGATCAAATAGGAGAGACATTATGGAGACTGATTATCTTTTGAGAGGCGGGGTTCACCCTGGAAAGGGCGTCAGCGTATTTCAGGGCTGACATACAGAGAAAAAATAACCATTCACTTTCACATTCAAACCTTTCGGTCCGGGTCTAAAATCATTTAAATACCCCAATCAATAACTATTTCACTAGGAATGTAATTGTTTTAAACCTTCCTGTTCTCAGCTCCACTATGACAATGCGAACTTCATTCTGCCATTTTTATAACTTGCATTTTGAAAAGTTTTGTGTTTGGTTATGGATTAATAGGGTGTATAACTGCAATTTTTTTTGTATATATAAGCTCTGAACTGATTCACCTTTTAAAATCTGGATCTCTCCAAGGCATTGAAAGCTTCTTCTTATCGTGTCAGTGTCTTGGGGACAGGCACCATTATAAATAACATGCTTGTTCACTGTCAGATTTGATCAAATCACACGAGTCCTGATGAAGCCTGAGTGGCATTTACTCATATTCAACTATTAAATTCTTAATAAATAACACAGAAGAAGAAATGTTAATGTGTTTTTGATAGTTGCTTTTCTGTGACAATTTAATGTTATAGAGGAGCTTTGAAGTTATGTTTCTGGTACTTTACATCCAGAGAGTGATAGTTTAGTTAAACCTTTTTGAATGTTTTAGCAGCATAAAGCACATCTCATGCTCTGATGAAATTCTTTGTGACCCAAAGCTTGGACGATGTGTTGAGACTTTTCAAAAATTGTATTTCAGCCCATTTTAACCAAACATCTCTCATGACCACTCTAATCAACAAAGACCATGAACAAAAGAAGAATGATAGTTCTTCAAAACTTAATTAAAAAAAAAAATCTTAAATTAAACACTGTTGCCCAACGTCATTTTGGGACATCACAGCAGCAGTTTCAAATAAAAACGTTAGAGCTGAGAAATAAATACCAATTTTAAAAAGGAGAAACTAATAAGACAAATAAAAGAGAAAGTTTGAAGTCAAATGTAATTTATTGAGAACAGGAGGAATGTTAGAACCCAGCAGAAAGTAGGTCAATCTGGGAAGTGGTTTGGAATATTAGGTGCTTTACTGTGAAGGAAACTTCCCTGGATCCCATAGACACTGGTGTTGGTGGTGATGAAGGATGGAGCTTGAGGTCGGGACGTCTTCATGTGAGGAAACAGACGGTCTGATTGCAGAGCTGGTGAAGGGGTGGGCGTGTTTCACAAAACTCCACAGAACTGAATCGACTATTGACAACAGAGAAAGAAAACCTTTAAAGTATGACAGTTGGTACGTGATTGGCTCAAGGCAAGTGTGTCAGGTTGTGATTAGGCGGAGACGAGAATGAGCTGGTGGATCTCAGGGATAGTGGTTTCAAAATCAAAGTACTTTCAGTCATGAACTGTCGGAGTCACTTGCTGGGGACTTTTTTGGGGGACTTTTCCCACCAGCACATGTGAGAATACAGCATTAAAATTCCCAATGAGTGAGTGAACATGTGACGGACACAAGAGTGAAATGTATCTGTCATGTCCTGCCTCCTGCATGCTCTACATTCCTGGGATATTCCTGTTGTTGAAAACGTGTCGGACTCCTGCTGTATTCTTCGTATGTGAAAGAAAAACTTCAGGAAATGTACAGAGAACTTACATTTCTAGACTTTTTCGGTTTTAGAAGACATGCACAAGGAAAACTTTGTATTTAACATTTGAACTGTTTTAACATTTAACCAGAAATGATGCAGGGCAAAGAACAAACATGTAAACCCATCAAAATTTAATGGAATTGATATAATGTCACTTATTTACTTTCACAATGATAGCATTGTATACAATTATACACATTTGATAAGAGTTTGATTCGATTCAATTTTATTTTATAACACCATACTTTATCGCAACTTTAATACGGGATTTTATCAGAATCATGAAAACCTAAAGTACTGACTTTCTTACCACTATAGTTCACCCTATACTGCAATCACATGCATAGCTGGCCTACTTCATGAATTTCCTCAGATAACACCGCAAATGCTTTGCATATGAAAAAAGCGATTCAAGATCTCTACATGATACTGGCTATATATAAATGATAAGGCTTGTCTGCAGAATGTGAACCCCACATCCCACAGCTTTCCCAGCCTGTGTGAGAGATGAAAGCAGCCCCGTCTCTGTGAAATGTTTTGGCAGCTCTGTTTCTGCCAGCAAACTGGCTTTTGCGAACTTTCAGGTGACATGGGAAAATAGAGTCATAAATAAAATATAGAGCCATGAATAATTTAGCCGAGCATTGTGATTGACACAGGGGTGAGGACTCCTGATTATGCCTCACCGCACCGTGTGACTTGTATTACCGCAAATCAAGCCATTAAACGTGGGTTCTATATTTGTCTGCACATACTGTATTTTGATCACTGCTTGTAACGACAAAGACAGCTGCGATGCTGGATGGGATATCTTAAGAATGCGTCTCTATTTCATTAAAAACCCCGCTAATGGCCTCTGTTGTGAAATAGTACAAATGCACACACAGTTGTGTGAGGAGTCAAATGAGTTCACAAGCTCTCAGCATCTTCCTGCCAGAATGTTCTCATAGAAGTCTCTCAGAGCGATGCACTGGCCACTGATAAAATGGGCAGTTATGCAGCTCTTACTTCTTCTTCAAGATGTTGGAATGAAATTGCGCGGCTATGATGTGCGGCAGTGATCCTCCTGTCTACCCTGGACCCGATGTGCTCAATAAGGCGCTTCCTCCATTGTTCTATGACGAGGAGGAGCAGATCAATGAATCCCAGCACTCGGCTGCAGGATGGAGGCTGCAGCAGGCATCGCCAGGCTGCGGCTCCTCCGTGCGCTGAGTGCTGAGCAGCGGGCTACACTCCCTCCCCCCTCTTCCTCTCTCTCCTCCTCTGTCTCCCCTGCACCCCCCCCCCCCCCCTCCCCTGCACCCCCCCCCCCCCTTTCATGTGTGTGGAGCAGATCTGTCTGCAGCCTCAGGCAAGTGCAAGTTAACAAATGTACAGAGCGCATGTGAAGTCTCATTTGCATAAATCTGTAGATGTCGCAACATTTCCTTAAATGGATTCCCTTTGTGTTTAATTGGGTAATGTTTTGGTCCCCCGTGCATTCTGTAATTCTCTCAGAGTCGATGGAGAGTGAAGACGGCCGTGTTTGACGACTAATATTATTCATTTGCATAATTTGCCCATCTGACCTTTATTGCGAGCACGACGGTAAAACAGCAAATGTTTACTGTCACTGTCACTACACAAAATTGCCAGCTGTTTTTTTTTCTTCTCGTCGCTCTGTACCTCACTGTGAGCAGCGACAGACAGGGCAGCTGCATTTTGTGGATGGATAATAAATGAGCTTCCCGTGCAACACCGGAGATAAACTGCAGCAATTCCGCAGGATTCATTAAAATAGATATCGGTGGGAAGAGTTTTCTATTTCTCCGTTTCTCACTATTTGATTTTCATCCTCAGTTGCATTCGCTCCTATTTGCCATGTGCTCCCTTCAAGATCTCCAAGGACAGGACACATGTGACATGCGTTTTTATTGTGTCATTCCTGAACACCATGGTAGTGCATGTAGATTAAGGCAGAGGCCCCCTGACCTCTTGCAAAACACATTGTACTTTGGCCTTTTCATGTTTAATTTAGGAATGTACCTCACCCCCCCCCCCCATATACAAGACGGTGTCACTGAACATGTGAGCACTGTGTTTGTAGCAGGGATCCTCCACTGACATCATCTGTAGCTGTATAATCATCCAGGCCATAGCCTCTCCTCAGGGGAGTCCAGCTGAGACCCAGCCTCCCTCTCTTTCCATCTATCTGTCTCTTTATCTCTGCTGCTCTCTCTCTCTCTCTCTTTTCGAACATCTCTCACTCTCTCCGCCGAGGCGACTCTCTCTCGCTCAAGGTTGCTGTTTACGGCCGAGCGTGACACCGGTGATGGATGAGATCGAACGCCGCATCAGACTGGCTGCGTGGCCCGGGATCTTTTGTGGTTTCAGGGTTTCTCTCTCTCCTCTCTCTCTCTCTCTCTCTCTGCTCCGTACTCCCATCAGTTGGTTGCACTGGAATGCCCCCATCAGTCACTCAAAGTCTACCGCCATGAAAAAACTGTTTCTCATTTAAAAAAAAAAAGAAGAAGAAGAAGGAATTTATAAAAACACCTGCCAAGCCATCTGGGGTGGATAAATGTGTTCCCCTCACTGTGGAAGCACTCTGTTGTTGTCGGTGATGCGACCGGCCATATTGGATAGCAAAGGCGTTTGGCAGACACAGATACAGAACAGGGAGGCAAACAATCTACTGTATATCCCCTACAAACACACACACACTCACACACACACACACACACACACACACACACACACACACACACACACACATACCTCTGGCTATTGTTCAAATGATGAGTTCGATGGGCATCTTGAAGAAACCTGTCTGAAAGTCAATTATTTGTTCATCCACATAATCAGCTTTTTTCATATGTGACTAATTAGAGTTTAATATTAACCGGCAACCTTTCACAGCAAAGCAGATGGGATGTATATATAAAGCACGGATAATGTTAGTGGATGTAGGGTGTTTGACTTTGGCTTAAAGTAAACTGTATGTGAGTGCTGCTATAATAAGCCACAATAATACGTTTTTAACCACCAGGGAGCAGAAAAACTCAGAAACGCAAATATGCTTAACAACACAACCTGCAGACACACAACAACACCTCACATGCCTCTGGTTGCCTCACTGATAAATCCCACGTTTACTCCCTGTCCATCTCCACCATAGTCTGTTCATAAAGAGGGACGACACGTCTCCACTTCCTCCAGTTGTACAACGATGAAGCTGAAATATCCTGGACACAGGCGCCGCCATTTTGTGCTTTGGACATAATTTGGAGCCAGAATTTGTGTAGTAGGGATCGTGGAGTGGAGCAGCCACCAGGTGGTGATCAAGATGATTTGGCTTCACTTTTTGGAAGCTGTCATTACACATCGTCTAGTTCCTGGACCACATTTCTTGTTCATTACATTGCTCTCCACTAGGAACTTGTTTTCTTTGGCTCTTCTCTGTTTCCTGCTGGTAGAGTGCCCTTAGCTGGTCTGAGTCAAGCCCCCTGGAACAGCGTAGGGCTGCACGGCTCAAGACAGCCCCACCAAAATAATCTTTGTATTTCTAAAAATCCATGAACCCAGCAATACCTTGGAGCCTGCTAGCCAGCCTGTAAATGAGATTACATCTGCCTGATGCTTGATGATGGTAGAAATCCAGTGCATATTTCCCTCTGCCTTGCATGATGATAATGATGTCCGCAATTTTCCGGAGGCAACTAGCCTGTTTGCATTGCTAGTTGTTGGTGCTGCATGTTATCAAGGCATCTGCTCCAGGAGAGGAGGCATCTGAGTTTGGCAAAGCTCACACAGCTGATGTTGTATTTCTGAGACAGTAACAGCTTATGAGGAGAGACAAACTGCCTCTCCTGAATAACCTCTGTCTACTCACTGTTTATGACCGGCCCATTTATCTTTTATACCTTTTTGAAAAGCACAAAGGGTGTACTGCAAAACCCTCTATGAATAATAGCCGATGACATTACAGTCTTGTTTAATGCAGCTCCGACGGAGAGAGGATCTTTTGTGTTGGTCCTGAACTCTGTATAGGTTGAAGAACCCTCCATCTGCTACGCACGACGTTTGAACATACTGTCAGATAGATTGGGTGTTGATTTAAGGGATAAGGGTGGGTGCTGTGATTCATCACGGGTTCACTCCAGTCTCTACCATTAAAGGCTGTGATTCACAGCCACTCACAGTCGCTGATATGCTGTCATGACGCCAGACGGTTCAGAGACAGACTTCTGGTGAGATCGCTGAAGGGTTTATATAAACATTGTTTTTACACTTTATATTTTCAGTCAACACGTGCACTCCCTATACTGGGTCATGTACAGGACCCTGGAAAAAGCTACTGCATGAAAGTTTTAGAGACATAATTCAAGACCTATCAAATAGAACCTGACAGATATAGATTTTAAATGGGCTGATGCCGATGCTGTTGCGTTGGAATTACACGTATGAATTGGAGGCTTCAACCAAAACACTAATCATTGAATGGGGTGATGTCATGCATTACCGACCTGCATTGTGGTTGCCACGAGCTGCTGCCAGCCAACCAAATCCTGTTAATGTGAAAGCGGTGGCAAAGGCAGTTGGCTAAATTGGTGTGTGCTTCTCTTTAGTGATGCATTGACAGCTAGCATGGCATGTTAGCATGAAAGCCGACCATGTTGTGTGGCCGAAGCATGAAACTTTTCTTGTTGTCGTTATGATGACCGCACGGGCACGTAACGTAGGCCACGCCCACTGTCCAGAATTAATGCAATGTCTACGCTATTTCAGCCATTATGTCAAAAATGTAAATATCACTTATGGCACAGAAATGTAATTGAGGCTTGATTTTTTTCTTTATCATAAGCAATTTCATTATTTTATTTCAAATATAAATTAAGCCAACATCTGCGTTGTTTATTTTCTGTATATTTCATATTTGTGCGTGTTGCAAATGCAGATATCGATATGTCATCAGCCAATATTTGCCCAATACACATATCAGGGGTTCACAGTCTGTTTCAAGAATAGGACAGAACAGTTGATACAAACTCTATTCTCTTTTTTGTCTCGGAGCTAGAGAACTGTGTTGGAGGTGTAATTAAAAATATATTCAAAATGAACCTTTCATCTGTGAGAGTGGGAATTGAACGGTTCTTTTGCATATGACCTCAATCTCCGTACGGCAACACAAATAAAGTCAGATTAATTTCAAACCTTTTTGATTTTGCATGTTCTTTGTCAAGTACCTCCACTGAAATTAAAAAGCCTCTTGAAAGTCAGAGCCAATATGGGTCAGCATCACTGGTGCCGTGGTGGAACAAATGCTATCTCCCCAGCTTATGCTTTGCATTTTTATGTAATGGGGCAGCATGTGCATGAGAGGCTCGTGGATGAATCATTAAAGGAATGCAGATGAGGCTGTCTAATAAAACATTTCAAGGTGCTGAAAGAAGTGAATGGAAGACCAACGTGTTGGGGGGGGGGGGGGGGGAGATGAATACATGGTATGAAATTCATAATCATAGTACACTCTCGTTATTCCTAATATTTTCACAAGGAAAGTGTTTCCTCTACTCTAGTGGTTCATTTAATTTGAAGTGTTATTAAGAGCAGAATTACAGGTCAATTTCCTCATATTGCAACCAAGTAGAGAATATGACGGAACACAGATAGAGTAACTCACTTTTATCCATACCATTGGGATTACAGTTGTTCCAGATTGTTCATTTATTGTTTCTGAAACTGGTTAAGAAATCGCATTGAGCAACCGGACATCGAAACCATCAAGCGCAAGGGAATGGAGCCAGTCCCAGCTGACATTGGGCCAAAGGAGAATTAGTATGAAAATTTAGTTTTAAAGAAAAATAAATAGGTATCTGCTTATGCCCCCTACCTCCATTAGGACAGATATACAGTTAGTAGCTTTGCTGTCACCTGTCAGGTAGCCCAGAATTAGACCCCACAGAGCCAGTGGGCACAAATCATTGTAACAACTCCCCGCACATATAAGTATGACTAAGGCACTGTGAATCATTCACACACACACACACACACACACACACACACACACACACACACACACACACACACACACACACACACACACACACTCTCACACACACCCAGAACTGTCATTTTGAGATTTTAGACATAGTCACAATTAAATCTGTGAAGTTAATGTGATCTGTGTGTACAGGGTAAAGTGTATTGTTGCGGCTGCAGTTGTGTTACTATGCTTCGAGCCATAATAGCCTATACTGTAATCTCTGAGTGTTCAGCAGAGTATAGTATGTACTGTATACATCTACCATTTTAGAGGACCCATTACAAAGTCAATGCTAAAGGGATATAAACCCTTACAGTATGCACTGCTACCACAGCTGGTACTGGTACTATTTATCAGTATTATATGTTAAAATGCAGCTCAGATTACCTGAAACCTCATTAACAACATGGTGAAATAATGAGATGAGTGAAAAGAAAGAAACATTTCCTGATTAAATCCTATAATCCGGTGCGACTTCATTCTATAGATATGTTTGCTTTTAAAGGGCTGTTGCTGCTTCCTGAAGTGGCTCGATAATGGAACAGACAACAGGACGGAGGAGGGGTGCAGGAGGAGGTTAAGTGAGGACAATGATGAGGATGCAGAGCAGTGCAGGGTTGAATTAAATTGCTTTTCTTACGGATGCAATAAAGAGAAAACAGATTGTTTCACATAAAACTGTGAATATACTTTGGCTCTGACAGATATTTTATAAACTACCCACCTAACCCACATTGGATTTAAATTATGTCAATTTATGAGCCAGACAAAATGCAAATCTGCTTCAAGGGTAACTGACCATGTTCTGCTTCACATTTTGAATTTAGTTTTTACAGTATATAAAATAACATTTTATTTCTACTACACTATAAACTGTGTTTATGCTCCCATATGATTTAATGACTGTAACGCTGTGCTGGCTGTAAAAAAGCCTCCAGGCTTAACGCTGCTCTATAAGAGGAAGTTTACGTCCTTTTCATATTGACACACAGGCCAACGAGTGCAGGAGTGATATCGTGTCTTTGACTGCACAAGCCGAGGCCCCTGCACTCACTCTCCTGCAGAACTTCCTGGCATAGGAAGTGTTGCGAGCCAGTGCACTACAGTCCTGACAAATCGTATTTCCTGTGTTTGAGGTATATGTCGGCCTCTTGCATGTGTGTGTGTGTGTGTGTGTTCTCCAAATTCCCTCTGGGACCTGTCTGCACAGATCTACTTTGCAGGTGGATAGCTGCCACTTTTGATCTTGTTCTGTTGATTAATTGGATGCATCCTGGATTATTCTTTTTGACCTTCTGTTTTTTTATTTAGTAGTTTCTCTTCTTTTAATAGTGTTATTCTTGGCATCAGATGTTTCCCCCCTCCTTTGCCCCATCGCTCGTCTCTCTACCACCCCTTCCTCAACCCCCCTCACTTTACTATTCCCCCCTCTCTACATCTCTCTCCCCCCTTTACACCTCTTTCACACTGCCCTGCATCACACATGCACCCCCTTTATCCACCTCTCCCTCCTTCCGATTCCCCAATACCTCTGCCTACATCCTCCTCCTCCTCCTCCTCCCCTTTCCCGTCCCCCTCCCCTCCCCAGCTCATGTTGGTAAAAATATCTGCAGAGAGCAGGAGCAGAGGCACGCCTGACTCTCTCTCTCTCTCTCCCCCTCCTTCTCTCTCTGCCTCCCTCCCTCCCTCCCTACCTCTGCCTCTCTCTTTCTCTATCTCCCTCTCTCCCTCTCTCCCTCTCTCTCTCTCAGACATCCCACCCATGTGATCTCACCGGCTGCCTCTGCTCTGCTCCACTCTACTCCAGTCAGGCTGCTGCCTTTCAGCCGGCTGCAGCTAATGAGCCTTTGTGTGGCCACAGAGAGAAAGAGGAGAGATAAAGCGAGGTAGAGGAAGAGAGAGGTTTAGTTCAAATAAGAAAATCGTTCATCTTGCAACAATAAAGCATTTGGTACGGGCAGCGCATGCAGGCCGAGCTGGAAAATTACAAGAGTCTCTTTCTCTCACACTCCTGCACACTTATTTTTTTCCCTCTCACACTCGTGGAGCTCAGGGGGTCGCTGCAAGTCAGTGGACTGCAACAAAATGGGAACCTCTTCATTCATCATGTCTCACCTTTCTTTTTACATTTTGACTCGCTGCGTTTATGATTGTGCGGCTGCTGTGCTGCTGTGAGAAGAGGTGAAAGGAGGGACAGTCTGCCAGAGGATACAGGTCAGTTGTTCCTGTGAGGGCCAGCACACACACACACACACACACACACACACACACACACACACACACACTCACACACACACACACACACACACACACTGAAGTGTAATGTGGTCATTGCAGGACTGATGTGTCATGACTTGCTCCAGATGCCATAGGCTTGCTGTCGTCACTGGTTGTGAGTGTTTTCGAGCCTTGTGTGTTGTCACATCCCATTTCTGTGGGAACTTGGTGAATGACGAGGGGCCTTAAATGAATTTTTTTATTGTATTTAGAATGCAAGTGTGCCACAGTGCTGTTAGCGCTGTTGATTAACGACAAGAGTTGGCTATCCACAGTGGATGTGTGCACAGAGAGGCAAACACAGGGAGGGGCTTTCCAAGCTGGCTTCTGCTGCATTATTTTTTTTCTGGGATTTTCTCCATCGTGCCACAGTGTACGCTGCCCAGCCGTGATTACTGGGAAGGCAACAGTGCAGACAAAGAAAGAAGGAGCTGTGGGAAAAAGAAGCAGCGATCTCTGTTTTTGATTAAGCCATGATGAAAGAGGTGCATCCGAGATCACCCTCAGCGCTGTGGCCCATGATGTCATGCAAGTCCATGTTCAAGATTTTAACTTTTACCGCCTGCTGTCAGATGGGAAATGAACCGGTGACGCATCAGCCTGAGAAAGGAACTGGTTTAACAGCATTTGCTTCGAGCCCTCACGTACTGAATGTAACACTGGAAACAGTCGTATGGCAAAGCACTAGTTGAGATAGTGCATTAGAATCTCCATGGAAACCACTTTTGGTATCAGAGCCCAGTGCAGCATCAGCTGAGGGATAAGCATATGAATGGGTTTCCAACAATAGTATCTAATTAGGACCCTTTCTCGGAAAAATTGACCAAAATTGCACAAAACATTTCTGCTGGAAATTTCCACTCCTGCTGTTGTGAATCGAATCAGTCCTCATGTGAGATTATAGCATCTTTAAACATGGATGGATATTTGAAATCCCACAAGGCTAATTTGATATATTTCACAAGTCATTGGTCATCGTTTTGTTTTGTCACAATCATTCAGCAGAGAGTGTTGATTGATTGTTTCTCTTCATCCAACTCAGTTATTGGCTTTACGATCTAAATAGCGATCTACTCCTGAACGACTATCCCTTGGTTTTTCTAGGAGCTTTACCCGAACTGGCTCCTCTCTCCTCCACTTCCTCCCAGGTGGACGAGGCCTCACATTCCTCAGTTGTAGGTAGAGCTGTTGACGTTGGAGCTTCTCCAAATGCTGGTGGTGCCACGACACCGCACTGAACAAACACAGCTCCCCCCCCCCAGGAACAATGACCCTCTTTGCTGCCAGCACCGTGGCACCTCTCTCTCTTCGAGCAGCGTGTCTCTCAGGCAGCATTTGCATCTGTAATGACTCAGGAGCGGAGCCCAGATGAAACAGCGAGGGCTGTCTGTGAATGGAACTCCCCCGCAAGCTGCTCTGGCAGATACAGACAGAGTGGGACTGGGTGAAGTAGATGCACACTGTCTTTACAGGCTCCGGCTTCCAAGAGAGAGAAGGCAGTGAGGGATGAGCTGCCAGTCATAGCAGCCCTCTCGCTGTGCTATACGAGCAGCAGCAGGGCTGTAACTGGATTTCATTTATTTTAAAATGAGACTTGATGTTCCAGCTGCTGCTGTTAAAACAGGGAACATGAGACAATTAAATACTTTGAATGACTGCGTTTTCAACAAATGTCATGACTAGTGACTAACGCTGCATCAGTCCTCAACCCTCTTCAGCAAGACGGCAGGACGGGGAAAATAACATGACAGTTATAATACATACATGATTTGAGGCAGCTCCAGTGTAGTGGTGATTAGTTTTAGTGTATTGACTGATGGCTCGGCTCTTGTTTATACATGCAACATCACACAGAGAGAGAGTTAATGGCCCCTCTCCACTGACACTGAAGTGGTTTGGAACACGTGTGCGAAGGCAACCGTTTGAAGCCTCGACTATTAATGCAACATCCCTACAACTACCTTTTCCTTCAATATTGCATCAACTCTACTACAGATTCGCCTCAGGTCCACACTGCAGGAGCCGCTGAAATGAAGACGTTTGGAAACGCTGCTGGCTCCCTTTTAGTTTGAAAACTCAGGGTTTGCATCTTAGGCTTCATTCATACCACTGTCTCTCTCCACAAGAGCGGTGTAGCTCCATATACGTTTTATTTTCACGTCCATACTAAAACACATAAAAACATGACCATTCACGTGCACCGGGGTCGTGTGATAGGAGCCTGCAGAATCAGTGATGGCTACCTCGTGACGGAAAAGTCTCAATCAGCGGTGGTGTTTATGTCATTATTTTCCAAACAGCTCCATTTCTGCCTGTCTATACTAAAACACAGCCCAGAGTTTTCCAACTGAAATGGGCCCAGCAGCGTTTCCTAAAATCTCAGTTTTACCAACTCTCACACTAGCAGTAGTGTGGATTCCAGGCGGATCCCTGACAGTGTAGACGCGTTTTCAAACAAAAACCTAGTAATGTGGATGTAGTCCGGCTTGGCAAAAACTGAGATATCTGGAAAAAATGAATGATGATGATTGGGTCTTCTCAGTTACGACGTAGCCTCCACTGCTTTCATCTGGCTCCTGTCACACAACCTCCTTCCTGAAGAAAACCACTGGCTTTATCCTCGTCTACCACTAAAAAACCAACATGGATGATCGATGACAAGCTTTGCTGACCCGGCTGTCTTTGCTAATAACTGTTGTACCGTTACATTCCTCATTTTACAATCAGCTTACATTCGTGGGAGACGAATGTAGCAATCTCAGTGTCCAGCCTTCCCGCTTACACCTGCACACGCATTCCCAGTGTACTTGAGTAGTCAGGAGATATGTGCTATCGTGCGTGTTATTAAGGATTAAAGCTAATACAGAGCCGAAACGCTTGTGTGGACGGAGATCGTGGTAGAAAATGTAGTAGTGTAGATGTAGCATCTGTATGAAGAGTTATAACCGCCACTATTTACTTTCACCCACACAGAGCAGCTGTGCAGGATAGAGCTGCACCTTATTCAACCACAGAACCTCCAAAATAAATGATATCACTTTGGCAGTTTTACTAACAAAAGGTCTCTGGCTGGCTGATATTTATGGGGCCATTTTGCCTATTACATTTACAGTGCCGTATGAAGACACGGCTATTGACTGCATTTGTTGCAGATTACAAGGCAAATTATGGGCTGTCAGTATGGATTTCTTTACTCTGCTCTGTGGTACCTTCATAACAGAAGCTTGCAACAGGATGTCACTTCAAGAGCAGCTTCACCAATTCCTCCTCTGGTGCTACAGATAGCTATACGTGCAAATCAGTTCACGGAAAATAACCTCCGGCTGTGTTTGCACCGGAATAAAAAAGGGTTCGGAACGGCTCCTGTGCTATAAGATGACATGCAACATATTTGAGCCAGTATCTCATTAATCATTTGCTTTCCAGGTGTATAGAGATCAAGTATCATACAGTATTGTTTATAATTAAAATCTGAGCATCTGGGTCCAGTGTCTTTTTTTGTCTCTGGCCTCAAAGACACTGGAATGAGCTAAATGCAAAGAAGACCTACTATGTAATTAGTAGCTTTCTCCTTCCACCTCGTCTGGGAGCTGGATAGCGGCAGGAGAGATTGTGTGTGTGTGTGTGTGTGTGTGTGTGTGTGTGTGTGTGTGTGTGTGTGTGTGTGTGTGTGTGTGTGTGTGTGTGTGTGTGTGTGTGTGTGTGTGTGTGTGTGTGTGTGTGTGTGTGTGTGTGTGTGTGTGTGTGTGTGTGTGTGTGTGTGTGTGTGTGTGTTCATATGAATGGGGGGATGGGGTGCATGTGTTGTCTCACTGCTAATTGAGTGTGCTGAGGATTATGAAGGCCCCCAAACTGGATATTAAATAATATGTGGCCCCTCTCTCGTCTCTTGGTTTCAGGTGCAGATGCGGCAGGCCATGAGCGGAATACTGAAGAGGAAATTTGAGGAGGTGGAATCCACCTCCTCCCCGTGCTCTTCCCTGCGGGAGTCTGATGATGAGGTCTCCTGCAGCGAGAGTGGGGATAGCAGTGACAGTGTCAACCCCTCAGCCTCAGGCCCTTTCACCCGTGAGTGTCCGGGTCTTTATAAGTGCATGCATTGTGCATCGTGTGGCCAACGTGTGCTACTGATGTTAAGATGAATCGAGTCATCGCAAGGAAAAACAAAGCTAAAGCGCTGAAAGGGATTTTTAATGAAGATGGGAATGACCCTCAGAGCCAGCTTGATTCTGTAGCTCACGATCAATACAGCATCCAGGTCAAAGAAACAAATGGTCGTGTCTGTTGATTCAGGAGTATAACATGAAGACATTAATATACAATATAATATAAGACATAATGTAATGTGTAAGAGTCCAGTGCTGTAATAAAGGGAAGGATACACAGGCAGTTTCCCTCAATATGATCAGCATCGGTGTGAGAAGGAGCTGCTGCAGGCTCAAGCTGTGTGTGTGCAACACTGCTGACACTGTACATGCAAATGAGCCCGTCTCTGTGATCAGCACAGCCGCTGAAAGCAAAATTATGAAATATCTGCTTAAATAAATCATATCATTTCGATGGAATAGCCATTTGTGAGGAGTGAGAGATATATAGTCAAAATGCACATGCACACTGAAAATGAGATGTGATCCAAGGTTGATAAAAACAGAGGTTGCAACTTACAATTTGAACCACAGCCAAGGCGGTCAGGGGACGGATCCAGGAATGTTTTTTCTCACTTTGTTTTTATGACGCTTTTCAATATCCTCACCATTTACCCAGGGAATAATTCATGCCTCTGTTAAGAAGAAAACAGGCTTATTTTGGAAACTCATATCTATTAATGTGTGAAAATGGCTAGAGCTTGATAGAATTTAAGGGGACTGTTTGATCTCGCTGGAGGTATACGCTCAATTGTGAGCCATTGTATTTATTGATAATTATTTTCTCAATCATTCAGTCCACATGTCAATTAACTGTTTGATCTATAAAACATCTCTAATGGTAAAAAGAGTACCCCTAAGTTCCGCATGTGGATTTGTACGCATAATCAAGAATCCAGAATTAGAAATTATTCATTTTAGAACATTTTAAAACTAGGAAAAGCAGCAAACCTTCACATCAAAGGTGAAACTATCAAATTGACTTTTCTTGAATGAGACTCAGGTAATCATCAAAATAATGGCGGATTCGTTTTCTACAGGAAAAGTTGTTCTTTCTTTTTTAAGAAGAGGTCTCAGGGACATTAGGATTCTTGGCAGATTGTCAGTTTTGCTTTTTGAATTAACAAATGCTTCAAAAGAGGTCGGGCACTGAGAGATTCCACAGTTCTCCCTCGTTTGAACTGACTCTGTATTGAAGAATTCCTTTTAATTGAGTAATAAACCAACCACAACAAAAACACGTCTCCCTCCCCGAGCAGGTTCAAAAGGACACTGAAGTCGTCTCCAGTAAGTAACAATGAGCTCACGGGAATCTTAATGTCTGAGAAATGTGAGTGAACTGGATCACACAGTTGTAGACTACTAATCCTTTTGGGAGATTGTGAAAGAATTTAGATGTTTGATGGCAAAGTAAAAAATCTCAGTAGTGTGATTCTGAAGGAGCAAAAGACAGGAGCCTTTTTTGAATGAGATGTGTTTAAATAGGTGAATTTTTGATTTATTACTTTAGTTTCTATTTAATGTCAAAACTATACTTGGGATTTTACTTGTCCTTGTTAATGAAATGCAGTAGAGTGTCTATTAGGCTTCTTCCTGCTGGGGGGGGGGCATAAGTAGGGTGCTGCGTCCCTGGAGGCTGAGCCTTTGCCTCAGTGTCAGCTGCAGCTGCTGGTGACTGTGGGCTTGAGAGGGTCGGCTAGCAGCGCCAAGGGAGCTGTGCACCGTTAAGACTCCTGTGAAGTGGCTTGTGCATAAGCGGGGGATGACCCTGTCGGCAGCAGGATGAAACAATGAAGTGATTTTATGACACAGCGCCAACACTTGCTGACTATAGCAGAGCCGTATGCATGTAATATTTTGGTTTAATGGAAGGGAATGGAATCGCAGGGTAACTATAATATCACTTTACAACGATTCTGCACTAATGAATATATTGCAAGACAATCCTACAACAATACATCATGATTCAAGATACAAGATTTTTTATTATCATAAGCACAACAATAACATTAAGCAGTCGCTGGCAATGAAATGCTTGAGTCACAGGCTCTCTTCTAGCAATGCTCAAGTAATTAAAACCCCAAAAAATAAAATAGAAATACTATAAAATAGAATAAAATAGACTTTCAAAAATTTAAAATAGAAAATTTTATATATATATCTAAATATAAATATTTACAGATGAAGAGAAAAATAAAACAACAATAGTGCAATTTGATATCTGTCTAACTGAAGAGCGGTAAAGGGCAGGATTTTATTCTCTGTGGTGTCAGTGTCATTGAGTTTGACTCAAACTGAGAGGATCTAATGTAAAATAGCCATAAACTGGCCAAATTATATATCTATGTATTAAATAACTTGATATTTGGTGCAGACATATCGATTAGTGTATCTCACGAATCAGGATGATGATATATATTGCAGTATTGAGATTGTGTCCCACTCATATTTAATATAGGGATTCTTGAGAAAAGCTAATTAACGTGTGCTGACTGTTTTGACACCAAGTACAAGCGAACACCTGTTCTGTATTTGTTCTTATGAAGGTAATGAACCTCTGCTGTGTCGCCCCTCGGTCTGACAGCTCTACATCTGTAATGAAATGCATTGTCCCTCTTCCGGGGGGTGGAGAGCTGTTAGAACCAGATGGTTTCTATTTGTCCTGTCTGTCTGAAATGGCTGTGAATGCCGGGAACGCTGCTTCTGTGAACCAGGCCTCCTCATCTCTGGGCCAGGCGGGGGGGATTATTTATGCTCCATCGTTTTCCCCCCCCTCCCCTCTCCGCCCCTCCTTCCCGTAGTGCTCTCCTTAGAAAGGCACCGAGGACTCACAGGCCAAGCAGAACCTCAAAAATACGATAAAACCCTTATTTTACGAAGGTGTGCTAAGTTCAAGATATTGAGGAGCGCCTTGTAAAGACGCCAAGAAAGAATTGCTCATATTTCAGGAGTTAAAGGGCGACAGTCTCAGCAGATCTCCGGCCCGGGTTTTATAATAAAAAAGTCACTTATCTAAACAGGCTTTAGGTGGCTATAAAACTCCAGAGAAAGAATGTATGCAGGATAAAACATCGGCTGCGCCCGAGTGACACAATTCTTTCCATATGGGATTATTAAAATGAAATGATTAATGAGCGCACCACCTTATTAACTGTCAGTGTTTGTTATTATTTTTTTGCCAATTTCCTTTGCAGCTGATTCAATAATGAAGCGAGAGAAGCGTCTGCGCACCAGGAGGGTGCATTTCGAGAACGTGACGGTTTACTACTTCAGCCGGCGGCAGGGCTTCACCAGTGTGCCCAGCCAGGGCGGCAGCACACTGGGCATGTCCAACAGGCACAGCTGGATCAGGCAGTACTCACTGGGCGAGTTTGCCCTGGAACAGGAGAGGATCCATAGAGATATGCTCCGAGACCACCTGAAGGAGGAGAAGCTCAACTCAATCAAGCTCAAGGTACGTGACTTGTGATACAAGCATCAGTCAGTGGAGCTCGGTATCAAACAGGCTGTGTTAGGAAATAGAAACGACTTTGGTCTGAAAGACAATTCATCTATCTTTGGGGTCAGCTCTTTGTTCTCTCACTTTTATCGACTTTGACTCGAGGATGTGACTCCCTCTTGTTTCCAGCTGACTAAGAACGGCACGGTGGAGTCTGAGGAGGCCAACACTCTCACGGCAGAGGACATCTCCGACGACGACATTGACCTGGACAACACAGAGGTGGACGAGTACTTCTTCCTGCAGCCGCTCACCACCAAGAAGCGTCGGGCGCTGCTGCGTACCTCCGGGGTGAAGAAGATCGATGTGGAGGAGAAACATGACCTGCGGACCATCCGGATGTCCAGGGAGGACTGCGGCTGTGACTGCCGAGTCTTCTGCGACCCCGAGACCTGTGCCTGCAGCATCGCGGGGATCAAGTGCCAGGTAACTCCCGTGACATGCACGTGTTCTGTCCATGTTCTATTTTGCTATACAGCTAAGTATACTGAGGCGAGAAGGTGCAGGGTATTCTAACTTTAGTTTGTTGTTTTAATACACAACACAGATCATCTCAACGTAAAATGAATGGCATAGTAAAGCTAGTTTGTGTTTCCCTCAGGTGGACCGCATGTCATTTCCATGCGGTTGCACAAAAGAGGGCTGCACCAACGCAACCGGCCGAGTGGAGTTCAATCCCATCCGCGTCCGGACCCATTTCTTGCACACTATAATGAAGCTCGAGCTGGAGAAGAGTCGTGAGCAGCAGCAGGCGCCCCCAGCAAATGGCTACCGCGGCGAAACCAACGAACTGGCAAGCGGGAATCCTCTGGTGCAGTCCCAGCACAGGTTGGAATACTCGCTGTCCGACACCGGGCCACAGACGGCTGGCGTCCACCTGCAGACCATGGACGAGATGGAGGCACCTCTGGACGATGAGGAAGAGGACGAAGAGGACGAGGAGGAGGAGGAGGAGGAAGAGGAGAATGAAGACGACGAGGATAGTAGCAGCGTTTGCAGCGGACTCTCTGACTCCAGCACACAGAGCTTAGCCAATAGCGACTCTGAGGAGGAGGAGGAGGATGACGAGGATGATGAGGAGAAGTCTGAGAGCTTTGGGGAGGACGTGACGGCCCCCCCCGGTGCTGCACACTGATGTGGTCCCTCTGTCCGCTGTGCTGTGTTACAGTGACAGCTCTGTGTCACATGACAACCACATGAATGGAAACGCTTATTTAATGAACTCCCCCTCGGCTGAGTACTATCAGCTGGGGAGCTCCGGGGCCGTCTCCAGCGGCCAAACCAGCCAACCCAGTGAACCCTATGGGGAAGCCTTAGCATTCCAAGATCCGGTCGGCATGACCAACGGCGGCGCAGCACAAGGGCCGTTCAACGTGGCCGCCGGGCAGTACACAGACTACTCCAATCAGGCTGCAGAACAATACACAGCCAATCACCACTTCACCCTGGCCAACGGGGCTCCGGCCGCCCCTCTGACCTGCTTCACAGCGGATCCGGAGAAGAAGGTGCTGTCCAAGGCGGCGCTCGTGGAGCCGCCTGAAAACCAGAACCAACCGCAGTTCCAGAACTTCCTGAACAATAACTCCCAGGGCTCCTACAGCTCATGTATGACAGCGGAGCCGCCACAGCAAGACTCTGGCGTTAACAGACAATCTGACCTGACCTTGCTAGCGAACAGTACTAAGAACCTCCCTTTACCAGACCATTGCCCCGGGGTCACAGCCATTTAGTGAGCCACATGTTGTTAAGTGTTCTTTTCACCGGAGCGTCTTCACCGGAGCCCGACCCAGTGGTGTTTCAAAGGGAACACAATCGTGGCCTATTTTTTTTTTTTTATTATCTGACCTTGCATTTCAAAGCAATTCACATTTCAGCTGTAACTATAAAGGCACAGACTGGCGGACACTGAAGGTTTCTGCACTGCAGCGAGGAGAAGTAAAAAAAAAAAAAATCTAATATAAGTTATGTCATGCTGTGCGATGTATCTTGTAATTTCAGATGTAAAGTTCTAGTTCAAAGCAGATATCGTTCTGTAAATGTTACTTTTCAGTGTCTACTGTTTGTGTCGGATGTGCAAAAAAAAAAAAAGAAGTTTATTGTCAGTTTATTTATTGTTTTTCGGAATTATGTGCATAACTTATATATTGTAAATGTTTTGATAACGACGTGCATGCTGTTTTAGGCGAATCTCCATGACATTTGTGCAGGAAAAAAAAAAACTGCTATCGTTTTATATATATATATATATAAAAAACGTGTTGAATACATAATGTACATTTCTCTTTTTCTTTTTGTCACCAATTATTATATGCTTTTCTATATGGTTTGGAAAAGCATGACAAAACCCTGATCTCTTCTTTGTATGTTGTATCGTATGGAATACAATATCGATAGGATAAAATGTCGTCCAACATATGAGAATCAATTCACAGCCTTTTGCACTTAACTCGTGGGGGGGGGGGGGGCGGTGGCATGCGGCTGGCTTTAACTGATGAATACTTGAACGGTATAAAACTAAAGCCACCTCACGTCTCCTTCCCTCCGTTCACTGCAAGTGTCGCTGCAAATGAAGATTTATCCTCTGAAGCACTTCATTAACAAAAGGATATTAATAAAGTAGCACTTTGACACATCTCTGAAAAGTACAAGAAGCTCTATGACTCATCGTAGACAATAGAACTATGTTTATCATTTAATTAGCGTAACAGGCCTGATTTGAGAAAAAGTGCTAATCGCTACATTAAGCGCTCTAAGAACTAGGATGTTTATTTATGCGAATCTAATAATGATGTTGATTTGTTCCAGTGAAACGTCGAGTGCAATAGTTGGAGGGTTTTTCTTTTTAGGAGGAACTGAGATTGATTTTAATTAACCGTCTTTTTCACTTGCATCGGTTTTATAAAAGAAAACAAGAAGCCACAGTTTTAATAATTGTATACTGGGGGGAACAAAATGTTCAAGGTTGACAATCAAAGCTTATTATCAGACGTGATTCACTTCAGTATTCACCAGATGACTCCTGAGTCCTATGAGCCATTGAAAACCACAGCCAGATGATGAGAAGTCTTCACCAAAAATCTGTAAATAGCCTTTTACCACATCTTTGTAAAAATTCAGTGACGAGAAAAGGGAAATTGGAAATTACTGCTCAACAACCTGGAGACTGCAATAATTCAGTGAACGGCACTACAGCAATATGTCGCTGAGCTCTTTGCTCCTGCATGATCACAGGTATGTGTCCCTCTTCCCAGCTTGCAAACATCTGCCCACTGTTTATAATCTTGGGGGGGGGGGGGGGGGGGGGGGGGGGGGGGTTTAGCACCGACGCTCTGTTGATCATGCGTCAGTGGCATCAGCACGGCCCGTCAGCACAGACTCATTGTGCCAAGGCATAACGAGTGTGAAGGCTACAGACACGATACTGACACAGCATCAAGTGACAAATCCTGTGTTTGGTTTTTATTTTCCAGTATTTATTATGAATGCTATATTGAGATGTTGTATTTATTGTGGTTTACTAAAAGTCTGTATTGAGTAAATTGCTTCACTATCTTGTAATAGTGTTTTCTTTGTTTCATGCTGGTTGTGAGTTGTACAGCTTTATGTGCCTGATTTATTTACTGGTCTCTGATATTCCGTGAAATGCACATGTTTTGCACAAAGTTTTTTCCAATGTGTTTGGTTTTTGTTCCCCCCCCCCCTCCCTAAGTGTAGATAAGACAAGTTAATTTTCAATTGCTCCGTTTTTGACATGATTTTGGAATATGTTGAATTAAAATTGCTCTTTTTATCTTACTGCTGCTGATGTTATATTGTGTTAAATCTCAGATCAGGCCCACACGTTGAGGATGTTGCTGCCATGCAACCTTGTATGAGGTGAGCGATTACTTAGTGCAAAGCGCCCTCTGCAGGCCACATAGAGTATTAATAAACTGTGTGAAAAAGTTCTTCATACGAGAACTAACGATAAAACTGAATGAAAATATTAAGCAATTTCAAAGAACATTTTGAAATTGGATTTAAAAGCAGTGGTAGATATAGAGCACTGCTAGAAGACGACTATCAGCTGATCTAAGCAAAAAATAAATATGCCTATTCGTCGACTTTATGCATCTAATTTACACAATCAATTTTCATATCACTTTTAATTTAATGAAGTATTTTCTCTCATGTTAAATTGTGAATGAGTCAGATGACCTGAGTGATTTGATAAAAATATACATCAAAAGAATAGATATTTAGATACATGAAGTCGACATTTTAGGCAGAATTATTATTCATTTACAGTAAAGCAAGTAAATCCTTGACATACAAAAGGTGCTGGGTTGTTTAAAGCTTTTAAGTACATCAATAAAATCATAAATAACATCTTAAACCACAAAGAGACATATACTACCCAACAGAATTTATTGAGCTAAAAAATAACAACTCAAATACCAAGGCACTCTTTACAAAACACCAGTTTCCAGTTTTAGAAAACACTCATATTTGACCTGTTCCTCACCAAACACAATCATTTACATTGTTCCACTTCGGTCTAAACACCAGTGCCTGCACCAGAAGTTCATGCGTGGACTCCTGCTCAGCTGTAAAGGACGAGTTTGAGGCATTCGATCTGTAAATAAAGTTCATTGGGCGCAATCATTTTACATTGAACGTTTCCTTTCAAAAACACCGACGTGTAAAAACTGCCACGATTGAGAGAATTTAAGAGACATTTTGGAATGCTTGAACTTGGGATGAAAACAGAGTCCAGGGTTTGGACAAACTCTATATCTCGTGTTTGAGGGTCAACTCATTTTCTTGCAACTTAAACATACAGAATTCAAAACGTCACTCTTTTCTCGTTTTACGTCTCCTTGTTTTTTTTGGCAAACGTTTTCTTAACTTAAAACTCTGAGGCTTAGAAATTCACCTCAGGAGATAATTCAATTAAATAAATCGACTTCGGCCCTGACGTGAAGAGCATTCCCATCACACCACTGCACAAGTCGAATCCCACCATACAACTACCCGTTCCACCACCATCCCCTAACCACTCTTTCCACCCAGAATAAAATTACATCCAAGGCACTGGACGGTACCAAGCAGTCTTCCCATCTAAAAAAAAAAAAAAAAAAAAAAAAAACACATTTAATATAAGGGACAATGCACACCGCAGCTGTGTGTTTCAGACTTCCTCTTCTCTTTGGTGATGGGATTTCCGTGAGTCCAGCTTGAACCTCATGTTGCCTCCGCGGAGCAGGTGAGGTTCTTGTCTGTGTTAGTTTGTTAGCAGGGTTACACAAAAACCACAGGATGGATTACCACGAAACTCTGTGGAGGGATGGAGTGTGGGTCAGGGAAGAACCCATTCACTGTTGGTGCAGGTCTGGAACAAGGAGCCGATCCAGGAATCATCCCCCCCCCCCCCCCCCCCCCCCCCCCCCCATTTTCTTTAGTGCGATAGGATGTTTTAAAAGATTTTTGTCAAACATCTGTCGGAGAATTTAAAAAATAAAAATCTTGATATATTTAGGGGGCTTATATTTATGAGTGTGCGCAATTTGGTACAGATCCAAATAATAAAAAAAATCTACTTCTAGTGGAATTTAATTGTGGGGGCCTTGGTGGAGGTATGTGCTCTACCGAGCGCCATTCGGGTTTACAATGTTCACGGCCTGCTGTGCGTCTTGTGTCAGTTTCATGTTCATGTAAAAAAATATGAACATGGAGAAAATATTCAGTGTTGTCTTACCTACCTAATACTGCATGGCTGAGAAGACTCGGAGTAGTGAAAGCATCTCAAACACAATCTTCATTGCTCTATGAATCTCAGTTCACAGTCTGTCTGGGGCTTATATCGTTTCAATGCTTTTCCTTCCGGCAGAGAAACACTGGATTTCTCCCAAAGTCCAAACTCTCCAGCAGCAGCAGCAGTTCAGTTCTTCGATGTATAAAAATAAATTAAAAACTCAATGTCCTTGATCTAAAAAAAAAAAAAAAAAAAACTTGCATTATAACTGCATAGTTTAGTATTCTTATGGACTCTGTTTGCCTTATGCATATGGAGTAGCTACTTGTAAAGTGGCGGTTCGCACACTTAGACAAAGGACCAGAGCTGGTATCTGTCTGAGGGGTTGCACTGGGTGAGAGAAGGATGCTCATGACGGGCACTCAGACACAGGTTCAGTCCCGGGATGAAGAATAACTGGTTCTACGTGAAAACAGGAGAAAGCGCCGTTAGTTTCTGAAACAATACATCACACTCTCGGCATCTGAAATAGTGCAGATGCAAAAAGAGAAGCTCAACTCACATCCTTCAGTACCCATTTTTGCTCCAATCCTACAAGTGTGTCCCTGCCTTTATACTGGCAGTCCTCCAGCTTCAATGCCCCGCTGGCCCCGTGCAAACACAGCTCCTTCTGAATGTTGTGTCTAATCTCCTGATGTGTGGAGTACTCAAAATACTACGGAACAGGGGGGGAAAAAAGTATTAAATCAGTGTACTGTGATTAAAACCATTCATACGTTTTGCCAAATACGTTTTCTAACTGACCTGGTTCCCTCCTTGTCCATGACATGGGTACATGATCAGCTCTTTCCCCCCCTCATTGTTCTCGCCAGCATCCAGACATGAGTCTTTGCCCACACTTTTCACCTACAGAGAAAGAGAAGGGGAAAAGGGGGGGGGGGGGGGGCAAGCAGTGAGAGGAAACAAAATGAAAAACCAACATCCAGTGCAAGCTGTTCAAACAACTTTAGTCTCTGGAGTGCTTTTCGGTGGTGTCAAATTGGAACTGCTCAGTATACCCTCTGGAGATCCTATGTGGAAACCCACAGTGGCTAGACAGAGCTCTGAGGTTTGGAAAGAGAGAGAGAGAGAGAGGGCTGGTGGGGTTTGGGGTTTGTGTGTGTGTGGGTGTGTGTGGGTGTTCTTACAGAGCCAAAGTGAATTGGGTTGAGATCAGGCAAGAAGACCTCCGGATAAACGTTCTTCAAATACCAGGAGAAGCTGTTGCACTGCAGCCGCGCCCGGAGGTCCACACGTTTGGAGGTGTCTCCAAATGTCCTCTGTTAAACCAATGACAGCCAGGATATCGTTCGTCAACTCCCAGTGCAGACACACTGGATACTTACATTTTTTATTTTCACTACCATTCTGATATATGTGGATCAAATATTGCCATCCACTGAGGAAATTGATCCTGGATTTTATTGAAATCTGCACCAAATAGCACCCAGTCATAAATATCGGTCCCCTAAATCAGATTTTATTTCATCCAGTACGATGAATTATTCTCTCAGAAATCAGTGAATAACACCCTATCCTGTAATGCTAAAGAAAGTTTATAAATAACTCCTGAATCTGCACCAAAACGTATTGGCTTTTTCTCCGACCCATACCACATCATTCCGCCAATTTCTGCAGTAATCCTTCTTGTGGTTTTCTTGGAATCATGCTAAATAACTGACAGATATTTCATGCAGATGAAAATATAACTTCCCTGGCAGAGGTAATAGAGTCCAGAGCAGCTCTGTGAGACCACCTGAGAACAGTGGTGGAGCGAAATGCTAATAACAGCATGTTAACATGTCCACAATGTTTAATCTTTACCATGCTCACGATCTTAGTTTAGCAAGTTAGCATTTAGCATCAAACGCACAGTTCAGCTTAGTCAGAGGGGAAATGGTCGATCATGAAAAACTAAATACTGGACAAATGGAATATTATGACTGGATAGGTGCTTGAGGAAAAGCTAGTGGATCACCAAAGTTTTGACAATTCATCCTCTGGGGACAATGAATGCCAGCACCAAACTGAATGGCATATCCTTCGTAAAGTAAATTACATCAAGAACAAAAATGTTAACCATGGACATTTGTACATTTTGCATAAAAAGCATTATTAAAATATAGTTCAGCCTGGACCAGAATGAGTGAATGACTGACATCTCCATCGACAGAGAGAAGCTCTGAACTGTCGTCCAATTATCAAACCACTTAAAAAGAAAAGACAAATAAATGCACATCAGCCTCAATACTCTTCTGACTTCTGGAAAGTCTTCTGGAAAGTCAATGACTGTGTTCCCGTGCTCTAATGACTCCTTTCTTCAACTCATTAACTGGGGACGATGGTATTCCATCACTGCTCCTTTAAAACTGAAGCGTAACAGCACATCTAAGAGGCTTCGCTGGCACCTCGGAGCTCTCGAATAACGAGAGCTCTTAATATAATGACGAGGCGGGGGCTCACACGAGTGCACACCGATATCTGCTACAGCGGATTCCTTGAAGCTCTAGATGACAGTGCTGTCTGTTTGAAGCCAGCGGGTGAGGGGCTGGGCCACTTTGTGTGGTGCAGCCCTCGGGGAACGGTTTACAGCACCTATGGGACCATATGTTGGGAAACGCAAAGGGCCTGGTGACATTTACCAGAGTCGACTTCCGTCCGGCCCCTTTTCCCCCCTCAGTCGTTTAACGGCTCTCAGCCACTAATGGATCATCTCTTACTGTCTGTTTCAAAGAATGTGTTTCATATCCACGGAAGTGTGCATTGACAACTATTGTAATTCGAAGCTGTATCTTAGGCAAGGCATTATCAGACTTAAAGCTGGAGTTACTTAAACTAGTCTCTAGGGGGAGCAGTCCTAAAAACCTGACATTATGATTATAGATAAAAAAGAAAGATAAAGCTGCAGAGCACCTTGCAGCTCAGTCATCGGCAGCAGGTTTCACAGAACATTAAAATGTAGGATACACACACAGGCTTTGACAGGGACAATAGAACCAGTACATACATCTCTCGCTATCTGCGCAGCTTGCTGGTTGCGACGGTAGAAGATCTCCTTGTAGTCGTCCATCCACACCTCGGCCAGACGGACCTGGTTGCGAGCTATCACCTGCGTGCCCTTGGGGAAGGTGTGGGGGCTCTTGGTGCGGAACACGTGACCCACGATGGAGCAAGGCAGGATCTCCAGCTGTCCGCCGCACTGCCACACCTGCAAGTTAATGGGAGCGACGGCACAGAAGTATAATGACGTGCACTTAGGAAACATCTGCAGCCGTGGACACTGGTGGGATTCAGGGGGTAACAAAGGCTCAGGGATATTTAACAACACTGCAGCACATCCAGAATGAAGGTTTAAGCCGTGGTCAGACATGAACCCCTGGAGAATATCCGCAGAATTGGGTCGGGACTAGTTTCCCTCTGCACCCATTAACAACACAGCAGGAGATTTTACACTCAGAAGTGTTGAAAACAACATGGAAAACTCTTCAGGTGGGGGGTGGTGCAGCAGACAGAGGCAGGACATATAAATTCTGCTGCTGACATCACATGCTCTTGTTTATGGCACATCAACACTAGTGTTGGCCCCACGTCTTCTATGTGTATGGCATGGCTTTTTGTTTTGTGTCTGTTCCCTGGTAGTGAATCCTTCGGAGGTTCTCCTGCTGTTTTTCATATAGGCTCAGTCGGACACTATCCAGAGGTTTTTACAAAGAGGCTGACAGGAGCCTCTATTGGGACATTTACGTTCTCATATACAGCCCTTCTGGAGAATGTCTGGAGATTATCCGGAGTTCAGTGCGTGTCTGAAAGCAGCTTTAGTGTTGTCTTACCCTAAATGACATTTCAATATTCTCCCCGCCCCAGATTTCCATTTCTTCATCGTAGCTTCCGATATCGTAGAAATATTGTTTGGAGATGGAGAAGAGCCCGCCAGCGAATGTGGGAGTCCTGTGGAGACATTTGTGTTGAAGGTTTTTTTATTACTTCCCACGAGTTGATACTCTACAGTCGTGCGTCGTTTTGTTGCTTACTTGATGGGGTACGTTTCATCCTTCCTCCTCTTCTTCTCATGATCTGGGAGACTCTCCCAACCAAACGCCAGGCCCCAGTCAAAGTTTCCCCGGTTGTGGTTCTGGCCGTATGGCGACGGCTTCATGAACTCAAAGGTGTTGAGGTCGATGGTCGTGATATCGGGACTGACCACTGCGGTGGAGTTCTCTGCTATCCTTGCCAGCAGAGGCTCCAGCCACCCGTTAAAGCATTCACCTGTTAAAACACACACAGACAGGACAACAACCAGCAAATAGTTAAATATAGATAGAGATGTAATCCGAGCGCCTTCGGCTTCCGCGAACAACACACATTGTGGTTGTTGGCCTGTGGGTGTGTAGGTTTGGGTGTGGCAACTATGCAACAGGTTTTTTTCGTGTGTGTGAGTAACATGAGGGCTGTTGACTAACAGTGGGCGTCCAGGAAGGTGAGCGTGTCACCCGTGGCCACGGCGGCACCCAGCAGCCGAGCGGTGATGAGACCTTTCCTCTCTCGCTGACGCACAACTTTCACAATGCTCAGCCGCTTCAAATACTCGTCCAGCTCGTCCTTCAACGCATCTGAAAGAACAGGATCTCAATCAGACACGAAGTTGAGTTATGAGGGATATATGATATATATATATTCAGATGATGATATGGGTGAATGTTGAATATTTTAAAACAGCCCCATGAAGTTTAACGATTGCCCAAGTGTTGGACAGAAGGGAACCATCTGTGTCCCGACAAATTACGTTTACAGCATCAGAGGGACTGCGTTTTCTGAAACCTCTCTCTCTATCCTCTCCACCTCTACCCGACCTGTTAACAAGCGTTTACTCTGACTCATTTCTCGGTGCAGCCGCCGCTAATTCCTCTTAGGAAAGTTTTCACCGGCAGCCCCTCACTTCCTGCCGTAACCCACTTCACGGGCCACAGAAGGAGCCGAAGAGCCGCCCACCCAGCACGCAGCGTGAAATCAAACCAGCCCGAAGAGAGAGAGAGAGAGAGAGAGAGAGAGAGAGAGAGAGAGAGAGAGAGAGAGAGAGAGAGAGAGAGAGAGAGAGAGAGAGAGAGAGGGGCAGTCCTGAAAGGGCCCCATCGAGTTTTACCGTCCACGCTGGCGTCGTCCACCAGGATGATCTCCTTGAGGAGAATGGCCGGGGAGGTGTGCAGGACACTGTACACTGTCCTCAACAGAGTGCTCCAGGCCTCATTGTGAAACACGATTATCACACTGGTGGTTGGCAGGGGGGGGCAGCGCTTGAAGGTCTGCTCAATGCATCTGCAGCAAGAGGGGGGGGGGGGGGGGGGGGAGGAAAAAAAAAAAAAGAGCACAAAGATGTGACTGTCCGGTTGCGGCTCCTGAGCGGCACAATGGTTCTAGTTATTACATGGGCAGACTCTCCCCTGGGGGGTGTCCGTTTCGAATGTGACACTGCATGTGTGGCAGCCTTTGAAGAATACCTGACATATCAGAGCCAGGGAGACTTTGTTACTCATCCCTTATATGACAGCCAGTACATGGGCCGTCTTTATGTCTTTGTCATGTCCCGACTGCCCACTGACATGTACTTGGATGTGCCGTAATTAGCCAAACACAAACCTGCTCCTTCCTGAGCTGACCACAGTAACTGGGCAGGCATGCTGAGACAAAGTCCCAGTCAGAACAATCTCCTCTGTGGTTTTTCCACAGTTGCGAAAAAAACAAAGATGATGAGCTTGTTTGGGTTAGACGCTGGGTTATTGCCTCCCCCCTTCTGTATTACTCTGCCTTTTTCAGCGTGGGAAGTTATATTCTTGGCCAATACGTGAATCTGTGGAGTAGTAATACCAAACTGGAGTACAACATGTACAGCAGCAGGGATGCATTCACACCCACTAGGGGGTGCAATTACTTGAGGTACATTTCTAAAAATCAAAGTCATGGAGAGAATGAATTAAACATTTTTCAGTTGACAAAGCTCACTCACACCGTGCTCTTCCTGTTCTTTCTTGCACATTTCCACAGAGACTCTTTTGAGTGATTTTGCACAGGTTTATCAAAAAGCATGGAGACAGTGAAGGCTGACATACTCTGGTGGTCTGGTGTCTGCTCCCAGGTCTCTGCCCAACGAGATGCGGTCACTGGCGTACAGGTTGAAGCAGTGTTTCTCCTCGCCCCTCTCCTTCTCCTTCTGCTCGTCGGGGCTCAGCGAGTCTGTGTGGAAAGGTTTCCCGGCAGCTCCGGGGGAGAGGGGGTTCTGAGGAGGCCGCTCCAGGGCCGGCCTGAGCTCGGCGGCAGTGTAGCGACCCGGCAGACAGGACGTGTCGTCTGCTCTGTCCTGCTGACGCACCGGGGCTCGGATCTGCATCTTTGGCATGGCATCCCTGAAGTTATTGACAGCCCCAATCACCATGCCCAGCATGGCATCCCGCTTCACCGCGATCTCCCTCAGCCAGGGCTCCTCCTGTTGGTTCTGGCTCCCCACTTCCCATTGTATGAGGAACACGAACGTGACAAAGACGAGGGCCACCGCCACCAGTTTGAGGGGGTGCAACCTCCTGCGGAGCACTCTGCGGAGAGCTGTCATTCTTCTTCAGTGGAGACCAGGCTGCCTTTGGACTGCAGCTGAAATACATACAGTCACATGAGTAATGACACTTAAACCTGGAATCATATCATTTGAGATCCTGTCAGGGAGATATTACAGGCAGTGCCATGTCACTGAATAAACATAAACACCTTCAGCTGAAAGTTCAAACATTGGAGTGTAAAGCCTTTGCTGTTTGACATAATAAAAGCAGCTCCTGGTGAATCTAGAACTAACCTGCTGTTATCTACAAACCAAATATTGACGAGTGTCTCCATGAAATCAGCAAACTTCCCCCTGATCTGAGTTCCAGCAAAGAAAGAGTCCACGTACCATGAGGCGCAGGAGGAGTGCAGAGAGTTAAGGTTGGGAAAGACCTTTCAGTTGTTCCCGTGGGATCCGGCTCATCGCATCCTGCTCGGACCGGAGATCCTCTTAGTAGATCCTTGTTGAACTCCTATAGCGAACTTTCCCGTGGAGCCAGTCACACGCGAGGAACCGGGATTTGCTGTTTTCTTGCTCCTCACGAAACTTCCGTCTCGTTGGATCAAGGTGCGCTGCCCTCAGGTAGAAGGAGGAGACGCGTCGGTGCGCCTGCGCAGAGGAGAGCTGCGCGTGTCCAAATCCATACCTGAAGAGAGAGAGAGGAGCCGGTGACACAGCGACTCAACTGGTGCTTCCGGTCACAACTTTGAGTTTAATAACAGAATCCGCTCGAATCACGGCGGAATCAAACACTTGTCCTGTCGGTAGAGCTCCGCGCGGCGACTCTGCCTCCGCGGGATCCCGAGCCCAGTTCTCCACGGATTCAATACTGGTGTCATTAATGGGATTTGTTCTACTGGTCATTCAGCGGGACAGTTGCTGGGTTACAAATAAGCGGAGGAACGCACAGAACCCCACAGACAGCCCACCGCGTCCAATCGGGCTGTCTGGGGGGAAAGGCACCAGACCCGGGGACACCGAGACACTTCTCAAAACCGCACATGCACGCGTGCGTAAAGTTTCGTGTTTAAGCGCCTGTGCCCACGCTGAGCGTTCGAAGTTGAAAAAGAAAAGGAGACACTCACCGGTGTAACTTTGTCCGCTCGCTTTAACGTCCCTCTGGTTCGGCTCATGCTTGATGCTCGATGGAGTGAAACGCAGCGGACTCCAGCCGCAGGGAGCCCGCTCAGGCGCCCTGCTTCTCCGCCTCTGACACCGAGTCCGTCCGCAGAGGCGTCCTACCCCCGGCAGGAAGCCACCTCACCGTGTCCAGTGAAATGTCCACTGTGTCCTACTTTCCCCTCCGTCATGCTTGGAAACGAAAACACCCAAAGATTTAAAACAAGTGCCTACTGTGTATTTATTCATAAGAAAAACAATCAATTAGTGAGTAAGAAAAATCTGATCAAAACTTTATTTAAAAAGTAGAAATATCTATATACATGTAAAACTTAATTCTAATGAGAATTAGGGGTGGGAATCACAGGGTATCTAAAGATGTGCTGTGGCCCACGATAACAATTATATCATGATACAGCGATTTACCGATAATCAATATATGGCAAGGCAATTCGCATCGGTGTAAGTGATGAAGAATACAAAATGCCCCTGAAAAGGTAAAGTTCAGCAATTGTGTATTTATTCTCTGCAATATGGTGTCACTCTTTAAAGTAGCACATTGTACAAAAAGTGCATTTCATCTTTTCTTAGCCTCAAGTCCAATATAAATAAATATTGATATCTAGCATATCGATAATTGCATCTCATGAGTCTTAATTAATCACAAGATAATATTCATTACGAATTATTATATAAATGAGGATAATATATAAACAAAATGCATGTACAATGGATACGATTAAATACTAGAATGGCACTCAATAGTGTTCCCACTTCAGCCAAGGCCCAACTGCCCCCAATTGATACCACATTTAAATTCACTGGATTTTTATTTGGATCTGCACAAAATTGAAAACACTCATAAATATTAGTCATGCCTAGTCTTTTCGAGATCCACGAATTATTCTCGGAGAAATCAATGAAAATGTTGAAAACCCAGTGTCATGCAAAGTGAAAAGAAAACTCCTGGCTCTGTCCACTTTGCACCAAAAGTTGTTGAGTTCATTCTTCCTTGTGTCACTCCCCAGCTTTTGCATAATCCTGGCAACAACAAAACTTAACATGCTTGGTGGATGTATTAACAGATGTGGGAAACATTTCAGTTTCAGATTAAGTTCTGTTATTGAGATTGTAACAGCCCTTTGTTTTGAGTTCCCCAAAAATCTGTTGCAACTTGGAGTTTGGTGTCTTTGTGAGGGAAGAAAACGCTGCGTGTGCCTGAGACCCCCCCCCCCCCCCTGCACTCTGTGGTTTCCCTTCAGGAATGTCAGCAGCACATTCACATACTTACATTCGACAGTGCAAACCAAACAATGAAGAGAACTCCATCAAATATGAATAATTTTTATTACAGAAACCTTGGTTCCATCTCTCACGTATAAGCGGACTCTCTCACACATACACACACGCACACATACACACACGCACACAGGTCCAACACTACAATCTCAGGGAAGTGCGAGCTTTGTCCAGGATGTCCTTTCTCATCCTCGGATAATTTGGATGAGCAGACAGAACCTGTGGACGAAAGCAAACATGATTCACGGGATCTAAAGAAGTTTGAAGTTCTAAAACTGGAACCATCCTCAGGTGTGCTCACCTTATGACACACGTCTATGGCATCCACATGCCTCTTTGCTTTTAGGTAGTTGAAAGCAAGCTTGTATCCTGAATTAGAAGCAGACATAACAAAGTTTAAAATATATATTTTTTCTCTTAATCCCCTATGTCGTTACAGAAACACCTGGATGTGATTCCGCTCGACTCACCAATGGTCGGGTTGGTCCGATTTCCATATTTCCAAGCCAGTTCATAGTTGAGCGCTGCATCACGGAAGGCTTGTTCCTTTTCCATTATGTAGCCCAGATATTCATAAGCTTTGCAGCATGACTGTGGAAAACATTGCAGTTGTTATCACAAAGTATTTGAATAAAAGCCTCGGCATTATAAAAATAAATCTAAATATTGGAGAGAAAGAATTCTGTGTGATTTTGCATCAACTTTTCCCAGAAATCAAATCCTAATAAATCACAGTATCTTCAGTTCTGACCTTGTTGTGGTTGAGGCATCTCTTCAGCAGGTCCCCGGCCATGTCATACTTCCCTGAATGGATGTAGATGTCCGCCAGCAGCAGCCAGCTCTTCTCGAACTCGTCGGCGTCCACGAGGCTCCAGTTCATCTTAGCGACGCGTTTGAGCTGGTTCCTGGCTCGCGGCGTTTGTTTGAGCATCATATACGCTGTCGCCAGGGCCAACAGGGCCGGGACGTTGTCTTTCTGGATTTAACCAAAGAATTCTGGTTGGACAGGACTAATCTGAAAACTACCCTTCCCCCCTCCCCTCTTTCAGTACATAAATTCACAAATAAAACGTGATTTTTCCTTAAACACATATAATTCATAAAATTCCTTGGATTCCACACAGCGCACGCTGGAGTTTTATTATCAAATGGAATGACTGACATCAACAGGGGGCCTGAAATAATGTGCAGCTCCTGGTGGGAGTGTATTGACACAAGGGGGACGGAGTGGTGTTAATCATATGCGCCATCTGGAGTTTACTTACCTCATTGTTTGCGATCTCTGTGAAAACACCCAGAGCTTTCTCCACATTGGCCTTCTGTTTGGTCGCCAAAGAGCAGTAGTTCTCCAGGATGCGGAGGTGGATGTGTCCGCCCGGCGTCTGAGGCTTTAACTCCTTCAGCAGCTTCTCAGCCGTTCTCACCGCGACCTGCTCCGACTCCTGCTTCTCTGTGGAGTTCCTGGTGAGTGAGCACTAGAGGTTAAGTCTGCAGGTTAGGAAACACACCAGTATAGAGTTGATCGTTTCACTTGCGAGCTCCTACTGCAGCTGCTGCCTACCCAATTTCACCATCGAGATTCTCAAACACTTCTCCTCCCATGGTGTCATTGTCGGGGTTTAGGTAGATTTCAATCATGTTATACACAGCGTTTTGACCCCAGTCGTTGTCTTTCCGTGCTTTGTTAAAGTGTCGCAGGGCATCGTTGGGTTCTCCTGTATACCTGAGCAGCAAGAGATTAATCACATAGCACACTACACTTCTAACACATGTTGGCATACTCAAGAGGAAACACTTCCAAGCTTACCACAGATAAAGTCCTTTGCAGTAGTTAAACCCAGGGTCAAACTTAGTCCTGGAAGAATCTTTTTCGGCCATATCAAGGAATCTGGGTACTTCTTCCAGCTTCCCGGCCCTCCTCAACAGGTCAATAAGACGTGACAGAGTTTGGTAGTTGTCTGAAACAAAAGACAAGCGTTTCCAAAGGTCAAATCCTCAACTCACATTTACATTGCGCACCAATTTGTGTTTAAAAAAAAGAAAAAAACAAGGAAAGAGAAACATCTGTTGCACCTGGTTTGCGCTCCAGGAGCTGCTGGAAGTGGAAAACCGCCTGTTCATAGTCCTGCTTCCTAAACAAGATGTCAGCCATCATCTGAGGACGCACACGTGTAAGAAATTAGTTCTATGACTTGGTTCCAAAGAAAAGGTTACACACAATTGTGGTGGCAGTCAGACAGAACAAACCAGAGTTGCGTCCTCATTAAACCGGTCGTTCTTCAGGATGACGCCGCACTGCTCCTGGCATGCGTCCACCTCATCCAGAGTGAGGCACAGCCGAGCCAACTCCAGCATCACCTAGGAACAGGGAGCGCTTTCATTCCTTTAAAGTTGATGTGACAAGATTATTTGTGGAATAATGTAGGGAAGATAAAAGAAGCCTTGTTTCCTACATCAACAACTATGATCACAAAATTGTAGAACTACAAGGGCGCGGTGCTGAAAGATGCTTGTGAACCACAGCTGCAGTGAGCACACAGAACGTTTTTTGATTCGGCTGCACTGACCTTGCGATCGGTCTCACAATACACAAGAGCTTCTTTGTAGAATTTGACTGCTCTCTCATAGCCCCTGATACTTGTGTAGTGTTTAGCGATCTCAGAGCAGATCTCCGCCGCGAGCTGTTTCTGCACAGAGACGGCGTCGGGCTGCTCCAACTGCACCCGCTTCAGCACCTTGGCCTGCACATCCCGGGCCTGAGAACAGCAAACACACAACCTCATCACCCGAATAACTACAGCACTTATCATCATCATTTCTATTTAAACAAGTAAAAGATGATTGGGATTCAAGAAAGCTTGTATTATTTGATGTTGTGTCTATCTCTTTAGGCTGGGAGGTAACGCTTGGAAATAAAAATGAAACCAAACTGACACAAAAGGTAAAAATACAAGCCAGAAATGGGAACAACTCACTCTTTGCAGGGAAAGCAAAGCTTCTTCATTTTTTTCAACCTTATTTTGGATCTTTGCCAACAGGACCAGATAACGACAATCATCTGAGAGAACCGCTAGTTCATTCCCTGGGAAGGTCCAAAGGCAAAAATGTAATTAGAAAACCAGCTAGACAGTTGTAATGTCCCTTAAAATAAATACACTATATCTGAAAACATTACTTAAGGTTTGGTATTTGTTTGTCACATATCTGTTCTAATGCATTATACCAGTGATTGTTTTCAGAGATGGTAACACTACAACCTCGGGGCCTGTGGCATCAGTGCTATGTGCAAAAAAAGAGAATGTACAGCCCCATATAAACACAAACTATCCTCATGACCAGATTCTCTTTCTTATTGTTGTGTTTGACATGGGCTGTCCCCTGTGTGTATGAAAACAGTGTGACACCTTCAGCACCTGGTTCATGGGCCAGCGCTTCATGCAGGACCCTCTCACAGCGCTCGTACTGCTTCATCTTCATCAGCAGCTCGGCCAGGTCATAGCGCAGGAAGTTCTGTTGCTCCGTCTTCAAGGCAGCTTCGTAGTAGTTGATCGCCTGCGTCACAGCGGCGCTATTAGTGTCAGCGGGCCGTTCGTCTGTGTGCGAATTCTGTGTATCGTTCAGTGAGTGTACAAACAAACCTTGACGTAGTTATGAGTCTTGACCAGGGCTTTCCCGATCTTGCTGGCTAAAGCACCATCTTTGGGGTTTTTCTTCAGGGCCTGCTCATAAACACTGATGGCCTTCTCTGGCTGAGGAACGACAAACAGGAAGAAGCAGTGTCGACATTTGTTTGGTTTTAGGTTTTTGTAAATATTATTCAGGCAAATAGGGATGATCACTTTCAGGTTGTGAACCTTGGATAAACACATTGAATGACGCCGCATGCTTCAAGCTGAGAGCTGAGGCTAAAGCTGCAGATACCGACAACCAGACACCCAGAGAATACGTCAACATGACGGTCACCCCTTCCCACGTCCTGCTCGTGAAGCTCTGTTTATGTGAACCACAGTGTCTGGACCCTTTGATCATGGCTACATGGCTAACTGTCCCCCTGTCCTTCAGTCTGGCTCGGTACATCTCTGAGTTTTGCTATTTTTGAAAAGGCATGAATGACAATTCATGCCTTAGGGTGAGACAGATTTTAGTTATTGGAAGCATGTGGCACCTTTAAAACTGATCTCAGATGTCATGAGAAAATGAAAATATCTCCCACTTACTTCTTGAATGTTCATGTAGGCATCCCCGAGCAAGAGGTATGTGTGAGGGCTGGGCATCTTCTCCACCATCTCTCTGGAGAAAAGACAAGGGAAGATTGCTCCATGTTCAGCCGGATGATCTGTGCACTGGGACTGAATATCCTAGTCATGCATTCACTTGTGTTCCGGTATTAGAACTCCTAGGGTTTTTTAATTGAATAAGAATTTATAGGTTCTGCTACTTTCTTACATCAAAATCCCTTTCAGGTTCCAAACGTGCTGCTCACCTGTAACAACTTGCGTACAGACGTTTCTCTTTTCTGTGGTTCAGATATATGTCTGCCATCTTCTCCTTGGCTTGGATGTAGTAGGGCTGCTCAGGAGTAATGTTTCTAAGCATACTCAGCGCCAGCTCGGTGTCACCGCGGAGCAGGGCCAGGTCCGCGTTGGCAATGGTGACACGTAGCTCTTCAGGAGTTCCCGAGAACTCATTGATGGCATCTTGCATCACCTTTGCTGCCTCATGCTGTAATATTAAATAAATTTATAAGCTAATATTATACCTTTTTTTTTTTCTTCATGGCCAGACACGAGTGTAATACCAGACGGTCAGCATCATACCTGTTTCCCGTTGAGCCACAGGGCCTCGGCTAACTCCAAGAAGACAGAGACACAGTCGGCAGGGCTCAGCTCAATCTTCTTACTCTTGGACTTGGATGCGGATCCAGCTCTGCGGACCCCTGGAAGAGCCATGGCCATCTGCAATGTCTGAATAGCCTCCGTCAGTTCGCCCATTTTCTTTTGACTCTGAGCCTTGATCAGGTGGTACAGAGGATGTTCTCGAATCTGGAACGGGACAAGAAGTCGTGATACATTCGGACATGGGATGCCTGCAGGTGAACAATATCTACATTGTCAAGATATTGCGCATAAATCTGTGGTGGGATTATTGATTCGAGCAAGATATAACACTCATCACCGAAATCTCTTTGATCAGCGTGACTCAGCTGAACTGCCACATTAACACTGACATTGATTTTGCTTTAACCTGACTATTTACCTGACTGCAGCTTTTAATGAGGCCAAACCTGACTACATATCCAAACCACTGTTGGCATTTAGAGAAACATGCTGCTATCTTGTAACTGTTGACAATACCATTAAAGACCCCTTCTATATTCACTGGTTGCTGTTTTATTCTTAAAATTCATATTAATATGTCTAGCTGGGGACAAGCTGACATTGTTGTAACTGTTATAGACAAAGGCATAAGAGCTGTATTTATGTCTCTTAAAGATTTAGCAGCCAATGATAATGTCATCCTGATGGTGATCTTACCTCAAAGTTATGGCTGAGGCAGAGTTCAAGAGACTGGGAACACAACGTGAAGTTGCCCTGCAGCAGATGGATCTGCGCCATTAGCAGATGAGCATCTGCATGAGATGGACACTGTTCCAAGCAGTGATGTAGACTGCTCTGGGCAGCGTCAGTGTCACCTAAATGAACAGAAGCAGCGCAGTTTAAATCAGAAGCGACTTGAAAACTAACAACAACAAGTAATCCTATTTATTTGAAATGCACCGCTCACCAGACTGAAACCTGACTTTGGCGAGCAGGAAGACCCCTTGGAGGAGACCTGGCACGATCTTGACGACCGTATCCAACAACGTGGCACAGTGCTGGAGTTGAGGAGCAGGAGTCTGGCCCTGGGCTAAAGGCTAAAACATGAACAGTAAGAGTGTTTTTTACTAAAAAAGATAACATCTGCACATCTCTATCCTACTATCCCCAAATGAGTGAAAAATAGAAAACAATTATTGCTGGAAATGTTTTATATTTGACTGAGTCTCTCACACTAAACCCATCCGTACCTTAGCAGGACAAAGTGCCAGATACTCTTTGACAATCTCCAAAAGGAAGTCGGGGTTGAGCTTCTCCAAGTACTCCGTTCCCAGAGGCAGACCCTGCAGTGTGGAGAAGTGTGTGTCCACCGCATCGTTCAGCAGGTTGGTAACCTCTTCCTGTGGTCGGTGCTTTTTCACCGCCAGCAAAGCACGCAGGTACAGTAGCTCCTAACAGAGTGGGGTGATGATAATGAGAAGGAGAAGAGCAAACACTATTAGATTAAAGCAATGTGGTCAGCAGGAGGACAAGGGCAAAGCGAATTACTACTGCTGCTTCTTGCCAGATTCTCTTGTTTAGTCTTTTTTTTTTTTTAAGTAAATCTAATTCTTTTAAACCATGTGAGTCCTTTACAGAGAATTCTAATAATAGACGAAAAAGACATTTCATGTTCTTGTCTGTCAGCATTTATAAAAAAGACAGTACCCCTGATTTTCCAATAGATTGTTGAATCTCTGTGAGAAATTCCAACTGTTGTTCTGCGTCCTCAAGGTGGCCTTCTATAAGCTGGCAACGAATTATCCCTGGGTAACAGAAAAGAAAAAACATTTCATCTTCAAGTTTAAATGTATGAAAGAAAACTAAGTGAGTTGTAGACAAACGATTGATTATTGTAAGATGTTACCAGTCAAAGCAGGAACACTGGTCTCATCCAAGGTCATGGCGGTCTTGTACCACTTCATGGCTTCCTTGATTCTGCCCTGAAGGACCATCTGGTAGCCCAACTCCGTGGCTAAGTCGGAGTCCCTTGATGCCACAGAGAAGGCTCGCTCCACCATCCTGAACGTCTGCTCAATCACTTTGTCATTTCGTCCGCACTTAAAGGAAAACAACAAAAAGAGTCCTAAATCAAAAGATTCCACGCAAGTCAAGAAATTCTTTAAAAAGGGAGCATTGAGAATTTAGAGAGCATATTGAAAAATCATCTTACGACACGAGTGAAGGCAAGAGACATCCTGTAGAGAAGCTCGGGGTTATGCGGCTCCAGAAAATCCAAGTTGCTGATGAGGTTTGAAAGCTGCTTCACTGACTGTCAAGGGAAAACAGTTGCAGTAAATTGATCATCAATCCCACTTATTTTTTGTTTTATTTTTGTTCCTGCTGAATTGCATCCCTGTGAGTTTAAGGTATGAAATTGTGAAAATGGGTAAACTTTACCTCAGTCACATCTCCATCTCTACACAAAGAATGTAGAGCCAACATCCGAACTGCCTCCAGGTTATTTTTATCCTTCTGTAAAAGCCTGAAACATGACACACGGTGCAGTGAATCCAGTTCATCTTCTACATTTAATAACCTTGGATTGATAGTAATAGAACATACGATACTGCTGCACTACTGTATTGAGCTTCCAGTCGAATAATACTGGGCTGCCAAAGATTGTACAGCTACAACTCCTTGAAACTGCGTTTGACTCCTGCATTTTGGCTGAAAAGGCCTTTTTGTGGTGTTTGACACTGGCTAAGGTCCAGAGGGGGTGAACAGAAACAATGGCTTAGTCAGTAGGCACTGGTTTGAGGCATCAACCTAGTGTTTCATTTGCACTTGAATACTGAGCCATTTGTAAAGGCAGACTGCTTTTTTCAAATGCCTGGTGGTGATTACAAATGTTTCGTGGCACTTCCTGATCTCACTACAGACGGCGTAACCGCTTCTCAAGACTCCGTGAGAGTGAGGGAGAAAGTTCGGAAAAGCTTGTGCTGACAGAGATGTGACCTTTGTGCAAGATTTGGTAACAATTACCTGTGTGCTGCCTCCATGGTTTGATCCCAGTCTTGAAGGCTGAGCAACAGTTTCATCTTCTTGATAAGAGCTGGCACAAACTCAGGGAAACTCACAATGACCTGGTTTACCATCTCCAGAGCTCCGGAGTAGTTCTGGCGATATTCGTAGTATTGTGCCTAGAACAAATCAAAACGTTACTTAGGGTCTAACATATGCAAAAGCTAGAGAGTGTTGAGGAATTATTCACCATCCTCACACATTACTGTATATGCCACTATATAGTGTATATACACATTATACCCGTACATCATTATGAGAATAGTGCCTGTCTGAGATACTCTCTTCTCTCTCCAAGCAGTACCCAAGGTCAGATTATAAACCTTGGGCCCCCCCAACAGTTCATTGTAGTGTCTACGTTGAGAGAATTTCATATCTAACTCAGATGTGCCAGACAGAGAGGCACCGACGTATTTCTCCAGGGACAAGACGTTAGGAAACAATGTGATTTAGGAATGCACGTAGAGGGAGATTTACTGGGATGTTGTGGGAGACATCTTCAGACGCTCTGTTAGCGTTTGTATATTGTTCCACCTTCTGGTCTCCTTGATGTATTAAGTCTACATTAAAATATTCTGCATTTGACATCAGCTGCTGCCTGAGTTCTACTTTTCACCAGCTTCCAGAAAACATCCATAGCAGATAGAACCAGGAATAAAAGTCTGTCCCTATTCAATAAATAAAAAGACAAGATTGCCAAGTCTCAAAGAGAACTGACATATAGTTCACATAATGAATGGAAAAGCTGAATATAAAGTCAAATTACGCAAGAAATCAAGCACTTAGGCAATTATAGTCACAATACAGTAAGGAGGATATGGAGAATAGGAGAAACGATAGCATCATAACATTTTCAGCTGAGGTAAAGAAGGCCTTTAGAGTTTGTCGTTCTCATCTCACCTTTCCCATCAGGGCAAAGACATCTGCTTTCTCCTTCAGTCCCTCATCAAAGTATTTTCCAGCCTTCCTGGCGTAGGCGTCTTTCCCAGATGTCACATCTATCCAGGCTTTGAGGATTGTCCCCTGAACAAGAAATATCAACGTGAATTTTACAAGCCATTTCATACACTTAAATGCTCTCGTAAAAAATGGAAAAAATAATATTGACTTATTTTTAAAAACACATGACACATCTCACCTCTCTAGAGCCGTTGGAGAGTTTGATCATCCTCTCTGTGTACTCCCTCGCCTTTTCATTTCGCCCCAACAGCCAAAGAAACAGCCCGGCATAGTAAAGGCTCTTGGGAGATGCACTTTTACGATCCTCTTTGACCTTAGCATCAAGTTCTTGAATGACGTCTCTATCTGTGAATGCAGTGACACTTACAATTCCATCAACAAGTTTGTCCAGTTCTGAGTTTGTTCAAAGTCAGACAGCCATGATATGAATCAAGGGGACTATACTGCATGGATTACCTGGGTGTGTCTTCTTTTTCTCAGCGTAGACAAGAGCCATCAATGTGCAAAGAGATACATCCCGACTGTCTCTCAACGCTTCCAGCTCCACAGAGGCTTCTTGAATCTGATCTGTAGAGAGACAACCACATGAGTGCACGTGCGGCAGGTGGAGGGGAAGACACATAGTCTGATCAGAACTGGTTAAATATGCAATGGGATATTATGGGCATACTTAAGAAAGCAAATCATTTTGACAATTCGAGAATAATGTCTTCATATTATAAGAATAAGCTAATATTGTAATGAGAAATATAATCTTCCAAAAATATGGATTAAAACGGTTATTTAACTAGATACAAAAAGTAATAATATTCCGATAATAAAGATAAACAATCATTTGAACTTTATTCTCGTTATACTTCATTCTGGATATCTCAGATTTCGTACCAAAGTTATGATTTGTATTATGGGTTTTGAATCCTACCTTGCATCAGGGACCCATAAGCATGGAAAAAACTGCAGACGTGGTCATGGCCAAACTTCCTCTGAGCAGCTGCTGCGGCGTCTACAGCGTGGTTGAAGTATTTCTCGTAGCAATAGTATTTGATCAAAGCCTGTGTGGAAACAGAGAGGAGGTCGGGAGCGAGAAGGAAGAAGCTGTGAATTAACAAGACATCCCAGACACACGCTGCCTGGGGATCAGTGGTGTTTCCACAACAGGACAAAACAACGACGTGCAAACCAACGGAGTCCTGCGTTTAGCTTCGGTTCACGTTAGCTGGCTCCTCTTCACCGTTAATCGATGTCTGTCCTCGTCGTTCGCTGCTGTGTCTCATTTTAAAAGGACAGTTGTCTCTCATACATCGCTAACCAGCTCTTTATTATGATTTCCCCCACAGGCTAAAAGCTAGTGTCGCAGCACTGTACCATCAAAACACAAGGGCTTACCAGCGTTGTCTCTTCATCCTCCATCTTGGCGGAGAAGCCTTGTTCTCTTTAACGATAACCGACCTGAAACCAACTATTACTTTAACCCGTGAGTTGTGTTTTAGTGTAGAAAGCGTCGGTAGTTCTTAGTCCTCGCGCCATCTTGCCCCAACTCCTTTAGCGTTGCCTGGTAACTTGGTAACGAGTACGTGTCGTATGGGGACATTTTACCCCGAGTTTTTTATTGTCAGGCACAACCTGAGAGCCGCCTACTCTTGTACTCGTGTCATTAAGTGTTGTTGGAAAGAGCTAAACCACAAAAATGCACGAAACTGTTTGTGAATATGAGATTATTTAATTGTTTCTGTTAGTTGCACGAAGGGTGGTAAAGCGCTCAGGGTCTGTCAGCTTGGTTTGAAGCCTGACAGACCTAGTTGAGGGAATATTCATGGACTCGTCGCCATCTTTGAAATCTCCTCGAGCTAGTTTCACCTTCTGGCTCCTAGGTGGCGCTGTTACCCCTTTATAGAGTAAAATGTTACTCCTATAATTATTATTTCTAAGATATTAGTAGTAATAATAATAATAATAATAACAATAATAATAATAATAATAACAACAACAATGACAATGCAATAATAGCAATAATAATTACAAGATCATTCTTCTTCTTCTTCTTCTTCTTCTTCTTCTTCTTCTTCTTCTTCTTCTTCTTCTTCTTCTTCTTCACTATTTAGCTGTAACATCAATACAGGTCCATTTTTATTTATGGTAAATATGAAAAAATATATTGAATTTTACAATGTGCCATGCCCTTATAAGGCAGTATGTTTTTATTTCAAGTTCATTTGACGTATATAAAGTAATAAACCACAGGCCTTTGAAATATTTATTCAAACATAATAAATATAAATAAACAGCTGGTTTCCATGTGCCATGACTTCATGAGGCAGCATGTTTTTATTTGAAGGGGATTTCACGCAACATGCAAAAAAATATGTTGCATGTGAAAGTAAGTTTAACCTACTTTGAATATATGGAAATAGTTTAAGAGGGCTTGGTGGCTTGGATTGCACTCATGTTGCATTAATGTGGTCAGTAGGCTTGGTGCTGGAGTGGCCTTCTGTTTACTAGACCTATACATAACATCTAACTTCCGCTACTTTGTAAGATATATTGTTCGTGTAAGCCAAACAAGAAAGTTGCTGCAAACTGTCACCAATTGACCCAGCTTCGCATCGTTAATCATGTGCAGTGGAAATATAATTTCCATCAGGCCGGTGTTAAATTGTGGCCCAATGTTACGCAACCCAGTTTCATTGAGCTCCTGATGTCTGCAGTGTTGAGCCCATGGCAGGAGCAGCCAGTGTCCAGCATGGCTGCTGCTGTTCAAGGGGAGACCTTTCCATCCCTTGTCAGATACTATTTAGCACTAACTGTGGCACATAATCATTACTCTCTGCAGCACACGTCAGTGGAAGAGCAAATCAGATTGGTATCGAGCTCTGAGCGTGTGCAGCAATGGTAAATGTCTGTATGCCGTACTTCACTACTTATCTCACAATGTTTTTCACCATATTAATACGCATGATTCATAATATTGACTGATTTGTCTTAATTATGTATTAATCTAAATTTCATACATTGTCATTCCAATAATACTCATACATAGTATCTGTACAGGGGAAACTCAAGGTGTTGTACTTAGCAAAAAGCAATAAATACTGCTTGTGTTGTTGCACTTCCAAAGAATGCATCTGAAAACCTATTAGGGGAACTACTGTGGAACATCTACCCCCTGGGATATGCTGCTATAGCATTCTAATGGCCATATCCATTGTGGTTTGTACAGACCATTATTGATCAGAGAGCCATGCCCAATAATACAATCAGTTCACTTTCCAGTGAACTCGTTTATTTCCTGTTTACAAATTTATTGTAATAAATAAGAAAATTCCATGTACTAATTTGTACATAAAATGTACTGTATTCATGTATTGCATTTTCATACATAGTTGCAGTAATGGCATTGTTTGTTAAAATCTTTCGATTGAGAGGGTGCTGTCTGTAAACTGAATTAGTTGTGATTGTGTGTGCTGCTGGGAGTTACCGGGTGAGTGGTCCATTTAAAACAGTGTGTGTGTGTTTCTTAAAAAGTGAGTCGTTGCTTTGTCTGTCTGTCAGTCTGTGGGTTTGTCTATTAGCACATCAGGAAGGTGGTGTTGATGGTTATAGGGGGGGGGGGGGGGGGGGACTCACCACCCCCTAATCTAATGGGATTTTCTCCCCATCTACCTACAGCAAATAGAATTACTGAGCTGTAATGGGTGAGCATTCTCAGATTTCTGTCTAAATTGTTTCCATCGCATGCTCTTCCGTGCATGCCAGTGGCGAGATCCCAAGCTAAGTGGACGTCCTTCCTCATATGACATGTCCCCACATTACTGCCCAACCTGCAAGACGTCTGGCCTGCAGACGGCAGACGAACTTCCGTCCCAATTACAGTTAATTCAAGTTTCAAAAGCAAATCATTTTCTCATATAAATAAACAGTGCCCCCAAAATGAAAATTTCCTTCTCGATTGCTGTGGCTCATCTCTCAAAATAACATAGATGGTTCAGCAAAACTCCATAGCACACCTACAAAAGGTCATATCTCTCCCAAAACAGCAAACTCATCAGTCAAAACTAAATCCTTTTCTCATACAAATAGTCAGTGCCCCCAAAATGAAAAGTCCCTTTGGCATTGTTTAAACACTACAGGTCAAAATGTTTAGATGTTTTGTCAATATGGCAGCGGACCATTGAAATATCCCTCATGTGCACATTTCAATCTTGGCTCAGTCCTTGAATGGTCACTGAATGGTTACAGTAGATGTTTTCTTTCCAGAATGTTATGTGTATCAAACAGAAAAAATATTTATTCAAGGTTTCACATAAAATATGTTTATCGAACTCATACTGCCATGGAAATTGTTACACTAATTGCCATACATCGTGCTTACAGTAACAGAAAATGTGTACAGCACAATATACTGTCAAACAATAAGCACATCAAAACTAAAATTTGGCATAGTGAGATATGACCTTTTGAAGGTGATCTATGTAGTTGTGCTGAACCATATGGGTTATTTTGCCAATTGCACTTAGAGCTCTGAGAATGTCATTTCTGTTTCGTGAAATGAGCCAAAGCAATGGAGAAAAACTGTAAACTTACTGTGTGACTGGTGATCAGATGTGTGAAACTCAACCTTCATTACTAAAGTTCTAGTTGCACCTGAAAATTAAGCCGATGATCCAAGATATCCTTATTACAGTATATACCATGATGTTTTTCATGGTATTATGTGCCTGTATGATTTTGACAGTAGAGTGAACTATTGTGCAGGTGATGATGTAAACAATGAAATTATGCCAACATGTTCTGCAGAGAACAACCACTTGACTGAGAAGTGACAGTCAGTTTTCACCAGCAATATATATTCAATTGGTAATTGTGCTAACTGAAGGCAATTGTACCTAATCGTTTGCAAAGGTGTGCTAAATCATTTGAAATGTGTGCAAGCTGTTGGAAATTGTACTTGTCATTGCAAGGATGTGCTAATACAATTGCAATTTGATTAAAGGAATGAGATATTCCAATCTGTTATGAACCAGTGCCCAGTGGTTTGGAGGTTTGCACGTGTTGTTTTGAGAATGTCATTTCTGTTTCGTGAAATGAACCAAAGCAATGGAGAAAAACTGTAAACCAAGAAGTCTGTAATGCCACCTGTTGCCATGAGGGGGCATGGGATCTGCTTTCAGTGCCACACTGCGTTTCTGTCTCTCGAATGTTTAAATTATATCATAGGGGAAAAAATACATCTTTTCTTTAACAGAATAAGAAACTTTTGACCTTTTCATATAATTTTTTTTACAATTTGTCTCCATCACAGTGACTCGGGTTTTGAGAGCACACTGGTCGACGTTCATCAAAGTGGATGTGGCACAAATTCCTAATCACATCATCTTTGTGAGACAGAATGGCAGGATTAATCAGCACTTTGCCATCAGCCTTCTGTTTACTGGCCTCAGGATTCAGCCAGTCACAAAAGGTAAGAGCAACTCTGGATTGTAATGAATATTTGGACTGTTGTTAATAATTAATAAAAATGTTCCACCCACTTAAGATGCTAATAGTTTCCGGCACAGAAGCCACAAAGCGCACTCAGAAGCCAGATACCAGCTTCTTGCGCATGTGTTTTATACTGCACACAAACAAATATAATGAATCTTCACACATTTTCGGCTCGAAATCTCCCTTCTTAGAGACTGAAGCATATTTATGCAATATTCAATATATTTTTAATAGTGTTTTGTCACGTCATTCAAGATTATTTGCTTAAAGTCATACATTCTTAAGTGCTTTCAATATCCCCAGAGATTCAACAGATCAATACAAGTCGAACCATTAACAGTTTGAGTGCTCGTTACATTTTCACATGAAATAGACACTGATAGCTTCAACATTTTACAGATTCTGAAATGACACTAATGCGATCAGCAGTGTAGCGGTCATCACGCTAATAACTGTAAAAGCTGATGAGTAATGCCTCTGAATCAGCGATGTAGTTTGATCTTCAGATTCTTCATAATGAACTCCGACAGTAACTCATCAACTTCATTCAACTAGGATTATTCAATCTTTGCCTGATGTCAATGAAATTAGTGTATCAAACAAAGATCAGGTACAGAAGGTCATGGAGTCGTAATGCAGCTTTAGGGTTGAATAGATGATTAACTTCAACAATAAATAATAATTAAAACTTCTAATGTAAGAAAATAAGCATTTGTTAATTTTGAATGAAAAACCGGAACATATGTGTGCTCTGAATTTCTGATAAGACAGTTAAGACAAACTATAATGGTGCTCAGTGGAGGGCATACGTCCTCCAAGGCCCAAAAGTCTCCTTATGAAATTAAAATGTACTTGATCCAGATTTTTATTTTGATCGGCACCAAATTGCACACACCAATGAATATCAGTCCACTAAACGTGCCCGAGGCAATAACTTCCAAGAGAGATAAAGTTGAACTGATCTGACTTTATGAAACAGTGTCTCTAGTTTTCATTTGTGTTTATCGGGCCCATGCAGGCAGTGTACTTTAATTTGCTTCGACTGTCAACTGCTGTTAAACCATGTTAATCGCTGTACCTTCAAAGTTTCAGACTATATGGTGTAGGCTAAGCTACACAGGCAGACTCATGCTTACATAGAATACATCAAATTAAATGACTGAATACGATAACATAAATTCATTATGGTATAAGGTATAGACTTTTATCCTGGCTGCAGGTCTCGCTTGCCAGTTTAAGATTTTAATGCTGCTAGAATCAGCCTCAATGTGTCGGGTGACCTTTGACCTACAGACAGTCTTTCCAGCCCCCGTCATTAGAAGTTATGACCGGGGGAAAAAGAGTAAAAGAAATAAAAGAAACACATTATTTCACACTAGGATCTCTGCACTGGCCTCCCGTGAAAGTTGGTGCATACCAAATTTAGAGTTTGTGCCAGTTTGCATTGGAAAACAAGGCGTCAAATGTTCACATGTATAACAAAAACACAAATGAAGCACACGAATGGCGACAAACACAGGCCATGAACAATTCACACAATTATAAATAAAGAGGGGCATTGAAGAAATGGGAAAAAAACACACAAATAAAACTAGTGAGATGAAGCTAACCTGTGTGTGTGTGTTAGTTTATCGATATAAACAGGACTTTATAAATAAATGAACATTTTACACATGCTTGAGGTACATGACATCTTTATTCTTTTCATTGAAATGGGTTATAGCAGTCTCTCACATGCAGTTTATTTATACACTACAAGCATTATGCATTTGAGTGATGGGAGGTGTTTAACTCTATGTAATCAAAACATTCTTTCATAATGCACAAAGTACACGTATTCAAGGTTTTAATTCATCATGCAAAATATATAATATACTCACATGAATGGAATTACACTCTTATAACATACTAAACGACAGATGCAGCCGTGACACAGTTCCGGGCGGATGGCGATGGGAAGAAGTGACGGAAGCAACACAACTGAACGCCCTTATGAAATGTAAACAGAAGTAGGAAGCCGCCAAGGGCACGTGAGATGTGTGATGCCGTGTCCTTGAGACGATCAATCAGAACATTCTGAGTCGTCTTCATCCTATTTAGATATCTATCATGATAAAAATAGAGAGGTAACCTGTGTGATACAGTTCACAAAGCACACAAAAACTAAAAAATAAATCGTCATCCCATTTGTCCAGTCAAAAATGTTAAATAAAAATATGCCGTTGAATCACCAGCAATCATTTGTCTTATTAAGAAGTCCTTATGACAGTTTTCACATCTCCCGCTGCATGTACCTGTCAGCCTGAATGAAACAGAACCAGGGGGATGAATCTGTTTTTTATAGCAGAGGTACAGAGGTGATGCAATACAATAGTTTATCCTCCATTATCTCATAATCAAAGTAGAATACACACTGAGGTTCATCGTCAAAAAGGAAAAACAAACATGAGGAGAAGGTCGACACATGGAGGACATCTTCATTTTTGGAGGCATCATACATTTTGAGTGACATTGTTGTCCCCTCCAAAAAAAAAAGAAAATTGACAATAACACAGAAGCTCTCCTGAAGCAAAGTGTCGTGGGTCTGGTGTTGAGCGTGGTAACTTAAAACAGGTTTAGACAAAGTGAGCCCACGACATACAATTTCCAGTTTTTAAAGACAAACCACCGATTAAGGATTGGTTTATTTCATGAGAAACACTATTAACACATGAATGATTTTTATAATTCAACAAAATTGAATGTGCAAAGTCTTTCTGCCAAGTGTTACCGCTGTGGGACTGAGGCTCGGACACGCTGTACTTGAGTATGAGTGGATTTATTTGGACCTCAGGCTCTTTCTGTAAGGTGTAGAAATGTATCCTGACTGTATCTTGGTTTCATGAAGCAATGATAGAGAGGGAGAGAAAACCTGATGGAAAGAGAACACGAGCATGCATAATCATGGAGCAACATTCATGCAGGTTTACTGTTAACTGCAGCCGTCCTGACACCATCTCTTGGATTCGTCAAGTATTCTCAGTGCTTCCTGTTAGCATGACGAGCAGTTTATCTCATTGTAAAGACGACCCCTGAAGGGAGAACCCCTTTGAAGAGTAAAAAAAAACTAAAAACAAGCGTATTAAAAAAAGACAATTAAAGAAATACAGCAGCGAGTGATATAAGAATAATTCAAGACACTGGATAGCAGAGCTAGCTGCAGTAGAAGTCATAGCATTAACTAACGTGTCTGTCAGAACACTTTGAGGAATGTTGCCCTGTCTTCAAAAAGTCATTATGGCTCCTGAAGCCAAAACAGTCCCACTGCATGAGCAACTTTCCATTTATAGGCACCAAAACCCTCAAGGAAGCGTGGTCAGTGTGGCATAGATATCTATACGGAGGAAAAGAGTCCAGCGAATGTCTCAGCCACTTTCAAATGTTGTAAACCTTTTTATTGTTAATCAAAAATGTCTGTGTTGCATCTCCAATACTCATTTATCTTGCTCTTGGACATCTTTGCCTTCCACCTCCTTTTCACTTTTGTCCTTTTCATATTTGTTGTTCCCGTTTGTCGTCACGCCGTCGCACGACAGTTGAGAGGCAGACGACGGGGCTAGTTCGCCTTTATCAGTGCTAGATTTTCTTTTCAGTTCGTCTGTGATGACCTCCTCATTGTCAATGAGCGTGTCACTCTTTTGAATGTCATCACCGGGTGCGTCAGAGGGCTTACTGGCAGGATTGTTCTTTGCATACAGTCTGTACGCTCGCTGGATGACGACGGCAGACACTTCCTCGTGCTTGCGGCGGAGCGTGGTGGTGATGGGTTCGTAGGACACTTTGGAGGGATTGGAGGCCATGAAGCGCTCCTCCATCTGCCCCCTCAGGATATCCATCTCCCCACCCTCACCGAGAACACGTTTTGTGAATGCAAACAGGATGTCCAGGCAGTGGATGCGTTCGCCGCTCACCATGGGTAGATCCATGGACATGAGCTCGAGCTTGTTAGGCTTGGCTATGCGCAACGGCGGGTCCAGGTCGTCGGCAAAGTCGGACAGCATCCTGTACTCCATGAATTGTGACACATGAGGATCGAACCTTTCCCACACCTCATAGAACATTTCAAAATCATCCTCGCTCAGTGGGTCCGTACTCTCCTCGGTGGCCACGCCGAAGTTTTCCAGGATGACAGCAATGTACATGTTCACCACAATCAAGAAACAGATTATGATGTAGCTCACGAAGAAAGTAATCCCCACAGCAGGCTTTCCGCAGTTTCCTTTAACATTGCTGCCAGGATGCTCCATGGTTGCATTACAATCCTCGTTTTTGTTGAGCATGGGAGCGAGTAGGCCGTCCCACCCCGCTGACGTGGTGATCTGGAACAGGCAGATCATGCTGTTTCCAAACGTCTCAAAATTGAAAAGGTCGTCAATGCCTGACTCTCTCTTGACGTAAGCAAAGTTCGACATGCCGAAGATGGCGTAGATAAACATCACCAGGAAGAGCAGGAGACCGATGTTGAACAAGGCAGGAAGTGACATCATCAAGGCAAACAAGAGTGTGCGGATTCCTTTGGCGCTTTTAATAAGGCGGAGGACACGCCCAATGCGAGCCAACCGGATGACTCTGAACAAGGTTGGCGAAACAAAATACTTCTCTATAATATCGGTGAGGAAGCAACCTGAGGAAAGAAAGCAGAGCCCATGTAATAAACAACATATACTGAGAAGTTATTTATGAATAATTATTATTTGAATTGATATCAGGCGAGCTAACGAATATGGTTCATACCAATGATTGAAAGGATGACCACGATGAAATCAAATATATTCCAACCATTTGTGAAAAAGTAATGTCGGAGAGAGATCATCTTCAACAAACATTCTCCACTGAAGATGCAAATGAAGACAATATTAATTTTTCCGAGAACGATTTTCTTTTCCTCTGACTGGTCCTCGGTTTCCACCATCATGGTGACCATATTGAGCGATATTAGAACCATTATTACAATATCGAAAGCTTGTTTTGTGGTGAAGTCAAAGACGTATCCTTGAATCTTGCTCTGAAATGGACATGAGGCAGACAAACAGACATTAGGTGAAATCATTATGAGTACATGATGCAGTCAGTCATAAATAAGGTCACATACCGATGGTCTAGGAATAGGCTTTTGTGGTTTCTTTGAGCCCAGCTTTTTCATGGCATTGTAGTATTTCTTCTGTTCTTCAGTCATGAAGATGTCCTGACCTCCAAAGTAAAGAGGGGATGAGAGACATGTTAAATCACAGCAAAGGTGATTTGGAGCAAAATGTTAAAAAGAATGCAATGATTTTATATTCTGTGAAATTTCCATCAAATAAGAATATCAAATATGGTTTCAAAGGGGGATTGGATACTTATCTTTTTCTTTTGCTGATTGAAATTGTCTATGATGACACCAATGAAGAGATTGAGTGCGAAGAAGGCTCCAAAGATGATGAAGACAACAAAGTACAGGTACATAATCATGCTGTTCTCATACTCAGGTTGATCCCCTGCCTGTAAAAAGGACAGAAAGTGGAGATAGTGTTGAAGTTAGGATTTTAAGATTTCAGGCCTGGTAGATTTGGAGACTGGTACAACTTTGCAAATCCTCGTATTCTGTAGGAAACAAGCACTCCTTAAACAGGACATTGTTGTATTTCTGCATAGCTTCATAGTACATCTACTTCTTGTTCTATGGACAAAAACTGCCAAAGATAGCGGTTGTGATGTATTGTGAACACATTTTTTAGTTTTGGTATACAATAGCAGTAACTTTGCACAGCTTTGACACAGCACTGTCAAACATAATACAGGTCAATAAAGCAAAACATATTGCCATATAACAACATTAATTTAATCTTAATTCCTATAAGACAGTTAACCCCTTGTAGACGATTGTCGCAAATTTGCATCAAACCACAAAATGTATATCTATTGTATGTTCTATATTGAAATTAACAATCTCCACTTAATTTAGCATCTGTATGACAGCCAAAAACACAAATAATAATTTTGTAATATAATTGTAAATTAATTCATGCAATAAGGGGTTAAAATTGCCAATATAATAATTGCACTACATGATAATTACATAATTTAAATTACGATGAATAACTATTACTGAACCATGTTGCAGTTGAATACCCCTCACCCCACCCTCCCCTCCCAAGCATAAAACTCAAAAGGTGTTTGGTTTGTTAATATAAAGTATTTAAATATAAAGGTCTCATTCTAGCGTAAATACAAAACAATTCATACAATATAGATGAAACACACTGGTGAAAACCTTACAAGGATTGTTTTAAATTATCAGCCAAAAGATCCCTGTCACCTGAATCTTATACACTGAACCTTAAAGTGACACTTTTAATTATAAAATTTAACATAAAGCAGGATTACATGCAAATGAAAACTGGGTTACCTTGGATCGAGAGTCCACAGCAGCAAACATGATATCCATCCAGCCCTTAAATGTAGCCTGTAGAGAATTCGACAACATGAACAACAATATTGTGCAAGAACTTCAATCTTTCTATCATTTCCAACTTTCTACCAATACAGCAATTAACATATTTACAGGCTAAAAATTGCACTTCCAACAGTTCCAAAATGATTCCGTCACTTACTACTTGCAGCAGTGCGAGGTAACCCATACCAACATTGTCAAAGTTGATTTTGACATTCTTCCAGCGAGCCACTTTGAGGAGGGCCTCACATTGTGACTGGTTATTCACAATCGATGAAGGGAAACGCTTATTCGAGGTTCTGTTGACACAATGGTAGTACTTCCCCGCAAACAGGTTGACTCCCATGATGCTGAAGATGAGCCAAAATATGAGACATACGAGCAGCACGTTGAAGATGGAAGGGATGGCTCCCAGCAGGGCATTGACCACCACCTGCAAACCCACACACAGACAAAACCAGTGTGTTCAGCAGGCGGAAACCTCAGAGTGGAGCCATGTACGACTGATACACAACACAGGATATTCCTGTCATGGTTAGAATAGGAAAACACAAGAGCGAATGTTCATCGCTTCACCAAAGCTCTGATAACCCGATCAGAACTGCATGGTAAAGCTGGACAAAAGATCGTTAAGGCAGGTGGCAGAGAATTGAACTATGAATGTACTTTATAGAAACAGGCAGGAGGACTCCAAAAAGTGGGTTCACTGTAAACAGGGACATGAATAGATGTGAACCTGGCACACAACATCCAAATCACTGACATTATAATGCAGCGCGACTGATGCACATTACAAAGTAGTCATGCAAATGAGGGAATTCACTGGCTGCCACGTGAGGAGAGCGCGTCATCATAACAGTGCTGTGCATCTAGACCACCACAGTGGGAAAGCAGTTGATCAATGTGCTGCATTGATTTCGCCGGCCGACATCCCTCCCCTTGAAGTTACATAAGTGATCAGCCGCCGTTTAGACCAGGCATTACATTGCACAGCAGAATATTGAGATGCTATGGGACGGGACAAAAATATGAACTTTGTTTTTGTTAAAACAGAACTTTTTGCTAAGGGATAGAGACGTGGAGCGATTCATATCTGTCTGTTCAATATGACGCCAGAGCTAGAAACACATCTACCCTGGATTCAAAGACAGCTAAATCCACCAAACAGCAGCTCTGTGGCTAAATAATTAACAACTACTTCCTCCTCCTTGCAGGTAGTAAATACCTGCGGGGGGGCAGTGACTTCCTGAAGTATTTTGTACACTGTGACGTTTCTAGACAACCAATGGAGAGGTCAGTGCTCCCAGATGTAGGCAGGCACAAAACTGCCAGGAGAACCACAATTTATTGTATGGATTCCAATTGAATAGCATGCATAAGGGCCCTTCCCTCCCCCGAGCCTAAACAATCCCCTAATATTCAATCAAGCCACATCAAATTGTACACACTCATAGATATCAGTCCCTATATCCCTGGGATTTCTGCTGCTTTTCTGCAGAGTGAGACTTCCGAGGTTCTGTGCTCTGTTTAAGACAGTGCACCATGACTTAGAGTGGGAGGAAATCCTGTGACGCTTACCCGCATGCCCTCGAATCGTGACAAGGCTCTCAGGGGCCTCAATGCTCGCAGGGTTCTCAGAGACTTAATGGCACCGAATTCAGAATATCCCATGAGGTTGGCCACCATGCTGACCAGTGACACCTGGAAGACACATGTCAAAAGCAGAAAAGACAAAACATACCCAATGAAAAAGAGAATCCCACAAAAAAAAAACTGCGTTTCTGTTTCAACATACGTCAACAATGAGGAAGTCCAGCCAGCACCAGGCATTGGTGAAGTATTTGGCAAAGCCATATGCCACCCACTTCAACAGCATCTCAAGAATGAAGATGTAGGTGAAGATTTTGTCTGCAAACTCCAACATGGTTTTAATGGTCTTCTTCTTCTCAATGTAGACATCTTCAAACGCCTGGATGTGAGCAGTAACAAAAAGAGTAATTAGATGTGAATCTACAAACATGCAATGTCACTGTTATTGTAACAGAAAGACTTGAGGTGTAACTGGCAAATACTTGACATTAAGAACATATTCTTTACGATTACACTTTAACCTTATTGAACACGGAAAGATAAAATGTCTACATTTTTACCATAGCAGTGACAAAAGGCTAAAATGTGACACTGCCCTTATTGCTCATTCTGACAATCTGGCAGTCAGGTGTCCAAAAATATCTTCATTGACGTTTTACCTCCCTACAGACACTAACCAGAGCTCCACTGCTGAGCAGGATCATGAAGATGATGAAGCTCTCGAACCAGTTGTGCTCCACTATCCGATAACAGGTCTTTCTTAGCGTCCACCACACCTTCCACCAGCCCACGTCTACTTTCACCTGACAACACTTGAACCTCTTCACACAGACTAAGCACAGACAAAGGGGGATATGTTAGTTTAGGAAGGGTTGGAGTAACACAGAGGCTGTTCTAGTGGCAGTAATAGGTAGCTCAGGTTTGTGTCAGTATTCACCTTCAGGAAAGCAGCCATCAGGATCCATACATTCCTGTAGGTCGGAGTCAAGACACTCTCCCTCCCCAGCCCCAAAACCGTCCACGGTGCTGCCCTCGGAGGTGCTGAGCTGCCCGTCGTCCTCTACAATCTGTGGAAGAAGCCGAGGGAAACAAGTCGAAGATGAGTAAATACAACAGACAGCCATGGCAAACGGGTTGACATGCTGAGACAGGGGCGGATCCAGGGGCTAGACCCGGGAAATCTGAGTGGCCCCTGTCAGTTCTCTTTTCTTTTAAATAAACTAGTCACTTACCAACAACAAATATGATAATTTGTGAATATTATTATTTTATTTCATTGTACCTGGCATAATTTTCTAAATATAGTCAATGATGTGTGGCTTTTTTCAAAGCTTTAGAGCTAACAGTACAAGGAATGAATCAGGAACTGAACATTGAAGTTGGTCTTAGAATTGGCCCTCTGTGTGAATTGTGGCCCCTTTCTGCCCCCCGATTTAGAGAAATGCTCCGTCTGGCCAAATAGTTGATTAACTCAATTCCTCTCTTTCCAGTATTCATACAACAAAATAAAAATTGCGCAAGACGTGTCACTATTATATTTGATCTGTGTCTGATAAAGATCTCGGTTTCATATCTTGTTTTTTTAAGAAGATATCCGTTGAATCAAATGTAGAATGGCAAAATTAAAGAAAATGCAAGAGTTAGTGTGTCCTGTAACAAGTGTTATGTTTAAATGTAAAAGCACATGTAGATTTTCTCCCTGCATTACAAACATTAATGTGCCATCATTACATTGACTATGTCCAGACAAGGCAACAAGGAGTCGTCAGTACACTCATTACCTCCATTTTATGTGGGAGATAAATTTACTCATTTCGACTTTAGGTCCTTGGTTACATAGTCACTTATATAGCTATTTTTATAGAAACACAGAATTACGAACATACTGCACATATGCTTTTAACTGTCAAAATTATTTTTAAGTACAATATCAGATATTTATTCTTTGCCTCAGTCCTTGGAAATATATGTTAAAAAATAAAGCTTCTGGATTTGAACGCTAACAGTGTTGTGCGGTAGCCACATGTTGTCTCCTCTGGTCTGTTGTTGCATCGCTCTCTACAGGGTGTGTCTCCTAATGGATGGTAGATGGGAGTAGCCTGAATGCCTTACTGGAGAGTGCAGAACCACTGAGCTGTCCTGGGACCAGCTAATGCAATGCAGGATGTATGATGTAAGCATGTTACTGAGACTGCACTGAAGTCTATGTGTTTGTTCTGCAGCTCCATCCATCCATCCCGTGTCATTAGAGCTTTGAGTTCAATTTTCGAGTTACATCAAGAGTAAACTGGGGAAATTGATCATTATTATTATTATAAGTGTAGTTCTGAATGAGGTTAAAATCTACAATTATTGGTGATTCGTGGTGCAGCTGTCATCCAATTCTGAATGTTATTTTCAAATCATATATGTCTTTGTCTGGGAATGCATAATTTTAGCTACAAAGATTTGATATCACAAAGCAATAAAATGAAAAGTATAGACCTGTGTCAAAATGTATTTAAATTAAATTAAACTTGAGTCTGCTATTTGACAGAGAAAGTTTTTTGATTAAAGTGTAATTTAACAAATATTCAAGCGTAAAATAAAACCACTTTTGGGACTTGAGGTTAAAAATAATAGGGTCAGAAGATGAGTGATCTGCCAAACAGGTAATTAGACCATTAATGTAATTGACCTTGGGATTAACATACTGTTATATAAACAATAGCTCTTCACATAAAATATTCTTAGTAGGAAAACAAAAATGACAGCTGGAATCTAAATTTTTTTTTAATATGTCTAAGTTTATCTACTATTTTATAGATAAAGTCAGTTTGTAAGTCAATAAATCAATATACTAACTGTCTATGTAAAACATTCTAATTCAAATTAATTGACTAAAATAACATTGCAACAATTTTACAGAGACAGTCACTGTATTCCTTTTTCTCCTTTCACACTGAAATCGACTCTCCAGTTCAAGGCAGACAGGCCCTGAAGAGGAGGATTCAGTTCACCGGCACTCCGATTTAAATGACACATAATGTAATCTGCACACTGGTATTTTCCGGCCTATATGGCCTGTCCTCATTAGAGGGTCATGGTATATGGGGTCTTTAAGCAAGACATCACATGCCATGTTTGAGTGCTTCTGTGATGGCCATGAAACTACCGAAACACTAAAATCCTCTATCATGTAAACTTTAGTCTAGTCTTGGTTTCAGAGAAGCATTATCTCTGACAGTAAAGGCAACTTGATCTATCAGAACAATCCACAAAACCATCCTCACCACAGGGCATCCTGCCGGTTCAGACGAGGCAGTGCTGATGTCCTCCGTGTTGAGGTATTCAAAGTCAGACTCGCCCACAGCGATGGGGACAGTGACGGTCAGACTAGGATTGTTGATGAAAGACATTATAGAATCATCGCTCCTGCTGCTGACGATGTACTTGTCTCCATTTTTGTCCACCCCGGTCACGTCCCCGTTGCCATTCTTAGGGAAGTCTTTGATGGTGTGGTTGGGGACGCCGTTCGGCCCCATAGGTTTGTTGAGCTCATCCAGAGATTTGTCTTCACTCTTTGCTTTCTTCTTATCCCTGAGACAGATGCTGTTGCAGCTGCTCTGGAGCATGGACTTGGCGAAGGCTATGCCCCTGTGAATCCGATCAATTGCAATCTGCAAATTGTTGACCTCGCCGACAACTTCCTGTGCTGCCAGGTTGTCGGCACTGAATGAGCTCAGCAGCAGAGCCAGGAACAGATTCAACACCTAGTAGATAATGACATTACTTAGCATGAGACTTTGTTATCTTTTAGCGGTTGTACTTAATGATAAGTACAGAACATGTTGGTTTTTCTTTCCTATCTACATTCAACAGTGTGTTATATCAGTTTAAGAGTAGGACTTATTGATCTCACGTTCAGATTTGGTCATACTTTTACTCGATACCCTGCGCTCACACTCAAGTACAACCTGCTTGTACTAAGATTTCCTGCGCTCCAGCTGCAGCTCTTCTCCTTGCACTCACACTAGTTCTGTTCATACGTGAAATGTCTGCTTTCTGATTTCACCTCTGTTCTTGCATTGTTTTTCTCCTGCACTTGGATTTTTTTTATTCTGTCAAAACTCCCCAACCAGTACCAAACCAGGTGTAGTAGAGGCTTATTTTGGTAACTTTTTCTGTTGGTACTGGAAACAAAGGGGGACAGGAAACTGGGTGGCATCTATGTTTTTATAGTTGCAGCTCCATGTTGAGCAGCAATCTGCTGGACTCCTACTGACGGGAATGCCGGTATAAGCAGAAGAGGGTGGGAGAGCATGGACCTAGTTATAGTACTACATACCAACAATAAAGGTGGGACAGTTTCAATCGCCAACACCACACAGATGAACTATATAGCTGGAACGCAGGTAAAATGAGCAGTAGGGTATATTTGAGTGCAAGTTAAGGGTTTTAAGATAGAGCATTGCAAAATCTGAACGAGAACTCAATAAATCATACTCCCACTGAACTGAAAGGCCATGCATTTCATGGATTGCTATGATTTACATCCACCAACATCATCATCGATAAGAATGTGACAAGTAAAAATTGACAATAAAAGATGGGAATGTACCACCAGGTTTCCAATAACCATGACCATCATGTAGACAACCAAGCACTTGGTCTTCCCAGCCACCTCCATACAGTCCCACATGGTCTCTATCCACTCTCCACAAAGCACTCGGAACACAATGAGGAATGAATGGAAGAAGTCGTTCATGTGCCAACGGGGCAGAGTGCAGTCAGTAGAGATTTTACACACACAGTCCTTGTAGCTTTTTCCAAACAGCTGCATGCCCACCACGGCAAAGATGAAGACGATAATGGCCAGTACAAGGGTCAGGTTGCCCAGTGCCCCCACTGAGTTACCAATTATTTTAATCAGTTTGTTGAGAGTGGGCCATGATTTAGCCAACTTGAACACTCTCAGCTGTGAAAAGAAAAGAAATATCATCTCATGTCTCTACGTTAAAAAGGCTCCTGAACATTACAAATAAAATAACACACGCAGACTTACCAGTCTGAAGGACCTCAGAACCGACATGCCAACCACATTTGCCAAACACACCTCCAGCAAGCTTGCAGTGACAATAATTCCGTCAAAGATATTCCACCCTTTCTGAAAGTAATTGTATGGGTCCAACGCAATGATCTTGACGACCATTTCCGCAGTGAAGATACCGGTGAATACCTGTACAAAAAAACAACAACAGCATCAACAACACAAAAGCTGATCATTAACAAACATGATAACAATTTTGGAAAAAAAAGTTTACACTACACTCTACATGCCACTCACCTTGTTGCCCACAATCAGCATATCGGAAAACTCATCGGACATTGGATAATGCTCCATGGCCATAAACAATGTGTTGAGTACAATGCAGATGGTGATGGCAAGGTCTACAAATGGGTCCATGACAATTAATTTAACCAACTTCTTGATCTCTAGCCAGAATGGACAACATTCCCAGATGAGGAAGATGTTGGCAAATTTGTACCAGCAAGGAGGACACTTCTGCCTGGACTCTTCAAGCTCTGATTGATGGCAACAAAAAAGGAGGATATGTCATGTATATGAAATCATTTATCTTTTCAATATCATGCCATGGTGCAGAATACCTACCCTCCATGGTGCTGGTTATGACACTGACTGTACTATGGGCTCTCTGTCTGGCCTCTGGGCCGTCTGGGAAGTCAATAAAGTCCTGGTTTGGTCCCCTGGTGGCCTGGATGTACCCTGTGTCAGTGGTGTCAGCCTGCAGAGAGAGATGATTAGTCCACGTGGAAACAATGCAATGGGTTCACTGTGGCTGAAAACAAGACTTATTGTGTCACCATTTATTATAGGTATCTTAATGCAAAGATGCAAAAATTAAAGGAACCTGAAAGCTAGATATTTCTATACCAGTTGACTCCCATTAAGACTATCTTACTGTTAATCTCTATGTGATAACTTGGTACAACAATGGCGCCCTGGTAAGATGGTCAGCAGGCACAGTAATGCTTTGTCTATATATCAACTTAAAGGTAAAGTCCAACCAAAAATGAAAAGATTCACTCATTATCTCTACACCACTATGCCGATGGAGGTGAAGAATTTGAGTCCATAAAAACACTTAAGGAGTTTCAGGGGTAAAAACTGCGTTGCAGCCAAATCATAATTTAATTAATGGAACTAGGGGCCTTCAAATGTAAAAAAACAACATAAAATGCCTCCGTCCTTCTCCTGTGGTGTCATGCAAGTGTCTGTAAACATTGCGAGTATCGCTGATGTTGTCACGTGCCCCTTAAGCCTGAAACATGCTTCTGCGACTGCGTCTGCGTCTTTTCACGCCGCTGTGGCGCAAGACTCGTTGTCATTCATGCTTCCCCAACCGTTGCGCGTCTTACAAAGCAATTCCGCGCCAGAACACTAGGCGGAGTAATGCTTTTTGTCGAAGACGACCTGAGAGACGCCTTCTTTCCTCTTCATCGATTGTTTATTTACATAACTACTGCGGCTCCTTGTAGCCTTTTTCAGGCGGACAAATACGCCAGTCAGTGACGGGTTATACAAGTGGACATACTTTCGGATCTCTTCTGCCAAACGCTCTTCTATTTGGTCCATATTCATTCTTCTAAATCTCCCGTTGTTTCTGCCTGTATTATGGGGCATGAAACCGGAAATGCAGCTCCAGAAGGGATGTAGAGCAGACCAATCACAGCCTTGCGGGCTGAGTGAGCTTGCGGAGCTTTGCCGTAAATTTTAGAAAAGTGGGGCGACCCCCGTCAGCACGTAAGAAGGGATACATAAGCACGTAAGGGACCCGGAAGGGCTCTTGCGCTTACGGGCCCGTGAAAACGCAGAAGCATGTTTCAGGCTTTAGGCATTAGCTTGTGCGGTGTGTGTACGCAAAGCGTGAACGCGGCTCAATTGGAAATTCACAGGTGTGAATGAGGTTGTTTCGAGTTTAATTTGAATTTCAGGGCTTATGAACACTTGGACGACACCACATCTGGTATGGAAAATGACCAGCACCCATGTCAAGTATGTGACACAGAGAGAAAATAAACAGTTAAGCAATTAGGACCAAAAGGACTCAATGACCCTTTCTTACGTTTGCGTCGGGGGCTGTATCTAGTGTCACTTTAGGCAGACGAAGCGCAACAGGTGAAGACGGGAGAGAATTCCCGCCCACTAGAGTCACCACCCCGTTGCAGTCTACTGAGCTGCGCTTGATCCCGCTGGGTGGAAAGAGGCGATGCGACAAGTAGCTGCATTGACTCATACTGCTGCTGCGCCGATCAAACCTCCGCGGAAGGAATAAAGAGCCTCTTTGACTAAGGTCGTCCTCAAAAATACTGCTCTCGTCATCGGCAAACTCGTTCTCGGAGCTCACGTCCTGCGCTTGGCTTCGGAAACTGAAAATGCTGGTCCTGCTGTTCCGTCTGGGTGAGAAGAGGGGTCCACGGAAACTCAGAAAGGACTGGGAAAGAAGGATATTCTTCAGTGGGCACATGATACATGTAAAGAAGAAAGAATGAAGACGATGATGTTTAAAAAAAAAAGCAATTTTTGAGGTGAAGAAAAAAAGGAAAATTATGACGATGACGAGGATGATGACAAGGAAACGAGTGGTAAAGATGATGATCATGAAGAAGAATAAGATGATGATAAGCATTGTGATGGGGAAAATTTCAAAATTAATAAAATATCCTGATGATGACGAGAACGTGAGAAGTTGTTGAACACAACCAAGAAGAAGAAGATAATTACGACGATGATGAAGCCAGCGGTGATACAGATGGTGATAATGATGGCGATGATGACTGTCAAAGAAAGATTGCATTAAACCTAACGGCATGACAACTTGCGAGCAACTCATGAAGCATAACGGAAATTAGCAAAAATACATATAGTGAATAATGCAACTGCATCGCAAGAAACCTGATGTGCGGACGAACACTTCATATCATAGTCGAGCAGGTTTGCCTCCACGGAGAAACGGCAGCGACCCTTCTTTATACTGTCCTGCGACTCCGACTTAGGAAGTTTCTCTTCGTCGTCTTTGCCCTCCTCCTCCTTTCTTTTCTTCCGCCTGTTGCGTCTCTCTTTGGCACTTTTGGAACTGAGCTTGGATAAATCGGAGGAGCTCGCAGTGCCGTCAGCTTTGTCGCTGACCTCCCCGGTCTCAGCAGAAGCTAGGATTGCTGCTGCCTACAAAATGGAGGAAAAAAGAGCACAATGTGGTTGATGGGTTGGAATCAATTTGAGTGATTATCTCAATGTTCCATTATTTCTGATTCTGGATCACAGAAAAGTTCAACTGCACAGCTTGCAAGCACTTGAGCATTTTGAAATCAGTGTGGAGGATTGTGTTTTATACTAATTCCTCACTTGATCATTTGGAAATTTCCAATAATAGAAAATGGGGTTTCTCCATGAGCCATCGAGTTTCTGGTGCTATAGCACAAGACTGGTAAAATGTGTGAAAACTATGACCTGTCTGGATGAACCTCCGTGTACCTGAACGTCCTGCTGCTGTTTCAGCTGCTCCATCATGGCCTTGTACTCCTCCTCCTTCTCCTTGGCCTCCTTGATGGTGGCCTGGCTCTGCTCCTCATAGGCCATGGCCACTACAGCCAAGATCAGGTTGATCAGGTAGAAGGAGCCGAGGAATATCACCAGCACAAAAAACATCATGTAGGGCTTCCCTGATGCACGCAGAGTCTGGAATGAAACACAAACAATGTTCTGGTCACAGAACTGATGCCGAATATTTGTGATCAGCAGTACAAGATATTTTACAATTACATTGACAATACTTTATATATCATCATAATGTCATCTAATTGTTGATTGGTTACATCTAGAAACATCAATGATTTGTGCTTCTAGATGTAACAAAAATGATTTGAGTTATATAGGGACATTGTTGCTGTGGCTGAGTTAACATGATTTTATCTGTCCCTCCATTTCTTTCTCTGTGGCCCAACTATTAAAAAGAATAAAGCCCTGATTCACATTAACAATAGCTCATTCACAAAACCACGTAAAATGTAATCATTATGAATCAATCAAGTCAAATAACCTGTGATTTGCTGCTGTGCCAACGTGGGGGCCAGAGTTTACATGTGCAGATTCATACAACACGGTGTCTATGAAGGACGAATAAATGACATAAGAGTAAAGAAATTATTTATTTATTTATTTATTCATTTCTATGTTTACTTACTTTCTACATTTATTTATTTCGGTATTTATGTGTCCATGTGTTAATTAGGTGGGCGGGGTTACTTCAGGAACAAAGAAATGAGTCCATGCAGAAATACAAATATATCCCTTTACATTTCAAACTCTATTTACTTTTTTCAATTGTTTATTTATCAATTAATTTATCTATCTGACATTATTTGTCATTCGTAGGCATCACCCTCAGGTCACACTTTTCTATCATTTCCCCTACAACTCTGAATGTAACCCATTTGCGTGGTAAATGAATCAGGAAGTAGGCCTTTGTCGGTATTAGTGCATACAGTGAACTCTTTTCCTGTTGTGTTGCCATGGTCATTATACAGCAATTACACACTGGGTTTGCTTTTATGTATTCAAGGACAGACAAATCTGTTTTTTTAATATGGTTGTCCATTCTAATAACTAAAGTAAATAAGACTAAAAAGGGCTAAATAATGCTGACTGTCACCCCTCCACATCATGGAGAGAGTTTGCTGATAATCCTAGGTAATGCTACCCGACACAGAGCTGAAAAGACTTGCTCAGGGGACCCTTGTTTGCTTTCCTTGTTGTGTGTTTGTGTTACAAAGTTGAGCAGCGGCCTGTTCACGGAACAGCCATTCACGCTGTGTTTGCCTGAGTCATAGTGGGACTCATTCTTTGTTCCTTTTGGCCACGATGCACCTGCACCTCATTTAAAGGTTTGTTTGACGGATGTTCAAAATGCTCCCTTCAATACCAATATTGTAATGTGAGAATGCTTTGTCTTTGACAGAGCCCCTCCCACACACAGTGCAAATACAGCGCCCGGAACCACGCGTGAGTTCAAACAATCCATGAGGCCGCCACCAAGCACGTTTTGAAAGGGCCACTGAGCAAGTCAAGTAATTAGCTTAATCCATAACACTGCTGCACAGATCAGTGTGGACTCAATAAATTCAGAGAGTAACTCAACGCAGCTGTCAAGTGCTTTTTCAGCTTTTCCGTGCCTTTTTGTCAATTCTTCAAAATGGTTTAAATTGACTGACAAAATGCACAACTCTAGAAAAGTCACCACTCCTCCTTCATTTGTAGTTTTGTCCACTGTATCTCTAATCATTGGATGGAGTCTCTTGACTGCATTTAAATTGGTTGTATTTTATCGAGGTTAAGCTCAAAGACCTTTGGTTCACATGAAGTTGTGTCCCGGTTTCTCTTATTGGCACGTTTGAAAAACTTTTTTGTATTTAAATTTCCTGTTTTACTGTTTTTTCCCCCCCTTGTGTATCTTCTCACTTAGCTCTGTCCAGTTCCCCTCCTTTTTTGATTCCCTCCCCAACTCTTAAGCTGTCCTGTTTACTCATGTATTTAATCCCTGTGATTCCCTTATCTCTTTGCTAGTTCGTCAGTTCCTCCAGCCGTGTCAGTCGGTACAATCTGCTTTCTCTAGGGTTGGCCTTTCAGAAATGAACCTCCCAGCAGGAGATTCTCAGAAGCTTCCACAACAGCATTGAGGCGTTCAGGTAAGGCAAATAAAACAAAACGTATGGAGGTATAGCTTCAGTCTTCATAATTACACTGCCTACCTGTTGATAAAGGTTTTCCCAGTAGTCTTGTGTCATCAGTCTGAACAGTGAGAGGAAGGCCCAACCAAAAGAGTCAAAACTGGTGTAGCCATAGTCTGGGTTCTCTCCCACTTTCAGGCAGTTGTAACCCTCCGGACACTGCCTGCAACAAACAGAAAGTCTGTGAATCTCTGAGGGGGATCAAACTTCTGCCTGTTCACGAAGCACAGTTGTGTTTAGTGCCAAAACAGAGGCATCATTCAAACTATATATATTCATTGTGTGTGGTTAATAATGCAGTCAGGGAATAAACTTACCCAGCTTCACTGCCAGTTCCACAAAGCAGTGGATCTCTCTTGCCAGAAAGGTAATAATAATTACCTGGTGGGAAGAGAGGGAAACTATGTTGCTGTCTCATTTGAAGATGATGTGATTGTGACAACATAGCCGAGTGGAACAGAGGAAAACCAGCTACTCACTGGCATTATTCAGGTGAGCTGTCATGTTGTACGGTTCTGTCGAGTTGTCCAATGTGTCGTTTAAGTAAATCCGGACACACTTTTGCTTTAAGAGACCCATGAACAACTGCAACCCTATGAGGGCGAAGACGCTCAAGCAGAAGACAGTAAGGATCATCACGTCGGAAAGCTTCTTCACTGACTGGAACAACGCACCAACAATGGTCTTCAGGCCTGCCGGATATGGTATCGCTTATTACCCTGATACATTGCCAACATTCAAAATGCATGAGCAAACAATGCAAAGCAATCAGCTCTTTCTTCAAAGGAACACAGTCATTCTTCCATTTTTTTTTGCAACTATTATGTACAGGAAATACCATGGGATGAAGGTCTTAGACAATTATGAGATGTTTTAATAGCAAACTATATAAATAGTAGGAAATAAAATAATAGTTAAAATAGTTATGGTAAACTGTTTACCAATGTTAACCAATAGGATCTCAATTACACAAAGGAAAGTAACACAGGAAATGAGTATCATGCATGTGTGTGATGATGCATGTGCAACAACAAATGGGACACACCCTCAACACTGGTAGCATGACATTAGGGATTCAGCAGCCACATGCAAGAAGATGCGAGGGGCAGTTTTGTAAAGTCCACTCAGAAAAATCTGTGCAAAAAGTAATAAATAACAAATGGCACAGATCTCAGGGAACAAATACGAAAATGTCCTTTTAGATCATTTGGAAAAGATCCATTAAAATCCCAAGGAAATTTCAGCCAGACTTAGATTTTCTACAAGTACTTGTAGCCCAAACAACTCTGCGACACATCTGTGATGAAGAGGTGGACAGGTAGGGTTTAGGGAGCAGCCCGTGCACATCTCATGACCGTTGCAAGGGGGGAGGTAATTGGGGGAGGAGAGGAGTTTGAGGTGCGGCGTACGAGAGACGAAACTAGCATGCACTCGCACCCACGGCTTACCTGGGATAACTGAAATAGCTTTGAGAGCTCTGAGCACTCTGAACGTGCGAAGAACTGATAAATTGCCCAGGTCCACAAACTCTGTTACATACCTGCAGGGAAACGTAGGATTACTGAGGCATATTGACTCAGACAACAACACATGTAGACACAGATTGAAGCTCAGTGCAACTGTACATGATTACATTTGAGCACATACAGCAACAAGGCGAGACAAATTGGTGAAATGATAATGAGGCCTCTGTTTAAGCAGTATAATAATATTAACCAGGACCCATGTGATATAAACTTAAAAAGCAAAATTGGACCGACCCAGAATATATTCTTCACTTTCTCTAACATGGCGAGATTTGTAATTGATACATTTTCTAGTCATCATGACCACTCAATGTGCTACACTGTAAATATGCCATTCCCCCATTCACACACACATTCATTCAGTGCATCTATGTGCAGCACCTTCTCTTTGAGAACGGGTACTTTTGGGGTTCCCTATCTTGCCCAAGGACACTTCAGCATGTGAAGTGGGGAAGACTAGGATCAATCCGCTGACCCTCTGGTTAGAGGATGACCACTCTACCATCAGACGTGGCTGAGGGGGGTCTTGGCATGCGCTGTCGGAGTGCCCTTCTAATTCCTTTCTGCTGTAGACCTTCATCGTTTAGCGACCTGTTCTTTTATAATAAAGAACGTGAGCAGTGAGCACTGTAGTTTACTTTGAAGCAATCCCTAATTTAGTGCAACTTACTGCTGCCAAAGTTGCGCAATATCACTCCAAATGTGCCATCCTGGAAATAGTACCCCACTCCTCTGCAGTTTAAAAAAGAACCAATTGGATTGTGACTGCATGCCAAGGACAGGGTTCTAATGCTTTAATAGATGGGGATTTGTTGAATGTAGGAAAAACATAGAATAACACAAGCCTTGTCCTTTCAGCTCTAAAAAAGTATTTTTTTGGAAAAATGAAAAAATAGAAGAAAAAAATGCTAAAACAGATGATCAAACTTCTCGCTACGAAAACTGAAACCAGTACAATTTGGCTGGTTGCCACTTTGTAGGCCTAGATAACAAGCTCTTGACCATCAAATGTATTATAAAGATTAACTTTAAACTACTTACGCCATAACAATGACAGTGAAATCCAGCCAGTTCCAGGGATCTCTGAGAAACGTGAACTTTCCTAAACAGAACCCTAGGGCTAAAACTTTAACGACGAACTCAAAGGTATAGATGCCAGTGAACGTCCACCTGTTGAGGAAAAATATTGATCAGTTAATCAACGTGGTATCTACACTGTGTATGATAAATAGGATATGATTAAATGTGCAATTCACGAAGAGCTTACTCCACATTCTTTGTCCACTCAGGCTGTCTGGTCTGCGTCATAAATACACAGTTGGTGATGATGGTGCACATGATCATCACGTTGAACAATTTGCAGGCTGCTGTCAAGGAAGTTAGTTACCTTTCTTTGGAATAAGCTTTTTTTTAGGATTAGTATATGGGGGGGAAAAAATGTAAACAAGTGTATTGACGAGTGATCAGATGTAGTTTATAAACACCAGACTTAGTGTGACGTCAACATAAACATCACGGCCAACATGAAAGGATATGAGTGTACCAAGATCTTGATTGATATTCTTCTTAGAAGGTTGAAAGGGCTCAGGAGGTACAAGGCAGGTGCGGCGTTTAAGCGGTAGATTTTCTTTCCTCTGTTTAATACTATGAAGGTCTGAGAGAAAAAAGAAAGTTAATAAAACCCCAACAGACTGACTTGCAATATCACATTCGAGTTTACAAAAATCGTGAATGCTGCCATTATTCGGTCGGTTACACCTGCTAATCGAAGGTTGCTTTGCTCCTGTGGTTTACAGCGCACATCACCAGTGTACATTTCACGAATCACATTTTGTACACTGCAGATGAACCTCATATATAACCCTTCTTTACTGGCCTTGTCTTCCTGTCGTCTAAGAGTCTAAGCCTCTGGCAAGAAGACAGTGATGCACTGATAACAGCTGCTTTCAGTACGAGATGAGAGCACCTTCATCTCAGTACAACTAATGCATTGAGTTAAACCATGCACAAAGATCCAGGCAATCCTAAAAGATTGATGATACATTTCTTTAACTCTATTTTGTGAAAATATCCCAATATGTCCCAATGTTTGTCTACTGGGCAGTAAGTGGGAATTTATTCTCCAATGGTACAATGGCTGATTGGATTATGTCTCTCTGGGAAAAGGCCGATACTTAAAGGTCCAGTGTGTAAGATTTAGGTGAAGGCGGTCTATTGGCACAAATTGAATATAAAATAAACCTAGTAATGTTTTTACTAGTTAGTTTCATGTAAATGCAACGAATTTTTGTTTTATTTACCCTAGAATGGGCCCTTTATATTTACATCAAAATATACACATATAATCATTCTAATCCATTCTCTGGAACGATAGTTTAATAATTAGGTCTTGTGGTGACTGCCCAAAACCAAATCAAAATTTGAATTGTGATTCCTCTGTGTTCAGGGTTTCCATCAGATCTGCTCAAGTTCGATATCAAGCCAACCTACTCTCTGATTAGCGTAGTATGGATCCAGGTCCTCCAGTGGAGTCGACACCATGCCTTTAGGAATGTCCCGATACAGAATAGGGAGACATTTGCCGGCCTCCAGGTCGCCGCTGGCCTTGAGCCCGTTGTCATCTTTGCGTTTTCTCTTTTCGCCCTTGGGCTTCTTGGCTTTCTCCTCCGCAATCCTTCCCTCAATGGCTTCGAGGGATTCGCGGGTGAAGGGGCGGAAGCTGTCTGGACCTGGCGGTACAAGCAGCTGTGCCATTTTTTCATCCTGCACCGTCAGAGTGAACAGCTAGCCTCCAACTTGAGAAAGGCCTGAGGGGGATCAGAACAGATATGGAGCTCTGATTAGAGGTTTTAAAATCTGACATGAAATATCATTCCATTGAAAAATGTAACTGAGCGATTAATGTGTAATGATTAACCTCTGGCTAATCATCTGTAGTTCTGGTGACAAAGTCCTGTCGACAAACTTTGAGAGGAAGGTGGGTGCAGTTCAGTTCTTCGGTCACAGATCGTCATCTCAGGAAGTGGCAGGCTATAATGAGCCTGGATATGACTGTCATGCACATAAATTCCTGCCGGCTGTGGTAAAATTAGATCTCATTATCTGCTCCTCTGGAGGTAAAATTAAGCTTTGACATGACAATGATCAATTTCAGGTAAGATCCTTGCTTCTCTGCTTCATCCCTCAAAATGAAGAGAGTCCGCTTTTCCCTCAGAGCCTGAGACAGAGCATGGGGAAGAAGATTCCATTCCACTAATAGGCCTGACTGGTATGATGTGTTGGCCAGACCTAAGCAGTATAAAATATGAATGCACTACAGACTGAACGGCATCGCTCTGGGTGCCCTGCCGCTGGGATCTTTTGCCTGGTCTGAATGTAATAGTGTAATAGAATACTTCCATGCGCTGAGCTCTGATGAAGGAAATCAATCCCAAGCACACTGATCAATCAGCTGCCCTCAGCGCCCAGTTGCACATGCACTCTGTGATGTAATTGTGACAACAACCGAGTGGTGTCCAACGCCTCCGAGGTTTCATACATGTCCGTGCACGTGGTTTTCAAATCAAAGTGTTCGGTTCACACCAGCACAAAGCCAAACATTACAAAACCAACAGAGACGAAGTTGAGCTGAACAGAGACACGAAAGAGTGAAAAGTCTGCACCACGGTTATAATGACCAAAATGACCAGTGTCATTGTGATATAAAAGGTATAAAATGTGCTAAAAGTCTTCAAAAAGGGTTGACACATAGACTTTAGTATATTTTTTGTAATTAAATATAATGAAATAGTACCATATGACCTCATGTGCAGCATTGACTTTGAAGAAGGAAGGCTTTGGCTTTTGTTTTAAGATGAAAACTGTCTGCAATGCAGGCTCAATGTAAAACCATCTCCAGTAAAATATCTGATGTTCAACACGTTAACACAAATCAGTTGCATTAACATGGCCTCTGTTTTTTTCATGGGACAGCAAAATATTCATCTGTACGTGTGCATCAGTGGACAAACACGACCAGTGATCGAACTGCTGATTGTGTCAATTACAGTGCACGAGCCCTTGCAAAAAATTCACACGTAGTATCTCACCTCAAAACTTCTCATCTACACTTTCCAACAGTATGTGGAAGGACGAGCTCTTCAAAATTCACTTTTAGAGTCAATTTTGATGTATTCAGCACCTGTATAGAGCTGGTATGAGGCCTCGGTTTTGGATCCGACGGATTGAAAATATGTGTAATGTGTAACACATTATTATTTATTTAAAGTTGAATGACTGATTTTTGATACTGATGCAAGATGTGGCTTCAAACTCTTTTATAACACTGAAAGCATTTTAAAATCAACAATTTAAAATTGAATGTAGCTATAAGAGTAGACGCTTACACCAACACCAACACAAACACCCTGCAGGAATCGGAAAGGTTCAATGTAACATTATTTCACACAATTAAAGTGAACCATTTCCAGTAACATTTCACAAATCATTACACCAAAACCATTCCATGTTTTTCATAAAATTACTACTTAGATTAAATCTATTCATCCATTAAATATACCGCTTATCATTTAGGGGTTGGAGCCAATCCATGCTAATTTAGTGCAAGAGGGCACACCCAGACCCATCACATGGCCGACATGCAGAGACAAACAACCATTAATGCTCATATATCATCATATATCACACAATCTGCATGTTTTTGGACTGTGGGAGGAAGCTGGAGTAAACCCAGGCAGACACAAGGAGAACTCCACACAGAGAGACCCTGGCAGAAGCAAGAACCTTCTCCCTGT